>NC_141876.1:287127746-287749913 GCF_056163025.1 Triticum urartu | reverse complement strand
TGTGCCTAGTAATGAAATACCTAAAATACTTTAGGCACACGATTAGTCCGCAAATGCATATTCATCAATCACCAAAACAACGTAGGAATAAATATGCCCTTACAATCTCCCCCTTTTTGGTGGATTGATAACAATACGGGATTTGCATAAGGGAGAAAGTAAAGAACATCAGCAAACCATACATCTCTGAAATATAGACGGGCTCCCCCTAGATGTGTGCTATATAGATAAGTGCTTTGGACTGCACGACACTCATACTACGATCAACACTCCCCCTATATTTTATAGACATGGCATATCTTGCAATAATAATGCTAACACTAAGCAAGATAGTAGATAAGAGCATAAACTAAGTAGGTGCGATAGATAGAGTGCATATGTCTTACACCAAATGATAGATAAGTCTCACTAGCTCAAATAAACTCAAACCAAACCAAAGCAAACAAGCAAAGCAAACACGACACGACAAATCCCTACACTCTCTCCCCCTTTGGCATCGAGATGCCAAAAAGGCAGAGAGGACACCTACAACACAAGGGGGGGGGGGGTCAAGCGGAGTAGTCGCTCGCACGGTCTTAGTCGGACTCGACAGCGGGGATGGGCTCCTCCTCAGAATCAATCCACTTGTAGCCTTGTTTTGCCATCCATTCAGCCTCTAGAGTGATGTGCTCCTCGGAGCCTCCAGAAACATCCTCTCCCAAAACCCTCATGTTCTTCTTGTCGCGGTAGCGACTCTCCTTAGAGGCAACATGAGTCCAGTACTTCCCCTTGGCCTGCATGCAGAACAAGGCCTTCATCTTGGCCTTCAGCTTCTTCGCCCATGAGGGCTTAGTGGAGGGAGGTGCATATCCAGTAGAGTTGTCCTTAGCTACATTCTCCTCCTCAGTCTCCTCCTCATCAGCAGCCCTCTTAGCAGCCTCAGCCTTGGCACGAGTAGTAGTGTTAGCCCACTGGGCTTGATGCGGAGGTTGATGGGGTCATGACGGATCCAATCAGGGGCCAAAAACTCCTCAATGGGATAGAGCTTCTCCCATGTGTTCGATATCAGGAGGAACAAATATGGACCATAGATGGGTACCTAGCGGGTGAACACCGCGAACCGAAGCTCGCACCACATGATATGTGAGACATCAAGTTGTTGAGTCTGAGAAACATGCGCCTCCTCACAAATGAGCAACATGTCCACAAGATAGGCATGCACCTTGTCCTTGTCCCCAATGCGTGGAAAGAGGGAGTGGCGGAAGATCCGGTGCGTGATGTCAAGGAACGAGTTGAGTACCCACGTCGTCTTGCCACTGGCTAGTCTCTTCTCAACATAGAATAGCAGAAGCTTGTCCTTGCTAGCTGACTGGGCATTGGCATGAGGGAGAACACCAACAGGCGTGTGGAGCCCCTCATCAGGCACTCTGAGCAAATCCATGAACTCCTTCCAAGTAGTAGTCAACTGACGTCCATTGGTCATCCAGGTCATCCTCCGATCCTCCCAGAATGGAAGTGGACGGAAGCAAAGAACTGGGCCACTAGCTCGGGGTCATAGTCCTGGTGGAAAGAGATCACATCCTCAATGCCAAACTGCTCCACGAGATCCAAGGCCTCACCAAAGTAGTCACAATGCTTATCATCCCTCATGTGATGCATGTCGATCCAGTGCACATCCACATACAGATTCTGCTTGGCCTTGATCACATCCAAGTAAACGAGATTCTGCCGATTGGTCCAAAACAGTTCATTCCCTTTGAAGTTTGCACGAGGATTCACATAAGGGTTGATCTTCCTTCGAGAAACAAACTCAGCAAGAGGTATCTCATCCATGTCCTTTGATGGTTCCTTGAACTTGCTAGCAGTGGTCTTGACATTGCGCTTCGGGGCATTGGAGCCCTCTGGAACATCCTCTTGGTTGCGCAGACATTTGGAACCCTTGTCACGGCTTGGATTGGAACGACGAGCAGGGACACCGGAGCCACCACCTAATACACACACAAAACACAAACACACACGAGAAGCGAGACGGGTCAAAACAAAGACCACAACAAAACACAAGAAACTAGTAGAAAGTGCATATTGTAATTGCCATGAAGAAGATTTGACAGCAGTGGTAGTACTGCCTGTTCGCGCGGTACTAAAATTTTAGTGCCGCTCCTAGTCGCAGTAGTACCGCGCGGTGGCACGGTACTAGTGGGGCTCGGAGCGGCAGTAGAACTTTAGTACCGCGGCCCGCGCGATAGTACCGAGCCTTGCGGTAGTACCGCACATGTCATGCGGTAGTACCGCACGACATCAGATCCGAACGAATGAATCCGAGAACAACCGCGACAACGAGGTGGTACTATGGTTGATCAAATCTACCACAAGACAACATATCAAGTACACTTTCTACACATTACTACTCTCCTACATCCTACTCTTGCAAAGATTTGGAATAAAATCTCAAGAAGAACATGCATCACAACAAAACCCTAGAAGCGAAAGCACGAACAAAAGAGAGAGGGATTTGGGGAGAGACCTTGATCCATGGCAAGAGGAAGAGGTGGGGAACGATCCCACCGGTCGGAATCCAAGGAGAGCGGCCGGGGATGGAGATCCGGCGAGGGTCTCCAGCGCCGTTCTTGAGCAGGAGAGAGAGAGGTGGGGAGAGAAATAGGCGAATGGGTATGGGGGAGTTGGAACTCCCCCTGCCCGGGTCTTAACCCCCACGCGCCCTCGGCAGAGTGGTAGTACCGCACCTCATCGCGGTAGTACCGCTCGGGCGGAAGTGCCGCACCGAAGTGGTAGTACCGCTCCCCCAGGCGACAGTAAAAAATTACAACCGCGCTAGGTGCGGAAGTACCACGCGCTCCACAAGCGGTAGTACTGTGGCAGGCCGTGGTAGTACCGTGAGCTCAAGAAGATGCAAGTTTCAAACGAAAGAGAAAGGGGCTTCGCAAGGGAACTACAAGCGAACGAGACAGCATAAGAACACGCTAGGCACGAAGAAAGAAAGGAAAGAGACAACAAGGACCAACCACGAGACACAATTTCTCCAAGGAGAGGGCGGTGGTCGGAGCCACCTATGTTTGAGTCAATTGGTATGCAACCGCGAAGAATTATACTTGGGCCCATGACCAAAACTCGTCTTTGACGCACAAGTACCATCAAAAATGGCTAATGTGAAAGAGTTGATCAATTTGTGCGTAATGGGGGGAGGGAGAGTTCATTGAGAGAACAACACTCCCCCTATGTCCATGCCTACATATAAACTAGACAACAAGTTGAGTGTGGTGGGGTGTGCAAGGGTTCAAGTCACATTGCTTGAATCAATGATATTTAGCTCATGCCTTAACTCGCGAAATCTTGCTTCATCCAAGGGCTTCATGAAAATATCTGCAAGGTTGTCATGGGTATTGACATAGTTGAGCTCGATCTCCCCTTGCCTAATATGATCCCGGATGAAGTGATACCGAATCTCAATATGCTTCGTCTTGAAGTGTTGCACCGGGTTGAGAGAAATATTGATGGCACTTTCATTGTCACACCAAAGAGGCACTTTGTCACAAATGACACCGTAATCCTTTAAAGTTTGCCTCATCCATAAGAGTTGTGCACGACAACTACCGACCGCCACATACTCCGCTTCGGTGGACAAGAGAGACACACAACTTTGCTTCTTGGAAGACCAACTCACCAAAGAGCAACCAAGAAATTGGCACCCTCCGGAAGTGGACTTCCTATCCACTTTGTCTCCTGCCCAATTGGAGTCCGAATATCCTACAAGCTTGAAGTTTGATCCCCTTGGGTACCATAAGCCAAAGTTTGGGTTATGAGCCAAATATCGAAAGATTCGCTTGACCGCCACAAAGTGGCTTTCCTTAGGTGCGGCTTGAAACCATGCACAAATTCCCACAGTCAACATGATATCCGGTCTAGATGCACAAAGGTAAAGCAAGGAGCCAATCATGGAGTGATATACCTTTTGATCCACCGCTTTACCATTGAGATCAATGTCAAGTTGGCACTTGGTGGGCATTGGAGTGGAAGCCGGCTTGAAATCACTTAGCTTGAATCTCTTGAGCATGTCTTGAGTGTATTTGGCTTGGTTGACGAAGGTTCCTTCTCTTCTTTGCTTCACTTCGAACGCGAGAAAGAACTTCAACTCTCCGATGGAATACATCTTGAACTTTGAGGTCATGAGAGCGGAAAATTCCTCATTGAAAGCTTTGTTAGGGGAACCAAAGATAATATCATCAACATATAGTTGGCACACAAACAACTCCCCTTTGACTTTCTTAGTAAAAAGAGTGGGGTCGATTAGCCCAACTTCAAATCCACGGTCTTGTAGCAACTCGGTAAGGTGGTCATACCAAACATGTGGGGCTTTTTTAAGGCCATAGAGTGCCTTATCGAGTTGATACACATGATCAGGAAAGTAGGGATCCCCGAACCCGGGGGGTTGCTTGACATATACCAACTCATTAGTAGGACCATTGAGGAAAGCACTTTTCACATCAATTTGTTGCAACTTAAAGTTGTTATGAGAAGCATAAGCAATCAACAAATGAATGGATTCAAGGCGAGAAACGGGAGCAAAGGTTTCACCGTAGTCGATACCCTCGACTTGGGAGTACCTTGTGCCACCAACCTTGCCTTGTTGCGAACAATGGTCCCATGAGTATCTTGCTTGTTCTTGAATATCCACATGGTTCCAATGACATTGTGGTTCCCCGTTGGCCTTGGCACCAATCTCCACACCTTGTTGTACTCGAAGTTGTTGAGTTCTTCATGCATGGCATTAAGCCAATCCGGATCTTCGAGTGCCTCATATACCTTTTGGGGTTCAACACAAGAGACAAACGCATGATGTTCACAATAGTTTGCCAATTGTCTACGAGTGCTTACCCCCTTTTGAATGCTCCCAAGAACATTCTTCATGAGATAACCCTTGGTGGAGAGCTTGGATGCAATCTTGGTGGCACGACGCTCCAATTCCTCCTTGGGGGTGAGTCGAGGACCGGTCACTTGATCATCTTGAGCACCGTCTTGAGCTTGATATTGATCTTGAAGAGGCTCTTGATCTTGAACTTGCTCGTAGGAGAGAACTTGACCTTGGGCATCACTTGATGTTACAACACCATCTTGAGATTGATCTTGCCCTTGGACTTGTTCTTGAGGTTGAGGGCCTTCATTTTGTTCTTCGGAAGCATGTGAGCCTTGGGTTGGTGATGGCTCCACTTGAGTGGAGCATTGTCCTTCTCCTTTAGCCACAAGGGATTCCTCAATGGGTAGGATAAAACCAACTCCCATTCTTCTTATGGCTTGGGGAGGAATTTCATCACCTACATCACAAGTGCCACTTTGCTCCACTTGGGAGCCGTTATTCTCATCAAAATCCATGTTACAGGTCTCCTCAATAAGTCTCGTGGATTTATTGAGGACACGGTAAACATGAGAGTTTGTAGCATAACCAACAAATATGCCCTCATAAGCTCTAGCCTCAAATTTAGACAACTGAACACCTTTCTTGAGAATGAAACACTTACACCCGAACACCCAGATGTACTTGAGGTTGGGCTTGTTACCGGTGAGACTCTCATATGGAGTCTTGTTCAAGCCTTGACGGAGATAGAGCCGATTGGATGGATGACATGCGGTGTTGATGGCTTCGGCCCAAAAGTTGTATGGAGACTTGAACTCCGCCATCATGGTCCTTGCCGCATCCATCACCGTCCGGTTCTTCCTCTCTGCTACACCATTTTGTTGATGCTTGATCCCCTCATCACTAAGAAACTCATCCAAGGTGTAATTCTTGAACTCGGTGTCATTGTCACTTCTTATAGTCAAGATCTTTGCATTGTGTTGATGTTGGGCTTCATTTGCAAAGTCAATGACGGTTTGTTGGGTCTCGCTCTTCCTCTTGAAGAAATATACCCAAGTGTATCTTGAATAATCATCCACAATCACCAAGCAATACTTTCTACCCCCAAGACTATAAACGGATGGAGGCCCAAAGAGATCCATATGAAGGAGCTCCAAAGGCCTCTTCGAGTAGATGATAGTCGTGGGAGCGTGAGCCTTCTCATGTAGCTTTCCTTCGATGCAAGCACTGCAAGCACGATCTTTAGCAAAACTAACATTTGTTAGTCCACGGACATGGTCCCCCTTGAGAATACTTTGCAAAGATCTCATATTGACATGGGCTAGACGGCGAAGCCAAAGCCATCCCATGTCAACTTTAGCCATTAGGCATGTCACGATCTTAGTGGGTCGCTACGAAAGTTAGTCACATAGAGACCGTTCTCGACATGCCCAACAAAGGCTACTTTAAGAGCCTTGCTCCACAAGAGGGCCACGGTATCAACATCAAAGAAAGTGGCAAAGCCCATGAGTGCAAGTTGACGAATGGAAAGTAAATTGTATGCAGGGGGCTCAACAAGCATGACCTTCTCGATCGTGAAATGACAATCTTGCCAAGCCCCAATACCTTGGAGGACGAGGCATCACCCCACTCGACATTGGTGGTCATAGATGGAATCTTGTGAACATCCACCACCAAGTCCTTGCTTCCGGTCATATGATTAGTGGCTCCATTATCAAGAAACCATGATCCCCCACCGGAAGCAAACACCTACAAGAGATCAATGCTTGGTTTTAGGTACCCATTTTGTAATGGGTCCTTTGATGTTAGTGACAAGGGTCTTAGGAACCCAAATAGACCATTCAATATACTCATGAGGAGAACCAACAAATTTGGCATAAACATGCCCATCACTAGCACGGCACAATACATAAGAAGGGTTAAAGTCGCCGGCTTTGTTGGAAGGGGTGGCATTGCCTTTCTTGACACCACCACCCTTCACATTGTTCTTCTTCTCCTCGGAAGAACCCTCTCCCTCCTTCACAAAGGTTTGATTGAGAGGGGGAGGTAGTTTGGTCTTGTAATTCTTCTTCTTGTTCTTGGGCATGGGTGCAAACCCAATCCATTCCTTGGCCACAACTTCCTTTTGATTGCTCAAAAGTTCGTTGAGGTTCTTCTCACCTTGAATGCACGACACAAGGCCTTTCTCAAGTTGCTCCTTCAACTTAGCATTCTCCTCAACAAGATGCACATGCTCACAACAAGGGTTAGTAGCATTTGCATTATCAATTAACACCATATGAGGAAAGGTGGCTTTCTCCTTGGTTAGCTTCCCTTGGAGTTGATCACGAGACTCCTTGAGGTTAGCATGAACACTTTTCAAGGCCTTGTGAGCCTTGTCAAGTACATCGAACTCCTCCTTGAGTCTAGCAAGATCAACCCCAAGTTTGGCCTTCTCAGAATTTAGCACACGAGATACAACAAGAGCATGATCAAGATCTTTCTTTAATTTAGCATGAATCATCGTTGTGTGACTCCTCAAGAGACAAACGAAGACCACGCTCTTCTTCAAGAGCATTGGAAAGATCCAAAATCTCATCGGCATAGTCACGACTATGCCCCTCCATCTTAGAGATGGTATCTTCGTGAGCCTCGATCATGTCATTGGCTTCACCAAGTTGTTCCAAGAGAGCAACGAAGTGCTTCTTGGGTTTACCTTTGAGTTTGTTCGTAAAAGACTCAAACTCATTCTCCTCCACACTAGACCTCTCATGTTCATCAATGCAATCCGTCAAAGAGGGATTATTTATGATGGTGGTTTTGATGTTGGGGGTTACCTTGTTGGTGTCTTTAGCCATGAGGCACTTGGCGGTGATGTTCTCATTAGGTGAGTCGAAGAGAGAAGCATGTGGAGTTGTTGCAATGGAAATGGAGGCCATGGCGACCGACTCGCCATCTTCATCATCATCATCCTCATTGTACTCTTCTTGTACCACCAACGCCTTGGGAGGAGTCTTCTTGGTGAAGTTGCTCTTGTTAGAGAAAGACTTGGCCTTGTCCTTTCGTATGAGCTTGCCACCATTGTCTTCCCTTTTATCATTAGGGCATTCCGCAACAAAATGGCTCACATTGCCACAATTATAGAAAGTCCTCACACGTTGCTTGGCCTTCGTGCCACTTGAGTTGCTCTTGTTGAAGTTGGGCCTTGTGTTCTTCTTGCTCCAAAATTGCCTTGAAGCAAGAGCCATGTGTTCATGATAAGCATACTTTGTATCTTCGGGGTTGCTTTCTTCTTCTTCCTCTTCTTCTTCTTATTCTTCAACACAAACCTTGGCCTTCAATGCAAGGTTGGGCTTCTTTGCCCTTTGAGAGTGTAGCACCGCATTGTCAGCGATCTTGTCCAAGATGCTCATAGCCACAAACTCATCCAACACTTCACTTGAGGACAAAGTGTGGAAGTCCGTCCTTTGACGAATGACGGAGGACATGGCATTGTGGTAAGGCATCATTGCCTTGAGGACTTTGTACTTGATCCGATTGTCATCCATGTCCTTGCTTCCATGATCTTGGAGTGAAACCGCGAGTTTGGTTAATCTCCGATAAATCTCACGAGGTTCTTCATCCTCTTTCATTGCAAACTCGTCGGCTTCATCTTGCACCACTTCATAGTTGGAGCGTTGAATGCTTGCGCTTCCCCGGTAGAAGGAAACAACTTGGTGCCATGCATCTTTGGCGATGGCGTAGGGCCAGAGGTGAGGAAGATCTTCGGGTGGAATTGCATCTTGGATGATGAAGAGAGCATTCTCATTGAATTGATTATCCGCGGCTTCTCTAGAAGTGAAGTTGATTCAGTCATGCGGATAGAAACCTTCTTTAACGATTCTCCAAAGATTAGTATTCACATAATCTAAATGACGCTTAAACCGATAGACCCAAGAATCAAAGTCCTCATTTTTCACAATCTTAGGGGGAGGACCGGCATGATTCAAATGAGTAGAAGGAAGCCGTCCACCATAAACAAGTGGAGGTTCCACATGGTTAAAGATGCCGGTGCCATTCTTACCACTAGAAGAAGGAGCCTTTTCACTAGTAGCTTCCCTCTTGTCGGAGTTAGCATCCATCACCTTGTTAGTGGGATCACCCACTTTCAACGGTGTGGTAGATAGTTTGATCCCTTCAATGAATTTATTGAACATTCTTTCAACCTCGATCGTCATGGAGGTTTTCAATGTGTCCAAAGCCACATTGTATTCCTCATGAGAGACCGAGGTTCCCCCATCGCCCGAAGACGAGACTTGGATTCACACCGGAGTGCTCCTCCACACCGTCTACGGTGTCAACCATACTCTTCGGATGGCAAAGTCCTTTGAAAGGATTGATATAGTTGACTAGAGGGGGGGGTGAATAGGCAACTAACAATTTTTAGCTTTTCTTGACCAATTTAAAGTTTGCATCAAAGTAGGTTGTCTAGATATGCAACTAGGTGAGCAACCTATATGATGCAACAACGACAAGCACACAAGCAAGCAAGGGATATAACACAAATAAGCTTGCACAAGTAAAGACATGAGATAACCAAGAGTGGAGCCGATGAAGATAAGGATGTGTTACCGAAGTTCCTTCCTTTTGAGGGGAAGTACGTCTCCGTTGGAGCGGTGTGGAGGCACAATGCTCCCCAAGAAGCCACTAGGGCCACCGTATTCTCCACACGCCCTCACAAAATGCGAGATGCCGTGATCCACTATTGGTGCCTTGGAGGCGGCGACCGAACCTTTACAAACAAGGTTGGGGCAATCTCCACAACTTAATGGGAGGCTCCCAACGACACCATGAAGCTTCACCACAATGGACTATGGCTTCGCGGTGACCTCAACCGTCTAGGGTGCTCAAACACCCAAGAGTAACAAGATCCGCAAGGGATTAGTGGGGGGAATCAAATTTCTCTTGGTGTAAGTGTAGATCAGGGCCTTCTCAACCAATCCCTAGAAAATCAACAAGTTTGATTGGCTAGGGAGAGAGATCGGGCGAAAATGGAGCTTGGAGCAACAATGGAGCTTAGGGTCGAAAGAGGTAGTCAACTCGGAGAAGAAGATACCCCTTATATAGTGGAGAGACAAATCCAACCGTTATCCACTTAACCAGCACGCGACATGCGGTACTACCACGCCAGCCAAGCGGTACTACCATAAGGGCTCACAGTACTACCGCAGCGAACCGCGGTACTACCGTGGCCACGACAGGTGCTAGCCCAGGCCTGTAACAACGAAGCTAGGGCGGTACTACCGCTCACGCGGTACTACCGCACCCCCTTGCGTTACTACCGAAAGGCAGGGTTGGACCGGCCTGGAAAGGCCGTGGACAAATAAAGAAACGTCCGTGGCAACTTCCGCTGATTTTCAAATAGTGTGAAAATCCGACGTGGTATTACCGCTGAAGGCAAGCGGTACTATCGCGCAGGGAGCGGATGTAAAAATTACATCCGCCCCTACTTCCGCTAATGGTGCTGTGCCGGACCAGGACTCACGGTACTACAGCTCCCAAGGAGCGGTACTACAGTGACCACCTGCGGTACTACCGCAGGGGCCTGCGGTACTACCGCTCCGAAGAGCAGTACGACCGCAAGCCTCAGAACAACAACATTAGGAATTCTTCTTTTTGCACAAACATGAAGAAACGGAGGATGCTCGAAAGTGCTAAGGGAAAGGCGGTGCAAAGAGGAGTAAACGTGTATGTGACGATTCCACCCAAACCTTTCCAAAGCGGACCCCCTCTTAATAGTACGGTTTTCCTATGACTCAAATCCATAGAAAAAGGAACATAGAAAAAAGCATCGTCTTCAATAATCTTCGAGGGGGTTCCTAACCGTCTAGTGCCTAGTAATGAAATACCTTAAATACTTGAGGCACACGATTAGTCCGCAAATGCATTGTCATCAATCACCAAAACACCGTAGGGATAAATATGCCCTTACAATAGACATGCAAAATATTATCAGGTACTAAGTTCATGATAAATTAAAGTTCAATTAATAAAATTACTTAAGAACTCCCAGTTTGATAGACAGCTATCTAATCATCTAAGTGATCACGTGATCCATATCAACTAAACCATGTCCGATCATCATGTGAGATGGAGTAGTTTTCAATGGTGAACATCACTATGTTGATCATATCTACTATATGATTCACGTTCGACCTTTCGGTCTCAGTGTTCCGAGGCCATATCTGCATATGCTAGGCTCGTCAAGTTTAACCCGAGTATTCTGCGTGTGCAAAACTGGCTTGCACCCATTGTATGTGAACATAGAGCTTATCACACCCGATTATCACGTGGCGTCCCGACACGGCGAACTATAGCAATGGTGCATACTCAGGGAGAACACTTATACCTTGAAATTTCGTGAGAGATCATCTTATAATGCTACCGCCGAACTAGGCAAAATAAGATGCATAAAGGATAAACATCACATGCAATCAATATAAGTGATATGATATGGCCATCATCATCTTTTGCCTTTGATCTCCATATCCAAAGCACCATCATGATCACCATCGTCACTGGCTCGACACCTTGATCTCCATCGAAGCATCATTGTTGTCTCGCCAACTATTGCTACTACAACTATCGCTACCGCTTAGTGATAAAGTAAAGCAATTACATGGAGATTGCATTTCATACAATAAAGCGACAACCATATGGCTCCTGCCAGTTGCCGATAACTCTATTAAAAAACATGATCATCTCATAAAATAAAATTTAGCATCATGTCTTGACCATATCACATCACAACATGCCATGCAAAAACAAGTTAGACATCCTCTACTTTGTTGTTGCAAGTTTTACGTGGCTGCTACAAGCTGAGCAAGAACCATTCTTACCTACGCATCAAAAACCACAACGAGGTATAGTGATTGCTTTTTGATCTTTAGAAAGAACCCTGTTGATTGAATCCGATTCAACTAAAGCTGCAGAAACACACACCCACTAGCCACCTGTTTGTGAAGCACGCCGGTAGAACCAGTCTCAAGTAAGCGTACGCGTAATGTCCGTCTGGGCCACTTCATCCAACAATACCGATGAATCAAGAATCAAATAGTGATGGCAAGCAATATGTATATACCCACGCCCACAACTCCTTTGTGTTCTACTCATGCATATAACATCTATGCATAGACCCAGCTCCGATGCCACTGATGGGTAACGCAGTAATTTCATAAAAATTCCTACGCACACGCAAGATCTATCATGGTGATGCATAGCAACAAGAGGGGAAGAGTGTTGTCCACGTACCCTCATAGGCCGTAAGCGGAAGCGTTATGACAACGCGGTTGATGTAGTCGAACGTCTTCACGATCCAACCGATCCTAGCACTGAAGGTACGGCACCTCCGTGATCTGCATACGTTCTGCTCGGTGACGTCCCACGAACTCTGGATCCAGCTGAGTGTCGAGGGAGAGCTTCGTCAGCACGACAGCGTGATGACGATGATGGTGATGCTACTGGAATAGGGCTTCGCCTAAGCACCGCTATGATATGACCGAGGTGGATTATAGTGGAGGGGGGCACCGCACACGGGTAAGGGATCAATGATCAACTTGTGTGTCTATGGGGTGCCCCCTCCCCACGTATATAAAGGAGTGGAGGAGGGAGAGAGGGCCGGCCTCATAGGCGCGCCCAAGGGGGAGTCCTACTCCCGGTGGGAGTAGGATTCCGCCTTCCCTAGTTGGAGTAGGAGAGGGAAGGAAGGGGGAGAAGGAGAGAAGGAAAGGGGGCCCAGCCCCCCTCCCAATTCGGATTAGGCTTGGGGGGAGCCCCCTCCTTGGCCGCCTCCTCCTCCTTTCCACTTTGGCCCATTAAGGCCCATTAACTTCCCGGGGGGTCCGGTAACCTCCCGGTACTCCGGAAAATGCATGAAGTCATCCGAAATCATTACGATGTCCAAACATAGGCTTCCAATATATCTTTCTTTACGTCTCGACCATTTCGAGAATCTTCGTCATGTCCGATCATATCCGGGACTCCGAACTACCTTCGGTACATCAAAACACATAAACTCATAATATTGATCGTCACCCAATGTTAAGCGTGTGGACCCTACGGGTTTGAGAACTATGTAGACATGATCGAGAATCATCTCTGGTCAATAACCAATAGCAGAACCTGGATGCTCATATTGGTTCCTACATATTCTACGAAGATCCTCATCGGTCAAACCGCACAACAACATACGTTGTTCCCTTTCTCATCGGCATGTTACTTGCCCGAGATTCGATCGTCGGTAGAATCATACCAAGTTCAATCTCGTTACCAGCAAGTCTATTTACTCATACTGTAATGCTACATCTCGTAACTAACTCATTAGGTACATTGCTTGCAAGGCTTATACTCATGTACATTACCGAGAGGGCCCAGAGATACCTCTCCGATACTCGGAGTGACAAATCCTAATCTTGATCTATGCCAACTCAACTAACACCATCGGAGACACATGTAGAGCATCTTTATACTCACCCAGTTACGTTGTGACGTTTGATAGCACACTAAGTGTTCCTCCGGTATTTGGGAGTTGCATGATCTCATAGTCATAGGAAAATGCATAAGTTATGGAGAAAGCAATAGTAGTAAACTAAACGATCATCGTGCGAAGCTAACGGATGGGTCAAGTAAATCACATCATTCTCTAATGATGTGATCCCGTTTATCAAATGACAACACTTTGTCTATGGCTAGGAAACTTAACCATCTTTGATCAACGAGCTAGTCAAGTAGACGCATACTAGTGACACTCTGTTTGTCTATGTATTCACACATGCACTAAGTTTCCGGTTAATACAATTCTAGCATGAATAATAAACATTTATCATGACATAAGGAAATATAAATAACAACTTTTATTATTGCCTCTAGGGCATATTTCCTTCATGCATGCACGCGAGAGGAATTTCAATTAGTATACCATCCTCGAAGGGGTCAAGTGAGCACGTGTAAAGGAGATGATTCACCTTTGTGTATGTGAAGTAGATTTCGCACATGTCACTCGCCGAACGGACTCTTGACATGGTGATATCCATAGGATGCTCCGCATCATTATCGATCTCTATTTCGAATGTCTTCTCCATGCCATCTATCTTCTCCATGGCCTCTTCAAATCTGTTTAGCACATCTTGCACTTGTCCACTCATCATTTGCTGAAACTTATAATGAAGCTCCTTGTTCGTCAAGTTCTCCTAGTCAATCCTGTCGGCTTGTGATCCTGCGAAGGTTAGCAGCAATAGAGACACACAAGAATATGATCCTACAGACTACTAACAAGTGGCGGTGGTGGGTGTCACAAATCCGTCAAGAAAATCTCAAATTCTTATGAGTTCTTACCCAACAGCAGGTGGTGATCGACAACCATTGTAGTATAAAAAGTGGCTAAGCAATTTAGTATCACAATCTAAAACAATAGTATTTGGCACACCATGCAAGCGTATAATTTCACGAAAGAACAAATCAGCAACATTAACAACATCATCGCTTTTATGACGTGGTATAAACTGTGCCATTTTCGAGAACCTACCCACGACAACAAATATCCTATCCCTCCCCTTCTTTGTTCGAGGTAAACCTAAAACAAAGTCCATAGATATATCCTCCCAAGGAACACTAGGTACAGGCAAAGGCATATATAAACCATGAGGATTTAGTCATGACTTAGCTTTTTGACATGTAGTGCGGCGCCCAACAAAACGCTCAACATCCCGTCTCATCTTTGGCCAAAAGAAATGTGTAGCAAGTATATCCTCCGTCTTCTTCATGCCAAAGTGTCCCATTAATCCTCCTCCATGCACGTGCTGCAACAACAAAAGACGAACGGAGCTAGCTGGAATGCATAGCTTGTTAGCACGAAACACAAATCCATCGTTAACGACAAACTTGTTCCTCGTTCTTCCTTCTTTACAATTCTCCATTTCATCTTTAAAATCAACATCATGCACATATTGATCTTTGATGGTCTCCAAACCAAATATTTTGAAGTCAAGTTGTGAAAGCATAGTATATCGACGAGAGAATGCATCAACAATAACTTTTTCTTTACCCTTCTTGTGTTTAATGACATAAGGGAAAGTCTCAATGAATTTGACCCATTTAGCATGTCTACGATTCAGTTTAGCTTGACTTTTAATATGCTTCAAAGATTCATGATCAGAATGTATAACAAATTCTTTGGGCCATAAATAATGTTGCCATGTTTCTAATGTCCGAACAAGAGCATATAATTCTTTATCATAAGTAGAATAATTCAGATTAGGCCCGCACAATTTTTCAGAAAAGTATGCAACAGGTTTGCCATCTTGTAATAACACACCTCCTAATCCAATTCTGTCAGATTTTTGGTTCCGGCAAAACCCTCGAGGTTCAAACACTAAGGTGCGCACAAAGATCTCTCCCACTCTCTAGCTCGCACACTTCGTATGATCTCACAGCCTAGCTTGACGGATCCAAATAACGCGAGTCACAAGATTTATAGTGGTTTGGGCCACCGTTGTGGTGTAATACTTTACTCCAGTGTGGTGTGGTGGATTGCCTCTTGGGCTGAGGGTGAACGGTTACAAGGGAAGAATAGCCTCCTAAGGAGAGGTGTTCTTGTGCTTGGTGAGCTTGAGTGGTTGGGGATGGTCCCTCTATATGAGATGAGCCTTCCTTTGCTATGGTGGTGGCTAGTCCTATTTATGGAGGCCCTGGTCCTCTTCCCAAATATTGAGCGAGAAGGGATCCCACAACGGCCGAATTCGAAGGGAGACAACAAGCACAAGCTATCTGACAAAAGTAGTCTTCGCCTGCCAAAGGCTTTGGTGGTGACGCCGTCTTGGGCTCCATGGTGACCTTCGTCCTATTGTCCTGCTGGTCTTGGTCTTGTTGCACCAATATGGAAACCTTTGCCTGATGCCTCGGGACTCCTCGCCTATGCTTGCCCCTTTAGCACCAAAGTGGAAACAAGGACACTGCGCGTTGGCGCCCGCCTGGCTCCAGTTGTCATGGCTTGCATCACACAAACCTCGCGAGGTGTCCCTTGCCTTGATCTCTCCGCCCCTCGCGAGCCGGCTTAGTGAGGCCGCCCCCGAGGAGGTCTTGCATCGTCTGGCCCGTGAGGCTTGGCCGCTCGCGAGGGTCTTGAGCGTTTGCTGGTGAAGATGGGCCGTACTGGGCCGCTGGTGGGGCCACGCCGCGGGTCGCAGATAGGCAAGTCTGGGGACCCCCGTTCCCAGAACACCGACAGTAGCCCTCGGGCCCAAGGCGCGATAGGGCTTGGCTTCAAGGCGAAGCCAAAGGGCAAGTGCGGAGTGTCACGGGCCGCAACAGCCTGCAGCCACGGTTGGCACGTGGCGACTGATTGGACTTGGGCGTCTCCGCTTCCACACGCTGCCTCGGCAACTGCCCATTTGACAAAAGGCCGTTGCGGGAAACGCTTGCCCTCATTGCTTTCCTTTGCCTTGCTCTAGATCCCCTCTCCTTCTCCTCACTTCTGAAATCTCCAGATCAGCTTCAACCCCCTTACCAGCTTCTGATCAATGGCGCCCCGAAAGCCCAAGGCTGTCTCGCCACCTGCCTGGTATGAGCCGGCTCTGGATGCGCCCAACGTCTCGGAGAAGAACCTCACCACCACGCGCCTGCTAACGGCGGGGGAAAACAATGAGAAGGGGAAGACCGAGTTCCGGGCTGGCTTTGCCGTGCCGGGGGCTTCGAAGAGCTTCTTCTACCCCTTCTTCGTGAGCAGCATCATCGCTGCCCTGGTTCCCCCCTTCTCTGACTTCTTCTATGCAGTCCTCCAATACTACAGGTTGCAGGCTCTCCATCTCCATCCCAACTCCGTTCTTCTCTTGTCAATATTTTCCTTCTATTATGAGGCGTATGTCGGGGTGCTGCCGTCCGCGGCACTGCTGCACCATTTCTTGTTCCTCATAATCAACGACGGCCACACCACGGGGTGCGCCTACTTCGTCGCAGCCAGTAAGGCCAACGCGATCTCGAACGCCGGCAAGAAGGCCGATGGCTTCTGGAGCAAGTGGATCATGATGGACGCTAATTGTGTCCACCCACGGTTGAAGCTTCCGACGGAGATGCCCCAGTCTGACGAGGGGTGGTCCCGTGCGAAGCTTACTGAAGACAGGGTGAAGGCGGTGCTGGAGAAGATGACCGTTGACCTGAGGCCGGGCAACGCGAAGGCGACGAAGTTGATGGGGGCCATGGTCCTGAGGGAGTTCCCGACGCTGCGGGTGTCTCCTCTCTAGGCACGCTCGCTCCCCTTGTGGATGCACGGGGATGGAGAGGACCAGCTCCGCCTAAGTCCGGAAGATTTGTCTGAGGAGCAGCTAGCCCTGGCTCTCAGCCTCTTGGTCGGGGGCGACCAAGAGTATCCGCCGAGTGCCCACCCTCCCTTGTTCCTTAAGAAGGATGGGGCGCTGGTCGTGGCCGCCATGCCCACCTGTGACGGGCGCGACCTGGTGCCGTCGGCGCCCTCTGAAGTCCTGGTGGCGATGGTGACGGTGGACGTGTCTTCTGGAGATTCCCGCAGGGATGGAGAAGATGAGGAGGACGAGGAGCGTGACTCGGAGGCGACCCCCGAGGGGATGGAGGAGACCTCCCCCTTGCGCAAGGCCAACATCCTCCGCACCTTGCGTGATGACGATGACGATGCCGGCGTCCTCCCGGAGGGAGAGGAGCCGCCCGTGGTTCCAACGAAGGGCAGGTCGGCGCTGCTCTCCCGGGACAACGCTCCTGCCTCGCCGCCACCTGGAGCTGCTCCTGGTCCATCTGCTGCCTCTGCTTATACTACTGGAGCCCGCGCACCCACGCCTTATGCTTCGAGGCTCTCCGGCTTCAATCTTACGAAGCAGAGGGACTACACCGCGGTGGACCAATAAGTGTTCTTGTCCTACCTTGTTCTCGCTTCTGATGCTCGTTCTTGGTTCTTCTTCGTTGTGCAAATAGGCCGACATCCTCGGCAAAGAGGAGAAAGGGGGACGAGGTGGTACCGCTTGAGCCAAATCGCCTCCTGCGGTCGCACCCCTCTCCATGGATAAGGGCAGCGACGTCGCTCGTGCTGCTCCAGCCTGATCGTCCTCGCGAGGCCCGGTGGAGCGTCCTTGGGAGGAGTCAGCCCCCGTGGCCCCGATGGCTCCGGAAGTGCCAACGCCTGGCTCGGCGCTGGGGTCCCCGAGGCTGAGGAGCCTCTGGCCTCCCAGGCCATGGTGACAACGATGCCTCCTCCTCCTCCTCCTGCCGCATTGCTGTCCCCGGGTTCTTCCGACTCTCCTGATGTCCTGGAGCGGGATCTTTCTGCGATGGCCCTGTTGCGAGAAGATCTTCAAGGCACCGACCGTCACCTGGTGGCCGGGCTCCTGGAGCTGGTCTCTGGCTGGCTGCAGTCCGATGCGTCCGTCCGGGTGACGCTGAGCCAAGCTGCGGCCGACTCCGAGAAGGACAAGGATGCCGTCGCTTAGGTTGTGGCCGCCCAGGACCGCTGCCGGTCGCTGGACGCTGAGCTGGAGACCACGCGGAGGGAGCGCACGAAAGAAGCCTGAGGCCGTAAGGCGGAGGAGGAGAAGATGAAGGCCTGAGGAGGATGCCGTCAAGGATCGCGACGCCGAACTGGGGCAGTTGGCGAAGGCACAGGCCACTGAGCGCAGCCGGCTGGAGGAGATAGAGCAGAAGCTGAAGGCAGAGAGGGTCGAGCTTGACGCCATGGCAAAGGTCCTGACTAAGGATCGCGCGGCCTTGAAGCTCCTTGAAGAGAGGGCTAGGACGGCACTGCAGTCGCTCTATGAGAAGGGCTTGGAGGATCCACTGGCCGATGACGACGAGGGCCCCAACCAGCTGCTTCCTTTTCTGGTCGATGCGCTAGAGGATGTCGTGAGCGGCATCGCCCCCATGGCGTATGAAGAAGCCCGCGTTCTTTCCTCGCCACGCTGACGCGCGTCTTCAGCCACCTCCATCTTTGCAATCCTGCCGCCCTCCTTGACAAGCTGTTGGAGCCTGTGAAAGACGAGCATTGCGAGGCCGCTGCTGTAGCTGTGCAGGGTCAGGAGGAGGCCATGCTGAGGAGGTTCCGCGCCTTCACTCCCGCGCCCCAGACCGGCGGTGCTACCGATCCTGCGACTCCGGCTGGTGGTCCAGGTGAAGGCGACGCCATTGGAGAAGAAGCATCCCTTGCAGGCGACGGCGATGTCCAGGGATGACGGGACAACTTGCTGGCGGCTCCTTTCATGTTTTAGTTTCTGTAATATGCACCATGCCTCGTGGAGGCGTTAAACTCGCGTTTGATTTCGGGGGAACAATATGTCTTGTAATATTTGCTTTGAAATTTTGTGATTTCCTTTCCATTTGCTTTACGTTCTACGTCGGCAGGGCCCGACCCCGGGCATACCTCAGCCGCCGTTGGGCCGTCCGGATCACCAGGACGGACCAAGGAGTGAGGGGCTACGTGATCAGTTAGGCTCCTGAGTCGCGATGCTCAGGAGTCCCCCTTGACGCGCAAACAGCATATAGAAAGGAGATCTGGAAGTAGGCCTAGTGTTCTAAGTCGGCAGGGTCCGACCCCGCGCATACCTCAGCCGCCATTGGGCCATCCGAATCACCAGGACGGACCAAGGAGTGAGGGGCTACGTGATCAGTTACACTCCTGAGTCGCGATGCTCAGGAGTCCCCCTTAACGTTCAAACGGCCTTCGTACGTTGGCTCCGCTAGGGAGGGCGCGCGACGACCAGGTCCGAGGGACCTGGCAGGGTGGCGTACACTTGGGCGTGACCCGAGCACAGCCCCCGTGCCCAGCCCACTCGCGCAACTCTCCCGAGTGGAGGTGTTGTGATGGGGCCAGACACTGTGCTCGGAGACTCCCTGAGGTTGATATGGCCGTGAGGCCACCCTCAGTTGTTTATCACTAGCGTGGAGCATGGCTCTTCCGCACTTGCATGGGCATAGCCGCTCCTCGGCAGTATCGACTGCCAGCGCGGAGCATGGTGCTTCCACTGGCACGTGGGAGGGCGCTCCCTACCGCGGAGAGCCCCCGGGGCATGTACAGCCCCGCCCTGACACGTGCCTTGCATGGCAGGGCAAGACGAGGTGTGTCTAGTAACTCATGAGCCAGCGCGGGGCTCACGAGGCCCTACCTCAAGGTTGGTTGCACCTAGTCTTGGTTGTTGATGGCTGTGGCGTTCCTGCGAGATGGTTAGACAACCTGCGCCGAATGAATTTCTTGAGGCTATCGCACCAGAAGGCCAAGCACCAACGACCCCAGGAGGTGACGTGAACGGGGCTGGCCCGCCAGATAGAGCTCAGACGTTGAATTTAACGACGCTGCAGGGATGGGCCTGAGCACAGACACCGTGCCTAGCCTTCTTATGCGAAGGATCCTAAAGAAAGACGATCGGCGCGCAGCTCCCATGGTGGGTACCAATCAAGCAGGTGGTGACCATAGATAGATTATGCATGAAAAGCAACTGGCTTAGGTAAATGCGAGGACGATACATGCCGTTGGGTCGCACCCGAGCAGCCTGGGGATGAGCAGCCCAAGGGGCGCCCCCAGCAAGGTGAACTAAACATGCAAGCGGATACATGCCGCAAGGACGGACCCACGCGACCTAGGAAGATGCAGCCCAGGGGGCGCTACCAGCTGAATGAACTTGGAAAATGTCACCTGGTTTGGTTGTCGAAGGAGTGTTGGGGTAGCTAAAGACATGTAGCGAACAAGTCGCTCCTCACGAGCCGTTGGGACCCAGAGCCTCGGGAGGCCCTGGAGGCTCGGGTGGTCTCATGAGGACCGTCTCCATCTCCTCCAGGACTGCATGATGCCTGGCCTCCTGACCTGCCAGGATGCTCTTCAGGTTGCGCTGGAAGGCGGCTGCTACGCTCGGCAGGCCGAATGGCATGCGAATGTAGCTGTGAGGTGGAACCTCACACCTTCCAGCACGTGAATGCCAGAAGCGCTCCTGAGATGCGGCCCTGTTGAGCCCTGGGATGTCGATGCAGACGCGCAGCTCACCACCCTCGCCTGGGTGGAGTGCAGCGCTAGGTGGGCGGCGGTCGCCGCGTATTGCTCTTGCTTCCTGAAGCTCCTGAGTGGTCTTGGTGATGAATTCTTGAGAGCCAGGCGCTCCTCACCTCGTATCCTCCTGAAATAAAGGTGCCGCGAAGCACGCCTCCATGTGGTGCCCGAGCGCCTCCCTTGTGATGTTGGCCAGGTCTGAGGCCCTCCAGAAGAGAGCCCTCGAGCCCTGCCCAAGGAAGGCGCTGGGTGCGCCTCCCTATGCGGGGGAGGGAGGCGCACCAGGCGCGGACACCAATCCTGAGGTGGCGTCGCTGGAGGCGCCTCTTCCCTGAGGTCCAGTGCGGAGTAGCTTATTCATCTTCTTGGGGTTGGCATCAGGAGGTTACTGCACATATGCGCTATCAGGGTCTTCGACTGCTGCAGCTTGGAAGGCGCGCTCGAGGGAGCACACCGTGTCTCTCTCTTCATAGGGGACTGTGATGATTCCACCGCTTCCCAGCATCATGAAGACGTTGTAGCCATGGTGTGTGACTGCCATGAATTTGGCCAGCGCTGGGTACCCGAGGATGGCGTCGTACGGCAGGAGGATGTGGGCGACGTCGAAGTCGACAAGCTCGGTGTGGTAGTTGTCGCGCTGACCGAAGGTGACAGGAAGACGAACTTGCCCTATCGGGGTGGTGGAGTGTAACACCCGAATGTAACTTTCCCTATTTGTACTCCAACTCTTGCCGTTTCCAGCGTTAAGTTATTTTATTTTCTCGGGTTCGGGTTTTTGTCTCCGTGTGTTGTTATCGTTGTCATGCATCTCATATCATGTCATCATGTGCATTGCATTTGCATTCGTGTTCTTCTCATGCATTCGAGCATTTTCCCCGTTGTCCGTTTTGCATTCCGGCGCTTCGTTCTCCTCCGGTGGTCATTTCTAGCTTTTTTTATTGTGTGGGGATTAAACATTTCCGGATTGGACCGGGACTTGCCAAGCGGCCTTGGTTTACTACTGGTAGACCGCCTGTCAAGTTTCGTATCATTTGGACTACGTTTGATACTCCAACGGTTAACCGAGGGACCGAAAAGGCCTCGTGTGTGTTGCAGCCCAACACCCCTCCAATTTGGCCCAAAACCCACCTAAACCTGCTCCATCATCTAGAGCGTTCGATCACGATCGCGTGGCCGAAAACCGCACCTCATTTGGACTCTCCTAACTCCCTCTACCTCTATTTAAGTTCCCTCCCGAAATTCGCGGATCTTCCCCTTCCTCTAACCCTAAAAATCGTCTCCGCGCGGCCGGACATTGTCCGCACCGCGCCAGATGCCCCGCCGCCGCCGCCCCGGACCAATAGGCAAGCGCCACGTGGCCCATCTGGCGTCCGCCGCCGCCGCGGCCCGGGAAGCCCGCTTCGGGCCCCTGAGCCCATCGCTCGCGTGCCGCCCTCCTCGCGTCTGGCCGCAGCACCCCGCCGCCCGCTCCCTCCTCTGCTTCGGTCAGCACCGGTCGGCGCCGCCGTGGGCCACTGCGCCAACCATCGCCGGACTTCGCCGCCAAGACCTCCGCTGCCGGCCGGAGCTTCCTCGTCGCCGGCGCGCTCCGGATCCGGCGGGATCCAGCCCTCTCCGGCTCCCCTCGTCCTCCCCTCGCCGGATCGAGCTCACTGCCTCGCCGGAGACCTCGAGTTTCTTTGTCGCTACAGTGCCCCGACCGCGCCTTGATCCGCGTGCTCATATCTGATTCGGTTGCTATAGTAACCCTAGGTCGTTTTTTCGTCTAAGTCCCTAATTTTCAGATCCATGTGCTCCTGTTCATGGCCTCGTAACTTTGCATCCGTAACTCCGATTCATGCATATAGCATATAAAAATGTTCATCTCAGAGAGTACATCATTTCATTCCATTGCATCATTTTCATTTGAGTTCATCTTGATGCCCGAAATGCTATTACAAGAGGGCTACTTGAGATAATTGTCAAATCTGCTACTCCATTTGCATATTTGTCATTTTTGCCATGATTATTGTGTGCATGATATGCCTTGATGCTCTACATATGTTTTGTTAAGGGTTTTGTCATCTTTCCAGAGGTTCAATTCATGTATTTTTGTGATGTGTGTGGGGACTAGTGCAAGCTTGCAAAGTGGTGCACTTGGTAATTCTGTTTTCAGGGACTTAGCAATTCCACTAAGTCCTTGATCTGTTTATCTCATATTGTCATATGTTCATGTTGTTTCCTAGTGATCCGTGCCTCTTTTGAGGATGATCAGTAAGGATGTTTTGTTAATCTTGTAGTGCTCTATCCATCCATGCCTTTGTTTGCAATTATGGAGCACCCTAGCTTGAGTCAGTAGAGCTCTACTTTTGCTACTTTGTGAATCTGGGCAGATTGTCAACTTGTTTGCAATTTTGCCGATGATGTTGTAGTTGAGTCGTGCATACTATGTATTTGTTCTTGCCATGTCTAGCTTGAATTTTGTGCCTTCTTGATGGATGTATGCTTAACTTGTCATGACTTGCACCGTAGTGAGTGCATCGAGCTCGTAAACATGCCTACTTGATATCTGTTTTCAGCATGCTCCAGTTTTCACTAAGTCTGTGATCTGATTATGTTTTTGCCATGTTCACATGCTTGCAATTGTATTTTCTGATCCCTTTTGGCTCAAGGTCACTAAGGGACTTTTGTTAAGCTCTTTGAGTAGCTCCATGACATACCTTACTTTGCCATGTTCAGGTCCTGTAGCATGTAGTTTTTCTGCTCCGAAGAGTGCTACCTGATCTGAAATTCGAGACAAGTGTTAATTTCACTAAGTCTGAAATCTGTTTACCATATGCATTTTTGCCATGCTTGTTTGAACCTGTTAATGGATGATTTGGCCGTAGCTCAGTGCTAGATTTTTGTTAAGCATCTTGAATGCATCCCTTCCATATATTTTGTTGTCATGTTTGGGTCCTGTAGCTTGTTCATTTCGTTGTATTTAGATGCTGTAAATCGCAGACCGGAGACATATTTGAATCGCTTGCCATTTCCAAACCGTAACTCCGATTCTGGTGATCTTTATATCGTTTTCAAGCGATTTCATCTCATCTTTCCAGTGGCACACTTGGATTTCCAAGTTGAGGCCAGGTTCATGCATTTCCTGTCATATCTTGCATATGCATCCCGCATCGCATCCCGCATAGCGTACCATCTTCGCATCATCTTGTTTGATCCTTGCACGTGGTTGATTGTGTCCTTGTTGCTTGTTTTTCTTGTTTGGGTAGAGCCGGGAGACGAGTTTGCTAACGAGGAGCCCGCTGAGTTTGCTTTCGAGGATCCAGTCAACTCTGACAACTTTGCAGGCAAGATGATCATACCCTCGAAATCACTACTATCTTTGCTATGCTAGATTGCTCGCTCTTTTGCTATGCCAATGCTACGATGCCTAACATTTGATTTCCAGCCTCCCAAATTTCCATGTCAAACCTCTAACCCACCTTGTCCTAGTGAACCGTTGATTGGCTACGTTACCGCTTTGCTCAGCCCCTCTTATAGCGTTGCTAGTTGCAGGTGAAGATTGGAGACCATTCCTTGTTGGAACATTTATTTACTTGTTGGGATATCATTATATTATCTTGTTATCTTAATGCACCTATATACTTGGTAAAGGGTGGAAGGCTCGGCCTCTCGCCTAGTGTTTTGTTCCACTCTTGCCGCCCTAGTTTCCGTCATATCGGTGTTATGTTCCCGGATTTTGCGTTCCTTACGCGGTTGGGTTATAATGGGAACCCCTTGATAGTTCGCCTTGATTAAAGCTTTTCCAGCAATGCCCAACCTTGGTTTTACCATTTTCCACCTAGCCTCTTTTTCCCTTGGGTTTCCGGAGCCCGAGGGTCATCTTATTTTAAACCCCCCGGGCCAGTGCTCCTCTGAGTGTTGGTCCAACTCGTCAGCCGCCGGTGGCTACCAGGGGCAACTCTGGGCTGGCCTACCGGAAGTTTAGAAAATCTGAGTGTGCCCTGTGAAAGAGATATGTGCAACTCCTATCGGGATTTGTCGGCACATTCGGGCGGTGTTGCTGGTCTTGTTTTAACCTGTCGAAGTGTCTTGAAGAACCGAGGTACCGAGTCTGATCGGAACGTCTCGGGAGGAGGTCTATTCCTTCGTTGACCGTGAGAGCTTGTCATGGGCTAAGTTGGGACTCCCCTGCGGGGATTTGAACTTTCGAAAGCCGTGCCCGCGGTTATGGGCAGATGGGAATTTGTTAATGTCCGGTTGTAGATAACTTGAACCTTAACTTAATTAAAATGAATCAACTGAGTGTGTTACCGTGATGGCCTCTTCTGGCGGAGTCCGGGAAGTGGACACGGTGTTGGAGTAATGTTTTGCGCAGGTTGCTCTTTAGTTTCTCGCTCGCGCTTTGCCTCCTCTTCTCGCTCTCTTTTGTGAATAAGTTAGCCACCATATATGCTAGTCCGCTTGCTGTAGCTCCACATATATTTTTACCTTGCCTTACCTTTAAGCTTAAATAGTCTTGATCGCGAGGGTGCGAGATTGCTGAGTCTCTTTGGCTCACAGATTACTATTACACCAGATGCAGGGCCTGATGATTCAGCTCCAGGTGACGCGCTCGAGCTCAAGTGGGAGTTTGACGAGGACTCTCAACGTTATTATGTTTCTTTTCCTGATGATCAGTAGTGGTGCCCAGTTGGGGGTGATCGGGACCGTGTCGCATGTTGGGTTTTCTTTTATTTTGGCGCCGTAGTCGGGAAATGAGTGTTTGGATGATGTAATGTTATTTATGTACTTGATTGACATGGCGAGTGTAAGCCAACTATGTTATCCCTTTTATTATCTATTTTACATGGGATGTTTGTGATGTTTGCCTGACTTGCAACATATGCCTTCAATGCGATTATGTCTCTAAGTCGTGCCTCGACACGTGAGAGCTATAGTCGCATCGAGGGTGTTACATGGAGCCATCAGTCACTCCTGAGAAAGGCTTGGTGGGCTGAAGCTGATCGTATGGCACTTGCAGGCTGTCGAACATCTCGACGGACAGGACACTGAGCCCTGCGCCACCGTCGATGAGGGTCTTGGTGACTTGTACATTGCTGATGACGGGTGAACAGAGCATTGGGAGGACGCCAGCGGTTGTCGCACATTTGAGCTGGTCCATTGAGCTAAAGGTGATGGCGTACTTGGACCACCCGAGCAGGCGCGTAGCCTCGAACTTGGGGAGGGCTACATTCACCTCGCAAGAGAACTGCTTGAAGATATGCTAGGAAGCTGGGGCCTGAGCACCACCCAAGATGCAGGCGATGGTGCGCGGCTCCTGGAAGCCCCCAGTCCCTTCATCCTATTGATAGTCGTCGTTCCTCCTTGGCGGCGGCAGCAGAGGGAGACTAGGGTTACCCTAAGGATGGTCCTCGTGAGGCTGGTCCCTCCAGGCGCCCTCACGAGGCTGGTCCTGCCAACAATCTTCGCAAGGCTGGTCGCGCCACTCCTGGCGAGGGCCGTAGTCGTCCTAGTGTCCTCCACCTCGTCCACCTCCTCGGCCATAGCCCCGGTCGTTGCACTCGGGGCGTCGACCGAAGCGTCCCTCTCGAATGGCCCTGAGCTCTTGACAATCTTTAGTGTTGTGGGTGTGCATGTTGTGGAAGGCGCAGAAAGTACGGCTACCCTTGGATGACTAGGGAAGATCTCGGCTGCGCTTGGTGTCTAGTTCTGCTGTGAGTACGGCCACCCCTTTACGCTTCACGTCCTTGACCTTTGTCTTCTTCTCCTCTGGATCTGCAGCGGGGTGGTCGAGGAGGGAGAGACGCCCCTCCTCAGCTCTTGCACACTTGGTTGCTATGTTGAACAACTCCAAAGTCATGCACAACTCTTCATGGATGGCGAGCTCCTCCTTCATCTTGATGTCGCGGACGTCGTTGGAAAACGCCGAGATGATGGCCTCGTCCATCACCTTCGGGATCTTGATACGCGCACTATTGAAGCGCTGGATGTACTTCTGCATGGTTTCTCCTGGTTGTTTCTTGATGCAGCGTAGGTCACCCGCGACCGGGGGGAGGTCGCGAGTGCCTTGGAAGTTGGCGATGAAGTGTTCGCGCATCTCATCCCAGGAGGAGATCGAGCCTGGGGGCAGGTTCAGGAGCCATGAGCGAGCGCCATCCTTGAGAGCCATGGGAAACAAGTTCGCCATGACCTTTTCGTCGCCGTTGGCCGTCTCAATGGTCAGCTCGTAGAGCTGCAAGAACTCTGCAGGGACGTTGGTGCCGTCATAGCGAAGAGGCAGATCTGGCTTGAACTTGCCCGGCCAGACGACGCTACGCAGCTCGGGAGTGAAGGCGCGGCAGCCTGCCGTGGCCACCGGGGCCCGTCTTGGAGGTGGAGGTTGATCTTGGCGTCCCTGCGCAGCCACGATGAGTGGCGCATGGCCCTGCCATGGCAAGCGATCCTTACGTGGCGGTGCTGGGAGCGGTAGAGCGTTTTCTTGCAGACGGGGAATTTCTTGGAAACTTCTTTCTTCATGTGCAGGCACACGGCACGACGGGTCACGCCGCGGGACCGCACATCTTGGAGCGAGGAGGCTGTCTTGACAAGGAGGAGGAGGAGGTGCTTCCTGAGCCGGATGCCTTGGTTCGAGGGCGCCATATTGGTGCTAAGGGGGCGGAGGCGCTCTGTGAGCCACATCGCCCGCAGCCGGGAGCGGGCGAGGCAGCGAGAGGGATGGTGCAGGAGAGCCCCCCGCAACGTTGACGAGCTCGGTGATGCGGTCCAACCAGTCCTCGTAGAGGTCGTCGACCGAGCGGTAGCGTAGGAGCTCGCGTGCCATGAGCAGTGCGGCCTGCGCGTCCGTGGGGGCGCGGCAAGTGTGAGTCGATGAGCCGGCCAGAGTCAGCAACAGGGTGGCGTTGCGGCCGTCACAGCACACAGAGGGGTGCAGCGAAGAGGCTTGCTGCTCATTTGCGGCCGGGCCGGTGGCGGCGTTGGCGGCGGGTGACGGAGAACGTTGGGGAGGTCCGCCGACAAGGGCTGTTTGAGCGACGCGGGTGGCGAGAGCGGCCCGGCGCTCAGCGCGGGCCTGGCGAGCGTCAACCATGAACTTGGTTGAGTGGCAGAGCGTGGATTGACGAAGAGGAAAGTTTAAGCGCACACCTACCTAGCACGCCAAATGTCGGATTTCGGGTTCCGGCAAAACCCTTGAGGTTCGAACACTGGGGTGCACACAAAGATCCCTCCCCCTCTCTAGCTCGCACACTTCGTATGATCTCACGGCCTAGCTCGACGGACCCAAAGAACGTGAGACACAAGATTTATACTGGTTGAGGCCACCGTTGTGGTGTAATACCCTACTCCAGTGTGGTGTCGTGGATTGCCTCTTGGGCTGAGGATGAACAGTTACAAGGGAAGAACAGCCTCTTGAGGAGAGGTGTTCTTGTGCTTGGTGAGCTTGAGTGGTTGGGGATGGTCCCTCTAGATGACATGAGCCTTCCATTGCTATGGTGGTGTCTAGTCCTATTTATAGAGGCCCTAGTACTCTTCCCAAATATTGAGCGGGAAGGGATCCCACAACGGCCGAATTCGAAGGGACACAACTAGTACAAGCTATCTGACAAAAGTAGCCTTCGCCTGCCAAAGGCTCTGGTGGTGACGTCGTCTTGGGCTCCACGGTGACCTCCATCCTGCTGTCCTGCTGGTCTTGGTCTTGTTGCACCAATATGGAAACCTTTGCCTGATGCCTTGGGACTCCTCGCCTGTGCTTGCCCCTTGATGCCCAAAGAGGAAACGAGGACACTGCGCGCGCTGGTGCCTGCCTGGCTCCAGTCGTCATGGCTTGCGTCATACAAACCTCGCGAGGTGTCCCTTCCCTTGATCTCTCCACCCCTCGTGAGCCGGCCTGGTGAGGATGCCCCCGAGGAGGTCTTGCACCGTCCGGCCCACGAGGCTTGGCCCCTTGCGTGGGTCTTGAATGTTTGCTAAGATGGGCCGTACAGGGCCGCTGGTGGGGCCATGCCGCGGGCCGCAGGCAGGCAATTCTGGGAATCCCCGTTCCCAGAACGCCGACAAATTCCACTAGCATCACATTCAATCTCAAAAGTCTTATTAAAACCAGGAAGTTGGAGAAAAGGAGCATGTGTCAACTTATCTTTCAATACCGTGAAGGCTTCTTCCTATGCGGTACCCCAAACAAAAGGTATATCCTTCTTTGTAAGCTCATTGAGAGGTGCACCAATGGTGCTGAAATCTCTCACAAAATGCCCATAGAATCCAGCTAGGCCAAGAAAACTCCTCACTTGTGTGACCGTTTTGGGCTGCGGCCAACTCTCAATAGCTTCAATCTTGGCTTGATCAATTCCATTCCCTTCGAGTAACAACATAGCCAAGAAAAGATACTTGGTCGGTGCAGAAGGTGCACTTCCCAAGGTTACCAAACAAACGTGCATCACGTAGAGCAATAAAAACAACATGTTAATGTTCCAAATGTTCCTCCAAAGATCTGCTATAAATCAGTATATCATCAAAAAAGACTACCACAAATCGTCCAATGAAAGCACGTAAAACATCGTTCATTAATCTAATGAACGTACTAGGTGTATTAGTTAACCCAAAAGGCATGGCTAACCACTCATATAAACCAAACTTAGTTTTAAATGTTGTTTTCCATCCATCTCCCAATTTCATACGATTTTGATGGTATCCACTATGCAAATCAACTTTGGAGAATATTGTAGAGCCACTCAATTCATCAAGACTGTCATCTAGCCTAGGAATAGGATGACGATGACGAATAGTAATAGTATTAATGTCTCTACAATCAACACACATACGTGACGTACCATCCTTTTTTGGCACTAGTATAATAGGAACAACACAAGGACTAAGAGATTCGCGTATATAACCTTTGTCGAGCAGCTCCTGTACTTGACGCATAATCTCCTTCATCTCCTCTGGATTGGTACGGTATGGCGCACGGTTAGGCAGCGAAGCACAGGGAATTAAGTCAATCTGATGCTCAATCCCTCGAATAGGTGGTAATCCCGGTGGCACGTCTTCTGGAAAGACGTCAGCGAACTCCTGCAAAATGTTAGTGACAACAGGAGGCAAAGAGGATGGTACATCCTCGAAAGAAAATAACGCCTCTTTGCACACAAAAGCATAGCAAACAGATTTGCTGAAATCTAGATCATCAATATCAGATTTGGTGGCAAGTAAACATGCACTTTTCAATTTAATTTCAGAAGCAACACTAGATGGTTTATTATTAGGCTTCATTTGTTGCTCAAATTCTTTCTCCATAATCTGATTTTCACTCTTATGTTTCTCATGTTTTGCTTTATTAGCTCTATTAATATCATCTTTCAAAATAGAACCAGGAGTCATAGGAAGCAAAGTAATATTTTTGTCCTTATGAACAAGAGAATACTGATTGTTTCTACCATGGTGTACATAATTTTTATCAAATTGCCATGGTCTGCCAAGTAATAAGGAACATGCTTGCATAAGTACCACATCACAGTCAACATAATCAACATATGTAGAGATACTAAAATGCACACGAACAATACGTGTTACCTTAACCTTGCCGCTGTTGTTGAATCATTGGATGTGGTCTTGTGGTGAGAGATAGCTTCTCCACCATCTTCATGCTAGCCAAGTTGATGCAGCTCCCTCCATCTATGATGACGCAAACAGAATGTTCCTTCACAACTCCCTTTGTATGGAACAAATTATGCCTCTGATTTTGCTCGGCTTGAGTAACCTGCACACTCAAAACACATTGAGCAACTAAACATTCATACCTGTCAGCACCTTCAGCGGCCATGTATGGCGTCTCATGATGAATATCATCTCCACCGTGTTGTTCACTTGTAATAAGAGCCAACGTCTCCTCATCATAGTCACTACCGGACTCATACCCACCATCCTCGGTAACAATCATCACACGCTGAGATGGGCATTGTCTCGCATAATGACCTCCACCCTTGCAAGGACGACAAATAATATCATGCGTTTGCCCTGTTGATGCCATGGATGAAGAAGAGCTCTGTGCAGGCCCAGATGGTGTGTTCTTGGCAGATAGTGGTGGTTGTGCCTGCTTTCTTGTATCATGGTTGGCGGTGGCAGCTGATGGAGGCATCGATGCAGCAGAACGTGTGGAAGTAGAGGATGCACGCGGTGTCCATGATGAAGGTCGACCTGCAGAAAAGTTAGTTCGCGCCAATGCTTGTTGATCCTGCACTTCACGTTCAGCTTTGCAAGCAAGATGGAATAAACGAGTGATATTATTATATTCCTTATACTCTAGAATTTCCTGAATCTCTTTATTTAATCCACCCATAAAACGTGCAAGCATAGCTTCATTATCCTCAACAATACCAGATCTAATCATACCAGTTTGTAATTCCTGATAATATTCTTTTACAAAAAAAATTCCTTGTCTCAAACGCTGCAATTTTTGAAGCAATTCACGTCGATAATATGATGGAACCCAGCGAGTATGCATAGCAATTTTCAAAGCAGCCCAAGTAGCTGGAATAGGATATAATCTACAATGTTCAGACCACCAAACACATGCAAACCTAGTGAAAGCACAAACAGTAGCAGGAACACGTCTCTCCTCGGGATATTGTAAACATGTAAAACGTTGTTCAATTTCTAACTCCCAAGTAAGATATATATCAGGAACATATCTACCCTCAAATGGTGGAATATTCAATTTTAGTTTAGGAAAAAGGTCATGATCTCGTACCTCAGGTGGTGGTGCAGCCCTACCGTTGCGATGATATGCATGAGAACGACCTGGTGGTGGTGGTGCTGGTGGTTGCACATAGTTCTGATTTTGATCAACATCATCCTCGTAATGGTCCTCCACCTCTGCAGTAGCAGCAGGAGCTACAGAAACATCAACAGTGGCACCAGAATTTTGACCAGTCTCATGGGGAACGCGCAGTGCTCGTCCCACTTGATTTGGAAGGTACCATTGTTGTTGTTGTTGTTGTTGTAGAGGTGCGATAGGTGCAACCAGTGGTGGTGGTGGAAGATGCTTGAGCAATTCATTAAACTTGTTATCTGATCGGGGCTACCCTGGCGTAGAGGTCGACCTTTCACGATTGGAGTGGATTCCCTCGAGGAACACGAAGAACACAATGAACGCGGGGAAGAACGGAGAGAAATCGCAAGGGGAAACACTCAAGAACAAGTCCAATCACACATCCACTAGACAAACAAACACACAAGACCCACAAGGTACATGAACAACAAAAGGAAAGATACAAGGTAAAGTTCGTCTCCAAGAGGAGGTCTTGATGGTATCCTAGACGGATCTTCCCATGAGGGGTCTTGGCGATAATATCCCGCGGGATCTTCTCACATGGAGGCCTTGAACTCTATGGGAGTGATGGTCTCTCTCTCTCTCAAGAGTAGAGGTAAGTAGGAGCAAAGCTCACATACAAATGAGCTATCACTTTGCTAACCCTAGAAAGGAGGTGGAGGTGGTCTATTTATAGTCTTAGCCACGAAGGGGTAAGTGGGAGAGGGGTACAAGGCCGAAGGCCTGTGGTTGTGCACATGCAGGTACCAGACGACCGGTGGGGGGCGGACGTCCAGTGGCTCAGGATGGTTCAGACGTCTGACGCGCACTGGACGTCTGTTGATTCTTCTCGGGTGTAGTGGCACCGGTCGGCCGTTCGGCGCCAATCGTCCGGGCGCCGGGACTCGTCGGACGTCCGGTATTCATCGGACGTTCGGCCGCTGTAGCACTCGTTGCCTAGAGTTCTTATGGCCGTGTGGGCTGCGTCAGGTACCGGATGTCCGGTGGCATCCCGACATCCGGTGGCTGTAGCTTGTAGCAGCTCCGCTTCTTCTGTCTTCTCTTCCATTCTTACCTCGCGGATGGTGTAGGTGTTCTTTGGCGCTTGCACTCCTCCTCGTCATCCATGAGGTTCCGGTAATACCTATGCATGCACACGAGAGGAATGTCAAGTAGTATACAATCCTTGAAGGGGTCAAGTGAGCATGTGTAAAGGAGATGATTCACCTTTGTGTATGTGAAGTAGATGTCGCACGTGTCACTCGCCGAACGGACTCTTGACATGGTGATGTCCATAGGATGCTCCACATCATTATCGAGCTTTGTTTCGAATGTCTTCTCCATGCCATATATATTCTCCATGGCCTCTTCAAATCTGTTTAGCACATCTTGCACTTGTCCACTCATAATTTGCTGAAACTTATAATGAAGCTCCTTGTTTGTCAAGTTCTCCCAGTCAATCTCATCGGCTTGTGATCCTGCCATGGATAGCAGCAATAGAAACACACAAGAATATGATCCTACAGACTACTAACCAGTGGCAGTCACAAATCCGTCAAGCAAATCTCAAATTCTTACCAGTTTTTACCCAACAACAGATGGTGATCGTCAACCGTTGTAGTCAAAACTCTCAAAGCTTGGATAGAGCGATTACCAGGGAGAGTCAAGCGCACGATGTAGATGTATGTGGAGCTGGGAAGGCTTATAATATGGTAGCAAAAAGGGTTAGCAATATACAATTCAGAGATGCAAAGTTAATAAAGCTCAACAACGGTACTGTGCTGGTCCTAGGCTAGACCGTGCTAGAGACGCGAGCCTAGAACACTAACAAAATCACAGTGTTGCACGTAAACAAGGGAGGAGCACACTCTGAATTTTTTTCTTTCTTTTTTTCACTTTTTAGCACTCTTTATGCCTCTCTTTTTTTGCTTCGCAACAAAATTATTTCAAAAAAGTCTACAAATAGTCTAAAAACTGCCTAGCCAGAATTTTCCAGACATAGTTTTTTTAAACTGGAACTATTTTTCTACTGTGGGTAACACGAAAGTTTGATATTCCTTCTTTGTCATGACTCAGAGTATGGCGTAATCTAGAAATCGAAAACAAAGCAACAAATACTGGACTCGGACTAGGGCTGGTGGCAAAGAGGAATCTGGTGGAAACTCGGACTGGTGGCGGATATATGTTGGGCGGTGGAACATGGACTGGTGGCGAATCTGTGATGGAGGTGGACTCGGATTATCGTGATGGCGGTGGATTTGTGGTATATGGCAGCGGTGATGACAATGGTGATATATGGCAGCGGTGATGACGATGGTGGTATATGGTAGCGGTGATGACGATGGTGGTATATGGCAGCGGTGACGATGATGGTGGTATATGGTAGCGGTGATGATGATGGTGGTATATGGCAGCAGTCATGATGATAATGTGGCGACAACATGAGAACTTGTGAACAGAACTCGAAACTCTAAAGGACTAGACACTAAGACCAGCAACTAGACACGATGATGCAACCGCAAATTCAACAATGCGAAACCCTAAAAAGATTATGCAAAGTCTCAGATTGGTTCGGATATGATGAACTAACCCAAATTTTTTTGGCTTTTTCGTGGACTGTACATATGAAGAATATACTCGATCTAAACTACGAAAAACTATAAATCTTACCGAGCAACCTGGAAATCTGATACCACTTGATAGAGGCGAGGGTGTCCCGATGTTTCGATGAGATAGCTATCATTTTCTGTGGGAGTCGACTTTGATGATCCGACTACGAACGTGCAAAGACGTCGCGCCTTAGCAATCTCTAAACCAACTTCCGAGGGTTATTGACCACGTCGGAGAACGATCAACCTGACCACGAGGGTCAATTTCCTAAGAGCAAAACGAAGAACAAGCAAGAAACTAAGGTTGCAATCTGGATATTGCGAATATAAGATGAAAGCTTTATTGATGAAGGTGGGGTTCTGTGACGTCTTTGTCTGGTCATTAAACACAAATGAAGTACGCGAAGTTGCAGCTATGGCGAACTTTTAATCTAAACAAAACCCGAAGTCTAAACGATGCCCTAAGGGCTGTATATATGGAGGAGAGAGGGGGGAATTTCGTGGCCCTTGGAGGAGGTGTCCGAAACCAACCCTAACTATTGTTTCCCCACATACACGGACTCTAAAAATAGCCTATAATAAAGTATTTCGAAATTACATGGGCCTGGCCCAAAAATAAGGTGACGCAGCACATAGAATAGCCTCTGGATAAAATTTATGAAGTGGCATCTTGTATATTTCGTCCAAGGCTTCATGCACTCATTATGGTGGCTTCAAAGTCCTGGAATCATCACTTGTAACCCCGTTCTTGTTCCCCTCGCGCATGCCATCATCTCCATGCTTGAACTTGCTCCAAGGTTCATCTTTCTTGTCCAAGCTAGGCCCTTCAATTGTAAGCAAAACAAATGTATCCAATTTAGGCAGCATCATATTCTCATGAACATTAGAATCGTTACCAAGAAACGAAAGTACCTGGTAATTTAATTGGCGTGCGCGAGCTCTAGTAATTGGTCTAGAATATATATCAGCAGGGGCTGTTGGTTTAACAATGGTAATCATGTCCTCATAATTACTTGTTTTGGAGTTCTTATTCTTAGTCGATCTTGGGATAGGTTCCTGGTCGGCAGCCTGGGCTAGCAGGGTGGATGTCGTTTGAGCTTCTGTTTGTGTTTCATCCGTAGTCGGAAGTTGTTCTCATGTATGATGTTCGTTGTATTCATGTGGCATTTGTATGCCTTTCGTATGTATCCCCAACTATTATGTAATTGCATGATGTAATGATATCCACCTTGCAAAAGTGTTTCAATATGCGGCTCTATCCTTCGTTGGACCTTCGAGTTCCTCTCGGATAGGATCGCATATTGGGTGAGACATAACCCAAGCAAGAGGGAGGTGGAGGTCTATTTATAGTCTTAGTGGACGAAGGGGTTGATAGGCTTCGGCCCAACACGCAGTCGGCACACAGGCGTCGGACATTCGATGGTCATCGGTTGTCCGGAGGCTCGCGGGTGATCGGACATCCGGCCAGGGTCGATCGTTCGATGTTTTGGCTTTGTTGGGGCTTGGTCGGTCGTCCGATCGGGGTCGGACGTCCGGTGCGTCGGTCATCCAGAGGGCTCCATTCTTCCAGTGTTTTGGCTCGGACCCATAGGTGTCGGGTTTTCAGAGGGCGTCGGTCATCCGGTGGCTATAGGGCGTCGGTCGTCCGGTAGCTGTCGGTTTTCCGGGCGCTGGAGTCTTTGCTGGGAGGAACTTGGTCGGCTGGCTGATGCTCTAGGCATTGCTCTTCCAACAAGCTTTGGTCATCCGATGGCTGGAGGTTTCCTGGCAGCTCTTCTTCTTGTACCTTGTACTTCGTGTCCTTGCCGTCTTGTCCGTTGGGTGCAACTACTCCATGGCCCTCCTCCAAGTACCTAATCACGCATAGGGATTTCCACTTGAGGTAGTAGCCATGTCTCACATGTAGCAAGTGGTAGTTTGGAGAGGAGCGAGTTCACCTTATCTTCGATAGCCTTTGCTCGGGCTCTTGTCATTGGTCCAAGTGGAGTCGTGGGAGACGTAGGTAGGTCCATGGGGATGAACATGGGATGCTCTTCATCATCTCCCCCCTTGGGAAAGATTCGACTATCGGTGTCAAAACCGACGGATCTCGGGTAGGGGTTCCCAAACTGTGCATCTAAGATTGATGGTAACAGGAGACAGGGGACACGAAGTTTTAACCAGGTTCGGGTCCTCTTGATGGAGGTAATACCCTACGTCCTGCTTGATTGATAGTAAAGTGTATGGGGGTTACAAGAGTTGATCTACCACGAGATCGTATTGGCTAAAACCCTAGAAGTCTAGCCTGTATGAGTATGATTGCCTCTACGGACTAAACCCTCTGGTTTATATAGACACCGGAGGGGGCTAGGGTTGTACAAAGTCGGTTACAGAGAAATGAATCTTCATATCTGAATGCCAGGCTTGCCATCCACGCCAAGGAGAGTCCTATCCGGACACGGGAGAGAGTCTTCTGTCTTGTATCTTCACAGCCCATCAGTCCGGCCCATGTCACATAGACCGAACACCCGAGGGCCTCTTAATCCAGGACTCCCTCAGTAGCCCCTGAAATAGGCCTCAATGACGAGGTGTCCGGCGCGCAGATTGTCTTTGGTATTGCAAGGCAGGTTCCTCCGCTGAATACTCCAAAACAGCTCTCGAACAGAGAATGTGTCTGGCTCTGTAAAACAAACACCACATATATCCGTAGAGAGTATAATATTTTATGAGTCTGATCCACTGACAAATTTTGTAGCGTGACATCATGTCATAGCTCGGTCATTATTTTGAATAGTTTTTTAGCCTCCCACTCCATGTTTCAAGATGCGGTTTATTGGCATGTCTTTGTCGAAGCAAAGATCGTGTCCCCATATTGTGGGATTCTCATCAATACGGGCGTGGGTAACCCAACCACGCCGCCTGCACGACCCTTGGGGAATAGGCGAGTTTTTAGGCGAGTGGGGAGGCGCTTGATATTCACTGCCTTTATAAAGGGATAAGGATTCGCTTCTTTCACCCACGCGTTATTCCTCTCTGCCCATCCATTCTCGAGCTCCAGTGCCCAAGCTTCCATCCTATCCGCCTCCAAGAAGCACTCCAGCAATGTCCGGATCTGGAGCGCAAGGCAAGTGGATGGTTTCCTCCGTCAAGGAGAAGGACATCACGAGGCTCCAAGAGGCCTGGTACCTAGCCAAGGAAATCGCCCACCGGCTTCCGGCCAAGGGACAGATCGTCCCCACCCAGAGCCCCATGAGAGGGTCGTGTTCATCCCCCACTTCGTCCGCGGGTTGGGATTTCCTCTCCACCCATTCGTCTGCGGGCTCATGTTCTACTCCGGGCTGGATTTCCACGATCTGGCTCCCAACTCCTTCCTCAATATCTTGGCATTTATTGTCGTGTGCGAGTCCTTCCTGTGTATCCCACCCACTCCGGACTGTGGTTGAAGATCTTCAACATGAAGCCGAAGGTGGTGGACGGCCAACATGCAGAGTGCGGAGGCGCCATGGTGAGCAAGCTGCCCAACATCACATGACCCAAAGGTACCTTCATGGAGACCATCAAAGGGTGGCAACAACAATGGTTCTAAGTCATAGAGCGTAATGACGCCACCTGGGCCGCAGCTCCTGAATTCCAGTCCGACGCCCTGATGCGGCTCACCTCCTAGCTGGAGAAGGTCCTGGACTGGTCTGCGTTAGATGAGCTGACATCACTTTAGACGTGCATCAAGAGCATGGTGGACAAGAACGTCAAGCTTGTCAACGTGAACTAGGTGATGCTCGCTCGCTTGATCCTGCCGTGCCAAAGCCGGACTTGCCACTTGTGGGAGTTCAATCCGGCCAAGCATCAGACCTGGCAATAGTTCTTTGGCACTACACACGAAGACATCTGGAAGGTGCTCTTCAAGGCCAACGAGATGTGGCCGGCGACGACCGAGGACCGTGAGCATGACCTGGCCCATCCCGCTAGTGCGGTAAATTTTCCGTATTTCAAGTTGTACCCTTTACTTGCATACTCAAGGAAGATGTCTAAGCTTCCCTATTTGTTTTTTCGGGGCTGGACAAAGAAGGCGGAGCGGATTCAGTGTCTGGCTCCGCTGCTCAAAGAACCAGTTATCCCAAGTCTGATGAAGATGCTGGTTCCGGCGCCCTATCAAGCACCGAAGAAGAAGGCCAAGAAGAAGGCCAAGGGGACCAAGGGTGGTCTCCGCCATAAGGACTCTTCGGACGTAACATCCGAAGACGCTGACACCCACTCCCCTCCCGCCACCGGCGATGAGGAAGAGGAGGAAAGCAATTCTCCCTGAGGGGGAAGGAAGAAAAGGGTGGCCTCCACGCATCTGGAGGCAGAGGCGTCCAAGAAGGAGAAGGCCTCCGCCACGGACAACCCTGCGTGGGACATCGACAATAGCTCCGAGTGGCGCCCCAGGGATAAGCCCCTGGCCGAATCATAAGTACTCAAAGACGCACACAAATATCCAGCTTCTTTACTTCATAGTTTCAACATGTTGAATCATAAACTTGCAGTCCGGCTCATTCCGACCTCGAGCGATCCTCATCTTCGGGAAACTCGTTGGATCTGAAGGTGATGGACAGCGGGCCCCTTCCAGCGGCCTCCTCTCCCAAGACTGTGGACAACGCTGAAGTGTTGTCCCGAAGGACACTCCCGGCTCAGGGGGAGGCACAAGAGGCTGTTATGGTGGCGCCAGAGGATAATACCTCGGTCGCCGAACACATGGGGGACCAGATCCCCATGGAGACCGGCGATTGGGGCCATCTCCAATTCGGCCCCCAGCCGAATATGATCCCGGAGACCTATATGGCTCTGGAATCCGGCAGGAAGCCTCCTTCAAAGGAAGGAGGTGCACCAATTCGCATTGAATCGAGCAAACGCGGTTCGTCCGAGCAGTGCGTGATAGCCGCTGGGGAAGGGGACGATATCGAAGATTAACTCTTCACTTCACAAATTGTCCGAAGATCCAAAGACGACCTCCAATGTGATTGAGCCCGACCAACGGGCCTCTACACCTGGTATAACTCCTTTAAAGGTAGTTTTGGTGGGCTTGATCCTTGATGGATTGATGCCCATTTTGCGCATTGTATCCTGATAGAGCAGGTTGAGGCTGCTGCCACCATCCTTGAGGAGTCATGTGAGGTGGAATCCATCAATTATCGGGTCGAGAACCAGTGCGGCTAAACCGCCATGACGGATACTTGTCGGATGGTCCCTGTTATCGAAGGTGATCGGGCAGGACGACCATGGGTTGAATTTTTGGGCGACTGGCTCTATCGCATAGACGTCGCTGAGCGCGTGCTTGCGCTCCCTCTTGGGGATATGGGTAGCATATATCATGTTCACCATTTTGAACTGAGGGGGAAACTTCTTCTGCCCCCCTGTGTTCCATGGACGGGGCTCCTCATCGTCATTCTCGCTTTGCGACGCCTTCTCCTTATCTTCGGCATTTAACTTGCCGGTCTGTTTGAAGACCCAACAACTCCAGTGGGTATGATTGGCTGGTTTATCAGGGGTTCCATGGATCTGACATGGACGATCAAGTATGCGGTCCAGGCTGGAAGGGCCCTGATTATTTCTTTTATATGGCTTCTTCCGCTGACCGGACTTGGACCCACTAAATCCGGCGTTGACCGTCGTGTCATCAGTATTGTCACCATTGTTTCGACGCTCGTGTCTGTTGTGTCGGGCTTGCCGTTGCTATTTTTGGCTTCCGAGGTGCCAGGTTCGCTTGCATTGTTATTGCTGCTAGCTAGCCAGCTATCTTCGCCCGTGCAAAAGCGGGTCATGAGTGCCGTGAGGGCCGCCATGGACTTCGGCTTTTCTTGGCCGAGGTGTCGGGCGAGCCATTTGTCATGGATGCTGTGTTTGAAGGCCGCTAGGGCTTCGGCATCCGGACTGTTGACGATTTGGTTCTTTTAATTAAGAACCTACTCCAGAATTTCCTTGCTGACTCTCCAGGCTGTTGGACTATGTGACTTAAGTCATCAGCATCTGCAGGTCTGACGTATGTGCCTTCAATGTTGTCACGGAAGGCATCTTCCAGGTCTTCCCAGCTGCGAATAGAGTTTCCCGGTAGGCTGTTCAGCCAGTGCCGGGCTGGTCCCTTGAGTTTTAGGGGGTGGTATTTGATGGCATGAAGATCATCACCGCGAGGCATGTGAATATGGAGAATAAAGTCTTCAATCCATACTGTGGTATCTGTGGTTCCATCATATGATTCGATATTCACTGGTTTGAACCCTTCTGGGAATTCATGTTCCATTACTTCATCAGTGAAGCAAAGGGGGTGTGCGGCGCCTCTATTTCGGGCCAGATCGTGACATAGTTCGGATGGAGTCCGTCTACGGTTTTCTGCCCAGACGTGATTGTGCTTGACGTGTTCGGCATGCTAGCTGTTGTTGCACGTCGGGGCACGCCCCCGCGATCCGTAGATCGATCTGGCCGGAACTGCTTTATTCTTTAGGTCCTGCCATAGGCCATATGTGTATCCATGAGCTGTTTTATCTCTGCCTTTTACGACAAAGTAGGACGCGCTGGTGTTCGTCCTGAGTTGCCGTTTTGTCGTGGCCGCGTGGTGGTCGATCAGCCGCATTATGCGCTGATGGTAAGGGCTCAAGTGCCTTGTCATCGAATTGAGGTAGCACTTTACTCTTCGGGTAACTTTTGGTTGGGCGCTTGAGGCCGTATTCCTCTGCTGCTAGGACATTAGTGCATCTATCATTGAGCAGATCTTGGTCAGCTTGAAGCTGTTGCTGCTTCTTTTTCAGGCTCCTTGCTGTGGCTATTAGTCGTTGCTTAAAGCGCTCCTGCCCGAGAGGTTCCTCAGGCATGATAAAGTCTTCGTCGCCGAGGCTCACCTCATCCTCGGAGGGTGGAAGGTAATTACTGTCCTCCGAGTCTTCGTTTGGAGCCTGTTCGTTAGGGCTAACTTGCCCATCCTCCCGATCGTATTGTTCAGAGTTTTGCTCAACGAGGTTTTCTTGGTCTTTGGCATCATCCGGATTGTTGTTGTCTCTCGTGCCGGTATTGCTGTCTTTGCTGTGGCATGATTTAGAGTGGTGCCGTCGGTGCTTTTGTTGTATCTCGGGAGGTTTATCCCTACTGGATTTTTCTCATTATCGCTGTCACCATCCTTGGGTGTATCCACCATGTACACATCATACGAAGAGGTGGCCCTCCAGCGTCCGGTAAACGGTGGGTTTTCGGCTTGCTCCTCTCCGGCATCATCGTCCATACCGTCGATGTATTTGGAGCAATAATCGAGCATGTTGGTTAAGTCCTCTACTCTGGCGATGAAGTGGGTGGTGGGTGGGACATAAAATTCCCCGCTCTCAGACCCTAGTCCGGGTTGGGCGTAGTGTGGACGTTGCTCCTCCGTAATCACGAGGGATCACATCAAGTCCAGAGCCTCGCTTAAGACTCCGAGAGTTTGGAGCCAGTGTCCGGGGAAGAGTCCGGCTTGGTGATGGTTGCCGGCGACACGGCTTCCTCCGACTCTCCCGTACTGGGCCTAGTGGCATAGATAGTCTGGTGGGTTTAGAAATCCCATCTTCGGTCCTGGTGAGGCGCTTCGGCTCTAAGGCTAGAGCGGAAGTTGGGGTTGTGAATCCTTGGAAGATCAAGTCTCCTCGGACATTAGTGACATAATCCAGATTTCCAAAACTAATCTGGTGTCCTAGGCGTAGCTATCGATCTGCTCTAGATGGCCAAGCGATTTGACCCGCAGTGCGAAGCCGCCGAATACAAAAATCTGGCCGGGGAGAAAAACCTCCCCTAGGGCAGTATCATTGTAGATGATGGATGGAGCCATGGAACCTTGTAATGGCGACAAAGTGGAACTCTCAAAGAAAGCACCAATGTCGGTGTCAAAACTGATGTATCTCGGGTAGGGGGTCCCGAACTATGCGTCTAAGGTTGATGGTAACAGGAGACAGCAGACACGAAGTTTTACCTAGGTTCGGGCCATCTTGATGGAGGTAATACCCTACGTCCTGCTTGATTGATATTAATGAGTATGGGGGTTACAAGAGTTGATCTACCACAAGATTTTAATGGCTAAAACCCTAGAATTCTAGCACGTATGATTATGATTGCCTCTACAGACTAAACCCTTCTATTTATATAGACAACGGAGGGGGATAGGGTTGTACAAAGTCGGTTACAGAGAAAGGAATCTTCATATCGGAATGCCAGGCTTGCCATCCACACCAAGGAGAGTCCGATTCGGACGCAGGAGAGAGTCTTCTATCTTGTATCTTCACAGCCCATCAGTACAGCCCATGTCACATAGACCGGACGCCCGAGGGCCCCTTAATCCAGGACTCCCTCACCGACCTCGAATCGAAATCTTCATCACCAGGGTAGGGAGCTAGATCTTTGATGTTGAAGATGTCACTCACGTTGTACTTGTCGCGTGGGAGGTCGATCTTGTAAGCGTTGTTGTTGTAGCTGCTAGCACCTTGAAGGGTCCACCGTCTCGTGTTAGAAGTTTGGACTTGCGTTTGTTGGGGAATCGATCGTTGCAAAGTTGTCGCCACACGAGATCCCCAATGTTGAATATCATGGGTTGCTTGTTGAAGTTGATCTTGGTCGCGAGTCATTGTACTTGGTGCTCGATGGTGTGCCTTGTATCTTCATGCATCTTCTTGAGAGAGTTCGCTCGTGCACTCGCGTCCATGTTGACGCGCTCTTAAAGTGGTAGGGTAAGAATTTCCAATGGGAACAATGGGTTGAAACCATAGACGACCTCGAAAGGGGACTTGCTGGTAGTCGAATGTCTTGCGCGGTTGTAGGCGTACTCGGTGATGGGTAGGCACTCTTCCCTCTCCTTGATGTTCCTCTTGATCAATATGTGTAGTAGAGTGGAGAGCGTTCGGTTCATCACCTCGGTTTGTCCGTTAGTTTGGGTATGGTATGCCGAAGAGAACAAGAGCTTGATTCTGAGCTTGGCGCATAAGTTCTTCCAAAAGTAACTCAAGAACTTGACGTCGCGGTCCTAGACAATCGTCTTTGGCACTCCATGTAGATGCAAGATTTCCCTACAAAAGAGATTTGCAACATGTGAAGCATCATCTATCTTGTTGAAAGGAATGAAATGAGCCATTTTAGAGAATCGGTCCACAACAACAAACACGAAATCCTTTCCATTTCTAGTCCTTGGCAAACCAAGCACAAAATCCATGCTAATATCTTCCCATGGGTGATATGGAATTGGAAGGGGTGTATAAAGACCTTGAGATTGCGCTTTAGACTTAGCTTTGCGACATGTATAACATCGGTTGGTGAAGCGTGAGACGTCGCGGAACATCTTGGGCCAAAAATAGTTCTTTGAGAGCGTAGGAAATGTCTTGTCGCATCCAAAGTGTCCCATCAGTCCTCCTCCATGAGATTCTTGCAAAAGTAACAAACGAAGAGAAGACTCGGGAATGCAAAGTTTGTTAGCTCTCATAAGGTAATCATCTTTGATTTAATAGCGTTCCCAAGATGTATGCGTTAAACACTTGGCATAAGGAATTGCAAAAGTAGGATCATGCGCATACAAGTCTTTTATGTGCTTAAAGCCTATGTCATCAAATTCAAGTTGGGTAACTAGCAAGCATCTACGGGAAAGTGCATCCGCCACACCATTTTCCTTACCTTTAATATACTTGATGACATAAGGAAATGACTCAATGAATTCACTCCATTTAGCATGATGCTTGTTCAACTTAGTTTGATCCTTAAGATACTTAAATGTTTCATGATCGGTGTGAAGAATGAACTCATGAGGACGTAGATAATGTTCCCAAACATGCAAGACTCTCAATAAAGCATATAGCTCTTTGTCATAGATGCGATAATTGAGTTGCGCTCCGAAAAGTTTTTCACTAAAGAAAGCTATAGGGCGCTTCTATTGCATTAACACACCTCCTATGCCATAACCGCTAGCATCGCAATGAATCTCAAATGGTTTATCAAAGTTGGTTAAAGCAAGCAAAGGAGCATGTGTAAGAAAATTCTTAAGCTCATTGAATGCGGTATCTTGGGATGGTCCCCAAACAAAAGGCACATTTTTCTTACTCAAAGCATGTAAAGGGGAAGCAATGGGGCTAAAATCATTCACAAATCTACGATAGAAACCGGCTAAACCAAGAAAACTACGCACTTGTTGCAAGTTGGTTGGTTGGGGCCAAGTTTTAATAGCATTGATCTTAGATTCATCTACATGAACACCCTTAGAAGACACAACGAAACCCAAGAAAACAAGCTTATCAACACCAAAAAGGCATTGGTCCATATTAGCATAAAGGCACTCTTTTCTAAGAGTTTGCAACACGGTTCTAAGATGGGTGACATGATCTTTAAGAGATTTGCTAAAAACAAGAATATCATCAAAGTAGACCACAACAAATACACCAATAGGGTCGAAGAACAAAATGCATGACTCGCATGAATGTACCGGGTGCTTCAGATAAACCCATTGGCATAACAAACCATTCATATAAGCCAAATTTGGTCTTAAATGTGGGTTTCCATTCATCACCTTCTTGGATGCATATTTGATAGTAGCCACTCTTAAGATCTATCTTAGAGAAAATGGTGGCTCTGCTAAGCTCATCTAGCTTATTATCTAGGCGTGGAATGGGGTAGCGATAACACACGGCAATAGCATTGATAGGATGAAAATCCGAACACATGTGAAATGTACCATCTTTCTTGGGAACAAGGTTTAGCAGGACGGCACAAGGGCTCAAACTTTCAGGAACATGGTTGTTGTCGATGAGTTGTTGTACTTGCCGTTGGATCTCCTTGGTTTCCTCGGAGTTGACGCAGTAGGGAGCCTTGTTAGGAAGGGGTGCTCAGGGGATGAGGTCGATTCGGTACTCGATGCCTCATAGTGGAGGTAGACTCGGAGGTAGCTCATCGGGGAAAACATCTTGGAAATCCTGCAATAGAGAATATAACACTAAAGGTAGATTGTGAAAGGTGTTAGCTTTTGGTGCCTCGTCCTTGCACAAAAGGACATAGTGCATGACACTTGATGGGTTCTCACACACTTCTCTCATCTCACTTTTGGTGGAAAATAGAACTAAGTTCTTCTTATCGCTCATCATGGAGGCACTCAATTTGGGCTTGTGGCGCTCACTCTCTATTTGGTGGTTCACCCTCTCACTATTTTCTCCATGATAGGTGGCTTTCTTGTAGGCGATCACTTGGCTTGGAGACATTAGGACGTAGCACATACTCCTTTCCTTTCATTTTGAAGCTATACTGATTCGTACGCCCGTTGTGGATGACGCCTCGGTCAAATTGCCATGGCCGTCCAAGAAGGGGGTGGCAAACGGACATAGGAACGACATCACACTCCAAACTGTCTTCGTAAGATCTGATCTTGAAGGAAACTTGTACCATATGCTCGACTTGGATAGTGATGGAGTCGCTTAGCCATTGAGCTTTGTAGGGATGTGGGTGCTTCATCTTGACCAATTGGAGTTTGGAGCAAAGTTCTTCACTTGCCAAGTTATGACAACTCCCTCCATAGATGATGACCTTGATGGACCTTCCATTGATGCCGGCCTTGGTATGGAATATATGGCATCTTTGGTATTCTTCTTGTTGATGTTGAAGAGTCAAGACCTTGGATACAATGAGAGTGGGGCTCGGATCTTCATCACAAAATACTTGATCATCTTCATCCTCATTCACTTGCCGGTGCATGGCCAGTTGCCCAAGGGCTTCCATTTCTCCTTCACTCATGGAGTCTTATGTACCATCTTCATTGAAGATCATGGTGCGTTTGTTGGTACACTCGAAGGACTTTTGGCCTCGGCCGCCACATGTAAAGCATTTGAAGGAACTTGTCTTGATGGCCTCATCGGTTGGGGTAGAGGATATTGAAGCTCTTGGCTTGATGTTGCTTGTTGTAGGAGGACAACTTGAGGTTGTCAAAGTTTTCTTGTAATTTTACTTATCATCGTTGCTTGTATATGGCTTGGTTGAGGTAGAAGATGTTGGAGTTGTTGAAGCTTGGGTGTTGGAGTAACCATAGGACTTGGATGAGAACTTGGCATACTTGAAGTCATCTTGCATTTGATGTTCCGCCTTGGTAGCTTGATGCACTAGCTCGATGAGGTTCGAGTATGGTTGGAAGTAGGCATTCTTCTTGATAGGATGATTGAGTCCATTCAAGAAATTTGCCATAGTTTTCTCATCATCTTCTGTTACATTGGTTCGTATCATGGCAATCTCCATTTCCTTGTAGTACTCTTCAACGCCCTTGGCTTGTTTGAGAAGTTGGGGTTTCTTGAAGAGATTGTAGTTGTCGTAGGTTGGCACGAAACATGCTCTCATGACATCCTTCATTTGTGCCCAAGTTGTGATGGGTGGTTCTCCTCTTGCCTCTCGGCACTCAATGACTTGTTCCCAACAAATGAGGACGTAGTCTTGGAACTCACGGGATGCCATTGTGATCTTCTTCTCTTCCTCATAGTTGTGTAAGTGGAAGATTTTGCCAACCTTCAATGCCCATGAAAGGTACTCTTCGGGATCATTGCTTCCGATGAACTTTGGCATGGTGAAATTTAGCTTGCCATAGCTTTGCTCTTCATTGTGTTGTGGTCGAGGGTGATGACATCCTTGATGGGGAGGATTGTCTCCCTCAACTTGCTCTTGTCTTGGAGGATTTCCATTGTCTTCTTGCTCTAGGTGAACTTGAGGTTCTTGTCGAGCTTGTGGAGGAGCTTGAGCAACTTGACGATGCACACGTGATTGATAAATCCTCTCTTGATCTTCATCGCGAAGTGCTTCTTCCTGTTCACGCCTATGGTGGTTGCGTTCGGCAACGGCGCAACTCGTGTTGTGGAGTGCGCGTTGCGCCTCAAGTGCTTGCGATTATCGCTGTTGTTGTTCTTGACGTTGTGCTTCGGCATCTTGGGCATCTTAGTGTTGTCACGCTCGCTCTTCCTCTTCTTTTTGGCGTTGCCGTTGCCGTACTTTTGCTTGCGCAAAAGTAGCTTGGTTTTGACGATGTCGATGCTCTTGCGCTCTAAGTTGTTCTTGAGCATCGGTTCCATGTAGAGGATTGCGGTTTTCTTGACGGTCTTGGCGCACGGCACGTCAAACAGTATTTGATGTTGGAGTACTTGAGCCGGAGATGGTTTCATCGGAGTGTCGACTCGAGCGGCTCCATCTTGAGTAGGACGAAGTGGTAGAAGAGCGGTTGAGCAACCAAGCACGAATCTCGTCCATTCTTGCGTCATTCTCTTGTTTGTGGTCATCGAGCTTGTTGTCGAAGTAATCTCTTGTATGTTGCTCGGATAGTCGCATGTCGGTGGCGAGGTTGTCGATGTGTTCGTTCATTGCTTGTTGCTCTTGATACAAAGCTCGTTGTGCACCAAAGAGGTGGCTCTTTGTGACATAGGAGGACATGTCGTCGTCTTGCTCGAAGAAGAGTGAGTTGGTAGAAGTACTTGGCCTATCCATCATTCCAAGCAAATATGTGAGTGAGAGAAAGAGAAGAACTTATACCAAATGTACCTTGACCGATGTTGAAGATGGATCAATGATCACTCAAATGTGGAATAAGTAAATAGCACAATTGGTACCAAGTCTTGTCAGTTTCTCACGCCTACACAAGTAAAAGATTACAGTGGAGCTTGGTTAGGATGGTGGCACAAAATTTGATGCAATTATTAGTGAGCCTCAATTATGTTGGAAAAGATTCACAAATTTGCAAATGCCACAAGTAGACCAATAGCAAGATAAGGTACACGGGAACATACACACGGAGAGATAAATGGGGTTGTGCAACCAAGGACTGAGCCAAAATGTGGAATCCACGAAAATGCTCTTGTTGCACAACACTAGAGAGACGCTAGCACGATTGCACAATAGTCAGATACGAAGACTTGTGCATAAACTACTAAGCAAAAAAATTCAACGACTTCTATCCCAAGTATGCTCTATGTATTGTATTCTGATGATATGATCCAAGATGATTGAGTATGACAATCTTAATGTAATATGATGCTATGGTTCTTGCTTAAAAGCTCTTTGGTTATCTTTATCTTTTGCTTAAAAGCTCTTTGGTTATCTTTCTCTTTTGCTTAAAAGCTTGTTTGGCTCTTTCTCTTTTGAGCTCTTTTCTCATGAAATGCTTGATGAACCAAGATAGCAATTGTGTGTGCGATGACAACTTTATAACACAAAATATGATACCAAGATAGGTACCAAGATGATATGGTAAGTATGCAATGGGAAGTATGATCACTAATGTTCATAAGTAACGTCGCCGGCAATACTCAAAGGCTAGTCTCGATGTGTAAGATATGCAAAATTGGACTATGGTGGTTATCAATGTAATGGCAAGAATGTATAATGATGGGATATCACGATACCAAGATGAGGTTACTGTTCTTGCATACGGTATGGTGTCAAAATGGTGGAGTACTCCTGGTCGTTGACGAATCCGTGGCGAAGATGAGCGGCGGTGATGTTGATGTCGAACCGTCCCTAGGTAGGTGAAACACGTTATGATGTAGGGTAGGAACCCTATGGGCCGATCTTTCATGAAAGGAGCAGATCCCGCGATGAACACGAAGAAAATGAGGAGGGAAACAAGGGGAAAAACACAGGGGAAACACAAGAGAGACACTCAAACCAACAAGAATGATCACACAAGTGCTAGATCCATGAATATTAAGGGAGATAAAAGATCTAAAGTCAACAACAACGGACGATACATCCTTCCCCTATATCCCCAACACCAGATTGCATAACCAGAAAGTTTCGGGAGTTTATAAGTGGGAATTCAAGTAGCTTCTAGAATATCTTCCCGACAGATGCATGATATGGGATTGGGTAAATCTCTATCATATGTATTTGTTCCGGCTTATCCTGCAAGCCAAATCCTTGTTTTGTTTTTGTTGTGGTATTCGAGTTGCTTCAATGTCAAGTGTTGATTCCATACCCTTCCTAAGCGGTGTTCTCATATTTTGATGTGAATGCAAATCCTTTCGATCATCAAGTTTGCCATATCAATTTCTTATCAACCGGCATGCTCCTCTTCAAGTGGATCCAATCATTTTCAACATCCGCAAGATCAACTCTATGATGTAGGGTGGAACCCTAGTCATCCGATCATTCACGAAAGGAGGGGATCCCGCGATGAACACGAAGAACGCAAGGGGGGGAAACAATGGGAAACGCAAGAGGAAACACGAGAAAATCACTAAACCAACACGAAATAGTCACACATGTGCTAGATCCTCGGGTATATAAGAGATCACATGATCCACGGTCAACTAGGGACGATACAAAGGTAGCCGGTCTTCTCCATGAGGAGGTCTTGATGTTCTTCTCGGCGAGGAGGTCTTGAATCCAGATGGATCTTCTCCGTAGAGGCCTCTCTCTCGTGGAGTAGATCCGATGTGGATGAGCAATGCTCTATCTCTAAAATGAGGTAAACCAATGCTAACCCTAACTAGGATGAATAGGAGGTCTATTTATAGTCTTAGTGCAAAAGGGGGCTAAGTGGGGGGGGGGTACATGGGCTGTGGCCCAACACATGGCAGCGCACAGGCGCCGGTCGTCCGACAGGTACCGGACGTCCGGTGGCTCGCAAGGGTCCAGTCGTCCAGTACTTGTCGGACGTCCGGCATTTTGGCTCGGTTGAGGTGGCGCCGGATTTCCGAGGACGGTCGGACGTCCGGACATTGGAGTGTGTCGGACGTCCGGGACTTGTCAGACGGCCGCTCATTTTGGCTCGGGTGCGGGATCGACGGTCGTCCGGTGGCTATAGCTTCTTCTCTTGGTCCTTGTACTTGGTGTCCTCGCTAGCTCGTCCGTTGGATGTGTTGGCTCCGTGGCTTCCCTCTAAGTACCTGATCATGCATAGCACACATGTTGGAGGTAGTAGCCATGTCTCACATGTAGAAAGTGAAAGTTCGGAGAGGAGCGAGTTCACCTTGTGTCCAATGGTGTATAGTCGAGGTCTCATCTTATGTATCCTTGGGGCTTGGAGAGTAGTCGGAGTGTACATGGGGATGAACGTGGGATGCTCCGCATCATCTCCGCCCCTTGGGAAAGATCCGACCTCGGATCGTGATCCTCATCACCATGGAAACAGTTGTTGTGGATGAACTTGTAGTTGGACGGAGTTAAAATCATGGCACAATCCAAGTACTCCAAGGTGTCGCCGGAGTGGTATACATGCAAAAAGAGCAAACACAAACAACACTCGGAAATACAATGCATATTTGAGGATGGCTCAAAGGGAAGGGGTTCAACTTTAGGAGATTCTCGCAAATGTTGGTTTTGCACATCGTGTATTCCTTCGCGTGACCAAGTTGTCGCATAATGGCACCGCCTTGTGAATCTTCCAAAATGAAAGAACATGACAAACACTCAGAAAAACAAATGAGGTTAGCGGAGATGCAAAACCTATCATTCGTGTGGTAAAATACCCAACAAGTGGATGCATCATGCTCATCATAAGAAAGGACTAGGGAGCATTTCATAGTATGGAGGCATATGATGCGAGAACAACCAAATACAATAGGCTCAATCAAACAAGCATGCATCACAAGTAAAGTTTCCAAGTCTCCACAATCAATAAGCATAGATGCAACAATTGGAGGCAAGCGACAATGAACAAAATATATCATGTGAGAGGCATGATCATATACGTCATCAACCCAAGAAATCAAGTAATAATGGAACATGGGTAATGCGACAAAGCAAGCAATCATATGAATAAAGGCAAGAAAACTAGTAGTGCGAAGAAGCAATGTGCTAGAAGGGATCATGTCAAGTATGTCATGTGTGCAAATGGTAGTCATGAATAATGCCCAAGACATATCACAAGCATGAAGGCAAGATATGAGCAAAATATTATCAATGTATTGGCGAGAGGACATATGTAAGTAGCAATGGGACATCATGACTCTCCCAACACAACAAGCATCAAAAGCATGAGGCACATGATAAACATGGCAATAGCAACAAGGATTCCACCAAGCATACAAATACACATAGGAGTAGCATAATGGTGAATCATGGGTAGATGCAAGCAAGGGTCACAATTGCATGGAAAAGTCATAGAAGCAAGCATAGCATGCAAAGTGAACACGGTAAAATGAGCATGAAGCGACAAGCGGTATATAGCCCATAGCCATGTGAGAGCCAAGTGAGAGAGATGCGCGTAGTTGTTGCACGGAAGGAACAGTGGTAAGGATAGTCTACGGGATCCCAAATCATCGTTGTTCTCAAGAGATCGTTTCGTCATCTCTTGGGATTGAGAGGTTGACGAGTATACGTGAGTACCTACACAAAACAAATACAAAGGTAAAATTGTGTTTGTGTGTTAGATGTACACATCATCCATCATGATGCGCATGTGCTTGTGTTGGTTAGCACAAAATATCCAATGCTCAAATAAATGAGATGTGTGATATAAAAACATGTCATCCATCATGATAGGTTTGTTGTTATGTATAGCATAATGGAGACTCAAAGTGTGTAATGCATCACAAGAAATATGTAGAGCATTGTTATTCATGGAATGCATACGGTGCAAACAATTATGACAACATCCAAAACAAAGCATATTTGGTACAATGTGATCATGGCATGGCATAGTAGATTAATTGCGCAAATCATGTAAAGGAAGCATGACAATATGATCACATGAAAAACAAAAGCCAATGACCATCATCTCGTCATCTATGCCATAAGTGCAAATGGGATTTATAGTAATGGGGCATGCATATCTACTATGTTGAGATTGAAATGATGCAATATGGGATATCTCACTCATAGCATATGACAAGGTTAATGGATTGTCAAACATGATGTGACCAAAAGAATTTTCACATGATATCCTATGTAGCATAGCATCACAACTAGGCAAATCAACATACCCATCATCATATTCATCATAAATTGGTAAGTCATGACATGAAGAATTCGCACTAGCATGAAGCATGGGAATAGGTGGATCGACATCATGCAAACAATCATTCGTAAAATAGTCCACTAGTGGGACAAGAGAAGCACCATCACCTATGTTACCTTTGGAGCATCGCTCATGTGTTGTAGGTGAGGTGTCGAAGACCATGTCGTGGTCATCTTCATCTTGATGGAACCATGTGGGGGGGTGCATCTTCTTCCACCATGGCCATCGTTGTCGCCATTGGAGATATGGACTCATCGAGGATAGGCATGTCGTCATGTAGGAGACCTGGCACCAAAGAAGAAAACACACTCGGAGTAGAGGTTAAGTTGTTAGAAATCATAATGGCCTCATGTGCCGTGTCAACTACCTCACTCACTAAGTGTGGTGGCTCACTCACTCCCTCTTGGATGCTCTCAAGTGTGGGGCTAGTGGTGGTCACACTCATCCTCTCATAGGAAATGCACTCAATGTCACAAATGGTGGAGTCACTCATATCACACATGGTGGGGTGGCTCTCCTCACATGGGAATTGGGGCATCTCTTTATATGTGGGTGTCGGAGAGATGTTGGTGCAAATGTCTCCATGCTCAATCATGTCGTAGTTGTAGCCGTGGATGAAGGCCGAAGATGGCACATCATCACTCTCCTCTAAGACCAAAGATAAGGTCTCATGTGCGGTCTCGTAGCTTGACTCGGAGTATGAGTCCAATATGGGCGCCGTCATCATGTTGTTGAAGAGGTTCGTGCTCGTCGCCATGGTCGAAGAGGATGGCCCTTGCTCGACCATCTTGTTGCTGTCTTGTTGTTCGAGGCCCATATGATGTGGCACCTCGTAGCTCGTCTCCATGACCGAAGGGAATTCCCATGCTCGGCCATCTTCCTTGAGAGGCTTCCGAAGATGGAAGTGTCGCCCTCGCTCGTAGGCGGTCGCCTTGTAATTGATGATGCCGATGTAGGCGAACTCACGGGAAGTAGGCGAAGATGCCGTACATCCAAAGGTGAAGATGCCTTGAGAACACTTGGCGAAGATGCCGAAGTGGTTGGTGCAGCCGTAGCTCTGTCGTGGTGGTGCTTGCCTCGCGGTCTACTCTTGTGCTCATGAAGTTTGGACTTGGCGTGAAGTGGGGCTTGTTGGGACTTGTAGGTAGGCGCTTGGTGAGCATCGTCATGATGATATTGGCGTTGTCGCAGTTGAGCTCGTACTAGATGTCGTTCGTCGTCGTCGTCATGCACATGTTGCTTGGAGGTGACTTGCCCTTCATGACGAGGTGGATCACGAACGTGATGGTGGTCGCCATGGAGATGTGGATGTGGACGACTTGCGCTTGCATCATTTTTTCTCTCCGAAGACTTGTGACTTGAGCGTCGCCGCCTTGAGGATGATGAAGGGGAAGAACGGTTGATCAACAAGGTCCGAATCTCCTCCATCCTTGCATCTTGCTCCTCCTTTTTTGCAGAAAGCTTGTTGTCGATGTAGTCCCTTTTCCTTGTTTCGGAGTGACGAATTTCTATGGAGAGGTTCTCGATGCGCTCTTGCAATCTTGATTGTGCGCCTTGCATTTGTCGTTGTAGATCGAAGATTGACGCTTTGTTAATGTAGTTGTGCATGCCGTCATTGTTGTGGAAGACCGGAGATGAAATGCCTTGCCTATCCATCACTCCAAGAGAAAAATGTGAGTGGTAGAAAGAGAAGAACGAATACCAAATGTACCTTGAACGAAGTTGAAAGTGGATCAATGATCACTCCATGTGGACAAGGAAATAGCACAATTGGTACCAATTCTTGTCAGTTTCTCACACCTACACAAATAAGGCTTATGGTGGAGCTCGGTGAGGATAGTGGCACAAAAATGTGATGCAAAATGTTAGCAAGAATCAATAATGTTGAAAGAGATTCACAAATTCGCAAGTGAAACAAGTAGACCAATAGCAATATGTGGCACACAGAAACACACACACAGATAGATAAATGGGGTCGTGCAACCAAGGATGAGCACAAAATGTGGAATCCACGGAAAACGCTCGTGTTGCACAACTCAAGAGAGACGCTAGCACGATTGCTCAATAGGCGGATACGACACTTGTGCACAACCTATGATATGCAAAATGTATCAACTTCTATCCCAAGTATGCTATATATATGATGTTCCGGTGGTATGATCCAAAATGATCGGATATGACAATCTTATGCAATGTGGTAAGACGCTATGGCACTTTCTTACAAGCTCTTTATTCACTCTTTTTCTTTCCTTAAAAGCTTATTTTTTTGTATGGCCACTTTGCGAAATGCACAAACCAAGATAGTAATTGTGTATATGCAGGAACAAACTTGAGGCACAAGAGATGATATGATGATACCAATATGATATGGTATGTATGCAATGTACGGTGTAGATCACTAATGTGCACAAGTAACGTTGCCGGCAATACTCAAATGGCTAATCTCGATAGGCAAGTAACGCAAAATGGGCTAGGGGTTTTCAATGCAATGGCAAGGCAATATACAATGGAGGGATACCACGATACCAAGATGATATGGAGGTTATCGTCCTTGTCGTTGATGAGTGGAGGTGATCTTTATGGAGATACCAAGATGATGGAGACTCGTCCCTAAGTAGCCGAAACACCTTAGGAAATGGAAAAACCGCGAACTCAAAATCTCAGATGTCAAATGGTTGTAGCGGAAGCTCAATGGGATTGCGGAAATGGCAATGATGGGTTGCAGAATATGCAATGCAGAAATGGAGGGCAAGGTTGTGGACTATACATGGTGTCGGAGTTGGAAGCACGGTCCCTAAGTAGCCGAAATACCTTAGGAGACACAACTCACAACACAAATAAAATTGGGTTAAGTTGGGGTGGCGGGAGTGTGAGGTGGGCAAAATGATGCGGAAGTTATGGTGGTGGTGGTGGTTGATGAAGAAGCAACCATCCCTAAGTAGCCCAGACACCTTAGGAGACTCAAATCACTCCTCAAGCAACCACTAATGCAATGGGGAACAAAATTGGTCAAGTTACGGAAGTCGGTGGTGGAGTAGCGGAGGATGTGGTGGAAGCCCTAGGCAAAGATGCCAAAATTCACAAACTTTGATGGAGTCAAAAGATGTTGGTGGTATTATTGTGGGCGGGGGATGTCAAGAGGTTTCCAACGAGCTAAAGAACGCGAAAATCGGACTCCAGATGAATTAGTTATGGCCGAAACAAAAATTAGTTGAAATCTAAAACTACAGGTTACGGACGTCCGGACAAGGTCGGATGTCCGGGGGCCGGACATCCGGGCGGGCTTGGAAATCCGTAAATTCGGCTCGGGTTAGGGGTTCCGGTCATCCGGAAAAGGTCAGACGTCTGGTCGTTCCAGGGGCTCCGGACGTCCGTGAAAGGTCGGTCGTCCGGTGGGTCGGGGTCAACGCGAGATGCAAGATCTGGGGCGCGATTTTGGGCGGAATTTGTGGATTTTGGGGTCAAAATTGATGAGATTTCATGGGTGAAAGATGGGGAAACTTGGGGAGATGCTAGATCCACTTCAAACCAAGCAAATCCGTGGATCAAAATCAACAAAACTTCCTCAAACCAACAAATCACAAAAAAATTGGGCCTATTTTTCGTGGGGATTTTCAAAATTGGGGAAGAACAAAACAAAATTAGGCTAGAAAACAAAGAGGGGAGGCTCCGGAATCGTGATCAACGTGGCTCATGATACCAAGATGATGTAGGGTAGGAACCCTATGGGCCGATCTTTCACGAAAGGAGGGGATCCCCTGATGAACACGAAGAACACGAGGAGGGAAACGAGGGAAAAAACACGGGGGAAACACAAGAGAGACACTCAAACCAACAAGAATGATCACACAAGTGCTAGATCCATGAACATAAAGGGAGATACAAGATGCAAAGTCAACAACGGACGATACACGGTAACTGGTCTTCTTCGTGAGGAGGTCCTGATGGTCTTCTCCGCAAGGAGGTCTTGAATCCAAAGGGATCTTCTCCGTAGAGGCCGTGGTCTCTCTCGTGGAGTAGATCCGATATGGATGAGCAATGCTCTATCTCTAAAATGAGCTAAACCAATGCTAACCCTAGATAAGATGAATAGGAGGTCTATTTATAGTCTTAGTGAAAAGGGGGGCGAAGTGGGGGGGTTACATGGGCTACGACCCAACACATGGCAGCGCACAGGCGCTGGTCGTCCGACAGGTACCAGACATCTGGTGGCTCGCGAGGGTCCGGTCGTCCGGTACTTGTCAAACGTTCGGCGTTTTGGATCGGTTGAGGTGGCGCCGGATTTCCGGGGACGGTCGGACGTACGGACGCGGGAGTGTGTCGGACGTCCGGGACTTGTCGGACGTCCGCTCATTTTGGCTCGGGTGCGGGATCGCCGGTCATCCGGTCCGGGCTGATCGTCCGGTGGGTCTTCAGGCGTCGGACGTCCGGTCCCGACCGGTCGTCCGGTGGCTGGAGCTTCTTCTCTTGGTCCTTGTACTTGGTGTCCTCGCTAGCTCGTCCGTTGGATGTGGTGGCTCCGTGACTTTCCTCTAAGTACCTGATCATGCATAGCACACATGTTGGAGGTAGTAGCCATGTCTCACATGTAGAAAGTTAAAGTTCGGAGAGGAGCGAGTTTACCTTGTGTCCAATGGTGTATAGTCGAGGTCTCATCTTATGTATCCTTGGGGCTTGGAGAGTAGTCGGAGTGTACATGGGGATGAACGTGGGATGCTCCGCATCACGTTAGGAAACATAGACCTCTACACAAATTCTCAAAGCAAAATGTGTCAAAATTACGTTGGAGTGTGAAACTAGTAAGCAATGGTGGTTGCAGAAAGCGATGGTGGTATCGAGGTGCGTATGCGGAAGTGGAATGGGTGTTGTTATGCGTATGCGGGGGTGGAGGTGGAGAGGTGGTGGTGGTCAAACTGAACTTTTTCAGTTTCATCGGGTAAGGTCGGACGTCCGGTGGATATCGGACGACCGGTGGTCAGATTTCCGGTGGCTGGCGGATGTCCAGTGCCTGGACAATTTCGAGCACGGGATGAACAGCTAGGGTTCGTGGTGAATGAGGCAAAATCGGTCAAATCCGAGCAATTTTGTGGATGGAAATGGTGGAGATGATGGGGGAAAGCTAGATCCACGCGTGGCAAAGCAAATCCATGGATGAAATCCAACAAAACTTCATCACACCAACAAATCACAAAAAATTGAGGCTATTTTTGGTGGGGATTTTCAAGATTGGTGTAGAACACAAGAAAATCAAGCTAGAAAAGAAAGGGTAGGAGCTCCAAATTCGTGATCAATGTGGGTCATGATACCAAGATGATGTATGGTGGAAACCCTCAGACCGATCTTTCATGATTGGAGCGGATCCAACAAAGAACACGAGAGGGGAATGAGGGGAAACACAAGAGAAAACACTCAAACCAACAAGATTCGGACACACATATGCTAGATTCTCGAAACACAAAGAGATACATGATCCAAATCCAACAAAGGATGATACATAGGGGCACTAGTTCTTCTCCGTGAGGATGATAGAGGCAAAGGTGTCCCATCTTTTGATGTGATGGTGGCTATCGTTTTGGAGGAAGTCGACTTTGACGATGCGACTATGAACGTGCGGGGACATCGTGCCTTAGCAATCGCTAAACCAACTTCGAGAGGTTATTGACCACGCCGGAGCACGATCAACCTGACCACGAAGGTCTGTTTCCTGCAGGCAAACAAAGAACAACCAAGAAACTAAGATTGCAATCTGTATATTGTGAATATAAGAGGAAAGCTTTATTGATCAAAGGTGGGGTTCTGTGACGCCTTTGTCTGGTCGTTGAACACAAACGAAGTATGCGAAGTTGCAGCTATGGCGAACTTTAATCTAAACAAAACCCCAGGTCTAAACGATGCCCTAAGGGCTGTATATATGGAGGAGAGAGGGGGGAATTTCGTGGCCCTTGGAGGAGGGGTCCGAAACCAACCCTAACTCTTGTTTCCCCACACATACGGACTCTAAAAACAGCATATAATCAAGTATTTCGAAATTACATGGGCCTGGCCCAAAAATAAGGTAACGCAGCACGTAGGATAGCCTGGACAAAATTTATGAAGGGGCACCTTGTATATTTCGTCCAAGGCTTCATGCACTCAATATGGTGGCTTCAAAGTCCTGGAATCATCACTTGTAACTCCGTTCTTGTTCCCCTTGCGCACGCCATCATCTCCATGCTTGAACTTGCTCCAAGGTTCATCTCTCTTGTCCAAGCTAGGCCCTTCATTTGTAAGCAAAACAAATATATCCAATTTAGGCAGCATCATATTCTCATGAACATTCGAATCGTTACCAAGAAACGAAAGTACCTAGTAATTTTATTGGAGTGCGCGATCTCTAGTAATTGGTCCAGTATGCATATCAGCAGGGGCTGTGGGTGTAACAATGGTATTGATGTCCTCATCAGAGGAGGTCTTGAGATCTTTGCGGTTATCAAAACTGGCCGATCTCGGGTAGGGGGTCCCGAACTGTGCGTCTCGGGATCGAAGGTAACAGGAGACAATGGGGACATGATGTTTACCCAGGTTCGGGCCCTCTTAATGGAGGTAAAACCCTACGTCCTTCTTGATTGTATTTGATGGGTATAGGGGTTACAAGAGTCGATCTACCTCGAGATCGTAATGGCTAGACCCTAGATGTCTAGCCTATATGAATTCTGATTATCTCTACGGACTAAACCCTCCGGTTTATGTAGACACCGGAGGGGCCTAGGGTTGTAAAGAATCGGTTTATAGAGGAAGGAAACTATACATCTGAACACCAATTGATGAGGTCATCAATACCGTCATTATAGGGGGCCCCGAAAAATTAGGAGCCACCTCAGGAGGCGATTAGGGTTTCGGTGGAGAACGGCGCTCATCGACTCTCGTCGGCAGGGCACATCGATCTCGGTTCGGCAGATGTCGACGTCTGCGGAGCCTAGTGCCAGTTCAGGCAGGCCCCCTGTCCCCATGCGGCGAGGGCCCGATTGGAGGAGGCCATGGGGAAACTAGATCTCACCCAGGAGGAGGCGACTCCGCTCATGATTGATGATCTGGATGATGGTCAAGAACAGAAGTGGCTCATCGCGGGCAAGGATCTGCATCGCAAAGTCTTCCATATACAAACCATAGCCAGCGCTCTGAGGCCCGCTTGGGGAAACCCTAGGGGCTTGTCTTTTAAGCCGGGGGGTGAGAACATCTTTGTGGCGGAGTTTGAGAATCGCCGCGATCGTGATCGCGTGCGTGATGGATCTCCGTGGCATGTGAGTGGGCATGCAGTGATCTTGGCGGATTTTGATAAGTTACAACTATAGGCTCGGTTTCCAAATCTACCTTTCAATCTGAGGAGCGAGACATGGGGGAAAGAGATTGTGAAGCAGATCGATAAGAATGTGACGATGGTTCAGTTTGATCCTGTGGGGGGATACCTGCGAGCAAGGGTCACGATTGATGTGAGCAAACCCTTGCGTCGGTGGATTCTAATTGACTCAGCAAAGAGGAAGTCGAGGGACTGGTATGACATCCAATATGAACAAGTTCCTAACTTCTGTTTTTCGTGTGGCCGTCTTGGCCACTCTGATCTAGTCTGTCCGACTCCGGGTACTCATAATGAGCATGGAGAATTGCCTTTTAACACAAACTTGCAAGCACCGGAGGATAAAAAAGGTTCTGTTTCGAGTGATGGTTCATCAAAGGAGCCGCAGAGTTCGGCATCCAACAAGAAAGACACATCCTCTTTGAACAAGAAAACATGGACTCAGGCTGAGGTTGCGTCTCCAATCAAGAAGAAAGCTCCACCAAAGAGGAAGGGCGGACCTCAGCCGGAGAAAGTGTATTGTAGGGTGGATCCTTTAGCTCTCCCGGCATTGGTACCCCTACACATATGGTGGTGTTCAAGGCCCAGAGAAGCGATGGTGCAAACAGTGGGGGCGATGATGGTGGTGCTAAGTCTACAAAGCCTGATCCAAATAAGAAGAAACCCACCCCCTTCCTCTAAAATTTTAGCAGCGGCTGCTGGGCAGTCCTGCCAGGAGCCATGAAACACCTAAGCTAGCACTGCCGGGGGGCTTGGGAACCCCGAGGCAGTTCCCGAGCTTCGCAAGATTGTGAAGCAAGAAGGGCCTGCTCTGGTTTTTGTGATGGAAACAAAGATTAGGGCTAAGAGAGTGGAAGTTCTATAGCAAAGTCTAGGTTTGGCGGGATGTTTTGCGGTGGATAGTGTTGGGCTTAGTGGCGGCATTAGACTCTTTTGGTTAAAGGAGGTGTCGGTCGAGCTCAAGAACTACAGTTCCGGTCACATTGATGTAGTGGTCCGGCGAGTTGATACCAATTCTCAAGAGTGGAGTTTCACGGGGTTCTATGGAGCTCCTAGAAGTGAGGATAAACATAATAGCTGGAGTTGTCTGAGACGATTACATGCTATACCCCACCAAGCTTGGTTATTTCTAGGGGACTTTAATGAAATGCAGCACATCTTGGAACACTTTAGCAGGGCTCAGCGGCCTGAGTGGCAGATGCGTGCGTTTCGAGATACTCTGGATGAGTGCGGCTTGCAGGATATTGGGTTCCTCGGGCTGCCTTTCACATGGGATAATGGTCAAGCGGGCGGCATGAATGTAAAAGCCCGGCTAGACGGAGGTGTTGCGAATGAAGCTTTTCTCCAGAGCTTCGAGTTAGTTCGAGCATGCCATATTAGTGTGATTGAATCAAACCACTGCTTTGTCCTGGTTGAGACTCGAGAAGCGTATATGTCACGAGGGTCAAAACAGTTTAGGTATGAGGACGTGTGGCAGTCCCATGCCGAGTATGACAAGTTTGTCGCTGAGGCTTGGCGATGAAATCATACTGGACAGGGGCTTGCAAGTATCCAAAACACCCTAAAACTTCTCCAAACTGACCTGGGAACATGGGGTGCGAAGGAGTTCAGGTGTCTTGCGAGAACGGTTCGAAAACTGCAAGGAAAATTGGAAAAATTAAGGCGTCAGTCTATTGGCAGAGGACCGTCCGATGAGGAAAGGGCTATAGTGCTGAAACTTAGAGAAGCACTGCGGGAAGAGGAGGTCTGGATTCGGCAGCACTCAAGAGTGACATGGCTCAGAAAGGGAGACCGAAATACGGCATATTACCATGCACAGGCGGCGCAGCAGAAAATGATGAATCGGATCACTAATCTTCAATGCTCAGATGGGTCCTTATGCGCATCTGAAGTCGAAGACAAGGTAGAAGTGCAGGCGTTCTATCAGAATCTATATTCTTCCCAAGGTGTAAATGATATGAATGAGCTGTTGCATTTTGTCCCGGCTCGTGTTACCGCGGACATGAATGCGTCTCTGGATAAACCCTTCCAGCCCGATGAGGTGCGGACGGCTCTGTTTCAGATGTTACCGTCCAAAGCCCCGAGTGTCGACGGGTTTACTGCGGGTTTTTTCCAAAGGCACTGGGATGTTATTAAAGAGACCTAGTACCGGCGATTCTTGGTTTTTTGAATGAGGGAGATATACCTTTTGGCTTCAATGATACTTCCATTACTCTTATACCAAAGGTAAGGAATCCTCAAACAATATCTCAGTACCGTCCCATCTCTTTGTGTGCAGTTCCGTATAAGATTGCCGCCAAAATGATTTCTATTCGGATCAAAGAACTAATGGATGCAGTGGCGGGTGAGGAACAAAGTGCTTTTGTTCCTGGCCGCCTGATTACTGATAACGTGGTTGTGGCCTTTGAGAGTGTTCATACCATGAGAAGGCGGAAGAAAGGTAAGAATTATACGTGTGCTGTCAAGTTAGACATGATGAAGGCCTATGATAGAGTGGAATGGCATTACTTCCAGGCAATCATGCTCAAGCTCGGCTTCAGTGTTCAGTTTGTGAATCTGGTAATGAAATGTGTCTCATCAGTAAGGTTCACAGTTAGGGTGAATGGTGAGCTTCTCCCATTTTTTGATCCCTCTAGGGGTCTGCGACAGGGCTGCCCCATGTCACCGTTTCTTTTTCTCCTTTGTGCAGAAGGTCTCACCTCATTGCTGAATTCTTATGGAGGCGGTGTTGTGGACAGGGGCATTCGTGTGTCTTTCCGAGCGCCGTGGGTGAGCCATTTGCTTTTTGCCGATGACAGCCTCATTTTCATCAGTGCAACTCAGGAGAGTGCTGACAGGCTCAATGCTATTCTGCTCATTTATGCAACATGTTCGGGCCAGTCAGTGAATCGAGAAAAAAGTGTTGTCTTCTTCTCACTGAACACGCCTTACACCAGATGGCAAACCGTTAAGTTTGTCCTTGGGATCCAGGTGGAAGCTTTCAGCGATCGATACCTTGGACTACCGACTCCGGTTAGTAGGATCACTAGTGGCACCTTCGATCACATAGGTGACCGATCGAAGGGGAAGATGAATGGTTGGGCAGAAAGGCTTCTTGCTTGCGCTGGAAGAGAGTCACTTATCAAATCAGTTATCCAAGCTATCCCAACCTTCAGTATGAGTTGCTTCCTCTTGACAAAGAAGGTATGCAAAGGGTTAACTGCTAGCATGGCAAAGTTTTGGTGGAGTGGATCCCTCGATCGGCGGTCTATGCATTGGCTGTCGTGGGCGAAACTTGCATCTCCAAAGATTCGTGGTGGAATGGGTTTTTGCGATCTCGAGATGTTTAATCTTGCGCTTTTGGGCAAACATGGATGGAGATTCATTACAAACCCTAACTCACTATGTGCAAGGGTAATGAAGGGACGTTACTTCCCTGACTCCAAATTTATGGAGGCTACTGTTCCGCAATCAGCTTCGGCCATTTGGCGAGCTATAGTGGCCGGAAGAGGAGCGCTTCAAATAGGGCTGATTAAGAGGGTGGGCGAGGGGAGCTCTATTTCCATTTGGAACGACCAATGGATACCCGGCCTTTCCACCCTTACCCCAACGGTTATGCCAGGAGGAACCACACTGGGTACTGTTGATGAGTTGATCGATACTGACAATTGGACTTGGCGACGGGAGCTAATCCGAGACACTTTCATAGCCCCTGATGCCAACGCAATTCTGAATATCCCACTACGACGGGTTGGTGGGGATGATTTCCAAGCCCGGGCCCATGAAAGAAGTGGCATCTACTCTGTCAAATCTGCGTACCGTGCTCTTGTGAATCGGAACGAGCGAATTGCTCTAGATGAAGGGACGGTTACCAACACCTCACAGACGGACGAGCAGATGTGGAAGCAACTGTGGAAGCTCAAAGCATTGCCAAAGGTACGTGTGTTCTGGTGGCGAGTCATGAGAGGAATCCTACCAGACGAAAGTACTCTTCGGCGGCGTCACATTAAAGTTATAAGCAGAAGCAATGTCTGCCATGCTATGGATGAGGACTTAATGCATGCAGTAATGCATTGCTCACACGCTAAACTATTTTGGGAACAAGCCTTTGCTCTTTTTGGTACTCGAAGGCCATGCTTGCATCCCAATACATGGTATCGTGACATCATTTCTGATGTTCAATTTTCGGACACTGAGAAGGCTCAAATGATTTCAGTCATGTGGACTATATGGCACTCACGAAACAGAATCACGCATGATGATGATCAGTTGGATCCTTTTTCTTCGGTTCGGCACATCAGAGAGGACCTAGCCTTGATGGATATTCCATAGGCTCATGCTTCGATACTCCCAGGTCATGGGTGGCGACCTCCTGATCTTGGTGTGGTCAAGATCAATACTGATGCGGCACTGAGTATGGACTCAGATAAAGTGGGTGCTGGAGGGGTTGCCCGTTCAAGCAACGCTTTGCTGGGTGCATGGAGCAAACCACATGTGGGACTGACGGATCCATTCATTGGTGAGACCCTGGCACTCTGAGATGGTGTTGTATTTGCAAATCTGCGCGGTTTCACACATGTGATTATGGAGACGGACTGCCTGGAGATTGTTAATCTCTGGAAAAATCGCCACAATAGTCTTTCTGTGGTGGCACCTTTACTTTTAGAAGTTGGAGAGCTTGCTTTAGCTTTTAATTTGTTTGATGTTCAACATGTATCCAGAGCGGCCAACGTTTCGGCCCATCTTTGTGCAAAACATGCATGCACATTGATGGTCACCGAGAGTTGGACTGACTCGAGACCTTCCTTCCTGCTCACCAGCTTATTGGCTGATGATGCAAGGAGTTCTCTCGTTGAATAAAAGCTCCCAGGTTTGAACACAAAAAATACCATTGTCACACCCACACCCCCTGCTTCTATACATACTGGACCAATTACTAGAGCTCGCACACGCCAATTAAATTATCAGGTACTTTCGTTTCTTGGTAATGATTCTAATGTTCATGAGAATATGATGCTGCCTAAATTGGATACATTTGTTTTGCTTACAAATTTAGGGCCTGGCATGGATAAGAGGGATGAACACTGGAGCAAGACCAAGCATGGAGATGATGGCATGCGCAAGGGGATCAAGAACGGAGTTACAAGTGATGATTTCAGGACTTTGAAGCCACCATAAGGAGTGCATGAAGCCTTGGAACAAATATACAAGATGCCACTTCATAAATTTCATCCAGCGGCTATTCTAGGTGCTGCGTCACCTTTATTATTGGGCAGGCCCATGTATTTTCAAAATACTTAAGTATAGGCTATTTTTAGAGTCCGTATGTGTGGGGGAACAAGAGTTAGGGTTGGTTTCGGACCCCTCCTCCAAGGGCCACGAAATTTCCTCCTCTTCCTCCATATATACAGCCCTTAGGGCATCGTTTAGACTTTGGGTTTTGTTTAGATTAAAGTTCGCCATAGCTGCAACTTCGCATACTTCGTTTGTGTTCATCTTATATTCGCAATATCCCGATTGAAATCTTAGGTTCTTGCTTGTTCTTCGTTTTCTTGCAGGAAGCAGACCTTCGTGGTCAGGTTGATCATGCTCCGGCATGGTCAATACCCTCTCAGAGTTGGTTTAGCGATTGCTAAGGCGCGATTTCCTCGCACGTCCGTAGTCGGATCGTCAAAGCCGACTTCCTCCAGAACGATAGCCTCCATCTCATCGAAAGACGGGACACACCTTTGCCTCTATCACCAATCTTGCCTTCCACGCAAAGGAGAGTCCTATCCGGACACAGGGGGTGGTCTTCTACCGTGTATATTTACGGCCCACCAGTCTGGCCCATAACACACGGCCCGGACATCCGAGGACCCCCTAATCCAGGACTCCCTCGGTAGCCCCCGAACTTGCCTTTAATGTCCCATAACACACAGCCCGAACTTGATGTAGGGTAGAACCCTAATCGGCCGATATTTCATGAAAGGAGCGGATCCCGAGAAGAACACGAGGAACACGAGAGGGAAAAGAGGGAAAAGACAAGGGGAAACACAAGAGGAAACACTAAACCAACACGAATAAGTCACACATGTGCTAGATCCTCGAGTACATAAGGAAAGATACACGATCCATGGACAACTAAGGACGATACAAGGGTAGCCGGTCTTCTCCGTGAGGAGGTCTTGAGTTCTTCCCTAAAAGGGGTCTTGAATCTACTTGGGGGATCTTCTCCTGTGGAGGCTTGAATCTCCGAGGAGAAGGTAACCAAGTGGATGAGCAAAGATCTCACACGAAATATGAGCTAATCCTTTGCCAACCCTAGAAAGGATGAGGGGAAGGTCTATTTATAGTCTAATCCACGAAGTGGTAAGTGAGAGAGAGATACAAGGCCAAAGGCCCGGCTGCGCACAGGCAGGGTCGGACGTCCGGTCGCTCGTGGGGGTCCGGTCGTCCGGAGGGCGTCGGACGTCCGTCGTTTTGCTTCGGGATGGGTGGCACCGGATTTTCGGTGAGCGTCGGACGTCCAGTCTTCGTCGGTCGTCCGGCGGATGTAGAGGGTCGGACGTTTGGCGGCCTCCGGTCGTCCGGTCGCTGTAGACTTTGCAGCTCCTTCTTCTTCCGTCTTCTCTTCCATGCTTCCCTCGCGGATGGTGTTGGTGTTCCTTGGCGCTTGCACTCCTCCTCGTCATCCGTGAAGTTCCAACAATACCTATGCATACACACGAGAGGGGTGTCAAGTAGTATACCATCCACGAAGGGGTCAAGTGAACACGTGTAAAGGGGAAGATTCACCTTTAGGTATGAGAAGTAGATGTCACACGTGTCACTTGCCCAATGGACTCTTGACATGGTGATGCCCGTAGGATGCTCCGCATCATCTCCCCTCCCTTCAGAAAGATCTGACCTTGGATCGAACCAAATCACCATGGGAAAGAGATGGCTTCGAAGTGTAGAAGAGGACGTTCACCATGTAGTGATCATCTTCAAGCTTGAAGTGGGCACTCTCCAATGTCGCACCATCTAGTGATTCCTTCAAAATGAGCAAGGACAACAAACACTTGGAAAAATAAATGTGGTTAGTGTTAGTGCAAAACCAAGCATTCAAGAGGTGATTCACCAAACAAGTGTCTTCATCATGCAAAGCATATGGTGTGACAAAGGATTGTGACATGGCATGTAAGCATATCAATCTAGCATAAGCAAAGAAATCATGGGGACAAGCATGTGAATGTGAGGTAGTGATGCAAATATGTGTGACATGAGAAGAAGCATCAACCTCAAGGTCATAGTAATCATGCATAAAATGCTCAACAAATGGTCATTGGTAGGCATTATTCACAACACCGAGTAAAATAAAGTGTCTAAACACATGGGACAAGTGCAAGACAATCCAAGCATAATGTGCATAGGGTGTAGTGAATATCGTGTGGCACTCAACACAATAGAAAGACAAATTGTTCATCATGTGTGAGGCAATCAAGGCAGGCATGTAGCAATCAATGGGACATGTAATATGTGAAGTGATGACATTGTTTCAACCAAAAATGTGGGAGGAGCAAGTAATCCAAGAATTGGATGCAACACACAAGGCATATATATCATGATGCATGGAATGGTGAAAATGACAAGTCAAAGCAAGATCTCTAACAAGTGTGAAATCAAGTGGTCCAAGATGAATAATAAGTCTCATGTTGCAAGAAACACAAGTAGTATGATCAGCAATATCCATGCTCAAGAAAGATGTCACCTTGAAGGCGTGTCCTTGTGCATTCTTCACAATGCTGAAGTGGTAGGGAAGGTGTTGGAGAAGCGAGTCGTGGTTGAATGTATGAGGCTCGCTCTCAAGAGCTCGAATGGTCAACTCATGTGAAGCGGAAGTCGACACAAGGTCCAAGTATCCTACACATGCACAAAAGAAAGCAAAGAATGTATGCGCATGGTAGATAAACACATCATCCATCATGATGCTTCTCTTCTCTTGCACATAACCATAAGAAGCACAAGTGCATGAATAATATGATGCAATAATGGCTATATTCATGGCACTAGGTAGATGTTGCAAAGAGGTAAGACAAGCATGCTTCACAAGAAATATGTCAAAATCTCCAAATATATGTGAGAATGCTATGGGGGCAAACTCATTATCAAGATTAGGGGCATTGTTGCACTCAATACATGTCAAATCATCTAGCATGAGAGAGGCAACGTATGGAGAGACATGACAAGAAGCAATAATAATCATGTGCAAAGTATGTAGATGGTTGTCATCAACCGCATGAAGCGAGCAAGTTTGAGTCATCGTTGATGCAACATAAGCAAGCATAGAGATCAAGTCGTGCAAACTAGTAGTGTGAAGATGCAACATACTAGAGGAAATCATGGCAATCATGTCATGTGAGCAAATAGTAGGCATAGACAATGCACGAGCACAAAGCAAGATCATAGTATCATCATAGGCATGGGCCACAAAGCAAACATGGCAATAATAAGCAAAAACTCCACCAAGCTTGCAAATACACATACAAGTATGAGAATCAATCATCATGTGTAATGCAAATCATGGGTCACAAATGCATGGCAAAAGCATAGGAATGAGCATATAATGCAAAGTGAACATGGCAAGATTGGCAAAGGATATATAATGGACAACAACCCATAGCCAAGTAAGGGCCATGTAGAAGAAATGCGCGAAGTCTTTGCGCGAAGAGAGCGGTGGGAAGGCACTCTGTGGGATCCCAAGTCATCATTGCTCTCTAGAGCTCGTTTTGTCAACTCATAGGATTGCGAGGTTGACAAGTATTCATGGGTATCTACACAAAAGATACACAAACCAAAGAAATTGTGCGTGTGGTAAATGTACACATCATCCATCATGATGTGTATTTGCACGTGGAAGTTAGCACAAGATAAGCATCGCTCAAAGAAATTTGATGCATGGTATATGAACATGTCATCCATCATGAAAGAATAGTTATTGTGTATAACACGATGGGGATGCAAATTGAGCATACAAGTATAAGGATCATGAAATGAATGGGAGTGATCACAATCTCCTAAAATGTATGAGGAAAATATGGGCGTCTCCTCATGTGTAATATTTGAAACATCATACGGAGAAAATGGACAACATCCAAAACAATGCATATCCGAAGCTAGGTGGTTATGGCATGTCATATGAGATAAATGATGCAACGGTAGCATGTCAATATCATCACAAGAGAAACAAATGCCAATAACCATAGGCTTGTCATCTATGCCATATGTGCAAATTGGGTTTATTTTAATAGCATATGCATAGTCACTATGAAGAGATTGCAAATATGCCATATGATTGATCTCATGCATAGCATATGACAAGTCGAGAGGATTAGCAAACATGATGTGACCGAGAGAATTATCGCAAGAAATCCTATGGAACATGGCATCACAACTAATAGACTCTAGATGGAAATCATCATACTCATCATAAATGGGTAAATCATCGCATGGAGAAGTCACACTAGCATGAAGCATGGAAATAGGTTGGTCAACATCATAAAATCAATCAATGTGAATGTCCACTAGTGGGACTAGAGCATCACCTTCACCTATGTTACCTTTGTCATTCCATTCATGTGATGTAGGTGAGGTGGGAAAGACCAAATTGTGGTCATCTTCATCTTGATGGAACCATGTGGGGGGTGCATCATATTCCACCATGGCCATCGTCTTGTCCAAAGGGAGGACGTCGTCGTCGCGATTCGACGCGTCATCATATATGGGACCTAGCACCAAATGAGAAGACACAATATAGGTAGAGGTCAAGTTGTTAGAAATGCAAATGGCCTCACATGCCCTATCAACTATCACACTCTCTCTATGTGCTGGTTCACTCACTCCCTCAAGGTAGGTGCACTCAATCTCACGTATGGTGGAGTCACTCATCTCACTCAAGTGGTGGGGGTTGTGGCTCTCCTTACATGGGAATTGGGGTAACACATCATATATGGGGCTAGTGGTGAAGTCACTCTCACTCTCAATATGGTGGAAAAAGTCACTCAAGTCATTATATGTCATCGTGGTCGAAGGGAAAATCTCGCGCTCAACCATATCATCGCCGTTGTCATGGATGAAAGCCGAAGATGGCACATCATCACTCTCGCCTCCTAAGATGGAAGCATCATCCTTGCTCTCCACCTTGGCGCTCGCCTCCAAAGCTTGGTCCTTGAGGGTCTCCGTAGTCGTACTCGTCGCCGCACCGTCTTGGAAAAGAGTCATGGAGGACTCCGCATCATCAATGCCACAAAGAGGGATGTAGGTGAAGTCAAACTTGGGAGCATCGTCTTGGAGGTCGTCGGGCTTGTACATCGTGGTGGTACTAGCCTCATGCTCATTCTCATGGAGCTTGGTCGTCTCGAAGTGAGCTTGGGGTGGAGAAGCTTTGGCCTTCATGAATTCTTGTGCCGCCTTGAGAGCACCAATGTAGTTGTCGTCGATGAACTTGTAGTTCTCGAGGAAGATTGTCTTGGATATGTCGTTGTGCAATACCATCATGAAGTGGAACTTCATCGAAATGGGGTCGTCCATGCTGGCTCAGCGCAAGGCAATCTTCATCTCCTTGAAGTACTCGTCGATGGAGTTGGATCCTTGGATGGTGTTCTCCAATTGGCGTTGAATTTGTTCCGTGTAGGTTGGAGGCACAAACTCTCGCCGCAAAGCTCTCTTCGTCTTGCGCCAACTCATGTCGTAGGTCTCCGAAGGTGCGTGAAGCCACCATGTGGAAGCGTACTCATGGAAGTTCCTTCTGGCGCACTTCACTTGATCTTCGGGAGGAACTTGATGTAGCTTGAGGGAGTCGTCCATCAAACGCTCCCACTCGAGATACTCCTCGGGTTCTTGAGTCTCATAGAAAGGAATCGCGTGGTCGATGTCGAGGTCATAGTAGCTCGTGGAGGTCGCAGACTTGAGCTTCTCGTGAGGTTCTTGTGGGCAAAGATGCCGTATATCTGAAGGCGAAGATGCCTTGAAGTCGCTTGGAGAAGATGCCAAGGGAGATGGTGAAGTCGTTGAGCGGTTGTTGGTGTTGAGTTCTTGACCTTCACGTTCATGGTGGTGATGGTGTCGATGCCAATGTGACCTTGCCGGAGATGGTCGCTCGGAGGCATGTGCTCTTGAGTGTCTTTTCAAAGATGAGGAAGACCACTTGTAGGACTTGACGAGCGCTTTGATCTCCTCCATTTGGGCTTGCATCTTGGTGTCGTTGGAGTTGTTCGTGGCATCGAACTCATTGTTATTGTTGTAGACCGAAGATGAAATGCCTTGCCTATCCATCAGTCCAAGAGAAAACAAAGAGATACAACATCCGAATCCAACAAAGGACGATACATAGGGTAACCGGTTCTTCTCCGTGAGGAGGTCTTGATGGTTTTCTCCGTGAGGAGGTCTTGAATCCAAGAGAATCTTCTCCGTAGAGGGGCCGCAGTCTCTCTCGTGGAGTAGATCCGATATGGATGGATGAGCAAAGCACTAACTCACAAATTAGCTAACACAACGCTAACCCTCAAACGTAGGTGGAGGAGGAGTATATATAGTCCAAGGGTGAAGGGGTACATGGGCCACGGCCCAGATGCGCTGCACGCAGGCAGGGGGGCGGATGTCCGAGCGTCGGGCCAGATGTCCGGGCCTTCCTGAGACGCCGGATGTCCGGGCGCTAGGGCCGGATGTCCGGGCTGGCAGGGTCCAGCCTTGTTGCTCTCTGGAATGGCGGGGTCCAGATTTCTGGGCTAGAGGCCAGATGTCCGGGGTCTCGGGACGCGCCGGATGTCCGGGCTGGTCGCCGGATGTCTGGTACCTCTAGACTTAGCCGATGGCTCCTTGCTGCTAGTGACACTTCCAGGGGCCGGATGTCCGAGCCAGGGCCGGATGTCCGGGTCCTGGGAGCTGTCTCCGTCTTGTTCCATCGTCGCTTTCATGCTTCCCTCACAGATGGTGTAGTTGTTCCTTGGCGCTTGCACTCCTCCTCGTCGTCCGTAGTGTTTCGACAATACCTATGCATGCACACAAGAGGGGTGTCAGGTAGTATACCATCCTCGAAGGGGTCAAGTGAGCATGTGTAAAGGAGATGATTCACCTTTGGGTATGTCAAGTAGATGTCGCACGTGTCACTCGCCAAGCGGGCTCCTGACATGGTGATGTCCATAGGATGCTCCGCATCACTTGTCCTATTCTTCGAGCATCTCCATGGTTGTCTCCTCGGGTCCTAAGCACATATAGTGTCTTTGCATGATGTAGCAACCATGTCTCGCAAGAATGGAAAGGGGAAGCATTTAGGAGCGGGTTCACCTTGTGTCCAATGGCGTATGCTTGAGGTCTCGTCGTATGTCCACTTGGGGCTTGGGGAGTAGTCATAGTGTACATGGGGATGGTCGTCGGATGCTCCGCATCAGGGGCCTATTGGAATTTTATGGCATCCAACTGCACAACCTTACCCCAGGTTAGATTCTGCACATCTCATGTTTCGTTGCCCTTTGCAAACTGTTCCTCGGCATTGAGGCCCATTTTGAATTCTGGAAGAAGTTATTTTTCCTTGTTCCCCATCATCGAGGAGGCTCCATATTTGAAGTGGGCGGCGCCGAAGTATGGCGCATAGCCGGATCCAGATACCCCATTGGAACTCCCAAAGAGGTACACCCATAGTGGTCTTTGGAATGGCTCTATATAGACGACGTCCCACTGCCGGACCACGTACGGCGTGGCCTTCCATAATTTTCCAGTGCTCCTTTAAAGAAGCGCCTCAACTGGCATCCCCGGATTCCTATGGAGGAGGATAGTGCAGAGATAAATAGGTTGGTCGGCAAGGTCAGGTTGCTAGCCCATACCAAGCTCTCGGTAGTCGAGGTCATGTATGTTGCGGTAAAAAGGTGTGTCCAGCCTCTCCAATTCAGAGTAACTCCCTTATGGTGTTACAACGGAGAAGGTCCCTCTATACATGGAAGGGACCAGATACCCTAGCCGAACTGGCCACAATCTTGGCCAATCTGTATAAGTGTGAGAAAGAAGATTTTCTCTAGCTAAATTGTCGGGAAGGCTATTCCATGTACAGCCCCATTCAATGGGCAAGATTTCGGTTGTCGGTGTTATTCTATTTGATGTTACAGATACTAATCATTTTTGCCCTTTGTTGCCAAAAATAGTCATGGAGGAAGATGACCGAGGACGTCCACTGTCCTGCTCCACAGCCAGAGGATCATAACCGCGAAGAAGCCCAGGCTTTTGCGAGGATCCGGACATATATAGAGAGTTCGATGATGGGGTATTTTATCAAGCGAGCCTTGACGGCTCGGAGATGGCTATCTCCGCCGACTACCTCCGCCTCTATCCCTTCTGCACCGTGCGTATTCGAAAGGCTCTTACAAGGAAATCCCTATTTACATTTTATCTGTTGTACTGATCCGGATTTTAATAGGATCGACACTCTAAGGGACCGTACCTTCTCAAAGGCAGCCCCGACACAAGGCTGTCGTTCTAAACGAAAAGGGACCAGGAGTGCTGCCGAAACCTCACAGTCTTCCAATAGGTATGTTTGCATAATACATGCCCAGGCATGATTCTGGATTGTTAAAAGTCTCCTTTTATTCTTGATGTCAGGAGGACTGCACGGCAAATGATGGGAAAACGCCCAGTAAGCCGAATGTCCGCCAATCCGGTGTCGGACTTGCCAATCAGGACGAGAGCCAATGCAATGCCAGTTCCGCCTCCTCAAGAGGATTCAGATGACGTATCAGTCACGAATAATGAAGTGGAGAGAGTGATGAATCACCATCGATTAAAAGAGGCTATGCGCACTCTGGCCTTTTTCGAGCAAGAGTTTACTGCACTCACCTCGGTGGATGCATATATCTGAGCCGCTCGAGGCAGACTTGCCAGCGTCATTCAACTGTTCTCGAAGCATATACAGGTCAAAGTTTATGCAATTTTTTATAGTCATGTGCCAGTAGCCCTTGAGACTTGAAGCGGTGAGGTAAACCTATTTAAGGATCGCTATGACCCGCAGGTTCTCAAAGAGAAAAATATCATGCTATCCAAGAAGCTAGAAGCGAATCAAACATAGCTAAATGTTGTCACCGCCGAGTTGGCGGAAATGAAAAAGGTCGCAACGAATGCATCCGAGAAGAATAAACATGACAGGGAAAAAGACAAACTATCTGAAGAGATAGAGAGCTTAAAGGCTCAGTTATCGGTTGTAACACCCACAATGCAGCTATATCTCCCACGTGTCGGGACACGACTTAGAGGCATAGCCGCATGGTAGGCATGTCGCAAGAGGGGTAATCTTTACACATCCCATGTACTGAATAAGAAAGGGATAAAGAGTTGGCTTACAATCACCACTTCACACAATACATAAATAATCCATACATCATCCAAAATACAATCAAAGGTCTGACTACGGAACCAAAATAAAGAAAGACAACCCCAAATGCTATATTCCCAATCGTCCCAACTAGGCTCCACTACTGATAAACGAGAAACGAAACAACACAACGAACAAGATCTTCATCAAGCTCCCACTTGAGCTCGGTTGCGTCACCTGCTCTGGCATCATTGGGACCTACAACTGTTTGGAAGTATCTGTGAGTCATGAGGACGCAACAATCTCACACCCGCAAGATCAAGACTATTTAAGCTTATGGGTAGGAAACGGTAGTGAGGTGGAGCTGCAGCAAGCACTAAGCATATAAGGTGGCTAACTTACGCAAATAAGAGCGAGAAGAGAAGCAACGCAACGGTCGAGACACTAGAAGTGATCCTGAAACTATTTACTTTCAAACATAACACAAGAACCGTGTTCACTTCCCGGACTCCGACGAGAAGAGACCATCACAGCTACACACGCAGTTGATGCATTTTAATTAAGTTAAGTGTCAAGTTCTCTACAACCAGGCATTAACAGATTCCCATCTACCCGTAACCGCGGGCACGGCTTTCAAAAGTTCAAACCCTACAGGGGTGTCCCCACTTAGCCCATCACAAGCTCTCACGGTCAACGAAGGATATTCCTTCTCCCAGGAAGACCCGATCAGACTCGGAATCCCGGTTACAAGACATTTCGACAATGGTAAAGCAAGACCAGCAAAGCCGCCCGGATGTGCCGACAAATCCCGATAGGAGATGCACATATCTCATTCTTAGGGCACACCGGATGAGCCAGACATCGGGTTGGCATAGACCCTGGTTGCCCAGGGGCGCCGGACAATGCTCAGGTTGGACCAACACTTAGAGAAGCACTGGCCCGGGGGGGTTAAAATAAAGATGACCCTCGGGCTCCGAAAACCCAACTGAAAAAGGCTAGGTGAGGCAAATGTAAAACCAAGGTTGGGCCTTGCTGGAGGAGTTTTATTGAAAGTGAACTGTCAAGGGGTTCCCATAACACCCAACCGCGTAAGTAACGCAAAATCAAGGAACATAACACCGGTATGACGGAAACTAGGGCAGCAAGAGTGGAACAAAACACCAGGCATAAGGCCAAGCCTTCCACCCTTTACCAAGTATATAGGTGCATTAAAGTAAATAAGATATAATAATGATATCCCAACAAATCCATGTTCCAAACATGGAACAAACTTCAACTTCACCTGCAACTAGCAACGCTATAAGAGGGGCTGAGCAAAGCGGTAACATAGCCAAACAACGGTTTGCTAGGAAAGGTGGGTTAGAGGCTTGACATGGAAATATGGGAGGCATGATATAGTAAGTGGTAGGTATCGCGGCATAGCAATAGAGCGAGCAACTAGCAAGCAAAGATAGAAGTGATTTCGAGGGTATGGTCATCTTGCCTGAAATCCCGCAAGGAAGAAGAACGAGTCCATGAAGAAGACAACCGGACGTAGTCGAACAAATCCTCACAAATGTGACGTTATCAGAACCAACGTGAAGAAGCAACACCGGAAAGAAGCAAACAACATGGTAAACAACCATCACATAAGCATGGAATGATGCACAACCAAGTATGATGCATGTCCGGTTTAATGATACATGGCATGGCAAAGTGCACAAACAATCCTACAAATTAAGTGGAGCTCAATATGCAACGAGTTGCATATTGACGGAACACCACATGACTTATTTAGTTCACTCCTGGTTAGGTACTCAACAATATTAAATGTTGTTAAACATGGAAAGAGGTGAAGTGTAACACCCTTGATGCGACTATAGCTCCCACGTGTCGAGGCACGACTTAGAGACATAATCGCATTGAAGGCATATGTCGCCATTTAGGCAATCATCACAATATCCCATGTAATATATATAAGGTAAAAGGGGAGATAACATAGTTGGCTTACACTCGCCACGTCAATCAAGTACATAAATAACATTACATCATCCAAACACTCATGGCCCGACTACGGCACCAAAATAAAAGATAACCCAACATGCGACACGGTCCCGATCACCCCCAACTGGGCACCACTACTGATCATCAAGAAACGAAACATAGTATCGCTGAGAGTCCTCGTTGAACTCCCACTTGAGCTCGAGCGCGTCACCTGGAGCGGAATCATCAGGCCCTGCATCTGGTGTAATAGTAATCTATGAGCCACAGGGACTCAGCAATCTCGCACCCTTGCGATCAAGACTATTTAAGCTTAATAGGAAAGGCAAGGTAAAATATGTGGAGCTGCAGCAAGCGACTAGCAAATATGGTGGCTATCCTGTTCGCAAAAGAGAGCGAGAAGAGAAGGCAAAGCGCGTGCGAGAAACTAGAGGGCAACCTGCGCAAGAATTACTCCAACACCGTGTCCACTTCCCGGACTCCACTGAGAAGAGGCCATCACGGTAACACACTCAGTTGATTCATTTTAATTAAGTTAAGGTTCAAGTTATCTACAACCGGACATTAACAAATTCCCATCTGCCCATAACCGCGGGCACGACTTTCAAAAGTTCAAATCCCTGCAGGGGAGTCCCAACTTAGCCCATGACAAGCTCTCACGGTCAACGAAGGAATAGACCTCCTCCCGAGACGTTCCGATCATACTCGGTATCTCGGTTCTTCAAGACACTTCGACAGGTTAAAACAAGACCAGCAACACCGCCCGAATGTGCCGACAAATCCCGATAGGAGCTGCACATATCTCGTTCTCAGCTGCACATATCTCATTCTCAAGGCACACTCATACCCCAACGAGTAAAACCAACCCTGAAGTTGCCCCGAGGTGGCCCCGCAGTCTACTCGGTCGGACCAACACTCAGAGGAGCACTGGCCCGGGGGGGGGGGTTAAATAAGATGACCCTCGGGCTCCGGAAACCCAAGGGAAAAAGAGGCTAGGTGGCAAATGGTAAAACCAAGGTTGGGTATTGCTGGAAAAGCTTTAATCAAGGCGAACTATCAAGGGGTTCCCATTATAACCCAACCGCGTAAGGAACGCAAAATCCGGGAACATAACACCGATATGACGGAAACTAGGGCGACAAGAGTGGAACAAAACACTAGGCGAGAGGCCGAGTCTTCCACCCTTTACCAAGTATATAGATGCATTAAGATAACATGGTAATATAATGATATCCCAACAAGTAAATAAATGTTCCAACAAGGAACGGTCTCCAATCTTCACCTGCAACTAGCAACGCTAAAAGAGGGGCCGAGCAAAGCGGTAACATAGCCAATCAACGGTTTGATAGGACATGGTGGGTTAGAGGTTTGACATGGCAATTTGGGAGGCTTGAAAGTAAGTGGTAGGCATCGTAGCATTGGCATAGCAAAAGAGCGAGCATCTAGCAAAGCAAAGATAGTAGTGATTTCGAGGGTATGATCATCTTGCCTGCCAAGTTGTCAGAGTTGACTGGATCCTCGAAAGCAAACTCAATGGGCTCCTCGTTAGTGAACTCGTCTCCCGGCTCTACCCAAACAGGACAAACAAGCAAACGGAACACAATAAACCACGTGCAAAGCTCAAACAATATGATGCAAGGATGGTATGCTATGCGGGATGCGATGCGGGATGCATATGCAAGATGTGACAAGGGATGCATGACCCTGGCCTCAACATGGGAATCCAAGTGTGCCACTGGAAAGATGAGATGAAATCGCTTGAAAACGATATAAAGAACGCCAGAATCGGAGTTACGGTTTAGAAATGGCAAGCGATTCAAATATGGCCACGTTCTGCGATTTACAGCAAGTAGCCATCTAAATGCAATGAGATGAACGAGCTACAGCACCCCAAACATGGCATAAAAATACATGGCAGGGATGCATTCATGATGCTTAACAAAAGTCTAGCACTGAGCTACGGCCAATTCATCCATTAACAGGTTCAAACAAGCATGGCAAAAATGCATATGGTAAACAGATCTCAGACTTAGTGAAATTAACACTTGTCTCAAATTTCAGATCAGATAGCACACTTTGGAGCAACAAAACTATATGCTACAGGACCTGAACATGGAAAAGTAAAGAATGACTTGGAGCTACTCAAAGAGCGTAACAAAAGTCCCTTAGTGACCTTGAGCCAAAAGGGATCAGAAAATACAATTGCAAGCATGTGAACATGGCAAAAACATAATCAGTACTCAGACTTAGTGAAAACTGGAGCATGCTGAAAACAGATATCAAGTAGGCATGTTTACGACCTCGATGCACTCACCACAGAGCAAGTCATGATAATCTAAGCATACACCCATTAATAATACACAAAATGCAAGCTAGACATGGTAAGAACAATAGCATAGCATGCACGGATCAACTACAACATCATCGGCAAAATCGCAAACAAGTAGACAATCTGCCCAGATTCACGAAATGACAAAAGTAGAGCTCGATTGACTCAAGGTAGGGTGCTCCATAATTGCAAACAAAGACATGGATGGATAGAGCACTACAAGATTAACAAAACATCCTTACTGACCATCCTCAAAAGAGGCACGGATCACTAGGAAACAACATGAACATATGGCATCATGAGAAAAACAGATCAAGGACTTGGTGGAAATGCTAAGTCCCTGAAATCAGTATTACCAAGTGCCTCACTTTGCAAGCTCGTGCTAGTCACCACACACATCACAAAAATACATGGGTTGCGCCTCTGGAGAGATGGCAAAACCCTTAACAAAACATATGTAGAGCTCAAGGGCATATCATGCACACAATAATCATGGCAAAAATGACAAATATCTAAATGGAGTAGCAGATCTGACAATTATCTCAAGTAGCACTCTTCTAGCAGAATTTCGGGCATCAAGATGAACTCAAATGAAAATGATGCAATGGAATGAAATGATATACTCTCTGAGTCGAACATTTTGATATGCTATATGCCCAAAATGGAGTTACGGATGCAAAGTTACGGCACGATGAAAAAGGGCATATGAACTAGGGTTTCGGGGAAAAAGTCAACCCTCAGATCCAGATCCAGATCGGGCGCGTAAGTTGAGGTTCGCCAGAACGGAGCTCAGAGTTGACGGAGGTGGCCGGTGTCGTTGGGGTCGCCGGACTTGACGCTTCCCGGTGCGAGGAGGTGCGGAGGAGGGCTCGGACGACGAGGCGGCGGTCGGGCGCGACGCCGTCGCAGCTTGGCGGCGCGTCGGACGGCGGGTAGCTCGCCGGAGGAAGCAACGGAGCTCGCCGGCGATGGCGTCTGCGGCGGGGCTGGCCGCCGAAGCGGTAGATGGCGGCGGCGGGGCGAAGGCGCGGGCGGCGACGCGAGCGTGGGCCGGGAGGGCCCCTCGCGGGCCGAGCGGGCCGGCGGCGGGAGGAGGCGGCGATGTGGGCGCGGCTGCCCACGTGGCGGCTCGCGGTTGGCAGGGCGATTTCGTCCGGCCGGGGACGGACGTGTCCGGCCGGCGCGAGGTGGAATTTAGGGTTTGGACGGGGGAGAGATCTGGATTTGGAAGAGGGGGTCTATATAAAGGCATAGAGGGAGCTAGGAGTGTCCAAATGAGGTGCGGTTTTCGGCCACGCGATCGTGATCGAATGCTCTAGACGATGAGATAGGTTTTGGTGGGTTTTGGGCCAAATTGGAGGGGTGTTGGGCTGCAACACACACGAGACCTCTTCGGTCCCTCGGTTAACCGTTGGAGTATCAAACGAAGTCCAAATGATATGAAACTTGACAGGCGGTCTACCGGTAGTAAACCAAGGCCGCTTGGAAAGTCTCGGTCCAATCCAGAAATGTTTAATCCCCACACACGAAAGAAAGGCCGCTTGACAGGAGGAGGAGAACGGAGCGCCGGAATGCAAAACGGACAACGGGGAAAATGCTCGAATGCATGAGATGAACACGTATGCAAAGGCAATGCACATGATGACATGATATGAGATGCTTGACAACGATAACAACACACGGAGACAAAAACCCGAACCCGAGAAAATAAAATAACTTAACACCAGAAACGGCAAGAGTTGGAGTACATATTGGGTAAATCACATCCGGGGTGTTACATGAAGCATATGAAAACTACCTATCTAGGCAAGTTGAAATGAGGCCGGAAATAACAAACAATAATTCCGGTAAATCCCCACATGCAATATTTGAATTTAGTACTGATCTGCCCTAAACACAATTTTAGAGTTATTAAACAAGCAAAGTAAGGCCACCATGTAAAAATATGCATTTTTCTACCCCATTTACATATAAAGTTTGTTAGGTTTGGAGCTACGGTTAATTAGTTATGAATTAAATCATTTTAGAATGGCATTGGAGCAAATTAAAGCAAACAGCAATTTAAACATGTCACACATGCCTGAAAGTTGGATATTGTGAAACTAGATGAAATTTTAGTCAATTTTCATATATAAATCATTTTAATCCGATGCACGGTTGTGGCGTTGTTAAATGCATGATCATGAAGGGGTTTTCTGTAAAACTGGTGGTCTCTGAATAGTGCTAAAATCGCAAAGGAAAAAATAGGTCTGGGCCAAAAATGGCTGGCCCAACAGGTAAAAAAACCAAGAGGGGGTGTTGGGGTGTGGCCTCACCATGGGCCTTGGCCCGGCCGGATCTTGGGCTGGCGGAGGCAGACGGAGCTGGGCCTCGGGTTGGGCCGCGGCCCACCTAGACGCCGACGCGGAGGGAGACGGGATCGGGGCTCCTCCCAATCCGAACGACGCACGGCGGCGCTCGCCGGTGAGGGCGACGGGCACGGCAAGGTGGAAGGTGGATCTGACGGGGGAAAGCAGAAGAGGCGGCGGACGGCGCGAAGAGGCCGGATCTGGGACAAGGAGCTCGGATCCGGGGCGGAGCAGAGCGGATCGAGGCTCCGGTGACGCCCTCCGGTGGCGGCGCTGCAAGGAACAGAGGGAGTGAGGCAGGGAGGAAGAGAGGAGAGAGGAGAGAGGAAGGAGCAGGGTGCGGGCAATAGGACATTGGTCCGGCGGGGTTGCCGCGGTCGCCGGTGTGGCGTGGTAGAAGTCCGGCGAGGATCGAGGTCTTGCGGGGTGCGGCTCCGGCGAGGAACCGACCAGCGGCGGCGCTGCGCGCTGGAGAGAGAGGCACGGGAGCCAGCGGCGCTGGGCGGGCGGTTCGGGCCCGATTCGGCCCGGGCGGGCCGGTTGCAGGCCGCGGTGGGTCACGGCGTTGGAAGTGGGCAGGGGGGCGCGTTGTAGCTGCGGATAGGGTGAGGAGGCCACTAGCGGCGGGGCTGGCGTGTGGGATGGCATCAAGTGGCGGCAGGGAGGTGGCCGGGCACAGAAATGGAGGTGGGTGGCTGCGCGGAAAATGAGGAGGAGGATGGTTGCTGCCCAAAATGGCAAGGGGAAAGGTTTAAATAGGAAAGGGGGTTAGGATTAGGGTTAGGAGGAGTTTCTGGAGCGCTTCGGAGCCTCCGATCATGATCGTGCGGCTTCGGACAGAGGGGGAACTAGGTGGGGTTTGTGGGCTGTGTAGGAGAGGTCTCAGGCCGAGAACAGCAAGACGGATATGCAGCCCGGCAAGGTTTCCGGAGACCGAAAACGTCCGACGTTAGACCGGCTATATTACCGCTATAGTATAATGGTTGGGCTATCAAACGAGCTCCGAATGCGATGAAACTTGGCAGGGGTCCTACTAACAACAAAACAACACCGCATGCCAACTTTCATCCCATTCCGAGAACATTTTCCGGTCACTTATAAAAAACTATTTCGGAGGGGCCGCGGGCGCGTGCAAGTGTGGTTGAGCTCAGAACAGACAACGGAGAGAACGAGGTGACCGGGACGGATGCAAGTTTGAAAACATGATGATGCAATGCGGATGATGACATGGTAAGATGCAACACGCAAGCAAATAACATCACAAAGAACACGGTCCTCACAATTCGGGATGATGAGTGAAGAGAGCAACATCACAAAGTCTCCGAAACAAAAGAATAGAAGCTAGATTGTTTGGATAAAAGGATGGAGTTGCAAATGCCAACTTATGCCACAAATGAGCTTGGAAGGCACCCTTATAAGAAGGTTATAACGGAGTTGTTGGAAAACCAACAACGAAAAGAGTAAGCTTGTTGTGGGCTTATGGAAAACATCTCAAAATCTTGAGGTGAAATTCTGCCACATACGAAAAACGATAGGTTGGTTTGATATGAACAAGGAGATGAGAAACTTATTTCGCTGTTAGGATAAATGAAGAACTTGGTTCATTTAGGAGCACCATAAATAGCAACAATCCTTAGGGAAAGCTTTAGGTGAAATATAACCCAATATAACTCCAATGAAGAGATTAATGGATTGAAAAGATATCTTGAGCGAAGAGAAAATGATGGATTCAGATATGTCACTCTAGAAAACTTGTGAATCTTGAAACACGAAGGGAAAAATTGTCAAGAGTGACATAACACCACCTCAAAAGATAAGGTAGAACGAATTGCACTTCAGAATGCAAGATGAAGAGAGCTTGAACTCCTCAAAACAAGACATGTGTTGAACACCATGTTTATTTTAGAGTATATCTTGGCAGATCAAAACTTCGAGGGGAATTTTGACGAACAACTGAAGAATGAAAGGAATACTTGATGAACCACCATGTTGAGCCTCCATGAAGAACTCCGGTAACAAAATGATGATAAAAAGAAAGACAAGTTGACAACACAATGTGAGAGCTTGGAACTCCGGGAAAGAAAAGATTAAACAATTGAAAACCGAGAACTTGATGAGCCTCCGGAATAAGGAAATGAATTTACTTGATGAAACAAGAATAAGAATTACATTATGCTTATCCTTCACCAATTTAAATTGATGACAAGCAATGGATTTTTGCATTCTACTTATTCTCGTAGAAAGGATTAAGATAGATATATTGCCAACTTGAAGAGGCCTTCAACGAACCACCGGTAGGATTTGGAGACAACGAATGAATTGATATGAAAACGAAGGAAGAAGAAACATGAACAAACCATCGTAAGAATTGAAAAAGAATGAAGAAAAAATAAAGAAACACCGGGAAGAATTAGAGAACGAATGAAGATACTTGAGGGGATTTAGATAGAAGTGAACGAAGAGATCCCGAGCTTATTAGAGAAATTTGAATGATGCACCGGTAAGATTTGGAGAACTAGAACAGAAAGCTGGAATGAATAGTCCCGAAATGATGGCCTTCGAAGAATCAATCTGAAAGACTCTTGAATTGCTATGAATGGATGAAAAGAATTCTCACAAGTGAAAACAACTATCAGAGGATGGCATCAAGCTTGAACTACGCATCTTTAAGAGAACGAAGCAAGATTTAAGAGAAAATCTTCTTAGGTCTTCAAATGTTGAGACTGATGACGAGAACCACCACTAAGAATTGTTTAGACACTCCGGGAGAATCAAAAGCGAAGAGGTTGAGCCAACGATGAAAGAATTTGAAATATCTTGGAGGAAGACATATGGCTGATGATAATTCATTCTTACGTCGAACTTGGAGAAGAATTTGAGAGTAACTCCGGAAAATTAGAAGAGTTAGGTAAGATCATGGAAAAAGACTTGTGGGTTAGGGCCCACTCAAAAAAACACCGTTGAACGATTTAAATGATAGATTTCACCGGTTGAATTAAATGGCTTGAATGAGATAACAACCTCGAGATAGCTTAAACAGATTAGCAATGGAAACGTGAATCTCCTGAGATATCTTCAGCACTACGGATATGAATAGAGAGAGATGAGCGATTAAGAGGTGCACCGATGTGAGAAAGCATTGTGAAATGAGGAAAGGGATAAGATTAACACTGAAATCTTGGATTGAATCCACCTGAGAAGACAAAGAACGAAGAATGACGAACTTGTAGAGCATCTTCATGAGAACTACCGGGTAGGAACATTGATTGAAAAGAATAAAGAGACTTCACATGAATAAAATGGATACTTGATTAATACATATGATTCCTTGAAGAAAAAAGGGGTGGGTGGGCGGGAAAACAAAGGCAACTTGGGGACAGATGAAACGAACAACATTGGAAAAAACCAAGAGGTGATCTTGTGGATGTTGAAATGATCGGATCCACTTGAAGAGAAACATGCCGGCTGAAAAGGATTGACATGACAATCTCGATTATCATGAGGGATTAGTATTCACATAGAAATGTGAGAACACTGCTTAGGAAAAGGTATGGATTCAACACTTGACATCGAAGCAACTCGAATACCACAACTCAAAACAAAACAAATGATTGGCTTGCAAAATAAGCCAGAATCAAACATATGATAGATCCCATATCGTATCATGTGTCTGTTGGAAAGATATCCTACGATATACTTGAATTCCCACTTATAAACTCCTGAAACTTTATGGTTATGCAATCAGGTGTTGGGGATACAGGGGAATCATAATATCTCACCCAAACTAACAAGTCCTACATCCAGCTGTATCCATCCTTCAACACATAACCTAGAAACCTTCGAAAATCATTTACCTCAACCTTCGAAAAGCATCCGTTATACGAGTTATGGCAATACTCCCGAACTCCTGCCCCAGTATTGGGTGGCGTCGAGGTTATCTCACCAACAACTGCATAAAAGAGATTTTCGATGTCGGCGAACTCAGGTATTGCAGAACTGCAATGATAAAATTGTGACGACAACACCTTGGAGCTCAACTCCCTGGGACACTGCCAGAACCCCTAAATGTCAGCAGGCACCAAGAACAATGTTCTCGTCACAAAACCATCAGAATGATTCCAAGATACCCGCGTGATCCTAAAAAAATCGTGAAATTTGAGAAGAGAAGAGTCAAAACTCTACTTTAGAAGGCCTCACCAGAACAACGAAGGGACTGAGGAGTAAAAGAATCCTACTCTTCGATATATATAATCCTAAGACTCAAAACTTTTTGTTCTAGACTCAACAACGTGAGCAATTCGATCAAGAATAGGGCTCCTAAGTCGGGGAAGGCTCTGATTACCAACTTCTAACACCCACAATGCGGCTATATCTCCCACGTGTCGGGGCACGACTTAGAGGCATAGCCGCATGGTAGGCATGTCGCAAGAGGGGTAATATTTACACATCCCATGTACTGAATAAGAAATGGGTAAAGAGTTGGCTTACAATCGCCACTTCACACAATACATAAATAATCCATACATCATCCAAAATACAATCAAAGGTCCGACTACGGAACCAAATAAAGAAAGACAACCCCAAATGCTAGATCCCCGATCGTCCCAACTGGGCTCTACTACTGATCAACGGGAAACGAAACAACACAACGAACAAGATCTTCATCGAGCTCCCACTTAAGCTCGGTTGCGTCACCTGCCCTGGCATAATCGGGACCTGCAACTGTTTGGAAGTATCTGTGAGTCACGAGGACTCAGCAATCTCACACCCGTGAGATCAAGACTATTTAAGCTTATGGGTAGAAAAGGGTACTGAGGTGGAGCTGCAGAAAGCACTAAGCATATAAGGTGGCTGAGGGAGTCCTGGATTAGGGGGTGTCCGGATGGCCGGACTATACCTTCAGCCGGACTCCTGGACTATGAAGGTACAAGATTAAAGACTTCGTCCCGTGTCCGGAAGGGACTTTCCTTGGCGTGGAAGGCAAGCTTGGCGATACGGATATGTAGATCTCCTACCATTGTAACCGACTTTGTGTAACCCTAACCCTCTCCGGTGTCTATGTAAACTGGAGAGTTTTAGTCCGTAGGACAACATAGACAACAACAATCATACCATAGGCTAGCTTCTAGGGTTTAGCCTCTCCGATCTCGTGGTAGATCTACTCTTGTACTACCCATATCATCAATATTATTCAAGCAGGACGTAGTGTTTTACCTCCATCAAGAGGGCCCGAACCTGGGTAAAACTTCGTGTCCCTTGCCTCCTGTTACCATCCAGCCTAGACGCATAGTTCGGGACCCCCTACCCGAGATTTGCTGGTTTTGACACCGACATTGGTGCTTTCATTGAGAGTTCCTCTGTGTCGTCGCCGTCAGGCTCGATGGCTCCTACGATCATCAATAGCGATGCAGTCCAGGGTGAGACCTTCCTCCCCGGACAGATCTTCGTCTTCGGCGGCTTCGCACTATGGGCCAATTCACTTGGCCATCTGGAGCAGATCGAAAGCTACGCCCCTGGCCGTCGAACATGATCTAGCTTTGCCGCCGAACAGTGCCCTGGAGGCCGCACCCGCATCGGCTTCGACCCTTAATTCGGAGCCAATTGCGCCGATCGAGGACGGGTGGTTGGACACCGCCTCGGGGGCTGTGATCCCAACGGCGATCGAGCCGAACACCAGCCCCGCACTACGCGAGACTCGCGACTCCAAGGAGCCGGACTCCTCTCCGGACTCTGAACCATTCGCGCCCCTGCCAATCGAATCCGATTGGGCGCCGATCATGGAGTTTACTACCGCGGACATTTTTCAACACTCGCCCTTCGGTGATATTATGAAATCACTAAAGTCTCTCTCTTTATCAGGAGAGCCCTAGCCGGATTGCGGTGAGCAAGGTTGGGATACAGACGATGAAGAAATTCAAAGCCCACCCACCACCCACTTTGTAGCCACTGTCGACGATTTAACCGACATGCTCGATTTTGACTCCGAAGACATTGACGGTATGGACGCCGATGAAGGAGACGATGAAGAACCAGCGCCTATTGGGCCCTGGAACGCCACCTCGTCATATGACGTATACATGGTGGATGCACCAAAAAATGACGACGAGGAGCGGAAGGACGCACCGAAGGCTTGTTCCCTCGAAAAGCAGTCAAAGCGGCGATGCAAGCGCCGCCCCAAATCCCGCCTTGACAGAAATAGCGATCACACAGAGCCAGCGCTGGAGCAGGGCGAACCGCTGCAGGACAACGGCAATCCAGATAATCAAACTGAACAAACAAATTCTATCAAGGATAATGGTCCGGACGACATAACGCCGGACAGGCACCCGGAGCAGTAGAATGACCGTAAAAGGCTTGTTGCCACCGCGAGGAGTCTTAAAAAGCAGAAGCAAAGGCTCAAGGCCGCGCAAGACACACTCCAAATCAGATGGAGTAAAATACTCAACACAGCAGCAAGGTACGGCGACAATCGCCCCTCCAAGAGCTACCCAAAGCGGAAGCTGCTACCCGAATTTGATGAGGAGGCCTCAGACCCCCCCACAACCAAATATCAAAGCAGCCACCTGGTCGGATAGACGACCCCTCGACCAACATAGAGCGGCATACAACGCCGGTCACAATACAACACGCGACCCATGCGAGGGCTCGCACCCAAAGGACGGTGCAACAAGATCCCTCTATGGACCACGCAAGCGCGCCCCACCATACAATGCAACACAACAAACATCCGAACAACGCGGCACACCCAGCTACAGGGGTGCCGCACACGCCCTATGTTTCACTGATGAGGTGCTGGACCATGAATTTCCAGAGGGATTCAAGCCTGTAAACATAGAGGCATACGACGGAACAACAGACCCCGGGGTCTGGATTGAGGACTACATCCTTCATATCCATATGGCTCGAGGAGATGATCTCCCCGCCATCAAGTACTTACCCCTCAAGCACAAAGGGCCAGCTCGTCACTGGCTCAAAGGCCTCCCCGAAAGCTCCATTGGAAGTTGGGAAGAGCTCGAAGACGCCTTTCGGGCAAATTTTCAAGGGACTATGTCCGACCTCTGGATGCGGGCGATTTGAGTCATATAACTCAACAGCCCGGAGAGTCAGCCCGAAAGCTTTGGAACAGGTTTCTTACTAAAAAGAACCAGATTATCGACTGTCCAGACGCCGAAGCCTTGGAAGCTTTCAAGCATAGCGTCCGTGACGAATGGCTCATGAGACACCTCGGCCAAAATAAGTCGAGAACGATGGCCACATTAACAAACCTCATGACCCGCTTTTGCACGGGTGAGGACAGCTGGCTAGCCAGATGCAGCACCAGCGACCCCAGTACATCTAAAGTTAGAGGTGGAAATGGGAAATCACGGCGCAACAGCAATAACAAACGCCAGAATAAAAAAGACAGCACGAAGGGCACGGCAGTACATGCCGGATTCAAAAGCTCTCAGCCAGGTCAAAAGCCGCCCCCTAAGGGCACCAGGGATGAACTGTCCAGCCTCAATAAAATTCTGGACCAAGTATGTCAGATCCATAGTACCTCTGGCAAACCTGCTAATCATACCCACAGAGAATGTTGGGTCTTCAAGCAGTCCGGCAAGCTCAACGCCGTACACAAGAGATGATACACCAAGTGAAGACAAGGACGAGCCTCCCAAGCAAGACACGGGGGAACAAAAGAAATTTCCACCAGAAGTCAAAACAGTAAACGTGTTACACGTGATCAAGGGAAAAAACAACACGGCACTCCTAGGAAAATATACCCAAGTGCCTGTCACCGCAAAGTCCTGCCACTGGTCGTCTCAACCGATCACTTTCGACCATTGCGATTACTCAGCAAGTATCCAACACGCAGGATGGGCTGCCCTGGTATTAGACCCAGTAATTGGCGGATATCACTTCACACGAGTCTTGATGGACGGCGGCAGCAGCCTAAACCTAATATATCAGGATACAATCCGCGGGATGGGGTTAGACCCAACACAAATTCGCCATAGCAATACTACCTTTAAAGGATTAACGCCAAGCCCCGGGGCTCGTTGTACGGGCTCCCTCCTACTACAGGTTATATTCGGCTCCCCCGATAACTTCCGTCGCGAGCATTTAACTTTCCACAACGCGCCGTTTCAAAGTGGCTATCAAGCACTGCTCGGACGTGAAGCTTTCGCTCGCTTTAATGCAATACCACACTATGCCTCCCTCACACTCAAGATGCCCGGTCCACGTGGCATCATTACAGTGCACAGAAATATCAAGCGATCTCTGCGCGCCGAAGAGAGTGAGGCTGCCTTGGAAGCCGCACACTAAAGGCGCCCGGACAAGCAAAAGCATCCAATAGGCCGTCAAGACCTTAGATACAACTAATTAAGTCTGGCACCGCTATTTATACAGAATAAGTGGTCACACCCCCCATTTGTCAATACAAGGGGCTCAACGCGCGCAGACAAGTGGCAACTTCTTATCATCTTGAAATATACATGGTTTCTTTAAAAACTATCTTTTTGCACGACAACTTTTTCACTTAACTTCCTCTCTTTTATAGACGATCATCGTGCCACACCCGTCCAGGATACGGCACAACAGAGACACAGGCGCAGACGTGCAGCAGGGACCCGCTCCAAGGATTCTTTTTAGATTAAGACCCTGCGTAAACCTTTTTTACTGTCTCTTGTTGATACATATCCACCGTTGAGAAGGATGCTGACGTCTTGGCATGTGGCCACGCCAGAACAATGCACGTACCTGGACACAAGGGGCTTCTTACAAAGGCCATTATTTAGGCCCGGTTTATACCACAAAGACCGAATACCTTAGGGAGTGTTCGGCGTCGCGAGTTTGGCCCTATATGCATCAGCTCCGAATCATTGTCTTTGGTCAAATGTTGGGTTTGCCCGGCTCCTGTGTTTTGGTGCCTTACGTTCCGCTTTACCGGCTAAGGTAGCACCAGGAGAACCACTGCAATTGTGCCCTGGTTCATCCGGATGAGCACCTCAGTAGAGAAAGCCGAAAACTGACTATCATGATATAGCGTGAGACTGGTCAACCACTCGATGACCTGTGGGAATGTTAGAGTTCCTCCGCTTTAACGAAGGGCCGTTTTCCGGCCAGGCATGTACGCACCCCGGGATCGGGAGAGTGCGGAGCCACCAGGGGCTATCTAGTAGCCCCACTGTCAAACTCCTATGGCTAAGTGAAAGTGTTAAGGCATTATAGTCCGGTTGCCTCGCTCGCTCCGCTATCACCTCCTTAATAGGACCAAGACGTTGGGTTAAGTGTGAACGCGTGTTTTTGCGAGAACCTCCGCATTATATGCGTGGGGGTTGAAGCCGACGACTGCAATCTTTCAGGTTATACAGATGTATACATAAACGGCCGCCCAGGAGGCATCATATTACTTTCCGGCAAAAGTATAAAAATAGCCTTATAAAAATCTGTAAAAGCATTTCGCTTACACTGAGATCACATATCACTCAAACATAATATTTTTTGAGCACTGGTTCTCTATCAAACAAGCACCCTCAAGAACTTCTTCAAAGTAGTGCTCAGCAGCCTTCGACCTATGGACGAATCCCGCGCTGCAATGCTGGTATGCTTTAACACGGGCAAAGGCCATCCATGTGCCCTCTATGCACGCTGACCTCTTCATCGCATTAATGTGCGGCACCACGTCAAGGAACTGCTGCACCAAGCTGAAATAGCTGTTCGGTTTTGACCTTTCCGGCCATAGCTGATGCACAACAGACCTCATGGAGAGTCCGGACAACCTATTTAGTTCGGCCCATTCGGCTAATTGGTCAGTCAATGAAAGCGGACGCTCGGGAGAATGGAGTTGTCTCCAAAACAGCTGGTCTACTTCACGGTCCATCTGACCTTGGAAGTACTTGGCCGCATCGGCAGCGCTCGCTGCCAAATCCATATACACATCCTCCGAACTCCATAGCCGATCCAGAGGGGCATAGCGTGGATCTCCGAACTTCCTCCGCAACATAAAGGATTTCCCAGCTACAATATCCCCGGCTTCCCGCAGCTCCTCCTTCTTTGCCCTCGTAGCAGAGCGGAGGTCTTTTCTCGTCGCAGCAGCCTTCTCAAGGTCCGATGCCTTCGCCTGGTTTTCCTTTTCAAGAACCCGGCAACGGTCGGCGGCGGCTTTTAATTCTGTGGCCATCTTGGCCATCTTATCTCGGCTCTCGCCGTGCGCTGCCTTCTCGGCTTGCAACTCTTCAGCCGCCTTCAAAGCAGCCGCATTACCCAACCTCGTTTGTTCCTTGGCTCGGGCAAGTTCTGCCCGCAAGGCTTCAACAGTGGCAGCTCCATCTGCAGTCACAACATATTAAAGATACTGGCATCATGCTGCTCTTCCTATGTGGTGTTTACCAGATAATGACACTTACCCTATGCCTCGTCAAGCCTTTTGTCAACAAGCTCGATATCGGCGTCTGCCGCATCCAAATGTCGTTCTAAATGGGCAAACTCGCTAGTCCGGCTAGCCACCGGAGCTTCCATCACCTGCACATAGAGGCAGTATGGTTATTACCTGGGAATATGATCCTCTGTTCGTCGTCGTTTCCGACGACAACCAGAGTCTCAGGGGCTACTACCTACATAGGGCACACCTAGCATGTGCAGTACTATCATACATTATTTTACGTACCTCAAAGCCTATCAGTAGACTCATAAAAGCTTCATGCAATCCGCTTTCGGCGGACGCGATTCTCTCCACCACCGTATTCATCATAATACGGTGTTCATCTGAGATGGCCGCTCGCCCCACCAACTCCCTCAGAACATCCGATCGCACACTAGACGGTGCCGGACTCTTTTGTCTGCTCTCTTCGGGATCCGGACACTGGGAGCTCCGGGGGTCAATGGGATTATCTTCTGGCCTCACCGTATTCGGAGAGGCCCTCCGCGATGACACTTCGGGGTCGCCTGCTTCCGGAGCAGAGGAGTCCGGAGGAGGCGTTTCGCTCTCCATCATCTCTGAGATCCCCCGAAGACGAGCTCATTTGAGAGGGGCTAAGGCCTGAATTGCAAAAATATATGCGGTGGTTATTTCCTCAGAAGAAAAGATGGCATACTTGTGCTATTACAGTATTTCGGGTCACTTACGACTCGCTGGGGAATTGATCCCCCCGCGGACTTAGTGCGGCAAAAGCACCCCCCAAGGTAGGACCCTCTGTGAGAGACTTCTTCTCCCGTTTGGAAGCTTCGGCTTTCGAATCCCCGGGCGCAGTCCTTTTCCTCCTCCGGTCGTCTTCCTTCATGGAGACGCTCGCTCCCTCGGTTAGAATGTGCAGCGTTGGGGGCCCGCGTCTGCCCGTATTATCCTCCCCGGTATCTTCCTTCAAGGGCTCTGGGCAGGGTGCGACCTGGAGCATCTTTTCCAGTACCGGATTTTCCTAACCCTCAGGGAGGGGGGCCGAACACCGAATCAACTTCGCCTTTGTTAGCCAGTCCTGGTCAAAAAGCAAACTCTCAGAGATAACTTCGTAACAAATGAGAGATAGTATGTTCGGCCGGAAGATTCCTTACCTGTTCGGCGTCGCAGTTACTGCTCAGGCCCACGTCCTCGGTGATTTCCGGACACTCTACCTGAGGTCTGCAGAATGACTTGTACATCTCCTCGTGCGTCAGGCCGAGGAAATTTTGAATGACATGCGGTCCCTCGGGATTGAACTCCCACAAGCGAAGGGGCAGGCATTTGCAAGGCTGGACTTGACGGACTAGCATAACTTGTATTACCGCAACCAAACTGAAATCTCCATTAAAGAGATCTCGAATGCGGCTTTGCAGTATAGGCATGTCCTTGGCTGGACCCCAGCTCAGTCCTCTGCTAATCCATGACATCAGTTGTGGTGGAGGGCTCGAGCGGAAAACGGGGGCGGCCGCCCACTTGGCACTTCAAGGAGCCGTGATGTAGAACCACTCCTGTTGCCACAATTCAGACACCTCTGGAATGGAACCTTTGGGCCATGAAGCTCCCGTCATCTTGCATATTGAGGCACCTCCACATGCAGCATGTTGCCCCTCGATCATCTTCAGCTTTACTTCAAAGGTCTTGAGCCATAGGCCAAAGTGAGGGGTAACCCGGAGGAAGGCCTCGCACACGACAATAAATGTTGTGATATGAAGACAGGAGTCCAGAGCTAGATCATGGAAATCTAGCCCGTAATAAAATATCAAGCCCCTGACGAAAGGATCCAGAGCAAGGCCTAGACCTCGGAGGAAGTGGGAGATGAACATGACGCTCTCGTTGGTTTCGGAGGAGGGGACGGACTGTCCCCAGGGAGGCAGCCGATGCAAAATCTCGGTGGTCAGATATCTGGCCTCCCTCAACTTTTTGATGTCTTCTTCCGTGAAGGAGGAAGGCACCCATCGGCCTTGAAGGCTAGATCCGGACATGACTGATGGTTCGGAGCACCTGACCTAAACTTTGGGCGTTTGAGCTTGAGGTGGGGGAGGGATTCGATTGAGCACGGGAGGGAAAAATAAAAGCCTTGTCCCTTTATAAAGAGGGTGAATATCAAGCGTCCTCTCCGTGTCCGTTTGGACTTGCCTATAATCTAGGAGTCCTAGAAGAAGTTGGGTTACCCATGCCCGTATTGATGAGAATCCCGGAATAAGGGGACACGATCTCTGCTTTAACAAGACGTGCCAAGGAAACTGCCTCGCATGATGCGCTAAGTTGGGATAATGAAACGACTCGGATAAAGGCTTGGCCGTGGTGTGTCACACTACGGAATACGTCAGCAGATTAGATTTGTGTAAATATTATTCTCCCTATGGCAATATGTGGAAACTTATTTTGCAGAGCCGGACACTATCTTTGTGTTTAAAATCTTCTATGAAGTACTTGGAGGAGGAACCCGCCTTGCAATGCCGAAGACAATCTGCGCGCCGGACTCGTCGTCATTGAAGCCTGGTTCAGGGGCTACTGAGGGAGTCCTGGATTAGGGGGTGTTTGGATAGCCGGACTATACCTTCAGCCAGACTCCTGGACTATGAAGATACAAGATTAAAGACTTCGTCCCGTGTCCGGAAGGGACTTTCCTTGGCGTGGAAGGCAAGCTTGGCGGTACAGATATGTAGATCTCCTACCATTGTAACCGACTTTGTGTAACCCTAACCCTCTCCAGTGTCTATATAAACCGGAGAGTTTTAGCCCGTAGGACAACATACACAACAACAATCATACCATAGGCTAGCTTCTAGGGTTTAGCCTCTCCGATCTCGTGGTAGATATACTCTTCTACTACCCATATCATCAATATTAATCAAGCAGGACGTAGGGTTTTACCTCCATCAAGAGGGCCCGAACCTGGGAAAAACTTCGTGTCCCTTGCCTCTTGTTACCATCCGGGCTAGACGCACAGTTCGGGACCCCCTACCCGAGATCTGCCAATTTTGACACCGACAGTGGCTAACTTACGCAAATAAGAGCGAGAAGAGAAGCAACGCGACGGTCGAGACGCTAGAAGTGATCAAGAAGTGATCCTGTAACTACTTACGTTCAAACATAACACAAGAACAGGGTTCACTTCCCGTACTCCGCCAAGAAGAGACCATCACGGCTACACACGCAGTTTGATGTAGGGTACAACCCTAATTGCCCGATCTTTCACTAAAGGAGCGGATCCCGCAAAGAACACGAGGAACATGAGGGGAAAACGGGGGAAAACACAAGGGGAAACATGGGAGGAAACACTAAACCAACAAGAAAATACTCACAAATATGATAGATCCTCGAGTACATGGAACGATACATGGTGCACGATCAACTAGGGACGATACATGGTAACCGCTCATCTCCGTGAGGACGTCTTGAATCCACGGGGGATCTTCCCTTAAAAAGGGGGCTTGAATCCAAAGGGATCTTCTCCGAAGAGGCCGCGATCTCTCGCAAGGAGGAGATCCGATATGGATGAGTGTAGCTCTATCTCTCAAAGGAGCTATCACAATGCTAACCCTAGAAAGTTGGGCGAGGTGGAGTACATATAGTCTAGGGGGGAGAAGGGATACACGGGCCTCAACCGTTCACTATGCGCAAACAGGGGAGGCCGCACGTCCGGGCTGGTCGGGCCGGATGTCCGGGCTTTCAAGGGATGCCGGATGTCCGGGCTGGGGAGGCCGGATGTCCAGGCTGGAGTGGTGGCATTTGTTGCTCTCGGGTTCGCAGGGGCCGGATTTCCGGGCTAGTGGCCGGATGTCCGGGGGCTCGGGAGAGGCCGGATGTCCGGGCTGTCGAGGCCGGATGTCTGGGGCCTATAGCTTCTGGCGGCTATGCTGCTGTAGTGGATGATGCTCAAGGGACCGGATGTCCAGGTTCTTGGCCGGATGTCTGGTGCTTGGGAGATGTTCTTGGCTCCTTCCGTTGGTTCTCCTCATCCGTGGACTTGGGGACTTGTACATCTTCATGCGCATCTTTGGGAGGGTCCTCTTGGTGCCTAATCATGCACAACACCTCGGACTTAGGTAGTAGCCATGTCTCATGCATAGAAAGTGGAAGTTCGGAGAGGAGTGAGTTCACCTTATCTTCGATAGCTTTGGCTCGGGCTCGTGTCATTGGTCAAAGTGGTGTCGTTGGAGGTGTAGGTGCGTCCATGGGGATGATCTTGGGATGCTCCGCATCATCTCCCCTCCCTTGGGGAAGATCCATCCTCGTATCGAAATCCTCATCATCATGGTAGGGCGAGACATCTTTTATGTTGAAGATGTCGCTCACGGAGTACTTGTCGCGAGGGTTGTCGATCATGTATGCGTTGTTGTTGTAGCGTGCAAGCACCTTGAAGGGTCCATCCGCACGTGGTCGAAGTTTGGACTTGCGTTCTTGGGGAAAGCGGTCCTTGTGAAGGTGTAGCCACACGAGGTCTCCAATGTTGAATATCATAGGGTGCTTGTTGACGTTGAGCTTGGTCGCAAGGCGTTGTACTTGGCGCTCGATGGTGTTTCTTGTATCTTCATGCACCTTCTTGAGATGGGTCGCTCATGTATTTGCGTCCAAATTGATGCGCTCTTCGAGTGGTAGAGGAAGAATGTCCAATGGTGACAATGGGTTGAATCCGTAGACGGCCTTGAAAGGGGACTTGCCGGTTGTTGAGTGTCTTGCTCGGTTGTAGGCGAACTCGGCGATAGGTAGGCACTCCTCCCACTCCTTGATGTTCTTCTTGATGAGTACTCGAAGTAGAGCGGAGAGTGTGCGGTTGGTAACCTCCTTTGGCCGTCGGTTTGGGGATGGTATGTCGTGGAGAAGAGTAGCTTGATTCCGAGCTTGGCGCATAGGGTCTTCCAAAAGAAGCTTATGAACTTGATGTCATGGTCCGAGACAATTGTCTTTGGCACTCCATGTACACACAATATTTCCCTACAAAATAGATTAGCAACATCTGAAGCATCGTCTATCTTGTTCCAAGGAATGAAATGTGCCATTTTAGAGAATTGGTCCACAACGACAAATATTGAATCTTTCCCATTTCGAGTCCTAGGCAAACCAAGTACAAAGTCCATGCTAATGTCTTCCCATGGTTGTTATGGAATTGGTAGAGGCATATAGAGGCCATGAGATTGAGCTTTGGACTTAGCTTTGCGACATGTAGAGCATCGGTTGGTTAAGCGATTGACGTCCCGAAACATCTTGGGCCAAAAGTAGTTCATCGAGAGCGTGGCGAACGTCTTGTCACGTCCGAAATGTCACATTAAGCCTCCTCCATGAGATTCCTGCAACAGCAAGAAACGAAGAGAAGACTCGGGGATGCAAAGTTTGTTAGCTCTCATAAGATATCCATCTTTGATGTAATAGCGTTCCCAAGATGTATGCGACAAACACTTGGCATAAGGAGTAGCAAAAGTTGCATCATGCTCAAACAAGTCTTTGATATGCTCGAAGCCAATGACATCTAACTCAAGTTGTGTAACAAGCATGCATATGTGGGAAAGAGCATCCACTACAATGTTTTCCTTACCTTTGATGTATTTGATGACATAAGGAAAAGACTCAATAAATTCACTCCATTTAGCATGACGCTTGTTCAACTTGGTTTGACCCTTAAGATACTTCGGTATGAATGATAAACTCATGGGGACGAAGGTAATGTTCCCATTCATGCAAAACACGGACTAAAGCGTATAGCTCTTTGTCATAGATGGGGTAATTGAGTTGCGCTCCTAAAAGTTTCTCACTAAAGTAAGCTATGGGGCAATTCTCTTGCTTTAACACACCTCCTATGCCATTACCACTAGCATCGCAATGAATCTCAAAAGGCTTGTTGAAGTTGGGTAAAGCAAGCATGGGAGCATGAGTAAGCAAATTCTTAAGCTCATGGAATGCGGTATCTTGGAATCGTCCCCAAACAAAAGGCGCATTCTTCTTGCTCAAAGCATGTAAAGGAGATGCAATGGTTCTAAAATCCTTCACAAATCGACGATAGAAACCCGCAAGGCCAAGAAAACTACGCACTTGATGCAAGCTGGTTGGTTGTGGCCAGGTCTTAATAGCATTGATCTAGGACTCATCAACATGAACACCCTTAGAGAAAACAACAAAACCCAAGAAAATGAGCTTATCAACACCAAAAAGGCATTTCTCCATATTAGCATAGAGGCGCTCTTTTCTAAGAGTTTGCAAAACGGTGCGGACATGGGTGACATGCTCTTTGATAGATTTACTAAACACAAGAATGTCATCGAAGTAAACCACAACAAATATACCAATGTAAGGGCAAAAGACATGATTCATAAGGCGCATAAAAGTGCCCGGTGCCTCTGAGAGACCCATAGGAATGACTAACCACTCATACAAACCAAACTTGGTTTTGAAGGCGGTTTTGCATTCATCACCCTCTTGTATGTGGATTTGATAGTAACGACTCTTAAGATCAATTTTGGAAAAGATAGTGGCACCGCTAAGCTCATCAAGCATATCGTCTAGGCATGGAATGGGATACCTATATCGAACGGTGATAGCATTGATAGGTCTACAATTGGAGCACATGCGAAAGCTACCGTCTCGTTTTGGCACAAGGATTACCGGAACGGCACAAGGGCTCAAACTTTCACGCAGATGTCCATGGTCTATGAGATGCTTTACTTGCCTTTGTATTTCTTTGGTTTCTTCGGGGTTGACGCGGTATGGAGCTTTGTTCGGAAGAGGTGCTCCGGGGATGAGGTCGATTCGGTGCTCAATGCCTCGTAGAGGAGGTAGACCCGGAGGTAGCTCATCGGGGAAAACATCTTGAAATTCCTACAAAAGAGAAAACAAGACTAAAGGTAGAGTGTGAGAGGTGTTAGCTTTTGGTGCATTGTCCTTGCACAAGAGGACATAGTGTATCACACTAGATGGGTTCTCACACACTTCTCTTATCTCACGTTTGGTGGCAAATATAACTAGGTTCTTCTTTTCGCTCATCGTGGAGGCACTCGATTTGGGCTTGTGGTGCTCACTCTCTTTTTGGTGGCTCGCTCTCTCACTATGATCTCCACGATGGGTGGCTTGCTTGTCGGCGATTACTTGACTTGGCAACATTGGACGGAGGACGTACTCCTTGCCCATCATCTTGAAGATTTAGTGGTTTTTGCGGCCGTTGTGGATGACTCCTCTATCAAATTGCCATGGGCGTCCAAGGAGAAGATGGAAAACGGTCATTGGAACGACGTCGCACTCCAAGGTGTCTTCGTAGGCGCCAATTTTGAAGGAGACTTGTACTCGATGCTCCACTTGGATGGTGCCAGAGTCGCTAAGCCATTGCACTTTGTATGGATGTGGATGCTTAGTCTTGGGCAATTGGAGCTTGGAGCGAAGTTCTTCACTTGTGAGATTATGACAACTCCCTCCATCGATGATGACCTTGACGGATCGTCCATTGATGCCGGCGTTGGTGTGGAATATGTGGCATCTTTGGTCTTCCTCTTGGTGATGTTAGAGAGTCAAGACTTTGGAGACAACAAGTGCGGGACTTGAGTCTTCATCGCAAAAGACTTGTTCTTCTTCATTGTTCACTTGGCGATGCATGGCGACTTGCTCAAGGGCTTCCATTTCTCCTTCACTTAGTGAGTCATAAGTGCCATCGTCATTGAAGACCATGGTTCGCTTGTTGGTGCACTCATAGGACTTGTGGCCTCGGCCTCCGCAAGTGAAACACTTGAAGGAACTCGTCTTGACGGTCTCATCGGTTGGGGTTGATGATGATGAAGCTCTCGGCTTCAAGTTGCTCGCAGTAGGATGGCTTGTAGTTGACGAAGCTTTCTTGGAACTCGACTTGTCGATGTTGGTAGTAGAAGGCTTTGTAGTCGGTGTTGGAGTCATTGAAGCTTGGTTGTTGGAGAAGCCGTAGGACTTGGATGAGAACTTGGCATACTTGAAATCATCTTGCACTTGGCGTTCCGCTTTGGTAGCTTGGTGTAGTAGCTCGATGAGGTTCGAGTATGGTTGGAAGTCAGCGATCTTCTTGATAGGATGGTTGAGTCCATTCAAGAAACATGCCATTGTTTGCTCATCATCTTCCATGACATTGGCTCTTATCATTGCAATCTCCATCTCCTTGTAGTACTCGTCAACGCTCTTGGTTCCTTGCTTGAGTTGTTGGAGTTTCTTGAAGAGGTCGCGGTTGTAGTAAGTAGGTACGAAGCGTGCTCTCATGACATCCTTCATTTGCGCCCAAGTAGTGATGGGCGGTTCACCTCTTGCCTCTCGGCGCTCGATAACTTGTTCCCACCAAATGAGCACATAGTCTTGGAACTCAAGGGATGCCATGGCGATCTTCTTCTCTTCTTCATAATTGTGCAAACGGAAGATCTTGTCAACTTTCAATGCCCATGAAAGGTACTCTTTGGGATCGTTGCTTCCGTTGAACTTGGGCATGGTGAACTTGAGTTTGCCATAGTGTTGTCCTTCGTTGTGTTGGGGTCGGGGATGATGATGCCCATGTTGTTGACGATTTTTCAACTCATGGTGTGCTTGGCGCGGAGGGTTGTCAACCTCATGTTGCTCTTCTCGTGGAGGATCTCCATTGTCTTCATGATGTTGAGGAACTTGTTGTTCTTGACGTGCTTGTGGAGGAGCTTGTTGAGCTCGAAGAGGAGCTTGAGGACCTCGACGATGCACGCGAGATTGAAATCTCCGTTCTTGAATTTATTCGTGAAATCCTTCTTCTTGTTCTCGTGCTTCTCGGCCTCGCTCGGCTACGGCTCGACTTGAATCTTGGAGGGCTTGTTGCGCCGCAAGTTCTTGAGCTTCACGGAGTTGTTCTTCTTGGCGTTGTGCCTCGGCATCTTGAACATTTTGGTGTAGACGCGTTCGCTCTTCCTCTTAATGTTGGCGTTGTCATTGCCGTTCTCGTGCTAGCGCAAAGGCCTCTTGAGTTTGATGTTGTCGGCGCTCTTGAGAGTCGGTGTCGCATGCGTAGGGGATTGAGGCTTGCTTGACGCTCGCTGCGCGTGGCACGGCGAAGAGTGTTCGATGACGGTGTACTTGAGCCGGAGAGGGTGAAGTCAGAGTGACGGCTTGAACGGCTCCTTGAAGTGGAAGAAGAGCGGTTGAGCAACAAATCGTGAATCTCGTCCATCCTTGCATCATTCTCTTGCTTGTGATCGTCGAGCTTGTGGTCAAAGTAGTCCCTTGTACGTTGCTCGGAAAGTCGCAAATCGGCGGCAAGGTTGTCGATGCATTCACTCATGGCTTGTTGCTCTTGATGCAAAGCACGTTGTGCACCAAAGAGGTGACTCTTGGTGACGAAGGAGTTCATGTCGTCATCTTGCTCCATGAAGAGTGGGTTGGTAGAAGTACTTGGCCTATCCATCATTCCAAGACAAATGTGAGTGGTAGAAAGAGAAAAACGAATACCAAATGTACCTTGAACAAAGTTGAAAGTGGATCGAGGATCCCTCCAATGTAGGGCAAGGAAATAGCACAATTGGTACTAGCTCTTGTCGGTTGCTCACACCTACACAAGTAAAAGCTTTTGGTGGAGCTTGGTTAGGATAGTGGCACAAAATTTGATGCAATTGTAAGTGAGCTTCAATCATGTTGGAAAAGATTCGCAAGATGCAATGTAACAAGTAGACCAAGCTTAAGGTACACGGAAACACACGCAAAAAGATAAGTGGGGTCGTGCAACCAAGGGTGAGCCAAAATGTGGAATCCACAAAAATGCTCTTGTTGCAAACACTAGAGAGACGCTAGCACGATTGCACAATAGGCGGATACAAGAACTTGTGCACAACCTACTTAGCAAAAATGCAACGACTTCTATCCCAAGTATGCTCTCTGCAAGGTGTTGCTATGATATGATCCACGATGATTGAGTATGACAATCTTAATGTTGTATGATGCTATGGTTCTTGCTTAAAAGCTCTTTGCTTATCTTTCCTCTTTGCCTAAAAGTTTGTTTGGCTCTATGATGTTGGAGATCTTTTCGTATGCGATGCTTGACGAACCAAGATAGCAATTGTGTATGCGATGACAACTTTGTGACACAAGAGATGATACCAATATATGCAACAATGATGTATGTATGCTATGGGAAGTATGATCACTAATGTGCACAAGTCTCGTTGCCGGCAATACTCAATGTCTAGTCTCAAAGGGTAAGCAACGCAAAGGAGTAAGGCTATGATGGCTATCAATGTAATGGCAAGAGTGATATGTCCAATACCAAGATGAGGCTACCGGTCTTGCTTCTCGTATGGTGTCAAAATTATGGCACGAATACCAAGGTGTAGTCGAGGTGGTCGTTGTTGATGAGGATATAGGACGGCGGTGATGATGTAGGACGCGTCCGTGGCGAAGATGAGCGGCGGTGATGTCGATGTCGAACCATACCTAGATAGCCGAAACACAAAAGGATACGGTACCGCAACTCAAATGCTCAAACCTCGAAGTAGCAAAAGTGTCGAAGAGTGAAATGGTCCAAAATGGTTGGGCTATGCGGAAGTCGTGGAGGTATGCGGAAGTATATGTGGTATATGGTGGGCACCGGAACAAAATTTGGTGAAAAATGGACGGAAAATGGGGCGGTGGATGGAGATGTTGCTGCCAGGGGTCGGATGTCCGGGTGGAAGGCCGGATGTCCGGGGGCCGGATGTCTGGGCTTGTCGGGCCGGATGACGGAGCTCTGGATCCGGGGATGAACGGGATGAACACCGCGTGGAGAGGTCAAATCCGGGCGAAATTCGGAGAAATTTGTGGATGGCATTTGGGGGAAAATGGATGGGAAGCTAGATCCACTCAAAACAAAGCAAATGCACAGATCCAAACCAACAAAATCTCAACACACCAAGAAATCAAAAAAAAAAATTTGGGGCTATTTTTGGTGAGGAATTTTTGAATTAGGACGAAAAACAACAAAACAAGACTAGAAACACAACGGGGAGGCTCCGAAATCGTGATCAACGTGGCTCTGATATCAAGATGATGTAGGGTAGAACCCTAATCGCTCGATCTTTCATGAAAGGAGTGGATCCCGTGAAGAACACAAGGAACACAAGGGGAACATGGGGGAAAACTGTCGGAGTAAATAGCCATGGGTAGCCTAGCCGGCTCCCCCCGGCCCTTCTGAAAAAAGTTACGAGCCCGCCCGGCTCTCAAGAATCAAAGACATGGGGCCGCCTTCCCCTCGCTGGCTGCCACCTAGGCCGGTTCTCGGAAGGCGGTCCGACTTTAGCCCTCATGAGAAGGCCGACTCCAAGAAGCCGGCTCCCCATAAAGCGGTCCAGACCGTACCCACAAAAATTTGCACCCACCTAACGGCGGTGCGATGGGACGTGGCTACAGAAGAGCCTGCCACCCCCGAATCCCGGAGCACGCCTGGCACAGTGCGCCGTACGGGGTAGGCATGACCCGTCCGGCGCAGCACTGTTGCCATGTTGACCCTGGCATCACCCACGACGGGCCGCCAGCGTGGCCCACAGGCGGTAGGCCCCTTTGAGCAGAGAGACGCCCGAAGGCGGCCACGCCTCCAACCAGTCGGCCCAAGACAGAGCCGGCTCCCCGCAGCCGGCTTGCCGCCTCCCTCGAAGAAGACGCCCCATTAAGGAGACAAGACGCAGTAAGGCTACAGCGATCGCCTGACAGGCGGCGGTACTGTAGCCACGCTTACCACGATGAAGCTCACGTCAACAAGATGAAGCCACAGTAACCAGCCGCCGACCAGGCCCTGGACAGTGGGGCCTGCCTGTCGACCAAGGGGCCGGCAGCCGGCGGGACCCACCAGCCGGCAGGCCCAACAGCCGGCACAGAAGCCGGCGAGCGCAGTCACAGACGGTTGGGCCCCGCGCCCAGTCGGATTACCATTGTACCCCCGGGGGGTAGGACTATATAAACCCCCCGGAGCACCCATGCAAAGTGTTGGACCCCCTCTAGTTCTAGACACCACACAGGGAGTAGAAGCAGGCTAGCCGTGCCCTTCTTCCTCCTCCCCCCAAACAGCTCAAGGAGCGTTGTGTAGCTACTTGATTCATCTAGCGAGCATGCGGAGACCCCGCAGAGCAGCAGTAGGGGTGTTATCTCCACGGAGAGCCCCGAAGCTGGGTAAGATCCGCCGGCGTGCATGTCTTCACCTTATCCCGCTTCCAGGCACCGGCGATGTCTTACTGGTTCCCACAATGATAAGCCACCCGTTGGCATATGTCGCACCTACCACCCGACATTTGGCGCCCACCATGGGGCCAGGTGCACCGTCATCCGGAGACCTGTTCTGGACGGGAACCTTCTTCCTCCCCCGCGAGCGTAGCTAGCCTGGCACGCCCGATGGCGCTTGCCACGACGCGCTGCAAGGTGTCACCAACGTCTGCGCGGCAAGCGGCCTCGCCGACCTCCTCGACGAAACTCTCATCTCCGACGAGCTCGTCTCCGATGCGGGCACCAACCACCTCGCCAACCTTCTCGGCCAGCTCCATGTCTCCGGCGAGACCGCTGCGGACCTGGGGTCGGTTGGCTCCACCGACCCGATGCCTGTCGACTCCGACACGGCCTCCTACGACACCTTCCCCACCAATGTCACGATCTACAACGACCCGCTTCCTCGAGCCGACGGCTGCGATGCTGTCACCACCGAAGTGATGGTTGTCAGCCACGACGGCCCGGCCGACGAGAGCGCCCGCGACACCTCGCGCACGACGGCCCATGACTTGTCCGCTCCCCTCCCGGCTGATGCCGACGACGAAGCACTGGAGGCACGCCGCCTCGCCCTCCTCGCAGAGGGCCGGAGGCTGGCTTCCGTAAGACGCCTCACCGAGGCCTATCAGCACGAAGCTGACCGTGCCGCCTTCGGCATGCCGGCCCCGGGCGGGCCAAGCCGGGCTGGCCTTGTCAAGCAACGCGGCGCTGTCATCGCCGACACGCTGGGAGTCGACCGCACGGTCTATGCCACTCCGCTCGAGAACTTGCGTGCCGCCCAGGCGGCTGTAGATGAGTTGGACGGCTTGGAGGCCGAAGACCTCCCCCGCATGACCCAGCGCATCCAACAATTGATTAACGCAGCCGCGCAGCGACACGAAGCCGACGCCCGCGCGGAAAGCCCTCCCCCGCGCAGAGAGCACGGCGCGACGTCCCGGACGACGACTATGAGCAACACCCGCGCGCGACGCGAGAAGGAGCCGGCTGCCAGCCGCAGCCGGACCCGGATCTCCATCGAGCGAGACGCGGACGGTCATCCCCGAGCCATGGAATGGCGGGGCGACCCGCCTCCGCCTCCGCCCCGTGGGGAGAGATATCCCGCCCCGCCGCCAGTGGCGCACCCGACTCTCAGCGGCCGGCTGGGCCGCCGCGAAGGAATCGGCAAGAACGACGCCCGCCATCGAATCGACCACCTGGCGCGATCCCTGGCGTTGGAAGAAGAAGACGATGTCGGCCCGCCTTGTTTCGGCCCCCGCATCCGCGACAAGCCCTTTCCCAAAGGGTTCTCGCTCCCAAGAGACACTCCCAAGTACAACGGCTCCGTGAAGCCAGAAGATTGGTTGATCGACTACTCCACGGCGGTTAGCATAGCCAACGGCAACCGGCGCGTTGCCGTGAGTACATGCCCCTCATGCTGCAAGGCATGGCGCGGACCTAGCTCAACAGCCTCAAGCCGCGTAGCGTCAACAGCTGGCTAGATTTCACAGAAGCCTTCATCCGCAACTTCACCAGCACCTACAAGCGGGCTCCCAAGCCCAGACAGCTCTCCTTGTGCGTACAAGGCCCTGCCGAGTCCACTCGTGATTACCTCACGCGTTGGGCCGAGCTCCACAACTCCTGTGAAGGGGTGCACGAGGTGCAAGCCATAGAATACTTCACAGCCGGATGCCGAGAAGGCACCCTCCTCAAGCACAAGCTCCTCTGCGACGAGCCGGCTACCCTCAACGAGCTTTTGGACATAGCAGACAAGTACGCCACCGCCGACTCCTCGATGAAGACCGAGCTTCGGGTAGACGCGTCCGGAAAGGTCCTCAACCCGACGCCCAAGACGTCGGCTGGGGATTCCGGCTGACACCCCAACTTGAACGACCACAAGCGCAAGGGCCCCGCGCCGCCTCCCGCCAGCCGGCAGGTGGCCACAGTCGAAGATGCGCCGCCTGAAGAACGACCGGCGCCCAAGAAGCCCAAGGGCGGCAGGCCGGCTTGGCAGCCCGCCTTCTCCTACGAGCAAACCCTCGACGGCCCTTGCAAGTTCCACAGCGGCGCGAAGCCGTCCAACCACACGACCCGGAAGTGCCATTGGCTCACCCGAATCTCTAAGGGCGAGGGGCTCGTGCCGCCTCCGCCTGCCGGCCCGCCGCCTCCGCCTCCGCCGACTCCGGCCGCTCGGCCCGCAGTCGGAGCCGTGCATGACGAGTTCCCTGATGAGCAAGCAACCTACATCGTCTTTACAAGCCAGCCCGAAGACCGGCGCAGCAAACGCCGAGAGCGCCAGGAAGTTGGCGTGGTCGCTGCCAACCCCGCTGGACACATGCATTGGTCAGAAAAGCCCATCAGCTGGAGCCGGGCCGACCATCCGGAGGTGATGCCGTCTCCCGGCTCTTATGCTTTGGTCCTGGAAGCCACCCTTGCAACGGACAGACGCACCGCCCGCTTCTCCCGTGTGTTGATAGACGGCGGGAGCAGCATCAACATCCTGTATCGTGACACCCTGGAGAAGCTAAACGTCAAGACAAAGCAGCTCACGCCCACTCGGACAGTGTTCCACGGTATCGTACCCGGCCTGTCCTGCGCCCCCATTGGCAAAATCAAGACTGATGTACTTTTTGGGGACAAGGAGCATTTCCGCCAGGAAGCGATCTGGTTTGAAGTGGTGGACCTGGAGAGCCCTTACCATGCATTGCTGGGCCGACCTGCCTTGGCCAAATTCATGGCAGTTCCCCACTATGCATACCTCAAGATGAAGATACCAAGCACCAAAGGTGTCATCACCGTAGCCGGTGATTACAAGAAGTCCTCCGAGTGCGCAGCGGCCAGCAGCCGGCTGGCCGAGTCCCTTGTGATTGCCGAAGAGAAGAAGATGCTGGACCGAGTCGTGGCCATAGCCGGCAAGCAGTCGGCCGTGTCCCCCGACCCTAAGGAGCATGATGCTCAAGGATCTTTCCAGCCAGCCAAGGAGACGAAGAAGATACCTCTTGACCCTGAGCATCCAGAGAGGTTTGCCGTCATCGCGGCAAACCTGAACAGCAAATAGGAAGGCGAGCTCGCCGATTTCCTCCGTGAGAATCGGGACATCTTTGCATGGTCCCCCAAGGACATGCCGGGTGTTCCTAGGAAATTCTCCAAGCACAAACTACACGTTCGAGAAGACGCAAAGCCAGTCAGACAACCCCTTCGCCGACTGTCGGAGGAGAAACGCAGGATTGTAGGGGAGGAGATAGCCCGGCTCTTGGCGGCCGGCTTCATCATGGAAGTTTTCTTTCCAGAGTGGCTCGCCAACCCGGTCCTTGTGCTAAAGAAGAACAACAAGTGGCGCATGTGTATAGACTACACAAGTCTCAACAAGGCCTGCCCCAAAGATCCCTTTGCCCTGCCAAGGATAGACCAAGTGATAGACTCCACAGCCGGATGCGAGCTGCTGAGTTTTTTGGATGCTTACTCTGGATACCATCAGATAAAGCTGGATCCGGACGACCGCCTGAAGACCGCCTTCATCACGCCATTCGGAGCCTTCTGCTACCTGACTACGACATTCGGCTTGAGAAATGACGGTGCCACCTTTCAGCGTTGCATGCAGAAGTGCCTCCTCAAGAAGCTCGGCAGGAATGCTCACGTTTACGTGGACGACATCGTGGTGAAGACGGAGAAACGCGGCACCCTGCTGGGAGACCTCAAGGAAACGTTTGAGAATCTACGCCGGTTCCAAATCAAGCTTAACCCCGAGAAATGCGTGTTCGGGGTGCCAGCCGGCCAACTCCTAGGCTTCCTGGTCTCCGAACGCGGCATCGAATGCAACCCGGTGAAGATCAAGGCCATCGAGAGAATGGCGATCCCTACCAAGCTTTGAGACATTCAGAAGTTCACCGGGTGCTTGGCCTCCCTGAACCGCTTCATCAGCCGGCTCGGAGAGAAAGCTCTCCCCCTCTACCGCCTCATGAAGAAGAGCACTCACTTCGAGTGGAACGACCAGGCCGACCAAGCTTTTCATGAGCTGAAGAAGATGCTGGCCACGCCGCCTGTCCTCGTGGTGCTGACTGAGAAAGAGCCCATGATCCTTTACATCGCCGCAACCAGCCGGGTGGTCAGCACCATCATCGTAGTCCAGCGCCCAGAAGAAGGCCGAGCCCAGCCAGTCCAGAGGCCGGTGTATTATTTGAGCGAGGTGCTGTCCGCCTCAAAGCAGAACTACCCGCACTACCAAAAGATGTGTTACGGCGTGTACTTCACCGCCAAGAAGCTGAAGCCCTACTTTCAAGAGCATCCCATCATGGTCGTATGCACTGCCCCGCTAGCCGAGATCATAGGCAGCCGGGATGCATCCGGCCGGGTGGCAAAATGGGCCATCGAGCTGGCCCCCTACACGATCTTCTACCAACCCCGCACTGCCATCAAGTCCCAAGCACTGGCCGACTTCCTCGTCGACTGGGCCGAGACCCAGTACCTACCGCCGGCTCCCGACTCCACCCATTGGCGCATGCACTTCGACGGGTCCAAGATGCGCACCGGCTTGGGAGCCGGTGTCGTCCTTACCTCTCCCAAAGGCGACAAGCTCAGATACATGCTACAGATCCACTTTGCCGCCTCCAACAATGTGGCCGAGTATGAGGCGCTCATACACGGGCTCCGGCTTGCCAAAGAACTTGGCATTCGCCGGATCCTATGTTATGGCGACTCGGACCTGGTGGTCCAGCAATCATCCGGCGACTGGGATGCCAAGGACGCGAATATGGCGAGCTACCATTTCCTGGTCCAACAACTCAGCGGATACTTTGAAGGATGCGAGTTCCTCTACGTACCACGAGCCGACAACGAGCCAGCCGATGCCCTGGCTCGAATAGGCTCCACTCGGCAAGCAATTCCAACCGGCGTCGCTCTACAACGCCTCCTCAAGCCGTCTATCAAGCTGTCTCCGGAATCCGATTCCATCTTCGTGCCACATGACCCCGATGTGGCCGGGTCCGGCTCGAAGAATCAAGTAGCCGACCCCAAGACCCCCGTAGCCGGCCCGGCGACTTCGGCAGCCGGCTCGGGGACTTCGGCAACCGGCTCGGGGACTGCCACGACCGGCTCGGGGACTGCGGTAGCCGGCCCGGGGACTGCACCAGCACTACAGCCGGCGGCCGACTCCAGCACCTCACCGCCCAGCCCGCCCACCCTGGTGGCAGTAGCCACTTTGGCAGTAGAAGAAGTCGCGGCTCCATCATGGGCTCAGTCCATCCTCAACTTCCTAGTAAACCAAGACCTGCCGGCTGATGAAACAGAAGCAAGACAAGTCCAGCGTCGAGCCGGAGCGTACACAATCGTCAACAGAGAACTACTCAAGCGCAGCGTCACTGGAATCCTCCAACGGTGCGTCGAGCAAGAGAAGGGCATTGCAATCCTCACAGACATTCACCAAGGAGAATGCGGCCACCATGCGGCCTCAAGATCACTTGTCGCCAAAGCCTTCCGCCATGGTTTCTTCTGGCCGACTGCTTTGGATGACGCCAAAGAATTAGTCAAACATTGCAAGCGATGCCAACTCTTCAGCTCCAAGCAACACGTGCCGGCTTCGGCACTCAAGACCATTCCCCTCACTTGGCCCTTTGCCGTTTGGGGACTGGACATGGTGGGCCCATTCAAGACGGCGCGCGGCGGCATGACGCATTTGCTCGTCGCCGTGGACAAATTCACCAAGTGGATTGAGGCAAAGCCGATCAAGAAGCTGAATGGGCCGACTGCCGCGACGTTCATCGCAGACATAACAACTCGGTACGGCGTGCCGCACAGCATCATCACCGACAATGGCACGAATTTTGCCAAAGGAGCCTTGGCACGTTTCTGCGCAGCCCAAGGTATCCGGCTGGACTTAGCATCCGTCGCCCACCCGCAGTCAAACGGCTAGGTCGAGCGAGCCAACGGCCTCATCCTCTCCGGTATCAAGCCTCGACTGGTCATACCTCTGGAGCGCTCAGCCGACTGTTGGCTCGATGAGCTGCCGGCTGTCCTCTGGAGTCTGCGCACTACACCAAACAAGTCAACCGGCTTCACCCCTTTCTTCCTTGTGTATGGTGCCGAGGCAGTCATCCCAACTGACATCGAGTTCGACTCGCCTCGGGTAACCATGTACACGGAAGCGGAGGCCAAGGAAGCACGAGAAGACGGCGTCGACCTGCTGGAAGAAAGCCGGCTGTTAGCCCTCAGCCGGTCTGCAATCTACCAGCAGGGTTTGCGCCGCTACCACAGCCAGAAGGTCAGGCCAAGATCTTTCCAAGAGGGCGATCTTGTGCTCCGGCTGATCCAGCGAACAGCCGGCCAACACAAGCTCTCAGCCCCTTGGGAAGGCCCCTTCGTCATCAGCAGAGCTCTAGGCAACGACTCCTACTACCTGATCGACGCACAGAAGCCGAAGGCGCGCAAGAGAGATGACTCCGGCAAGGAGTCGGAACGACCATGGAACGCCAACCTCCTCCGAAGATTTTACAGTTGAAATGCAGTATGTACCGCGCTAACTTTTGTATTAAGTACAAGACAATAGGCTTCCCGAGGAGGGCTCGGGGACTGCCATCCCTTATTTATGAATGAACAGTATCATGCTTATGACCTTGTCGTGTCATTTACTTATTCCGTCCGGCACCGAGTTCGACTAGTCGGCTCGGGGACTCACCGACTGGAGTTATGTTAGAACTCCTACCCGCAGTCAGACAAGTAGTGTGCCGGCTCCCAAGCCTTCTCTTGCCAAAAGTCGCAGTTCGAAGAACCAGCTGTCCGGCGGGCAAGAGTTAAAGGCAGGAACGGGCGCCCACACGAAAAACGGCTAGGGACTAACGGACTAATATAACAAAAGCTGGTTTTTCTCACACCGCCGAATAGCTACCAGAGTAGCCGGCCGGCCGGTTTCCATTCACTTCACTTCAATCCAAGAAAGCTCAAGTACTTGCCTCCCCAAAGAGGGAAGGCGGCAAAGGAAAAAGCCTAAGGATAAAATGCATACGCGAATGGAAACCAAACATGCACATGATAATATTTACATAAAAAGACCTCCGAGAGGCCAGCATTCAACATAGTTTGGATACACCCCCAGTGGGTGGAACTGCGAAAACTTAACAAAGATTGTTCAAAGATAACAAGGCAGGAAAGATAAAGACGGCAGGTTAAGCTGGCGGAGCAGCCGACGAGCCAGACTGGTTGGCGGAGATGGTCGTGCCGGCTGAAGGAGCGGCCGGCTGGCGAACTTCGGCTTTGTCGCCGCCTCCCACAGAGGGCGCGCTTCCACGCGCCTCGTTGTTGGAGGCGCGGTCGGCCTGAGGTCGGCCGGTTGTTCCACCATCCGGCTCGACGTCTTCGCCGTCCTCCTCTTCGTCATCCTCGCCTTCGTCGCTGGAGGCAATCTCCTCCGCCGAGTCCTCGCCCACCGCCGGGTTCAGCCCGAACCACTCCTCCGGCTGAGCAACACTGTCATCATCGATTTCGGGTGCGAAAACGCTGATGTCGGTGCACTCGGCGATCGTCGAAGCTCATTGGGCGATAGCCGGCCTCACCTCCTCCAGCTCCACATCGACCTCCATCCTCCAAGTGCGCAGCTGGTCCAGGCTCAGCCTAGGGTACCAAGCCCGAACGAACTCCAACGCCCGCCCGGCTACGAGGCGGGCCGCCGACGCCTTCCAAGCCTCAAAGCGACCAACTGCGACCTCCAGCCAGTCGGCAGTTCGGCTTGGGGTGCGGGGGATCGTCTCGCCGGGCCAGAGGGCGGCCAACACTTGCGCCCCGGCACGTTGGAGCCGGCGAAGCATCCGATGAGCAGGCTGCAACCGCGCCTGGATAGCCAGGAGCTGCTCCTCAAGTGTCCGGTTCGCATCCGGCGCGATGTTGGCTCCCGCCTGTCGACGCGCCTCGCGATGGGCCTCAATGCTTTGGGCGGCGAAGGCGGAGTAGCCAGGGAAGTAGTCTGCACCAAAAACAAGCAACAGCTCAAGATAAGTCAAAGAAACCCAAGCGGCAAGGGGCAGGGGAGGGCCGAGGAAGGCAGCTTACCGTCGATCAAGTCCTCGATCCGGCCGAAGCCTTCGTCCAGGGCTCACCGGGTCTCAGACCAGCTCGCCGCCACGATCTCATACTCCGCCATCAAGGCGGCTTCGCTTTCCTGCGCCGCCTGCAGGGCCGCTTTGTGCCTCTCCTCTTGGTCGGCCAGCTTCTTGGCTAGGCGATCCCGTTCCTGGACCAAGGCGGCGCACTCGGCCTCCTTGGTATGAAGGGCGGCCTTCGCTTCGCCGAGCTCCTTCCTCAAGTCGGCGTTGGCCCCTGAAGACAACGAAAAAGAAAAACCAATAAGAAAGAGTCGTCAAGAAAGATCCGACCCGACTGCGCAGCAGTCGGCCCGAATCTCGGGGACTACACCCAGTGGGTGCGCTGACGTGCCCCCATAGGAGACAGACAAGTTTGAGTCCTTACTTCGGCTGTCGGCCAGGTCGTCGGTCCTCCGGCTCAGCTCCCGAGCCTGGGAGTTGAAGGCGGCAGCACGAAGGTTGTGGTATTCCTGAAAGTTCAGAAAAAAGCAAAGTAAGATAGCCGTCGAGAAAGATTCGAACCGACTGCGCAGCAGACGGCCCGAATCTCGGGGACTACACCCAGTGGGTGCGCTGACATGCCCCCATGGAAGAAATTAAGAAAGTAAAGCAGCCGAGAACGAAGGACTCACCCGGATAGTGGCTCGCGTTGACAAGAACTCCTGGGTGAACTGTTGCAGCAGGGCGGCCTGAGCTTGCAGCCGGCTCCGGACCCCTTGAGCCGCCACATTCAGCTCGCCAGTTCCCCCGCTGGGAGTCCACTCGGATGTGGCAGTGCTGGCCACCTCCAGATCTTCCGGCGACTGGCCTGCGCTCGGGGCTCGGCGCAACTCCGGCGGAGCGGCGCCTCCCCCTGCGCGCCGGCCCGTCACCGGCTGCACCTCGAGGCCGGCTCTGTTCTCTGGCTCACCTCCGGCCGGCTCCTCTGGCGCCGCTGACGATTGACCGCCTTGGCCCGCTCCGGTTGGCGCTGCTGGCGGCGCTCTCCCCGCCAAGGCCACGGGGTCCTCCCCCCTCTCCAACAAAGGCGGGTCTTGGACGATCTCCTCCGCCAAGGGCAATGGGGTGTCGGGGGCTACGGCTCGGAGAGGAATGGCGAGCAGCGGAGGCTGGCTGCGTGAGCTTTCCGCCTCCGTCTCCGTGGTAGCCGCCTCCGTCAGGGCCTTGGCTTCCGCGTCGGCCTGCTCCCTCGCCGCCTGGGCGGCCGCCTTCTCCGTCGCCTCGCGCTCCTCCCGCGCTTCGCGGGCGTTCCGCTCTGTGGCCTCCCTGAGATCGGCGCGGGGGTCCACGCGGCGGGAGCTCGAAGACCCTCCAGCCGGTCCCACGACGGAGCCGCCCGGGCCCTACTCAAGGGAAAGCGGCGCCCTGTCCAGCAAGCGAGGAAAAGTTAAGAAGAATATTCGAAGAGAAAGAGAATGATGACGAGAATGCGGCAAGGCAATTGAAGACCTACACCGAGACCGCCTGGGGCTGCTTCACCGCCTTGCGGAAGCGGGCCGCCTTCGCGGCCGCCTCGTCTCGCTTTGTCGCCGCGGTGGAGGGCTTGGACTTCTTCGGCCGACTGCCGAAGAGGCCTAGAGCGGCCCGGCACTTCTGCGCGCCGCCGGCAGCCGGCGCGACAGACGAGCCCGCGCCCTGTTGGTCGGCCGCCGGCCGGCGACGCGGGGCGACTTCGGCTTCGAATCGCCCGGCCAGTCCTCGAAGCTCGTGGTGAACCTTGAGCCTCCGGGCTCGGCGCTGTCCCCCACAACGGCGTCTTCCATGGCGGCCACCCCCAAGTCCGGGTCGTCAACGTTATCCACCGTGCGGTCGGGGGCGTACTGGCGTTCAATCCCTGCCGCCCCGGCCGGCGGCGCAAGAAGAGGGTTCTGCTCAAAAGAACTGACTGGTCAGAGGCCGGCTGTCATGAAGCCGGCTGACGACAAAAAGAAGATAAAGAGAGAAACTTACCACGGGCGGAGGATTGGCGCGAGAATATGGCGCCTTGCTGTATTGCCAGTCCCCGCCGAGCTTGCAGTTGGCGATGTAATTAACCATGAGCGCCACCTCCGCGTGGGGCATTTCCCATGTGCTCAGCCGGCTTGGGTCGAAGCGGCCGCTCATCTGACACATCATATGGGGCCGACTTTGGAGAGGGAGAATCCGGCGCTCCACGAAGGCGGCCACCAAGTCGGCCCCGCGCAGGCCTTCCGACTGAATCATCACCCGAAGCCGGGAGATGGCAACGTTTCCGGCCGGAGACAGTGACCGGGACCGGAAACTCCACGAGGGCTGCTGCCAGCCGGCGGGCCGGCTACGTAAGCCGGCAGGTTGATGTAGTCTCCTTGCTCGGCGACGTTCTTCACGTAGAAGTATGATTTTTGCCAGACCTTCACCGACTGGATGAGGGGGATGGGCGGGAACGGGTTGTTCTCGCTCGCCCTCCTCATGGCGATGAAGGCCCCGCAGGGGGCGGGCACGCCGGCGACGACTGTGCCGAGCTTGCTCTGGAAGAACTCCCCCCAAAGCTCTAGTGTGGGGAGCAGCCCCAAGAAGCCCTCGCAGAGGCAGACGAAGGCCGACAGCAGCATCACCGCATTAGGCGTGAGGTGATGTGGCTGGAGGTTGTAGAAGTTGAGGAAGGAGCGCAGAAATCCGCTCGCCGAAAGGCCGAAGCCGCACAGGCAGTGCGAGCGGAAGACGACCCGCTCGCCCTCCTCCGGCGCTGGCGAGATCTCCGTCGCCGGCGCCAGGCGGACTTGCACGAGGTCGGCGCCGGGCAGGCGCCGAGTCTGGCGGAGGAACTCCACATGGTCGTCATGGACGTTGGAGCCGTCCCACGAGCTTGACAACGCCATGGGAGCGAGGCGGTGTAGAGACGCGACGGCGCTGAGACGGGAAGCTGCGGCGGCAGCGAGAGGCAGAAACAAGGGTTAGGAGGGGCGGAGCGGGAGAGAGCGTGCGAACCTCTGTCGCTCTCCCTCCTCCCCCTACTTATAGGCTCATGTGGCGGAGCCGAGGAGGCGCGGCGTGGGGAAGCGTGGGGATCGATCGTGCCCACTCCCCACGTCCCGCGATTGTTGAGCCTTAACGGCGAAACAAAACTGCCTCGAGAAGGCGAGCGGCCCCTGTGTGCCACGGAAGATCCGCGCCCGGACCAAGGCTCGCGAGTGGCGGGCCCGGGCCTGCGGCGGCGTCCCGTCGCACGCGTGCGCTCGCAGGATCCCGCTGCCACGTGGCCGCGGGGGGGGGGGCGTAGTCAGCGCGCAGGTCCCCCCTCCTCCCGCCTGTAAGACGCGGGGCTCTCTGAAGTCGGCATACGCCCGCAAAGCCGGCTCATCAGGATGGGAAGCTGACCAAGCTTCTCGTCCCCCTGCTTGCCTCGGAGCTCGATCAGCTTCGGGACCTGCTGTCGGAGTAAATAGCCATGGGTAGCCTAGTCGGCTCCCCCTGGCCCTTCTGAAAAAAGTTACGAGCCCGCCCGGCTCTCAAGAATCAAAGACATGGGGCCGCCTTCCCCTTGCTGGCTGCCACCCAGGCCGGTTCTCGGAAGGCGGTCCGACTTTAGCCCTCATGAGAAGGCCGACTCCAAGAAGCCGGCCATGAGAAGGCCGACTCCAAGAAGCCGGCTCCCCATAAAGCGGTCCAGACCATACCCACAAAAGTTTGCACCCACCTAACGGCGGTGCGACGGGGCGTGGCTACAGAAGAGCCTGCCACCCCCGAATCCCGGAGCACGCCTGGCACAGTGCGCCGTACGGGGTAGGCATGACCCGTCCGGCGCTGCACTGTTGCCATGTTGACCCTGGCATCACCCACGACGGGCCGCCAGCGTGGCCCACAGGCGGTGGGCCCCTTTGAGCAGAGAGACGCCCAAAGGCGGCCACGCCTCCAACCAGTCGGCCCAAGACAGAGCCGGCTCCCCACAGCCGGCTTGCCGCCTCCCTTGAAGAAGACGCCCCATTAAGGAGAGAAGACGCGGTAAGGCTACAGCGATCGCCTGACAAGCGGCGGTACTGTAGCCACGCTTACCACGATGAAGCTCACGTCAACAAGATGAAGCCACAGTAACCAGCCGCCGACCAGGCCCTGGACAGTGGGGCCTGCCTGTCGACCAAGGGGCCGGCAGCCGGCGGGACCCACCAGCTGGCGGGCCCCAGCAGCCGGCGCAGAAGCCGGCGAGCGCAGTCACAGACGGCTGGGCCCCGTGCCCAGTCGGATTACCATTGTACCCCCGGGGGGTAGGCCTATATAAACCCCCCGGAGCACCCATGCAAAGGGTTGGACCCCCCGCTAGTTCTAGACACCACACAGGGAGTAGAAGCAGGCTAGTCGTGCCCTTCTTCCTCCTCCCCCAAACAGCTCAAGGAGCATTGTGTAGCTACTTGATTCATCTAGTGAGCATGCGGAGACCCCGCAGAGCAGCAGTAGGGGTGTTATCTCCACGGAGAGCCCCGAAGCTGGGTAAGATCCGCCGGCGTGCATGTCTTCGCCTTATCCCGCTTCCAGGCACCGGCGATGTCTTACTGGTTCCCACAATGATAAGCCACCCGTTGGCATATGTCGCACCTACCACCTGACAAAAACACAAGGGGAAACACGGGAGGAAGCACTAAACCAACAAGTAATAGTCACACATATGCTAGATCCTCGAGTAAATGGAACTATACACGGTGCACAATCAACTAGGGACGATACACGGTAACCGGTCTTCTCCGTGAGGAGGTCTTGAATCCACGGGGGATCTTGCCTTAGAAAGGGGGCTTGAATCCAAAGGGATCTTCTCCGAAGAGGCCACGGTCTCTCACAAGGAGGAGATCCGATATGGATGAGCGTAGCTCTATCTCTCAAATTAGCTATCACAACGCTAACCCTAGAAAGTTGGGCAAGGTGGATTATATATAGTCTGGAGGGGAGAAGGGATACACGGGCCTCGGCCCTTCACTGTGCGTAGACAGGGGAGGCTGGATGTCCGGGCTGGTCAGGCCGGATGTCCGGGCTTTCAGGCGATGCCGGATGTCCAGGCTGGGGAGGCCGGATATCTGTGCTGGAGTGGTGGCATTTGTTGCTCTCCGGTTCGTAGGGGCCGGATTTCCGGGCTGGTGGCTGGATGTCCGAGGGCTCGGGAAAAGCCGGATGTCCGGGGCCTGTAGCTTCTGGCGGCTGTGCTGCTGTAGTGGATGACGCTCGAGGGGCCGGATGTCCGGGGTCTTGACCGGATGTCCGGGGTATGGGAGATGTTCTTGGCTCCTTCCGTTGGTTCTCCTTATCCGTGGACTTGGGGACTTGTACATCCTCATGCGCATCTTTGGGTGGGTCCTCTTGGTGCCTAATCATGCACAACACCTCGGACTTAGGTAGTAACCATGTCACATGCATAGAAAGTGGAAGTTCGGAGAGGAGTGAGTTCACCTTATCTTCGATAGCCTTGGGTCGGGCTCGTGTCATTCGTCCAAGTGGTGTCGTTGGAGGTGTAGGTGCGTCCATGGGGATGATCTTGGGTTGCTCCGCATCACAGTTGATGCATTTTAATTAAGTTAAGTGTCAAGTTCTCTACAACCGGACATTAACAGATTCCCATCTGCCCATAACCGTGGGCATGAATTTTGAAAGTTCAAACCCTGCAGGAGTGTCCCAACTTAGACCATCACAAGCTCTCACGGTCAATGAAGGATATTCCTTCTCCCAGGAAGACCTGATTAGACTCGGAATCCCGGTTACAAGAAATTTCGACAATGGTAAAATAAGACCAGCAAAGCCGCCTGGATGTGCCGACAAATCCCGATAGGAGCTGCACATATCTCGTTCTCAGGATACACCGGATGAGCCAGACTTCAGGTTGGCATAGACCCTGGTTGCGCAGGGGGCGTCGGACATCGCTCAAGTTGGACCAACACTTAGAGAAGCACTGGCCCCGAGGGGTAAAAATAAAGATGACCCTCAGGCTCCCGAAACCCAACGGAAAAAGGCTAGGTGAGGAAAATGTAAAACCAAGGTTGGGCCTTGCTGGAGGAGTTTTATTCAAAGCAAACTGTCAAGGGGTTCCCATAAAACCCAATCGCGTAAGGAACGCAAAATCAAGGAACATAACACCGGTATGACGGAAACTAGGGCGGCAAGAGTGGAACAAAAACCAGGCATAAGGCCGAGCCTTCCAACCTTTACCAAGTATATGGGTGCATTAAAGTAAATAAGATATAATAATGATATCCCAACAAATCCATGTTCCAAACATGGAACAGACTGCAACTTCACCTTCAACTAGCAAGGCTATAAGAGGGGCTGAGCAAAGCGGTAACATAGCCAAACAACGGTTTGCTAGGAAAGGTGGGTTAGAGGCTTGACATGGCAATATGGGAGGCATGATATAGCAAGTTGTAGGTATTGCTGCATAGCAATAGAGCAAACAACTAGCAAGCAAGGATAGAAGTGATTTTGAGGGTATGGTCATCTTGCCTGAAATCCCGCAAGGAAGAAGAACGAGACCATGAAGAAGACAATCGGACGTAGTCGAACGAATCCTCACAAACGCTACGTTATCGGAACCAACCTGAAGAGCAACACCGGAAAGAAGCAAACAACATGGTAAACAACCATCACATAAGCATGGCATGATGCACAACGAAGTATGATGCATGTCCGGTTTAATGATACATGGCAGGGTAAAGTGCACAAACAATCCTACAAATTAAGTGGAGCTCAATATGCAACGAGTTGCATATTGACGGAACACGACATGAATTTTTTAGTTCACTCCCGGTTATGTACTCAACAATATTAAATGTTGTTAAACATGGGAAGAGGTGAAGCATATGAAAACTAGCTATCTAAGCAAGTTTCAATGAGGCCGGAAATAACAGACAACAATTCCGGTAAATCCCCACATGCAATATTTGAATTTGCTACTGATCTGCCCTAAACACAATTTTAGAGTTATTAAACATGCAAAGTAATGCCACCATGTAAAACTATGCATTTTCTACCCCATTTACATATAAATTTTGTTAGGTTTGGAGCTACGGTTAGTTAGTTATGAATTAAATCATTTTAGCATGGCATTGGAGCAAATTAAATCAAACAGCAATTTAAACATGTCACACATGCATGAAAGTTGGATATTGTGAAACTAGATGAAAGTCTAGTCAATTTTCATATATAAATCATTTTAATCCGATGCACGGTTGTGGCATTGTTAAATGCAAGATCATGAAGGGGTTTTCTGTAAAACTGGTGGTCTCTGAATAATGCTAAAATCGCAGAGGAAAAAAAACAGATCGGGGCCAAAACTGGCTGGCCCGACGGGTAAAAAAACAAGAGGGGCGTTGGGGTGTGGCCTCACCATGGGCCTTGGCCCAGCCGGATCTTGGGCTGGCGCAGGCAGACGGAGCTGGGCCTCGGGTTGGGTCACGGCCCACCTGGACGCCGACGCAGAGGGAGACAGGATCGGGGCTCCTCTCGATCCGAACGAGGCATGACAACACTCGCCTGCGAGGGCGACGGGGACGGCAAGGTCAGAGGCAGATCCGACGGGGGAAAGCAGAAGAGGCGGTGGACAGCGCAAAGAGGCCGGATCTGGGACAAGGAGCTCGGATCCGGGACGGAGCAGAGCGGATCGAGGATCCGACGACGCCCTCCGATGGCGGCGCTGCAAGGAACAGAGGGAGTGAGGCAGGGAGGAAGAGAGGAGAGAGAAAGGAGCAGGGCGCGGGCAATAGGACCTTGGTCCGGCGGGGTTGCCGCGGTCGCCGGCGGCGTGGTAGAAGTCCGTCGGGGTCGAGGTCTTGCGGGGTGCGGCTCCGGCAAGGAATCGTCCAGCGGCGGCGCTGCGCGCTGGAGAGAGAGGCGCGGGAGCCAGGGGCGCTGGGCAGGCGGTTCAGGCCCAATTCGTCCCGGGCGGGCCGGTTGCGGGCCGCGGCGGGTCATGGCATTGGAAGCGGGCAGGGGGGCGCGTGGCAGCTGCGGATAGGGTGAGGAGGCTGCTGGCGGCGGCACTGGCGCGTGGGACGACGCCAAGTGGCGGCGGGGAGGTGGTCGGGCACGGAAATGGAGGTGGGTGGCGGCGCTGATGATTGGGCGGCGCGGAAAATGAGGAGGAGGATGGCTGCTGCCCAAAATGGCAAGGGGAGAGGTTTAAATAGGCAAGGGGAGACCAGCTATATTGCCACTATAGTTTAACAGTTGGGCTATCAAACAAGCTCCGAATGCGATGAAACTTGGCAGGCGACCCACGCCAACTTTCATCCCATTCTGAGAACATTTTACGGTCACTTATAAAATACTATTTCGGAGGGGTCGCGGGTGTGTGCAAGTGTGGTTGAGCTCAGAATGGACAACGGAGAGAACGAGCAGACCAAGACGAATGCAAGTTTGAAAACACGATGATGCAATGCGGATGATGACATGGTAAGATGCAACACGCAAGCGAATAACAAGACAACAACAGCGAATAACCGGAAGACACCTGGCGCAACGGTCTCGGGGCGTCACATCGGTCGCTCAGAAGGAAAATGAGAAGCTAAAAGGCGGCATGTTCGGTATGTCTTCCTCTCTTATTTAGAACAATTCTAGATGCCCATGTGTAATAGCTTAATTAGGAATGTCATGACTGTTGCCGCAGGCCTGTTGACTGGTCGGCCAGAGGAAGAAGTATCCGGATTTCAAGGCGAGGTGTTGAAGGAACTGTCTGTGGTACATGATCGGGCCGGGAAAGCTATGAAAAGTATGGTGAAGGCTTTATGGACATCTGATACCCCTCGAGAAAGTATGGAGGGCATGGTAGACCAGTTCAAAGGTGCCCGACGCCGATTCAAGCTATGGAAGACATCCGCCTGCCGCAAGGGCGGACGAGAAGCTTGGGCCATGTTGAAGACACGTTTCACCAAACTGAATCCAAAGCACATGGCCCGGGTGAGACCACAAGGATCAGACAGGAAAGAAATTCCAGTGAATTTGGCGTATGACCAAGTAATGGTAGCTGTGAAGTATTCGCAGGAAGACTGTAAATTAGACTGTCTTATAGATGGAATGGATAAGGAATATGTTTATGATTGAGTGTATTAATAAACCTGTACCTTTATCCGAACATGTAAAAAGCTTGTCATCTCATGTTTTTGGCTTTAACCTCCGAACCCAAAAAATGGTGAGTCTTTCCGGATACTTTTCAAAAAGAAGCATTTATTATGTCCGGAAACTAGCAACCCAGTCATTGTGCTCAAACAAACAAGAAGTTTTAGTTCGGGTTGTATGTTATATTACATATGTAAGAAAGATCTTCCATGAAAAATAGTTCCGTTAAGGGTTCCTTTCCTTGGGCTGGCATACTGCAATTACGCGTGCTGCGGTGTTGGAGTGGTTACAATAATGTAACAATCTGTCATTTGATTGCCAACCACTTATTCTCTTAAGAATACTAGCTTTCAGCTTCTCCCGTCTGAGGTACATGTCCGGTGACCCGGTTGCAACAATCGCAGAGGTGCTCCCTTTACGCCCTAGCCAAACAATTGGGAACGTAGGGCATAAACATAGGAGCCAAGCAACCCAGCTTGGCAAAAACTTAAGTCATAGAGGTTCATATAATGGAAAAAAGGATGTATATCAGCAAATGACACTTATATTGTGAGCTCCAGGCTTGGAATAATAATAAGCTCCGGTTAAAGAAGCCCCCTGGTCATGATAGGATATATACAATTAAGAATGTGTACCCCTCAAGTGTTCGGCTTATCCGGACATTTCGTGGAAATCATACAAAAACGAGAAAACAAAAAATAAATGAAGAGGAGAAAGAGGAACGAAAAAGAAGGATGGCCGAACTTATGCGTAGAATCTTCGGAGCCGAGCAGCGTTCCATGGATTTGGCTCGTGGCAATTATCTGATGCATTACGAAGGTGGTAGGCTCCTCCTATGAGAACTTGATCTATAATGAAGGGACCCTCCCATTCTAGTTTGAGTTTGTCCTTTTTCTTCTCCGGGAGGTGTAAAACGAGTTCACCGACATTATAGGTCTTGTCCCGCACTTCTCTGCTTTGGTATATCCGAGCATGTTGTTGATAGAATGTGGGACGGGCTTTTGCAACATCGCGCTCCTCCTCCAGGCCATCTAGGTCATCCTGCCGATTAAACCCACCTTCTCTCTCTTCATACATGCGCACTCGAGGTGAGTCATGAATAATGTCACAGGGGAAGACAGCCTTTGCGCCGTACACCATGAAGAAGGGTGTGTATCCGGTCATACGACTGGGCGTTGTCCACAGTCCCTAGCGTAAGGAATCAAGTTCCTCGACCTAGTGTTTATCTGACCCCCACAGGGATCGCACTAGTCTGGGTTTAATGCCACTCATTATCTATCCATTAGCCTATTCGACCTGACCGTTTGTTTGAGGGTGATCTACGAAGGCGTAATCGAGCTTAATGCCTGGGTTAGCACACCAGTTTTTCACCTCATCGGCTATAAAGTTAGAGCCGTTGTTAGTAATGATGCTGTGCGGGACACCATAACAGGGTACAACGCCGGATATAAAGTCGATCACCGGCCCAGCTTCAACCATTTTTACTGGTTTGGCCTCTATCCACTTAGTGAATTTATCCACCATAACCAGCAAATATTTATTTTTTTGGCTTCCCCCTTTAAGGGGTCCGACCTTATCTAGCCCCCAGACCGCAAAAGGCCAAGTAATGGGGATTGTTTTTAGGGCGGTGGGCGGCATGTGACTTTGATTGGCGAACAACTGGCATCCGACACAGGGATGTACAAGGCCTTACTTACGAGGGCCCAAGCTGTGGCGTGATGGCCACCGAGACCAGCCTGTATTTCGGCCAAGAGTTGTCGTCCCACCTCTTTAGAGATACATCTTTGAAGAACTCCAGTTGTACTTTTCTTGTAGAGTTCTCCTTCATGAACTTTGTAGACTTTCGAGCGTCGGACTATGCGATGGGCCTCATTCTGGTCATCAGGGAGCTCCCGCCTATTAAGGTAGGCTAGGAAGGGTTCGGTACATGGAGTGATGATAGCCATGATTAAATGGGCGGAAGGTGTCATTTCGGTGTCCGAGCCCCCGATGATATTAGATTTGTGTTCGGCAACAAGGGATGTGATAGACTCATGACTAGTATTGCCGCTCTCGTCCTGCCATATGACAGATGGCTTGAAGAGCCTTTCCACAAAGGTGTTAGGTGGGACGGGGTCGCGTTTAGCGCCCATTCGAGCAAGGATGTCCGTTGCCTGATTATTTTCTCGAGCAACATGATGAAACTCGAGCCCCTCAAACCGAGCTGATATTTTGAGTACGGCGTTGCAATATGCCGCCATCTTTGGATCTTTTGCATCGAAATCTCCATTTATTTTGTATATCGCGAGGTTCAAATCCCCACACACCTCTAGGCGTTGTATGCCCATAGAAACAACCATTCGGAGACCATGCAATAGTGCCTCATATTCAGCCGCATTGTTGGAGTCCGTATACATGATTTGTAATACGTAACGGACTGTGTCCCCTCTAGGGTATGTTAGGATGACACCAGCCCCCAATCCGGCTAACATTTTAGAGTCGTCGAAGTGCATCAGTTGCAGTATGTTTGTACTCTTTAGGGAGTTCTGCTTCTGTCCATTCGGCGACAAAGTCGGCCAACACCTGAGATTTAATAGCTTGGCGTGGCTCGTATGTTATTTCAAATGGTAAGAGCTTGATGGCCCATTTGGCAATGCGGCCAGTGGCGTCCCGATTGTTTATGATGTCATTGAGTGGTACTTAGGAAGGCACCGTGATCGAACACTCTTGAAAGTAGTGCCGCAACTTCCGGGATGCCATGAAGACAATGATACGTCTCCGTCGTATCTACTTTTCCAAACACTTTTGCCCTTGTTTTGGACTCTAACTTGTATGATTTGAATGGAACTAACCCGGAATGACGCTGTTTTCAGCAGAATTGCCATGGTGTTGTTTTATGTGCAGAAAACAAATATTCTCGGAATGACCTGAAACTCCACGGAACATCTTAGAAAAAACAATAAAAATTCCTCGCCAAAGATGAAGACCAGGGGGCCCACACCCTTCTCACGAGGGTGGGGGCGCCCCCCCTAGGGCGCGCCCCCTACCTCTTGGGCCCCCTGGAAACCCTTCGACGCCAACTCCAACTCTATATATTTGCTCTCGGGGAGAAAAAATAGGAGAGAAGAAATCATCACGTTTTATGATACGGAGCCGCCGCCAAGCCCTAAAACCTCTCGGGAGGGCTGATCTGGAGTCCGTTCGGGGCTCCGGAGAGGGGGATTCGTCGCCGTCGTCATCATCAACCATCCTCCATCACCAATTTCATGATGCTCATCGCCGTGCATGAGTAATTCCATCATAGGCTTGCTGGACGGTGATGGGTTGGATGAGATTTATCATGTAATCGATTTAGTTTTGTTAGGGTTTGATCCCTAGTATCCACTATGTTCTGAGATTGATGTTGCTATGACTTTGCTATGCTTAATGCTTGTCACTAGGGCCCGAGTGCCATGATTTCAGATCTGAACCTATTATGTTTTCATGAATATATGTGAGTTCTTGATCCTATCTTGCAAGTCTATAGTCACCTACTATGTGTTATGATCCTGCAACCACGAAGTCACAATAATCGGGACCACTCCCGGTAATGACAATAGTTTGAGGAGTTCATGTATTCACTATGTGCTAATGCTTTGTTCTGGTTCTCTATTAAAAGGAGGCCTTAATATTCCTAAGTTTCCAATAGGACCCCACTGCCATGGGAGGGTAGGACAAAAGTTGTCATGCAAATTCTTTTCCATAAGCATGTATGACTATATACGGAATACATGCCTACATTACATTGATGAATTGGAGCTAGTTCTATGTCACCCTATGTTATGACTGTTACATGATGAACCACATCCGGCATAATTATCCATCACTGATCCGGTGCCTACGAGTTTTCCATATACTGGTTCTCGCTTATTTACTTTTCCGCTGCTACTGTTACAATCACTACAAAATACCAAAAACATTACTTTTGTTGCCGCTACCACCACTATCATACTACTTTGCTACTAAACACTTTGCTGAAGATACTAAGTTTCCAGGTGTGGTTGAATTAACAACTCAGTTGCTAATACTTGAGAATATTCTTTGCCTCCCCTTGTGTCGAATCAATAAATTTGGGTTGAATACTCTACCCTCGAAAGCTGTTGCGATCCCCTATACTTGTGGGTTATCAAGACTAATTTCTAGCGTCGTTGCCGGGGAGCATAGCTCTATTCTTTGAGTCACTTGGGATATATATCTGCTTATCATTATGAAGAACTTGAGAGATCCAAAAACCAAGATCTATCCCTCAACTACGAGGGGAGGTAAGGAACTGCCATCTAGCTCTGCACTTGATTCACCTTCTGTTATGAGTAAGCTAGTGACACCTACACCTGCTTCTGCTATTCGTTCTGATATGTCACATGTTATTGATGATGCCACTTCTGCTATGCATGATACTTATGATGAAATTGCTTCTATGCCTGATACTACTGTGCCCCTTGGTGAATTTCTAGATGAACAAATTGCTAGGGCTAGAGAAAAACAAATTATTGGATCTGAATACGATGATGATAGTGATGATGAAAATATGCATGTTATCCCTGAGGGCTATCTTTTTGATATGGAATCTTCTGCTGCTATTTTAGCTTGCAAAGATAGATATGAGCTTAAGAGGTTATAAATTAAATGGAACAAAGAATCACTTAGAGATAAAATGAAACCTAACCCTGCTTTTGCTACTTCACCTATTTGTGTTCCTGATAAGGATTATGAATTCTCTGTTGATCCTGATATAATTACTTTGGTTGAATCTGATCTATTTTATGGCTATGAATCTGAAACTGTTGTGGCACATCTTACTAAGTTAAATGATATAGCTTCCCTGTTTACTAATGATGAGAGATCGCGTTACTTTTATATACTCAAAATATTTCCGTTCTCATTAAAGGGTGATGCTAAGATATGGTTTAATTCTCTTGATCCTGGTTGTGTGCGTAGTCCCCAGGATATGATTTATTACTTCTCTGCTAAATATTTCCCTGCTCATAAGAAACAAGCTGCTTTGAGGGAAATATACAACTTTGTGCAAATTAAAGAAGAGAGTCTCCCACGAGCTTGGGGGAGGCTTCTCAAGTTACTTAATGCTTTGCCTGATCATCCTCTTAAGAAACCTGAAATACTTGATATCTTTTATAATGGACTAAACGATGCTTCCAGAGATTACCTGGATAGTTGTGCTGGTTCTGTTTTCATGGAAAGAACACCAGATGAAGCTGAAATTCTATTGAATAATATGTTGACAAATGAAAATAATTAGGCACCTCCTGAGCCAGCTCCTGAGCCAACTCCTGCTCCAATTACTGAGCCTATTCTTAAACCAACTCCTAAGAAGAGAGGTATTCTATTTCTCAGTCCCGAAGATATGCAAGAGGCAAAGAAATATATGAAAGAAAAAGGTATTAAAGCTGAAGACGTTAAGAATTTACCTCCTATTGAAGAAATACATGGTCTTAATATACCGCCTGTTGAAGAAACATATGATCTCAATTCTTTATTTACTGAAGAACCTCCTGACCTCGATATCCCAACACAGGTAGTAAAGGTAAATTCTCTCTATAGATATGATAAAGCTGAAGTCCCTCCTATTAAAAGTGCTAATCAGTGCTTGGATGAGTTTGATAACTTTATGTTTAAGCAAGACGACTTCAATGCTTATTTTGGTAGAAAATTAAAAGAAAATGCTTACATGATTAGATGCTTGGGTGATTATATGGCTGATATTAAAGGTGAACTTAAACTTGTTAGCAAGCATGCTTCTATGGTTACCACTCAAGTAGAACAAGTACTTAAGGCTCAAAAAGAAGTTCTTGATGAAATTAATAGTAAGAAAAATGATCATGCTGTTAGAGTGGCTACTAGAACTGGTAGAATGACTCAGGAACCTTTGTATCCTGAAGGCCACCCTAAGAGAATGGAGCAAGATTCTCAGAGAAATAATATTGATGCTCCTAGTTCTTCTAAAAAGAAGAAGAAAAATGATAGAACTGTGCAAACTTCTAGTGAACCTATTGCTAAACCACCTGATAATCCAAATGATATCTCTATGTCTAATGCTGAAACACAATCTGGTAATGAACATGAACCCAGTAAAAATAATAATGATGATGTTCATAATGATGCTCAACCTAGTAATGACAATGATGTAGAAATTGAACCGGCTGCTGATCTTGATAACCCACAATCAAAGAATCAACGTTATGATAAAAGAGACTTTGTTGCTAGGAAACTTGGTAAAGAAAGGGAACCTTGGGTTCAGAAACCCATGCCTTTCCCTCCAAAACCATCCAAGAAAAAGGATGACGAGGATTTTGAGCGCTTTGCTGAAATGATTTGGCCTATCTTTTTGCGTATGCGATTAACTGATGTGATCAAAACAAATCCTTATGCTAAATATATGAAGGATATCATTACTAATAAAAGAAAAATACCGGAGGCTGAAATTTCCACCATGCTTGCTAATTATACTTTTAAGGGTGGAATACCAAAGAAACTTGGAGATCCCAGATTACCTACTATACCTTGCTCCATTAAAAGAAATTATATTAAAACTGCTTTATGTGATCTTGGAGCCAGTGTTAGTGTTATGCCTCTCTCTTTATATGGTAGACTTGACTTGAATAAGCTGACACCTACTGAAATATCTTTGCAAATGGCTGATAAATCAACTGCTATACCTGTCGGTATTTGTGAGGATGTGCCTGTTGTGGTTGCAAGCGTTACTATTTTAACGGACTTTGTTATACTTGATATTCCCGAGGATGATAGTATGTCTATTATTCTTCGAAGACCTTTTCTTAGTACTGCAGAGGCTGTTATTGATTGCAACAAAGGCAATGTCACTTTTCATGTTAATGGTAATGAGCATACGGTACACTTTCCGAGGAAACAACCTCAAGTTCATAGTATCAACTCTATTGGAAAAATTCCATCGATTATAATTGGAGGTTTTGAATTTCCTCTTCTTACTGTCAAGAAGAAATATGATATACTTATTATAGGGGATGTGCATATCCCCATTGAGGTAACTTAGTGTTATTAGAAATTTCTCCGGTTTCATGATTATCAGAATGAGTTTGTTAACAAGACATGATCAACCTTGTTAGTGGATTCTTTTTGATGAGCATGAGATGGATGAAACTAGAAGCGCAAACTTCCGTACCCCACTTTTATTTTCTGTTATTTATATGAAATAAAGTAAAAATAGTATTTTTCAGTCTGTATCCTGGCTTATCCGTGCAATATAAAAATATCCTGAAAATAAAAGTCCTCAGAATGCCATGCCAATTTAATATGATTTTTTCGAGGATATTTGAGGATTTACTTTGCCAAAATTACCGCGGGAGGAGCCGCCACCTGGTCACGAGGGTGGTGGGCGCCCCCCCCTATAGGGCGCGCCCCCCTGCCTCGTGGGCCCACGGTGGCCCTCCTATTGGGGAACGTAGTAATTTCAAAAAAATTCCTACGCACACGCAAGATCATGGTGATGCATAGCAACAAGAGGGGAGAGTGTTGTCTACGTACCCACGCAGACTGACTGCGGAAGCATTGACGCAACATAGAGGAAGTAGTCGTACGTCTTCCCGACCTGACCGATCCAAGCACCATTACTCCGGCACCTCCGAGTTCTTAACACACGTACGGCTCGATGACGATCCCCGGGCTCCGATCCAGCAAAGCGTCGGGGAGGAGTTCTGTCAGCACGACGGCGTGGTGACGATCTTGATGTTCTACCGTCGCAGGGCTTCGCCTAAGCACCGCTACAATATGATCGCGGTGGAATATGGTGGCAGGGGGCACCACACACGGCTAAGGAACGATCTCAAGGATCAACTTGTGTGTCCTAGGGTGCCCTCTTGCCTCCGTATATAAAGGAGCCAATGGGGAGGGGGCGGCCGGCCAAGGAGGGCGCGCCAAGGGAGTCCTACTCCCTCTGGGAGTAGGATTCCCCCCCCCCCAATCCTAGTTGGAATAGGATTCCTCGAGGGGGAAAGAGAGAGAGGGGGCCGGCCACCTCTCCTTGTCCTAATAGGACTAGGGGAGGGGGGAGGCGCGCGGCCCACCTTGGGCTGCCCCTTTCTCCTTTCCACCAAAGCCCAGGGGGGTTCCGGTAACCTCCCGGTACTCCGGTAAAATCCCGATTTCACCCGGAACACTTCCGATATCCAAACATAGGCTTCCAATATATCAATCTTTATGTCTCGACCATTTCGAGACTCCTCGTCATGTCCATGATCACATCCGGGACTCCGAACAATCTTCGGTACATCAAAATGCATAAACTCATAATAACTGTCATCGTAACGTTAAGCGTGCGGACCCTACGGTTCGAGAACAATGTAGACATGACCGAGACACGTCTCCGGTCAATAACCAATAGCGGGACCTGGATGCCCATATTGGTTCCTACATATTCTACGAAGATCTTTATCGGTCAGACCGCATAACGACATACGTTGTTCCTTTTGTCATCGGTATGTTACTTGACCGACATTCGATCGTCGGTATCCAATACCTAGTTCAATCTCGTTACTGGCAAGTCTATTTACTCGTTCTGTAATACATCATCCCGTAACTAACTCATTAGTTGCAATGCTTGCAAGGCTTATGTGATGTGCATTACCGAGAGGGCCCAGAGATACCTCTCCGACAATCGGAGTGACAAATCCTATTCTCGAAATATGCCAACCAAACATCTACCATTGGAGACACCTGTAGAGCTCCTTTATAATCACCCAGTTACATTGTGACGTTTGGTAGCACACAAAGTGTTCCTCCGGCAAACGGGAGTTGCATAATCTCATAGTCATAGGAACATGTATAAGTCATGAAGAAAGCAATAGCAACATACTAAACGATCGGGTGCTAAGCTAATGGAATGGGTCATGTCAATCAGATCATTCAACTAATGATGTGACCTTGTTAATCAAACAACAACACTTTGTTCATGGTTAGGAAACATAACCATCTTTGATTAATGAGCTAGTCAAGTAGAGGCATACTAGTGACACTAAGTTTGTCTATGTATTCACACATGTATTATGTTTCCGGTTAATACAATTCTAGCATGAATAATAAACATTTATCATGATATAAGGAAATAAATAATAAATTTATTATTGCCTCTAGGGCATATTTCCTTCAGTCTCCCACTTGCACTAGAGTCAATAATCTAGATTACACAGTAATGATTCTAACACCCATGGAGCCTTGGTGCTGATCATGTTTTGCTCGTGGAAGAGGCTTAGTCAACGGGTCTGCATCATTCAGATCCGTATGTATCTTGCAAATCTCTATGTCTCCCACCTGGACTAGATCCCGGATGGAATTGAAGCGTCTCTTGATGTGCTTGGTCCTCTTGTGAAATCTGGATTCCTTTGCCAAGGCAATTGCACCAGTATTGTCACAAAAGATTTTCATTGGACCCGATGCACTAGGTATTACACCTAGATCGGATATGAACTCCTTCATCCAGACTCCTTCGTTCGCTGCTTCCGAAGCAGCTATGTACTCCGCTTCACATGTAGATCCTACTACGACGCTTTCTTTAGAACTGCACCAACTGACAGCTCCACCATTTAATGTAAACACGTATCCGGTTTGCGATTTAGAATCATCCGGATCAGTGTCAAAGCTTGCATCAACGTAACCTTTTACGGTGAGCTCTTTGTCACCTCCATATACGAGAAACATATCCTTAGTCCTTTTCAGGTATTTCAGGATGTTCTTGACCGCTGTCCAGTGATCCACTCCTGGATTACTTTGGTACCTCCCTGCCAAACTTATAGCAAGGCACACATCAGGTCTGGTACACAGCATTGCATACATGATAGAGCCTATGGCTGAAGCATAGGGAACATCTTTCATTTTCTCTCTATCTTCTGTAGTGGTCGGGCTTTGAGTCTTACTCAATTTCACACCTTGTAACACAGGCAAGAACCCTTTCTTTGCTTGATCCATTTTGAACTTTTTCAAAACTTTGTCAAGGTATGTGCTTTGTGAAAGTCCAATTAGGCATCTTGATCTATCTCTATAGATCTTAATGCCTAATATATAAGCAGCTTCACCGAGGTCTTTCATTGAAAAACTCTTATTCAAGTATCCCTTTATGCTATCCAGAAATTCTATATCATTTCCAATCAGTAATATGTCATCTACATATAATATCAGAAATGCTACAGAGCTCCCACTCACTTTCTTGTAAATACAGGCTTCTCCAAAAGTCTGTATAAAACCAAATGCTTTGATCACACTATCAAAACATTTATTCCAACTCCGAGAGGCTTGCCCAAGTACATAAATGGATCGCTGGAGCTTGCATACTTTGTTAGCTCCCTTTGGATCGACAAAACCTTCTGGTTGCATCATATACAACTCTTCTTCCAGAAATCCATTCAGGAATGCAGTTTTGACATCCATCTGCCAAATTTCATAATCATAAAGTGCGGCAATTGCTAACATGATTCGGACAGACTTAAGCATCGCTACGGGTGAGAAGGTCTCATCGTAGTCAATCCCTTGAACTTGTCGAAAACCTTTTGCGACAAGTCGAGCTTTATAGACAGTAATATTACCGTCAGCGTCAGTCTTCTTCTTGAAGATCTATTTATTCTCAATTGCTTGCCGATCATCGGGCAAGTCAACCAAAGTCCGTACTTTGTTCTCATACATGGATCCCATCTCAGATTTCATGGCTTCAAGCCGTTTTGCGGAATCTGGGCTCACCATCGCTTCTTCATAGTTTGTAGGTTGATCATGATCTAGTAGCATGACTTCTAGAACAGGATTACCGTACCACTCTGGTGCAGATCTCACTCTGGTTGATCTACGAGGTTCAGTAGTATCTTGATCTAAAGTTTCATGATCATCATCATTAGCTTCCTCACTAACTGGTGTAGGTGTCACTGAAACAGTTTTCTGTGATGTACTACTTTCCAATAAGGGAGCAGGTACAGTTACCTCGTCAAGTTCTACTTTCCTCCCACTCACTTCTTTCGAGAGAAACTCCTTCTCTAGAAAGGATCCATTCTTAGCAACGAATGTCTTGCCTTCGGATCTGTGATAGAAGGTGTACCCAACAGTCTCCTTTGGGTATCCTATGAAGACACATTTCTCCGATTTGGGTTCGAGCTTATCAGGTTGAAGCTTTTTCACATAAGCATAGCAGCCCCAAACTTTAAGAAACGACAACTTTGATTTCTTGCCAAACCATAGTTCATAAGTTGTCGTCTCAACGGATTTTGATGGTGCCCCATTTAACGTGAATGCGGCCGTCTCTAGAGCATAACCCCAAAATGATAGCGGTAAATCTGTAAGAGACATCATAGATCGCACCATATCTAATAAAGTACGATTATGACGTTCGGACACACCATTACGCTGTGGTGTTCCAGGTGGCGTGTGTTGCGAAACTATTCCACAATTTTTCAAATGTACACCAAACTCGTAACTCAAATATTCTCCTCCACGATCAGATCATAGAAACTTTATTTTCTTGTTACGATGATTTTCAACTTCACTCTGAAATTCTTTGAACTTTTCAAATGTTTCAGACTTATGTTTCATTAAGTAGATATACCCATATCTGCTTAAATCATCCATGAAGGTGAGAAAATAACGATATCCGCCACGAGCCTCAATATTCATCGGACCACATACATCTGTATGTATGATTTCCAACAAATATGTTGCTCTCTCCATAGTACCGGAGAACGGTGTTTTAGTCATCTTGCCCATGAGGCACGGTTCGCAATTACCAAGTGATTCATAATCAAGTGGTTCTAAAAGCCCATCAGTATGGAGTTTCTTCATGCGTTTTACACTGATATGACCTAAACGGCAGTGCCACAAATAAGTTGCACTATCATTATCAACTCTGCATCTTTTGGCTTCAACATTATGAATATGTGTATCACTACTATCGAGATTCATCAAAAATAGACCACACTTTAAAGGTGCATGACCATAAAAGATATTACTCATATAAATAGAACAACCATTATTCTCTAATTTAAATGAATAACCGTCTCGCATCAAACAAGATCCAGATATAATGTTCGTGCTCAACGCAGGCACCAAATAACAATTATTTAGGTCTAATACTAATCCCGAAGGTAGATGTAGAGGTAGCGCGCCGACCGCGATCACATCGACTTTGGAACCATTTCCCACGCGCATCGTCACCTCGTCCTTTGCCAGTGTTCGCTTAATCCGTAGTCCCTGTTTCGAGTTGCAAATATTAGCAACAGAACCAGTATCAAATACCCAGGTGCTACTGCGAGCTCTAGTAAGGTACACATCAATAACATGTATATCACATATACCTTTGTTCACCTTGCCATCCTTCTTATCCGCCAAATACTTGGGGCAGTTCCGCTTCCAGTGACCAGTCTGCTTGCAGTAGAAGCACTCAGTTTCAGGCTTAGGACCAGACTTGGGTTTCTTCTCCTGAGCAGCAACTTGCTTGCCGTTCTTCTTGAAGTTCCCCTTCTTCTTCCCTTTGCCCTTTTTCTTGAAACTAGTGGTCTTGTTAACCATCAACAGTTGATGCTCCTTCTTGATTTCTACCTCCGCGGCTTTCAGCATTGCGAAGAGCTCGGGAATAGCCTTATTCATCCCTTGCATATTATAGTTCATCACGAAGCTCTTGTAGCTTGGTGGCAGTGATTGGAGAATTCTGTCAATGAAGCAATCATCTGGAAGATTAACTCCCATCTGAATCAAGTGATTATTATACCCAGACATTTTGAGTATCTGGGGAGGCCTCGGAACCCCCAGAAACAAATATCAAAGCAGCCACCTGGTCGGATAGACGACCCCTCTACCAACACAGATCGGCATACAATGCCGCTCACAATAAAATACGTGACCCATGCGAGGGCTCGCACCCAAAGGACGGTGCAACAAGATCCATCTATGGACCACACAAGCGCGCCCCAGCATACAATGCAACACAACAAACATCTGAACAACACGGTACACCCAGCTACAGGGGTGCCGCACACCCCCTATGTTTCACCGACGAGGTGCTGGACCACGAATTTCCAGAAGGATTCAAGCCCGTAAACATAGAGGCATACGACGGAACAACAGACCCTATGGCTCGAGGAGATGATCTCCACGCCATCAAGTACCTACCCCTCAAGCTCAAAGGGCTAGCTCGTCACTGGCTCAAAGGCGTACCCGAAAGCTCCATTGGAAGTTGGGAAGAGCTCAAAGACGCCTTTCGGGCAAATTTTCAAGGGACTTATGTCCGACCTCCGGATGCGGACGATCTGAGTCATATAACTCAACAGCTCGGAGAGTCAGCCCGAAGGCTTTGGAACAGGTTTCTTACTAAAAAGAACCAGATTGTCGATTGTCCGGACACCGAAGCCTTGGCAGCTTTCAAGCATAGCGTCCGTGACGAATGGCTCGCCAGACACCTTGGCCAAAATAAGCCGAGAACGATGGCCGCACTGACAAACCTCATGACCCGCTTTTGCGCGGGTGAGGACAGCTAGCTAGCCAGATGCAGCACCAGCGATCCCAGCACATCTGGAGTTAGAGATGGAAACAGGAAATCACGGTGCAACAGCAATAACAAACGCCGAAATAAAGAAGACAGCACGAAAGCCACGGTAGTAAATGCCGGATTCAAAAGCTCTCGGCCAGGTCAAAAGCCGCCCCCTAAAGGCACCAGGGTTGAATTGTCCAGCCTCAAAAAAATTCTGGACCAAGTATGTCAGATTCATAGTACCCCTGGCAAACCTGCTAATCATACCCACAGAGAATGTTGGGTCTTCAAGCAGTCCGGCAAGCTCAACGCCGTACACAAGGGGGAGGATACACCAAGTGAGGACGAGGACGAGCCCCCCGAGCAAGACACGGGGGAACAAAAGAAATTTCCACCAGAAGTCAAAACGGTAAACGTGTTACACGTAATCAAGGGAAAAAACAATGCGGCACTCCCAGGAAAATATACCCAAGTGCCTGTCACCACGAAGTCCTGCCACTGGTCATCTCAACCGATCACTTTCGACCATCGTGATTACTCAGCAAGTATCCGACACGCAGGATGGGCTGCCCTGGTATTAGACCCAGTAATTGGCGGATATCACTTCACAAGAGTCTTGATGGACGGCGGCAGTAGCCTAAACCTAATATATCAGGATACAATCCACGGGATGGGGTTAGACCCAACACAAATTCGCCATAGCAATACTACCTTTAAAGGACTAACGCCAGGCCCAGGGGCTCGTTGTACGGGCTCCCTCCTACTACAAGTTATATTCGGCTCCCCCAATAACTTCCGTCGCGAGCATTTAACTTTCCACATCGCGTCGTTTCAAAGTGGCTATCAAGCACTGCTCGGACGCGAAGCTTTCGCTCGCTTTAATGCAATACCACACTATGCCTCCCTCACACTCAAGATGCCCGGTCCACGTGGCATCATTACAGTGCACGGAAATATCAAGCGATCTCTGCGCGCCGAAGAGAGTGAGGCTGCCTTGGAAGCCGCACACTAAAGGCGCCCGGACAAGCAAAAGCATCCAATAGGCCGTCAAGACCTTAGATACAACTAATTAAGTCTGGCACCGCTATTTATACGGAATAAGTGGTCACACCCCCCATTTGTCAATACAAGGGGCTCAACGCGCGCAGACAAGTGGCAACTTCTTATCATCTTGAAATATACATGGTTTCTTTTAAAAACTATCTTTTTGCACGACAACTTTTTCACTTAACTTCCTCTCTTTTACAGACGATCATCGTGCCACACCCGTCCAGGATACGGCACAACGGAGACGTAGGCGCAGACGTGCAGCAGGGACCCGCTGCAAGGATTCTTTTTAGATTAAGACCCTGCGTAAACTTTTTTTACTGTCTCTTGTTGATACATATCCACCGTTGAGAAGGATGCTGGCGTCTTGGCATGTGGCCATGCCAGAAGAATGCGCGTACCTAGACACAAGGGGCTTCTTACAAAGGCCACTATTCAGGCCCGGTTTATACCACAAAGACCGAATACCTTAGGGAGTGTTCGGCGCCGCGAGTTTGGCCCTATATGCATCAACTCCGAATCATTGTCTTTGGTCAAATGTTGGGTTTGCCCTGCTCCTGTGTTTTGGTGCCTTACGTTCCGCCTTGCCGGCTAATGTAGCACCAGGAGAACTACTACGATTGTGCCCTGGATCATCCGGACGAGCACCTCAGTAGAGAAAGCCGAAAACTGACTGTCATGATATAGCGTGAGACTGGTCAACCACTCGATGACCTGTGGGAATGTTAGAATTCCTCCGCCTTAACGAAGGGCCATTTTCCGGCCAGGCATGTACGCACCCCAGAATCGGGAGAGTGCGGAGCCACCAGGGGCTATCTAGTAGCCCACTGTCAAACTCCTATGGCTAAGTGAATGTGCTAAAGCATTATAGGCCGGTTGCCTCGCTCGCTCCGCTATCACTTCCTTAATAGGACCAAGACGTTGGGTTAAGTGTGAACGCGTGTTTTTGTGAGCACCTCCACATTATATGCGTGGGGGTTGAAGCCGACGACTGCAATCTTTCAGGTTATACGCATGTATACATAAACGGCCGCCCAGGAGGCATCATATTACTTTCAGGCAAAAGTATAAAAATAGCCTTATAAAAATTCATAAAAGCATTTCGCTTACAATGAAATTACATATCACTCAAACATAATATTTTTTGAGCACTAGGTCTCTATCAAACGGGCACCCTCAAGAACTTCTTCAAAGTAGTGCTCAGCAGCCTTTCGACCTATAGCCGAATCCCGCGCTGCAACATTGGTAGCATCGATCTCCGCCCAGTATGCCTTAACACGGGCAAAGGCCATCCGTGCGCCCTCTATGCACGCCGACCTCCTCATCGCATTAATGCGTGGCACCATGTCAAGGACCTGCTGCACCAAGCCGAAATAGCTGCTCGGTTTTGACCTTTCCGGCCATAGCTGATCCACAACAGACCTCATGGAGAGTCCGGACAACCTATTTAGTTTGACCCATTTGGCTAATTTGTCAGTGAATGAAAGTGGATGCTTGGGAGAATGGAATTGTCTCCAAAACAGCTGGTCTACTTCACGGTCCGTCTGACCCTGGAAGTACTTGGCCGCATCGGCAGCGCTCGCCGCCAAATCCATATACACATCCTCCGAACTCCACAGCCGATCCAGAGGGGCATACCGTGGATCTCCGAATTTCCTCCGCAACATAAAGGATTTACCAGCTACAATATCCTCGGCTTCCCGCAGCTCCTCCTTCTTTGCCCTCATAGCAGTGCGGAGATCCTTTTTCGTCGCAGCAGCCTTCTCAAGGTCCGATGCCTTCGCTTGGTTTTCCTTTTCAAGAACCCGGCAACGGTCGGTGGCGGCTTGTAATTCTATAGTCATCTTGGCCATCTTGTCTCGGGTCTCACCATGCGCGGCCTTCTTGGCTTGCAACTCTTCGGCCGCCTTCATAGCAGCCGCATTGCCCAACCTCGCTTGTTCCTTGGCTCGGGCAAGTTCTGCCCGCAAGGCTTCAACAGTGGCAGCTCCATCTGCAGTCACAACATATTAAAGATACTGGCATCATGCTGCTCTTCCTATGTGACGTTTACCAGATAATGACACTTACCCTATGCCTCGTCAAGCCTTTTGTTAACAAGCTCGATGTCGGTGTCTGCCGCATCCAACTGCCGTTCTAAATAGGCAAACTCGCTAGTCCGGCTAGCCACCGGAGCTTCCATAGCCTGCACATAGAGGCAGTATGGTTATTACCTGGGAATATGATCCTCTGTTCGTCGTCGTTTCCAACGACAACCAGAGTCTTAGGGACTACTATCTACACAGGGCACACCTAGCATGTGCAGGACTATCATACATTCTTTTACGTACCTCAAAGCCTGTCAGTAGACTCATAAAAGCTTCATGCAATCCGCTTTCGGTGGATGATATTCTCTCCATCACCGTGTTCATCAGCACACAGTGTTCATCTGAGATGGCCTCTCGCCCCACAAACTCCCTCAGAGCATCCGATCGCACACCAGACGGTGCCGGACTTTTTTGTCTGCTGTCTTCGGGAGCCGGACGCTGGGAGCTTCGGGGGTCAATGGGATTATCTTCTGGCCTCACCGGACTCGGAGAGGCCCTCCGCAATGACACTTCAGGGTCGCCCACTTCTAGAGCGGAGGAGTCCGGAGGAGGCGTTTCGCTCTCCATCATCTCTGGAAGAAGATCCCCCGAAGACGAGCTCATTTGAGAAGGGCTAAGGCCTGAACTGCAAAAATATATGCGGTGGTTATTTTCCCAGAAGAAAAAGATGGCATATCTGTACTATTAAAAGTATTTCGGGTCACTTACGACTCGCGAGAGAATTGATCCCCCCGCGGACTTTGTGCGGCAACGGCGCCCCCGAGGTAGGACCCTTTGTGGGAGACTTCTTCTCCCGTTTGGGAGCTTCGGCTTCCGAATCCCCGGGTGCAGTCCTTTTCCTCTTCTGGTCGTCTTCCTTCATGGAGACGCTCACTCCCTCGGCTAGAATGGGCAGCGTTGGGGGCCCGCGTCCGCCCGCATTATCCTCCATAGTGTCTTCCTTCAAGGGCTCCGGGCAAGGTGCGGTCTGGAGCATCTTTTCCAATACCGGATTTTCCAAACCCTCAGGGAGGGGGGCCGAACACCGAATCAACTTCGCCTTTGTTAGCCAGTCCTGGTCAAAAATTGAACTTTCAGAAATAACTTCGTAACAAAGAGAGATAGTATGTTCGGCCGGAAGATGCCTTACCTGTTCGGCGGCGCGGTTACTACTCAGGCCCATGTCCTCGGTGATTTCCGGACACTCCACCCGAGGTCCAAAGAATGACTTGTACATCTCCTCGTGTGTTAGGCCGAGGAAATTTTGAATGGCACACGGTCCCTCGGGATTGAACTCCCACAGGCGAAGGGGCCGACGTTTGCAAGGCTGGACTTGACGAACAAGCATAACTTGTATTACCGCAACCAAACCGAAATCTCCATTGAAGAGATCTCGAATGCGGCTTTGAGGTATAGGCACGTCCTTGGCTGGCCCCCAGCTCAGACCTCTGCTGGTCCATGACATCAGCTGTGGTGGGAGGCCCGAGCGGAAAACAGGGGGGCCGCCCACTTGGCACTTCTAGGAGCCGCGATGTAGAACCACTCTTGTTGCCACAATTCAGACACCTCTGGGATGGAACCTTTGGGCCACGGAGCTCCCGTCATCTTGCGTATTGAGGCACCTCCACACGCTGCATGTTTCCCCTCGATCATCTTCGGCTTCACTTCAAAGGTCTTGAGCCATTGGCCAAAGTGAGGGGTAACCCGGAGGAAGGCCTCGCATACAACAATAAATGCCGTGATATGGAGAAAGGAGTCCGGAGCTAGATCATGACAGGCTAGCCCATAGTAAAACATCAAACCCCTTACGAAAGGATCTAGAGCAAGGCCTGGACCTCGGAGGAAGTGGGAGACGAACACGGCGTTTTCGTTAGGTTCGGGGGTGGGGACGGCCTGCCCTCGGGGAGGCAGCCGATGCAAAATCTCGGTGGTCAGATATCTGGCCTCCCTCACCTTTTTGATGTCTTCTTCCGTGACAGAGGAAGGAACCCGTCGGCCTTGAAGGCTAGATCCGGACATGACTGAAGGTTCGGAGAACCTGACCTGAACTCCGGGCGTTTGAGCTTGAGGTGGGGGAAGGATTCGGTTGAGCACGGGAGGGAAAATAAAGGCCTTGTCCCCTTTATAAAGAGGGTGAATATCAAGCGTCCTCTCCGTGTCCGTTTGGACTTGCCTATAATCTAGGAGTCCTAGAAGCGGTTGGGTTACCCACACCCGTATTGATGAGAATCCCGGAATAAGGGGACACGATCTCTGCTTTAACAAGACGTGCCAAGGAAACCGCCTCGCATGACGCGCTGAGGTGATAATAAAATGACTCGGATAAAGGCTTGGCCGTGGTGTGACAGGCTACGGAATACGTCAGCAGATTAGATTGGTGTAAATATTATTCTCTCTATGGCAATATGTGGAAACTTATTTTGTAGAGCCGGACACTATCTTTGTGTCCAAAATCTTCTATGAAGTACTTGGAGGAGGAACCCGCCTTGCAATGCCGAAGACAATCTGCGTGCCGGACTCGTCGTCATTGAAGCCTGGTTCAGGGGCTACTGAGGGAGTCCTGGATTAGGGGGTGTTCGGATAATCGGACTATACCTTCAGCCGGACTCCTGGACTATGAAGATACAAGATTGAAGACTCCGTCCCGTGTCCGGAAGGGACTTTCCTTGGCGTGGAAGGCAAGCTTGGCGATACAGATATGAAGATCTCCTACCATTGTAACTGACTTTGTGTAACCCTAATCCTCTCCGGTGTCTATATAAACCGGAGGGTTTTAGTCCGTAGGACAACATACACATCAACAATCATACCATAGGCTAGCTTCTAGCGTTTAGCCTCCTCGATCTTGTGGTAGATCTACTCTTGTACTACCCATATCATTAATATTAATCAAGCAGGACGTAGGGTTTTACCTCCATCGAGAGGGCCCGAACCTGGGTAAAACTTCGTGTCCCTTACCTCCTGTTACCATCTGGCCTAGATGCACAGTTCGGGACCCCCTACCCGAGATCTGCCGGTTTTGACACCGACAGCACCTCTCGCAAAACTGCTTGGGAAGATTGTTCCTTGGTATGTGACTCCTCCATTGGTCCAATTAGTTTTTTTTTTCTAGTGCTTTATTCTTTGCAAATTTTTTCTGCTTAGGTGACCATGTTCTTGAGCTTGCATGTCAAATTTATATGGTTCCAAGCAGTTCTAATGCTTGATATAGGCTCTAGGCACTTGTAGGAGTAGTTACTATCAGTTTTATTGAGTTTGGTTACTTTTATTTTGAAGTTACTAAAAATCTCAGAATTTTTCATAGAAAGACAATATGCTTAGGAAGATGTTCCAAGGTGGTTCCTCTAAGAAGCAAGGACCCAGGATTGCTATGCGCGATGCTGACGAGGATCCACCAAGAGACGCTCTAGTACGGCCTTGTGAATGGCCGTCGGAAAATTTTATGGACCGTGCGGGAATTAAAGAAGAATTCAAAGCATATTTGCGCAATGCCGGTCTTGAGGATTTTGAGGCTAACAAATGCCCCCAGTATCATGATCTCACAAGTTCATTTGTGAGGCGGTTTGAGTATTCATCTTTGCGTAATTCTCCTTCAGTCATGTTTGATCTTTATGACAAATCTTATACCATGGACCTAGAGGATTTCACTCTTGCTTGCAAACTTCCATCATGGGGCAGTATTAGGGATCCCCCTAAATCTGAATTTAGAAACTTTCTTGCTAGTATAACTGTGGGGGAATCTAGAGATATAACGCAGGCTACCATAGGGAGCATTCACTTTCCTCCTATACATTATTTTGCTCTTTTCATCGGTAGATGCATAAATGCTAAGGATGAAGCATGTCACATGTGTGTCCCTGATCTTAGCATTCTTAGGAGTGTTGTGTTAGGAGACCAATCTTATCATATGGGAGCCATTGTAGCTCGTAGGTTGCATCATAATAGACATAATGGAGATTTATTTGGAGGAATTTATGCAACCCGCTTAGCTCATTTTCTTGAGATAGACATTCGTGAGGGTGATACAGAGTTGCCCCCTGCATATTTAGATTATAACTCTATGGCTTCGCACCAGTTTGTCGAGAGGCCTGAATCACCTCTCTTATATCGTTTAATTTTTGATAAACAACGTGCTTTCTGTATTACTCTCCCTGCTCCTGCCTTCTTTGATTCACAGACAAAAAGAAGATATGTTATTACAATAGAGGAGGCAGAAGAGTACGAGAGGAGAGCGGAGGCAGCTCGACTCCACGCTGCAGCTCAACAGGCGATAACCGCTGCACATCAGTATGATCCCAACTATTCCTCCTCGTCACAATACGACCCCAACAACTATTATTATGGATATCCGCCAGGCCAGCCGTGGCCATAGACCAACTTAGGCCAAAAGCCTAAGCTTGGGGGAGTACGTATTTCTCACCGACATTACATTCATGTTCACACACACTCATTACTAGATGTCGGTGCTCATACTTTTTCACTGTAATATCCATGCTAGTTTATTTTCTTTTTCCTGCTTTCTTCTTGTGTGCTTGTTAAACCTTAAGAAAAACCAAAAAAAAAATTAGTAGTAGTTTATTTTTCTGCTATAGTAGTAATAACTAAAAAGAAAACCCAAAAATATTTCCCGTTCTTCTTTTGCTTGTTGGGAGCTTTCCCGTGTAAATAGTTTTATTTCTTTTCTTTTCTTTTGGGGGTAAGTAGGAGAAGACCATAATTAAATTGTTGAAGTGGCTCTTATATGCATTATTGTTGATTTAACCAAGAGCCCATATTGCCTTGTCTTCTCCTGTTTATTGAATGCTCACAGATTCCAGCTTAGTCCAATGCACGTACACTCTTATTATTATTTACACCGTTCGGTCGTGCAAGTGAAAGGCAATTATGATGATATCTGGCTGAGATGAGAAAAGCTGGTATGAACTCGACCTCTTTTGTTTTTGTAAATATGATGAGTCCCTCATTCTTGATTCAGCTTATTATGCATAAACATGTTTGCAATGACAATTAGAGATCATAGTTTCTTGTGCCATGCTTGATTAGCTATGAGTTATAATTGTTTACCTTGTGTGCCAACATGCTATTGAGATGATTATGATGTGGTATGATGGGGTGGTATCCTCCTTTGAATGATTTAAGTGACTTGACTTGGCACATGTTCATGCATGTAGTTGAAACAAATCAACATAGCCTTCACGATATTTATGTTCATGGTGGATTATATCCTACTCATGCTTGCATCCAATGTTTATTAATTTTAATGCATGTACATGGCTGTTGTCGCTCTCTAGTTGGTCGCTTCCCAGTCTTTTGCTAGCCTTCACTTGTACTAAGGGGAAATACTGCTTGTGCATCCAATCACTTAAACCCCAAAGTTATTCCAGATGAGTCCACTATACCTTCCTATATGCGGTATCTACCTGCCGTTCCAAGTAAATTTGTATGTGCCAAACTCTAAACCTTTAAGTAAACATTCTGTTTTGTATACTCGAATAGCTCATGTATCAACCAAGGATGTCCTTATCTTCTGCGTTAGGCGGGTTATTCTCAAGAGGAGTGGACTCCGCTCCTCACTCACGAGAAAATGGTTGGTCACCGGGATGCCCAGTCCCATGCTTTATGCAAACTAAATCAAAATTAATTGCAAACAAAACTCCCCCTGGGACCTGGTGTATGTTGGAGGCACTCATTGTTTCGAGCAAGCCATGGATTGATGCTTGTTGGTGGAGGGGGAGTATAAAGTTTACCATTCTGTTTGGGAACCGCCTATAATGTGTTTAGCATGGAAGATATCGCCATCTCTTAGTTGTTACGTTGACAATGAAAGTATACCGCTCAAAATACAATTTATCTCTATTTAAAAACCTAGCTCTGGCACCTCTACAAATCCCTGCTTCCCTCCGCGAAGGGCCTATCTATTTACTTTTATGTTGAGTCATCACCCTCTTATTAAAATGCACTAGCTGGAGAGCACAGCTATCATTTGCATTCGGCACTATTAATCTATGTTGGGTGTGACTATGATTGGATCTCTTTTACCATGAATTACAATGTCTAGTCAGTCCTTGATCTTTAAAGGTGCTCTGCATTTATGTTTTGCTGTCTCAGAAAGGGCTAGCGAGATACCATCTTGTTATATCATATTACGATTGTTTTGAGAAAGTGTTGTCATCCGAGATTTATTATTATGACTTGCTAGTTGATTATGATATTGATATGAGTAATTATGAGACCTGAGAATTATTGCAAATGTGGTTAGTTATGATCTATGCTGAAAACTTGAATGCTAGCTTGAGATAGTTACAACAACAAGAGCAAACAGAGTTTGTAAAAGTTTTTCTTTCTTTCTTTCAGTTTGTCAACTGAATTGCTTGAGGACAAGCAAGGGTTTAAGCTTGGGGGAGTTGATACGTCTCCGTCCTATCTACTTTTCCAAACACTTTTGCCCTTGTTTTGGACTCTAACTTGTATGATTTGAATGGAACTAACCCGGACTGACGCTGTTTCAGCAGAATTGCCATGGTGTTGTTTTATGTGCAGAAAACAAATATTCTCAGAATGACCTGAAACTCCACGGAACATCCTAGAAAAAACAATAAAAATCCTCGCCAAAGATGAAGACCGGGGGGCCCACAGCCTTCTCATGAGGGTTGGTGGCACCCCCCCTAGGGCGCGCCCCCCTACCTCATGGGCCCCCTGGAAACCCTCTGACGCCAACTCCAACTCTATATATTTGCTTTCAGAGAGAAAAAAATAGGAGAGAAGAAATCATCGCGTTTTACGATACGGAGCCGCCGCCAAGCCCTAAAACCTCTCGGGAGGGCTGATCTAGAGTCCGTTCGGGGCTCCGGAGAGGGGGATTCGTCGCCGTCGTCATCATCAACCATCCTCCATCACCAATTTCATGATGCTCACCGCCGTGCGTGAGTAATTCCATCGTAGGCTTGCTGGACGGCGATGGGTTGGATGAGATTTATCATGTAATCGAGTTAGTTTTGTTAGGGTTTGATCCCTAGTATCCACTATGTTCTGAGATTGATGCTGCTATGACTTTGCTATGCTTAATGCTTGTCACTAGGGCCCGAGTGCCATGATTTTAGATCTTAACCTATTATGTTTTCATGAACATTTGTGAGTTCTTGATCCTATCTTGCAAGTCTATAGTCACATACTATTTGTTATGATCCGGCAACCCCGAAGTGACAATAATCGGGACCACTCCCGGTGATGACCATAGTTTGAGGAGTTCACGTATTCAAACTTAGGGATATTAAGGCCTCCTTTTTACCTACCATAGTGTCAGGGAAAATATATATGGGCGAACATTTCCCCCTGACTCATGCACGGACAAGCCAGGGACAGGTCAGAAATTGAAGGGCAAGAGATTTGAAGAACCAACATGCAGCCAAGAGGGACCAAGATCAAGCATAAGGAGCAAGATATCTGCAAGAGAAGGGCCTCCCTTGCAAGGAAAGGGGCGAGGCCACCACCAGAAGCAAACGACCGAGGCTCCCCGGCAGAGCCTGTTGGGGCTCGGCGGGGAAGAACCACCCCACCAACCACTCAAGCAGGACTCCCGTCATCAATCAGTGTGGTGTCAAGCCGCAAGATGAATAAGTGACAGTCGTTCGACACATGGCAGCCATTTCCTACAGAAGAAGCCTACAAATGACACCCGTCCTGTGACGTGTGAAGCGAGGAGGTGCGGAGCTGGCAAGATAGCCCGGCAGGTCTTCCGGGCGACTGGTGATGTGACACTCAGCGGCCCATTTAATGCATCTTGTCAGCCCGTAGAGTTAGATATGATGGCACTGTTCGCTATCATATCAGTGGATAATGACCACTTTTCCACTATGGTGACCTCTTAATCTATAAAAGGAGGCCCATGGCACTCGTAGGAGGGGTTAGAGGGTTGGAAAGTTGACAAACCAAAGCCACCAGACGCGCATAGTCGCTACTCCCCTAAGGCAAACCTTGTCGGGCAAGTGTACTACACACCACCACATTCATTCCACCATCAATCCACTAAAGCAGGAGTAGGGTCTTATGCCTCACGGCGGCCCGAACCTGGGTAAATTGCTTGTGTGCTCTCTGCCGCGCTGCCGTACGCTAGTCTACTCTTTGTGCAATGCATCGTTCCCCCGCTAAACCAACAAGGGGCCACCCAGTCCCATAGGTGGCCGCGGAAATCCCGCGACATCTTTGGCACGCCCGGTAGGGGGAGCACTTGCGCGAACCTGAAAGTGTACGCCATGCGTCATCTTCATCGACATCTTCATCATCAACTGCGCCATCGACCGTGGCGCCCGCGGAGGCACAGAAGCGGAGTGGGGGAAGGTCCACCCTCGTGTGATGTTGCCGCTCTCCAAGATTTACCATAGCAACGGTCACGACCAAGACCATGCCTAATGGCAATAGATTTACTCTGGCGGCTCGTATGGCATTATCGCTATCCGAACGCTGTCTGGAGGAAGGGGCACAAGATGTGCGGACACGAGCTCCCTCCTTCGTGTTTCTGCCCACCTCGTCGGCAGTCAAGTTGCTTTAGCCTCGGTGTCATCAATGTCGATGATTACCATGCGATGCTCGGTCCAGTATCTTCCCCAGCATGGGTGATCCTGAGCAGAACGCTGGTATGAGTCCATCGATTGATGCCTCGGAAAGAACACTTCGGTGAGTCTGCCCGCACTGGCACAACCCATGCAACGGTGGCCGCTGCAGTGACTCGAGAGGGGAGCAAAAGGAAAGGGGACCGATGAAGCCCGACACCATGCCCCTATGCCCGCCAGCCATAAGAGATACATGGCGATCCTTATCGGGAACGAAGAAACCACCTGACCGCCTTCTACTTCTCCAGCACCGCGGACGCGTCAAACGCGTGCTGCCCGGCAGACAGAAAACGAAGCTTAAGACGAAAGCTAAGTCCATGTTATCACCTCTATTTGATGCGTTTCAGATTTCTGTAGTCGTTTATCCCTTAACTCCAGTAAGTGTTTGTATCGTGAAAGCCCTCATGCGATAGAACCCTGGCTAGTTTCTTTGATTACTCCATCGTCATGTCCAGAGCCACGCTCGCAGGACGAGAGGCTGCGTCGAGAGCTACCTGGAAAAACCTGTCGAGACGCATCTAGGCTAAGATGACTGTTAAGGGCCGGAACCTTACGACAATCGCGGCAATATGATATCGGCAGGCATCCAGAGCATACATAGGAATTGATCATACGAACACGAGCATATAGAGTTTAAAGGGATAAACACGCACTTAAAGATCCAGCTAGAAGTATCTGCCTCGCGCAAACACTAGAGATAAAATGACTAAACACAAAATGCACATGATGTTCCATTACAGGACCAAAAATAATAACTTAAAGGCGGAGAACCTTATCGGCAAAGGGAGTGGCCATCTTCTCAGCGGCGGCAACGTCAGCACCCGCTGGCGGCTTCTTGAAGCCATCACCAAGGTCGAGCTCTGGGTGGCGACTGGCGCTGTTTCTCAAGACCATGAAGAGGGTGTCGCGAGCGAGCCTCTGCGACTCGATCACGAAATGCTCGGCCCTCCCCTTTTCATGCACCTTCAACTTGTCAACCAACTCATTGAAGAAGATCCCCAGCTTGACACTCGGGACCTCCTGCTCGCTGGCTGAGTAGACTAGGCCGTCCATGCCCATCATAGTGGCTTAGGCGCTAAAACATTCTGCAATGTCAATCAGGCTCTTGATCCAGAGGTTCATGTCGACCCGATTCTTCGGCCTGTCCTCTGCATTTTGCTGGAGACGCTTGGCGGTTTCCATGCCCTTGGACAACAACTGCTGCTGGGATTCAAGGGATTCCGCCGATTGCTCCAGCAAGTCGATCCTTGCCTTCATATCAGAGATGTTGCCGTTGGCGGTCTCAAGGCTTTGGGTCTTGGTGGAGAGTTGCGACTACACAATAGCCAGGTGAAGCTCTGCTTGCCATGCCTCTTCTTTGAGTGCTTCCACCTCCTTGGCACTCCCGGCAGGTCTTCATTCAGTTTGGCCACCCGTCGTCGAGCTCGGCCTTGGTGGAAGACACGGCATCCAGATCTTCAACAATCTTCTTCAGTTGGGTAGCATGGTCAATAGTAAGGATGTCCAGAGCGCCCCCATGCTTGTCCTTCAATTCCTTGGTGTGTTGCTGCACCAAGGCCTCCAAACTTTCATCCTTGGCATGGAGGGTAGCTTCAAGATTCTCCTCCCGAAGGGAGATCTCTCGCTCCTTGCATCCAAAGATGCTTTGTGGTCCGCCAGGCGCCCCTCCCGACCACGACATCTTGCCTCATCGTATGAAGGATCTCTTGCTGCCTCATGAGTGCCTTGAATTGCTTGTTGTGCCATCCATGCAACTCTTGGCACTTGTCCTTCAGCTTCTGATCCACTTTGCTGACGGATTCACGCCGCTCCTTGAGCTCCTGCCACTTCTGGTTGTGTCGGGCCTGTAGTTCCTTCAAGCCCACCGCCATGGACTTGGTGTAGGAAAAATCCATGGTGATGGCAGCTGAGTCATCGACCTCCCCACCTCCCAGATGCAGCGGTGCCAGAAGACGCTGAAGCTCTTCATCAAGTTCTGCGTCTGTCAAGGACGGGCCGAGGGCTCCGATATCAGGCAATAATGGCACCACGGCCAGCGTGTTTGAAGAAGACGGCGGGGCATCAGCCGCGTCCTCAAAAGAAGGGAGTGGACCCATGGTGTGAAGAGGAATCTTCACCTCGATAACCACTTCCTGTACCGAGGCGCTTTCCAGGGAATGCTCCACCACTGCCAAAGAACCTTGTGTTCCCCCGGCAACCAGATCCTTCCCCTCAGTAGCTGCGACCTTCATGGCTTCATCTACGGCTGACCTCCCTTTGTCCGCCACCACCTCCAACAAGTCTGGTTCTTCGGCCTAGGGGGCTGCAGATGGAAGGGGCCAGTGAAAAAACAAATGAATGGAAATCTCGAAGCGGATAAAGAAGCCAGTGGAGGCAGCCAGAGACTGAAAGGGAAAAAGGGTTAAGCTAGATACCTTGGGAAGTCTGCCGGGCAGGGGTCTCTATTTCCCTGGCAACAGTCATTGCCGGGTCACGAGCCTCGCTCTCTGCCGGGATTGACTCGGCGGCCTTCTGCATTGTCCTTGCCGTGGAGGATTCCATGACGACTTCTTCGGTTTGAGCGGCGTGGGACATGTGCTCCTCCCAGAGTGGCTCGCCCTGCGTTGCCTCGCCCCCTCCCCCACGTGAAGGGGCAGAAAGGTGTTCTCCATCATCTCTAGCGGGCGGGGTTAACTCCCTACTCCCAGGCCGGGGGCTGGGTTGGGGGCTCGACATAGTGTCTTCGGCAATCTTACCTGCCAAAGCCGAGCCCTCTACGCCCTGTAGCGACCGAGGCGCCGAAGCTTCCTCTGGGAATGATGGATGAGGGTCTCCGCCTGCTCTTCCACTTCCCTACCGGCGACAACAAGAACAAGAGGTCAGTCGGCAAAAGCATTCAAATCTGCTTGAAGAGATATCAACCACAAAAAGAAATCCTCCTTACTCTTCCACGATGAGCATGGAGTTCAAGTTGAACTCCGTGGGTGGACGGGACTCTCTTCTTCTCTTCTGAGACGGAAGGGTGGAGCTTCCTGGCAGCTTCGGCGCCTGCCGTGACATCAAGGGCTTCGGGGGAGATGAGCTCTGCGAGGAGCTCGAGCCAGAAGAGCTGGAGTCCGCCTCCATGGCCATCGGCCGTTTGGCGGAAGGTGCTTTGGCTTGAGCAAGGCGAGGAGATTGGCGACACACCACATCGGCCTTGGTAGACTTGGTGGAGATCTTCTTCACCTTCTTGGTGGGTGGTGCCGGGTTGGAGGTCGCCGCCCCTCGGGCGACGGCGTGCCTACGGGTATGCTGGTCTGGGTCCGGTGCGGGGGTTTGCGGTCCTGCTGCAAGCCATTCCTCTTGAGGGACTACTGCCGCGCCCCCATCTCTCTCCGCCTCCTCTCCCTCCTGGAGCTCCTTTGCTGCCGTGGCTAGAGCGTCTATCCTGGCAAAGTTATCCCCGACAAGCTCTCCCCCGGAAGTATCTTCCATGGTTTACGCCTCGCTGCCGCCCTGGGATGAGCTCCCGTTCCCAGCATTCCCTTTGCCTTTCCCGGCCTTTGCGGCCTTCTCCATCTCTCCCCGGCGGGCATATTTGTCCTCCACGACTCTCTTCAGAATATACGCTACCTCCGCAGCGGAGGTGCGTTTATACATTCCCTCTTTGGCCCTGGTGGCCTTCTCCACCAAGGTGCTCGACCACTGGAGCTCTTCATCAAGAGAAGGGAGCTGCCAGGTGCCCGATACTCCCTCAGTGTTGCAATCCGGCACCCACTTCAGTAACTGATCCCAGGTAGAGTTGATGTTTAGGGGAACGATGAGCTTGAACATCTCGAAGCGACCAAATAGGTAGTCGCACAACCAAGCATGGCCATAAACTGACAAGTTATTGTCAAAACCGCATTGCCGCTGTCGTTGTCAAAACTGGCGGATATCGGGTAGGGGGTCCCGAACTATGCGTTTAGGCTGGATGGTAACAGGAGGCAGGGGACACGATGTTTTACCCAGGTTCGGGCCCTCTTGATTGAGGTAAAACCTACGTCTTGCTCGATTAATATTGATGATATGGGTAGTACAAGAGTAGATCTACCACAAGATCAGAGAGGCTAAACCCTAGAAGCTAGCCTATGGTATGATTGTATGTTGTGGTTGTTGTCCTACGGACTAATACCCTTCGGTTTATATAGACACCGGAGAGGGTTAGGGTCACACAAGGTCGGTTACAAAGGAGGAGATATCCATATCCGTATTGCCTAGCTTGCCTTCCACGCCAAGTAGAGTCCCATCCAGACACGAGACGAAGTCTTCGATCTTGTATCTTCATAGTCTAACAGTCCGGCCAAAGGATATAGTCCGGCTGTCCGGAGACCCCCTAATCTAGGACTCCCTCAGTAGCCCCTGAACCAGGCTTCAATGACGATGAGTCCGGCGCGCAGTATTGTCTTTGGCATTGCAAGGCGGGTTCCTTCTCCGAATACATCACAGAAGAATTTGAATACTAGGATAGTGTCCGACCCTGCAAAATAAGTTCCACATTGCACTTTAGAGAGAACAATATTTTCGCAGATCTAGTTTGCTGGCTTGTTTTGGTAGCATGACGTTATGTCATGGCCCGGTGCTTATTCGAACCATTTCCTTCAGCCAGCCCCGCACATAACGCGAGGCAGTTTTTCGACACGTCTTGTCAAAGCAGAGATCGTGTCCCCTTATTACAGGATTCTCATCAATACGGGCGTGGGTAACCCAACCGCGCCATCAATTACGGTGCTCGGGGGATAAGTGAGTTTTACCAGGTAAGTGGGGACGCTTAGTTTCGTCCGCCCATATAAAGGGATAAGGATTCACCTTTCTATCCACGCCTTCTCCCTCCCCTACTCATCCGTTTTCGCACACTCGAGCTCTAGCACCCAAGTCCACACTTCCCACCTCAACCTTCTCCAACCATGTTCGGAGCGGGAGGCAGGTGGATGGGCTCCTCTTTCACGGAGGGAGACATCAAGAAGCTGTGCGGAGCCAGAGACTTAGCCGCGAACATCGCGCATCGGCTGCCCGCTGCGGGGTAGATCGTCCCTACCCTGGAACCTCACGAGAGGGTAGTTTTCCTTCACCACTTCCTCTGCGGACTAGGGTTTCCCCCCCATCCATTCGTCCGTGGTCTCATGTTCTACTACGGGCTGGACTTTCATGATCTGGCCCCGAACTTCATCCTCAACATTTCGGTGTTCGTCGTCGTGTGTGAGGCTTTCCAACGCATCCGGCCCCACTTTGGCCTGTGGTTAAAGACCTTCAATATCAAGCCGAAGGTGGTACAAGGCCAACAAGCAGAATGCGGCGGAGCCATGGTGGGCAAGATGCCCAACGTCATATGGCTCGAAGGCTCCTTCGTGGAGACAATAACGGGATGGCAATCGGCATGGTTCTATATCACCGAGCCGCGTGACGCCAAATGGGTGGCAGCCGCCAAGTTTTGATATGGATTCCCTACACGGCTCACATCTTGGAAAGAGAAGGGCTTGTCGTGGGGTTCGTCGGTGGAGCTGGATGGACTCCAGAAATGTATCCGGAGTATGGCGAGCAAGAAGCTCAAGCTTGTCAACATAGTCCAAGTTATGCTCATCCGCCGGATCCTCCCGTGTCAACAACGGGATTTTACCTTGTGGGAGTTCGACCCGGCCCGGCACCAAACTCTGAGCGAGCTCTTTGATACGACACACAAGGACGTCTGGAAGGTGCTGTTCAAGGGCGCCGAGGTCCATCCTTCTCTCGCCGAGGACCGCGGACTAAGCGCAAAGCGCCTAGCACGTTCGGTTAGTTCAATACGTCCCGTAAGACATTTATTTTCCCTAGCTTAATTATGTGCGATGTCTAATCTCCATGCCTTTGACAGGACTGGGTAGAGATGTCAGGGCAGATCGACTGTCCGGCCCCTTCGCCCGAAGATACTGCGAGCGTTCTCCTGACGGAGATGCTGACTCCGGCTCCTTACAAGGTGCCGGAGAAGACCAAGAAGGCCAAGGGAACCCGAAAGAGTTCCCTGCGCCAGGTGTTATCGGACTCATTGTCCAATAACTCTGCGGCACACTCCTCCCCCGAAGATGAGGAGGAAGAAGAAGATGCTCCCCCTCCAGGCGGGGGAGACAGGAAAAGGAAGGCCGCCCCAACTAGGGAGGCCGAAGGGTCCAAGAAGGGAAGGACTCTCCTTCCGGACAGTTCCACCACCGCCGATGAAGGAGAAGACGAGTGGTTGCCCAGGGCCAAGCCCCCGGGGAGATCGTAAGTATTCGGATACCAGAGTAACTCATAGGATTCTTTTGTCGCACTTCTTTCCCTAACCCCGAACATAATTATGCAGGCCGCCACGAGCCAATCGAGGTATCATCGGACGGCTCCCTGGGCTCGTCCGACATGGACAACGATCCAGTCCCGACTGCCACCTCCCCTCATCCTGCCGACGACGCCGAGGTGTTGTCTCAAGAGGCACCAGTTCAAGGGGAGATAGTCCCGGAGGTGCCTCAAGGCGACCTTCCGGACTCCTGCAGCCGAGGGGACGGGGCCCTTGAGAGCTCAGAGTTCGGCTCTCAGCCAAACACCGCGCCGGAACCTCGAGCGGTTCCAGGCTCAGGCAGGCGGCCTCCTTCTAAGAGGGGAAAGACGCCTGTGCTGGTGACCTCTGTCCATCCAGAGGCGCCGGACAATCTGCTGGAAGCACTTCGCAGCGCTTCCATCAAAGAGGAGCACCGCACTATCATGAGTGCGGTGATCCAGAAGGTTCAGTCCACCAAGAGCGGATTGACTGAAGCCTATGCCAGCCTTCTAACTGGCTTCGAGGTAAGTGTTTTAAAGTGTAGTAGAAATATTACCGCATAGAGAGTAGCCCCTGATGCTTTGTTCGGTGCTCACAAATAAAAGCCGAACAGAGGATCAAATAATATCGCAGGAGTCTAGTATAAGTATGTAAATATGCATATGCAGGCTTCGCTGCTGGCATCCGCCGCATTGACTGCGGAGGTCGCCGTACTGAAGCAGGCCCTCAAGGGGTCCCAGAAAGAGCTCGGCCTTGCCAAGAAGCAGCTCGAGGAGAACAAGGGTAAGTAATACCCTGTCTATAGATATGTATATATAAAAGAAGATGCGATTGCAAAATGACAGGATCATTGAATATTTGCCAGGGGCCACGACCGATGTGGCGACCCTAAAGCAAGCGCTAACCAAGGCCGAAGATAAAGCGGCCAAGGAGCGCACCGAGCGAGAGAAGCACGAGGCTCGAGTGGGCGAGGTGCAGCAAGAGCTCCAGGCTCTCGTGGCGAAGCACGAGGCATTGGAGCTTGACTCAAAGATGTGGGAGTCTGAGCTTGCCGCAGCCCTCGAGAGTGCAAAAAGCGCCAAGGCCGAAGCCCAAAAGGCCCTCCAAGAGATCAACGCGATGAAGAAGATAGCGGCGGGTAATGCTTTCTATATGCAAAGCAAGCATGTAAAAGTAAATTACCTATTACTTACCCGAATCCAGAGCTCTCCAGGAGCATTCGCAGATTTGCCCCATAGCGTGTCCGATGCCGCACAATTTTACCATGCCGAGGATGGAAGCTCAACGGAGAAACTGTTCTGGTCTCAGTATGCTGAGGCCGAACACCCGGTGCCAATGAGCGACCAGTGAAGCAGATGGTCGAACTACATAAGGCGGCCGATCGGGCCATGAAGAGCTTTATAGTCCGGCTGTGGCCTGGCGGCACCCTTCTGAACAGCTTCTTCGGCCTGGTGAGGCGGCTTGTGGATGCCTGCCCGCGGCTGGAGGTCGTCAAGCGATCTGTCTGCATTGATGGTGCACGCCAGGCTTTCGCCCGTGTGAAATTGTAGTGGGTCAAGCTAGACGCCGTGAAGCTGATCAAGAAGGGGCCGCCGGAGGGCAAGGAGCACCGCCACCAAGAGATGTACTACGAGGGTGTTCTGCCGGGTGCCCGTCTCATCGCGGATGAGTGTTCAAGAGATGTAATATTTGAGTGAGACTTGCTCGTTTTATCCTGTATTTATGAAAACTTGTTTCATATGTGCTATGCAACGCTTGTTTGAATTTAAAATATTACCTTCTGTTTGGCTGTTTATCCAATCTGAGAGATGGCTAGTCCTCGGCTTCTGCCCCCATGCCACGAGTGCTGGGGTGTTCGGGATAAACCTGAACACTCTTGTTCCCATGTTTGGGTCCTTCGAGGGAGGTGCTCAGCACAGCGAACAAGGCAACTAGACTAATAATGCTTTATCACTCTCACTTAGCCATAGAATTCTATAATTTTAAATTTCGGCGAAGCCCCTGGTATTCGGAAGGCCGAATTCGGGGCGCGATACACGCCTTTAAGCCGGACAGGGCCGGCCCCTCGCTCTAAGCGGCATAAGTCTTTAGGGACTTGAAAACCTCACCGAATAGCGACCAGTCTCTCGCCTTATCATGACAGTCAGTTTTAGCTTTCTCTACTAAGGTGCTGAACCCAGCAGAACCGGGGCACAATCGCAGTAGTTCTCCTAGCGCTACCTTAGCCGATAGAGCGGAACGTAAGGTACCAAAACATAGGAGCCGGGCAAACTCAACATTTGATGAAAGACATGATTCGGAGCTGATGCATATAATGCTATAAGTTCGGGGTGCCGCACTTGGGAAAGTGTTCAGACTTTTCACACCGCATTGTGGGGTACGTAAGCCCCTGGTGTATTGGCCGTACCAAAGTGTACGGTTGCAAGGCGTCATTAATGAGCACAAAGATATATATATTTATATAACAGCAATACAATAATAATCGTAATGTCATGCATTGTTTATTCAAAAAATTGCGTTAAGGCAGAGTGATACAGATAATGCGATAAGTAAAGAGTAGGACTATGTCACTTCCAAGGGCAAGCTGAGGAATGATATTAAATCGAATATTTCGCTCGTTACTGTAATCCACCTGGGAATTTCGTGGTATGACGTAGTTGTCTGCCTCCTTGGTTGCTGCATCATGTGTTCGGCAATAGTGCTGTCGGACAGTATTTCCAGAGATTAATGTCCTGAAAAAAGGAAAAATAACCAAGCGAGAAGCCCCTAGTGCGGTTTAAGCCGCGTCTTGGGGCATGCCGCAGTTGTGGCCCCCCTCCTTGTCTGTGCCCATGGTATTTTTAATGCGTAATTATGTACGCGTGGCACGAGTTCTGCCGCTGGGCTGGGATAGGGGTGGCCGCCGTATTGCTACGCGAGCTTAGATCGCGCCAAGTGGTCTATTTGCCGATTACTCCGAGCGCGCTTGAAGGTGTCCGGGCTTTGAAGCGCCGAACTGGTTCATTGCCTTGAGAGGCTGCTTTGCGCTTCTGCTGCGAGGGCTGCGGTGTGCTCCTCTGTTCGGAGAGAGCGCTCTATGTTTCGATTGACTGTAATAACTCCGCGAGGTCCTGGCATCTTGAGCTTGAGGTATGCGTAATGCGGTACCGCATTGAATCTAGCAAATGTACTTCGCCCGATAACCACTGCGGAACGGGACTATATCGAAGATTAACTCTTCGCTTCGGAAATTATCCGGGGATCCGAAGACCACTTCCACTGTAATTGAGCTTGTGCAATGGGCCTCCACACTTGGAATGACGCCTTTAAAGGTCGTTTTTGTGGGTTTGATCCTGGAGGGGTCTACACCCATTTTGTGCACTATGTCCTGATAAAGCAGGTTCAGGCTGCTGCCGCCATCCATAAGGACTCGAGTGAGGTGGAATCCGTCAATGATTGGGTCTAGGACCAGTGCGGCAAATCCGCCATGACGGATGCTAGTGGGGTGGTCCCTGCGATCGAAGGTGATCGGACACCTTCAATGCATAGACGTCCAAGGGTTGAACTTTGGGGCGACTGGCTCCAACGCATAGACATCCCTGAGCGCACGTTTCCGCTCCCTCTTGGGGATGTGGGTTGCGTATATCATGTTCAACGTTCGCACTTGCGGGGGAAACCTCTTCTGTTCTCCAGTGTGCGGCTACCGGGGCTCCTCCTCGTCATCGCTATGCGGCCCCTTGTCCTTGTTTTCGGCTATTAACTTTACGGCCTGCTTGAACACCCAACAATCCCTGTTGGTGTGCTTGGCTGGCTTGTCCGGGGTGCCATGTATTTGACACGAGCGATCGAGTATACAGTCCAAGCTGGACGGACCCGGCGTACTTTGTTTGAATGGCTTTTTCCGCTGTCCGGGTTTAGAGCCTTTGAATCCGGCATTGACTGCCGTATCCTCGGTATTTTCGCTGTTAAAACAGCGCTTTTGTTTGTTGCGACGTGACCTGCTATTGCCGTCCTTGGTATCCGGGGTACCATGGTTCTTTGATATGTTATTACTGCGAGCCAGCCAGCTGTCTTCTCCCGCACAAAAGCGGGTCATGACCGTCGTGAGGGCTGCCATAGATTTCGCCTTTTCCTGACCAAGGTGCTGGGCTAGCCGCTCGTCTCGGATGTTATGTTTAAAAGCCGCTAAGGCCTCTACATCCGGACAGTCGACGATCTGATTTTTCTTTGTAAGGAACCGAGTCCAGAATTGCCTGGCCGACTCTTCTGGCTGCTGAATTATGTGGCTCAAGTCATCGGCGTCTGGTGGTCGCACATATGTGCCCTAAAAGTTGTCGAGGAATGCGACTTCCAGATCTTCCCAACAGCTAGTGGAGTCCGCTAGCAAGCTGTTAAGCCAATGCCACGCTAGTCCTTTGAGCTTTAGTGGGAGGTATTTGATGGCGTGTAAGTCATCACCACGGGCCATGTGGATGTGGAGGAGGAAATCCTCGATCCATACTGCGGGATATGTTGTGCCGTCATATGATTCAATATTTACAGGTTTGAAACCTTCTGGGAATTGATGTTCCATTACTTTGTCTGTGAAGCATAAGGGGTGTGCGGCGCCTCTGTATTGGGCTATGTCGCGACGCAGCTCGAATGGGTCTTGCCCGCTGTGTTCGGCCCGACCGGATTTGCTTTTACTATATCCGGCGTGACGTTTATCGTCTCACAGAGTAGTGCGTCCTCGTGATCCGTAGATCGATCTTGCATGCTTCGCTTTGTCCTCCAATATATCTCGCAGGTCTGGCGTATCTCCCCATGCCTTTTTATTCGAATGGCGTTGTGGTGGAGGCTGAACTTTTGGCTGGAATGCCTCTCTATCGCTTCTTCCTCCAGTCGGGGTAGTAACCCGCACTTTGGGTAATTCTTGGAGGGGCGCTCGAGTTTATATTTCTCGGCCGTGAGGACTTCAGTCCATCTGTCAGCTAGCAGATCTTGATCACCTTGAAGCTGCTGCTGCTTTTTCTACAGGCTATTTGCCGTGGCCATAAGCCGGCGCTTGAAGCGCTCTTCTTCGACGGGATCCTCTGGTACGGCGAATTCATCGTCGCCAACGCTTGCCTCGTCTTCGGAGGGGGGCATGTAATTGTCATCCTCCTCCTCTCCGTCCGCCGCTCTCTCAGGAGAGCTGGCTGCTCCATCCTCCTGCTCTAAATCATGCTGGAGGGGATTGTTGTTGTCTTCGGCACTATCCGGAGTGTTATTATCTCCTGTGCAGGTATCAGCACTTTTGCTTTCGTGGGACTTAGAGCAGCGGCGCTGACGTTAGTGCTTGGGTTGCTTCTTGGAGGGATCATCCTCCACTATCTCGTCGCCATTGCCTTCTTTAGGTGTATCCACCATGTATATATCATATGACGAGGTGGCTTTCTAGTGCCCTATAGGTGATGGTTCATGTTCGTCTCCTACATCGTCGTCCATACCGTCGATTTCTTCGGAATTGAAGTCGAGCATGTCAGTTAAATCATCGACAGTGGCTACGAAGTGGGTGGTGGGTGGGAGTCGAATTTCTTCATCGTCCGCATCCCAATCCTGTTGGCCATAGTCCGGCCAGGGCTCTCCTGACAAAGAGAGAGACCTTAGTGAATTCAGAATGTCGCCGAAGGGCGAGTGCTGAAAGATATCCGCGGCGGTGAATTCCATGATCGGCGCCCAATCGGATTTGATTGGCAGGGGCGCGGGCGGTTCGGAGTCCGGAAAATAGTTCGGCACCTTGGAGTCACAGGCTGCGCAGAGGATTAGGCTGGTGTTCGGCTCGATCGCCGTTGAGACTGCAGCCCCTGAGGCAGTGTCTAGCCACCCGTCCTCCATCGGCGCAGTTGGCCCCGAGCTAAGGGTCGGAGCTGATGCGGGCGCGGCCTCTGGGGTACTGTTCGGCGGCAGAGCTAGGTCATACCCATCGTGACAGTGCGGCGCGCCCGGCTATGGCTCGAATCCGTCGAAGATCAAGTCTCCACGGATGTTGGCCGTGTATTTCAAACCTCCAAACCTGACCTGACAGCCAGGGGCGTAGCTTTCAATCTGCTCCAGATGGCCAAGTGAATTAGCCCGTAGTGCAAAGCCGCCGAATACGAAGATCTGTCCGGGGAGAAAAGTCTCGCCCTGGACCGCATCGCTATCAATGATAGTAGGAGCCATCAAGCCTAACGGCGACGACAAAGAGGAACTCTCAATGAAAGCACCAATGTCGGTGTCAAAACTGGCGGATCTCGGGTAGGGGGTCCCGAACTGTGCGTCTAGGCCGGATGGTAACAGGAGGCAGGGGACACGATGTTTTACCCAGGTTCGGGCCCTCTTGATGGAGGTGAAACCCTATGTCCTGCTCGATTAATATTAATGATATGGGTAGTACAAGAGTAGATCTACCACGAGATCAGAGAGGCTAAACCCTAGAAGCTAGCCTATGGTATGATTGTATGTTGTGGTTGTTGTCCTACGGACTAAAACCCTTCAGTTTATATAGACACTGGAGAGGGTTAGGGTTACACAAGGTCGGTTACAAAGGAGGGGATATCCATATCCGTATTGCCTAGCTTGCCTTCCACGCCAAGTAGAGTCCCATCCGGACACAAGACGAAGTCTTCAATCTTGTATCTTCATAGTCTAACAGTCCGGCCAAAGGATATAGTTCGGCTATCCGGAGACCCCCTAATCCAGGACTCCCTCGGCCGCCATATAGCCACGTGGGCCTATCCCTTTCCTGCAGCGGTGAGATGCGGCAAAGGAGGAAATCTGATCCCACATGCTTGATGCTTAACCCGGCAGCCGCCAGGTGGATGATCTTATTAATTGTCGGGCGCAACCTGTCATCAGAAAGGCCCTGGGTGCTCCAATCCTTGTCGTGCTCGACGGACTCCGGCCTCGCTTCACAAAACTCGGGGGCTTCTTTGTCCAGGATCCAACACCAATCCCCTCTCCATTCATCCCATCTCTCGCATTGGTACCCCGAGAGGTAATTCATCTTCGACCGTGGTATCCAGCTGATGATCCCAGAGCGGTTAACTCTGCCCTCCACCTGCGGGACAAAGTAATGCCAGAATAAATCCACATTGTGCTTCACCTCGAAGAAATTCTCACACAAATGCGCGAAGATGGCCATGGTCGCCATTGCATTCAACGTGAAATGAACGAGGTGAAATCCATAGATGTTCATGATTGCCTCAAAGAACTCAGAAAAAGGAGGACACAGATCACAGATGAAAAAAGTGGCAAAGAACCGATAAGAATCGGGGGGATTCACCTTAACCACTTCGTGGACCATGGGTGCTCCATGCCCTTTCTCAACGTGCCGCCCCCACAGATACCCGTACTTCGCCCGAAGGACGGGGCCGCTCAAGTTGGACGGAATAAGACGACGTCCTCGCTCCGCTTATTGTTCAGCTCCACCGACCTTTTATTCCCCTCGGCGGCGGGCTCCTTCACCGCGGTCGTCGACTTCTTCTTGTTCGCGGGTCTCTTCCCCATTTCCACGACAACCGGAGAAGGATTCGTTGGAGAAGATGGCAGCGGAAGGAGAAGCGAGGTGGGGAACTGTCACTTGGCTTGCGGAGGGAGAAGATGGGGGAGTGGGGCGAGAGACAGATGAGTCATGTCGTTCCGATTTAACCTGCTCTTAAGAGGGGGGAAAGTGGGACAGAGGAGTGATGCTTTAACAAGTTACCATTTTACCATAAGTGCAACTGCCCCACGACCCCACGACGCGTAGTAATTACGGAAAGTGAATGTTGGATTGAGTAGTCATTGTGGCAAACCGTCATGCACAACCCTCTCCTGCCACGTATCCGCGCAGTGTTTGGGGCCTAACCCAACGTGCCACGCGACACGTACGTCTCAGGAGCGGGGGCTTATGTCGGGGAAAATATATAGGGGCGGACATTTCCCCCTGACTCGTGCACGGACAAGCTAGGGACAGGTCAGAAATTGAAGGGACAAGATATTTGAAGAACCAACATGCAACTCAGAGGGACCAAGATCGAGCCTAAGGAGCAATATATCGGCAAGAGAAGGGCCTCCCTTGCCGGGTAGGCAAGCCCGACAAGGGGCGAGGCCACCACCAGAAGCAAATGACCAAGGCTCCCCGACAGAGCCTGCCGTGGCTCACGGGGGCAGAACCACCCTACCAACCACTCAAGCACGACTCATGTCGTCAATCAGTGCGGTGTCGAGCTGCATGACGAATAAGTGGCAGCCGTTCTCCACATGGCAACCATTTCCTACCGAAGAAGCCTACACATGAAAAACATCCTTCAACATGTCAAGAGAGAAGGTGCGGAGCTGGCAAGATTGCCCGGCAGGTCTTGCCGGGCGACCCGTGACGTGACACTTAGCGGCACATTTAATGCACCCTGTCAGCCCACAGAGTAAGGCATGATAGCACTGTTCACTATCATATCAGTGGATAATGACCAGTTTGCCACTGCGGTGTCCCCATAATTTATAAATGGAGGCCCATGGCACTCATAGGAAGGGTTAGAGGGTTGGAAAGTTGACAAACCCAAGCCACCATGCGCGCGTAGTCGCTACACCCCTGAGGCAAACCTTGCTGGGCAACTATACTACGCACCACCACATTCATTCCACCATCAATCCACTAAAGTAGGAGTAGGGTCTTATGCCTCACGACGGCCTGAACCTGGATATATCACTTGTGTGCTCTCTGCCGCACTGCCATACACTGGCTTGTTCTTTGTGCAATGCGTTGTGCCCCCACTGAACCAAGAAGGGGCCACCAGGTCCCATAGGTGGCCAGAGAAATCCCGCGACAAGCAGGCCGAGAATAGTTCTCCCCCTAAGTTAAGAACAAACTATGCTCAGATTTTTGAGCCCTGCGTACCGGATACCCATCTTTAGGAAGAGACCGTATGTCCTCCGAACGTAGAATTAGGCGTCGAGCCCGAAAATCTCCAGGACCCTCCAGATCCTGAACTAGTGACATCAGAGATTCTTCACACTCCAAATCCAATAGTGGGTCAGGGTTCGGATTTCAACCCACCCACCCACTACAAGCAATATTACCCAAGAAACTCAGGTCCTCCAGACATATGTGACCTAATGTACGTATGGCAGCAACCCCAGGAAACGGTCCATCACTTCTAGGTCAGGTTCCTCCTTGTTAAAAACATGATTAAAGATTGCTGCGACGACGATGCGGTTTCAGTTTTTTGCTGCAACTGTACGGACGAGGGAATTCTCAATGCCCTCAACCGCCGCCGCATACTGCACTTTGCAGATTTGGCACACATAGTACAGAAGTACTATGTAATGGAAAGCGCATGGAAAGCACAGACAGCCCGATGGGATCCTCCTATCTTTAAGCAGCCCATCGGACGGGCAAATAGAATGCACCCTAACGGGGAACCCGATAATCATCTCATTGACAAGAAAATCAAATCCTTCACGGGACATAGATCTATCCTTGACGAACTGCTTGACAAGCCCTGTCAGATACACACGACGCCGAACACCGAACCAACACATAGCCTTTGGGCATGTTGGGTACTCCGGCAGGTGGCTAAGGGCGGCGAGGCCATCCTCACCAACACTAACCCGGATAAGTACTCTTCGGAGGATGACGATCTCAATGTCTTAACGGTCTTCGAGACCTTTTATTCATATAATCGGCGCAAAAGGGCGTTCCGAGACCTCGCCGAAGTTAACCAAGTAGCCGCAATAAACCTTTGGAATGATATGGTAATAACTTTTACTGCCGATGACGAACCAAGGGCCAGATCAGTCCAAGCACCTGCCACCTTGGTCTTAAACCCAATTGTGGATGGCTTTAGACTAACCAAGGTGCTCATGGACAGCGGCAGCGGACTGAATCTCATCTACGAGGACACGCTCAATAAAATGCAAATGGACAAGAGTCGCATTGAGCAAAGCGTCACCACATTTCTAGGAATTATCCCCAATCGAGATGCACGATGCACGTGGAAAATTAAACTTGATGTAGTGTTCAGCACGCCGGAGAACTACAGGTCCGAAGAGTTGCTCTTCCACGTGGCACCTTTCAATAGCGGATATCACGCACTGTTGGGTCGAGACGCCTTCACACGCTTTCAAGCCATACCCCATTACGGGTACATAAAGCTCAAAATGTCAGGGCCTAACGGAGTTATCACAATCACCAGTGATTCGGATATAGCACTCCACGCGAAAACAAAACTGCATCCTTGGCCCTCGAGGAACTATCTGAGGCCCTCGCGACCGAGGAGTTAACCACTCTGCGTTCCATAGTGGACAAAGATGATGTAGTCCTCCATTAGAGGCCCAAGTCCACTTCTTTCAAACCAACAGAGGAAATAGTTAAATTTCATGTGCACCTGAAGGATCCTACCAAGACAGCCTCCATCGAAGCATAGCTGGATCCGATGGTCGACGTCGCCTTGCGAGCGTTCCTGCGTGAAAATTGGGACATCTTTGCCTGGCACCCTTCGGATATGCTAGGAATGCCACGCAGACTGGCCGAACACAACCTCAACATAATAATGGGGTTCAAACCAGTCAAGGAAACGTTGCGACGATTTTCCAAACCCAAATGACAAGCTATGGGGGAGGAGCTAGCCAAGCTAGTTGAGGCCGGGTGCATTAGAGAGATCAAACACCCGGACTGGCTGGCAAACGTGGTGATGGTGCCAATTTGTGTCGATTTCAAGGCCCTCAATAAGGCTTGCCCTAAGGACCCCTTCCCACTACCCCGCATTGACCAAATCATTGACGCGACTGTAGGACATGACTCACTGTGTTTCCTTGACACATACTCCGGATACCATCAAATTAAGATGAAGGAGACTGACCAAGCTGCAACAACATTCATTACTCCCTATGGGCCTTTCTGCTTCAACACCATGCCTTTCGGGCTCAAAAACGCTGGCGCCACTTACCAATGCATGATTCAAACATGTCTGGAAAATCAAATTGGCAAGACAGTGGAGGCATATGTAGATGATGTTGTCATCAAGACTAAACACGTCGAATCATTGGTGGATGATCTACGACTCACATTCGACAACCTCCGAACATATGACATACGGCTCAATCCTGAAAAATGTGTCTTCGGCGTTCCAGCCGGAAAACTACTTGGGTTCACCATTTCCAATAGAGGAATTGAAGAGAACCCGGCAAAAATCCGAGCCTTTTTACAATTGGCAACGCCAACAGACTTAAAGCAAGTCCAGAAACTAGCCGGGTGCATGGCAGCCTTGAGCCGCTTTATCTCCAGATTAGGAGAAAAGGCGCTACCACTTTATCGACTCCTGCAACACACCGACCACTTCGAGTGGACGGACACGGCTACAGCCGGATTGGAAGAAAAAAACTTTGTTAGGAAGCAACCCAATCCTTGCCGTACCAAGTGTTGGCGAACCTATGTTCTCTACATATCTGTGACTCGTCAGGTAGTGAGTGCGGTGCTCATCACCGAACGACAAGAGACAGGGACATAAATTCCACTCCAGAAACTAGTGTACTATGTATCGGCGGTTCAACACCATATAAATCTCGATACCCACACTATCAAAAGATAGCGTGGTCTGATAACCCACAACTATAGGGGATCGCAACAGCTTTCGAGGGTAGAGTATTCAACCCAAATTTATTGATTCGACACAAGGGGAGCCAAAGAATATTCTCAAGTATTAGTAGCTGAGTTGTCAATTCAACCACACCTGGAAACTTAGTATCTGCAGCAAAGTGTTTAGTAGCAAAGTAATATGATAGTGCTGGTAGCGGCAACAAAAGTAAAGACAGCAAAAGTAATGTTTTTCGTATTTTGTAGTGATTGTAACAGTAGCAGCGGAAAAGTAAATAAGCGAGAACTAGTATATGGAAAACTCGTAGGCACCGGATCAGTGATGGATAATTATGCCGGATGTGGTTCATCATGTAACAGTCATAACATAGGGTGACACATAATTAGATCCAATTCATCAATGTAATGTAGGCATGTATTCCGTATATAGTCATATGTGCTTATGGAAAAGAACCTGCATGACATCTTTTGTCCTACCCTCCCATGGCAGCGGGGTTCTATTGGAAACTTAGGGATATTAAGGCCTCCTTTTAATAGAGAACTGAAGTGTCACTTAGTTTGAGGAGTTCACGTATTCAAACTAAAAGATGGACCTACATGTTCAAACTAAAATTTAGGGATATTAAGCCCAAGCCGATCATAGTTTGTTGCGACCCCCAGGGCGGCGATGCGATCAAGCAGTTTGTTCGAGGATGAGACATCTGCCGGATCCATCTTTTCATAGTGTTCGAGGCTGATGCGGAGATGATGTTTAGTGATTGTGGAGGCTGCCTTTGGCTTAATGGCCTGCCCATGGTGAAACCGCCAAGCTGGACGACCTGTCCTGGAGCTAGGGCCCTTCCAGAGGTGATGTTGTCCTTGATGACAGGGCGATCCATCGATCCTTCCATCAACGGCACAATGGAACACTCAGTGAAATCACCAATGTTGGTGTCAAAACTGGCTGATCTCGGGTAGGGGTTCCCAAACTGTGCGTCTGAGGATCGAAGGTAACAGGAGACAAAGGGGACACAATGTTTACCCAGGTTCGGGCCCTCTTAATGGAGGTAAAACCCAATGTCCTGCTTGATTGTATTTGATGAGTATAGGGGTTACACGAGTCGATCTACCTTGAGATCGTAATGGCAAAACCCTAGATGTCTAGCCTATATGAATTCTGATGATCTCTACGGACTAACCCCTCCGGTTTATATAGACAGCGGAGGGGCCTAGGGTTGTACAGAGTCGGTTTACAGAGGAAGTAAACTATACATCTGAATGCCAAACTTTCCTTCAACGCAAAGGAGAGTCCTATCCGAACATGGGGGAAGGTCTTCTACCTTGCATCTTCACGGCTCACCAGTCCGGCCCATAACACACGGCTCGTACATTCGAGGACCCCCTAATCCAGGACTACCTTAGTCTTCCCGTTAGGGGTCTTGAATCCAAGTGGATCTTCTATGAGGAGGTGATGGTCCCTCTCGGTGGAGTAGATCCGGATGGATGAGCGAGGCTCTATCTCACATATGAGCTATCACAACTCTAACCCTGGCAAGAGGGAGGAGGAGGTCTATTTATAGTCTTAGTGGACGAAGGGGTACATGGGCTTTGGCCCAACACGCAGTCGGCACACAGGCGTCGGACGTCTGACGGTCATCGGCCATCTGGAGGCTCGCGGGTGATCGGACGTCCGGCTAGGATCGGCCGTCCGATGTTTTGGCTCTGTTAGGGCTTGGTTGGTCATCCGATCGGGGTCAGACATCTGGTGCATCGGTCGTTCGGAGGGCTCCATTCTTCCGGTGTTTTGGCTCGGACCCTTAGGTGTTAGATTTCCGAAGGGCGTCGGTTGTCCAGTGGCTGTAGGGCGTCAGTCGTTCGGTAGCTGTCGGTCGACCGGGCATTGGATTCTTCGCTGGGAGGAACTTGGTCGGCTGGCTAATGCTCTAGGTGTCATTCGTCCGACAAGCTTCGGTTGTCCGATGGCTGGAGGTTTCCTGGCAGCTCTGCTTCTTGTCCCTTGTACTTGGTGTCCTCACCATCTTGTACATTGGGTGCAGCTGCTCCATGGTCCTGCTCCAAGTACCTGATCACGCATAGGCTTTCCGCTTGAGGTAGTAACCATGTCTCACATGTAGCAAGTGGTAGTTCGGAGAGGAGTGAGTTCACCTTATCTTCGATAGCCTTTGCTTGGGCTCTTGTCATTGGTCCAAGTGGAGTCGTGGGAGACATAGGTAGGTCCATGGGGATGACCTTGGGATGCTCCGCATCAGGCCGCCAGCTGGAAGATGTTGCATGAGAAGAACAGTGCCTCAGGGATGACCCTGACGGTGGTCATCAAGGAACTGATGAGTGACTTGAGGAAGCTCTGGATCAAGCGTGAGCTAGAGGTGAAAATTTGCCCGAAAGGCGTCTTCGAGCTCTTCCCAACTTCCAATGGAGTTTTCGGGGAGGCCTTTAAGCTAGTGACGAGCTGGCCCTTTGAGCTTGAGGGGTAAGTACTTGATGGCGTGGAGATCATCTCCTCGAGCCATATGGATATGAAGGATGTAGTCTCTATGTTTACTGGTTTGAATGCCTCTTGAAATTCATGGTCCAGCACCTCATCGGTGAAACATAGGGGGGGTGCGGCACCCCTGTAGCTGGGTGTACCGCGTTGTTCGGATGTTTGTTGTGTTGCATTGTATGCTGGGGCGCGCTTGCGTGGTCCATAGATGGATATTGTTGCGCCGTCCTTTGGGTGCGAGCCCTCGCAAGGGTCGCGTGTTGTATTGTGAGTGGCGTTGTATGCCGCTCTGTGTTGGTAGAGGGGTCGTCTATCCGGCCAGGTGGCTGCTTTGATATTTGGTTGTGGGGGGTCTGAGGCCTCCTCATCGAATTCAGGTAGCAGCTTCCGCTTTTGGTAGATCTTGGAGGGGCGATTGTCGCTGTACCTCGCTGCTGTGTTGAGTATTTTACTCCATCTGATTTGGAGTGTGTCTTGCGCAGCCTTGAGCCTTTGCTTCTGCTTTTTAGGACTCCTCGCGGTGGCAACAAGCCTTTTACGGGCATTCTGCTGCTCCGGGTGCCTGTCCGGCGTTATGTCATCTGGACCATTATCCTTGATAGAATTTGTTTGTTCGGTTTGATTATCCAGATTGTCGTTGTCCGGCAGCAGTTCGCCCTGCTCCCGCGCTGGGTCTGTGTGATCGTTATTTCTGTCGAGGCGGGATTTGGGGCGGCGCTTGCGTCGCCGGTTTGATACTCAACACAGCAGCGAGGTACAGCGACAATCGCCCCTCCAAGATCTACCAAAAGCGGAAGCTGCTACCTGAATTCGATGAGGAGGCCTCAGACCCCCCACAACCAAATATCAAAGCAGCCACCTGGCCGGATAGACGACCCCTCTACCAACACAGAACGGCATACAACGCCACTCACAATACAACACGCGACCCTTGCGAGGGCTCGCACCCAAAGGACGGCGCAACAATATCCATCTATGGACCACGCAAGCGCGCCCCAGCATACAATGCAACACAACAAACATCCGAACAACGCGGTACACCCAGCTACAGGGGTGCCGCACCCCCCCTATGTTTCACCGATGAGGTGCTGGACCATGAATTTCAAGAGGCATTCAAACCAGTAAACATAGAGACTACATCCTTCATATCCATATGGCTCGAGGAGATGATCTCCACGCCATCAAGTACTTACCCCTCAAGCTCAAAGGGCCAGCTCGTCACTAGCTTAAAGGCCTCCCCGAAAACTCCATTGGAAGTTGGGAAGAGCTCGAAGACACCTTTCGGGCAAATTTTCAAGGGACTTATGTCCGACCTCCGGATGCGGATGATTTGAGTCATATAACTCAACAGCCCGGAGAGTCAGCCCGAAAGCTTTGGAACAGGTTTCTTACTAAAAAGAACCAGATTGTCGACTGTCCGGACGCCGAAGCCTTGGCAGCATTTAAGCATAGCGTCTGTGACGAATGGCTCGCCAGACACCTCGGCCAAAATAAGACGAGAACGTTGGCCGCATTAACAAGCCTCATGACCCGCTTTTGCGTGGGTTAGGACAGCTGGCTAGCCAGATGCATCACCAACGACCCCTGTACATCTGAAGTTAGAGATGGAAACGGGAAATCATGGCGCAACAGCAATAACAAACTCCAGAATAAAGAAGACAGCACGAATTGCATGGCAGTAAACGCCGGATTCAAAAGCTCTCGGCCAGGTCAGCAAAAGCCGCCCTCTAAAGGCACCAGGGATGAACTGTCTAGCCTCAACAAAATTCTGGACCAAGTATGTCAGATCCATAGTACCCCTGGTAAACCTACTAATCATACCCACAGAGAATGTTGGGTCTTCAAGCAGTCCGGCAAGCTCAACGCCGTACACAAGGGGGAGGACACACCAAGTGAAGACGAGGACGAGCCTCCCAAGCAAGACACTGGGGAACAAAAGAAATTTCCACCATAAGTCAAAACAGTAAACGTGTTACACGTGATCCAGGGAAAAAACAATGCGGCACTCCCAGGAAAATATACCCGAGTGCCTGTCACAAGTCCTGCCACTGGTCGTGTCAATCGATCACTTTCGACCATCACGATTACTCAGCAAGTATCCGACGCACAGGATGGGCTGCCCTGGTATTAGACCCAGTAATTGGCGGATATCACTTCACACGAGTCTTGATGGACGGTGGCAGCAATCTAAACCTAATATATCAGGATACAATCCGCGGGATGCGGTTAGACCCAACAAAAATTCGCCATAGCAATACTACCTTTAAAGGAGTAGCACCAGGCCCAGGGGCTCGTTGTACGGGTTCCCTCCTACCACAAGTTATATTCAGCTCCCCCGGTAACTTCCGTCGCGAGCATTTAACCTTCCACATCGCTCCGTTCCAAAGTGGCTATCAAGCACTGCTCGGACGCGAAGCTTTCGCTCGCTTTAATGCAATACCACACTACGCCTCCCTCACACTCAAGATGCCCGGTCCATGTGGCATCATTTCAGTGAACGGAAATATCAAGCGATCTCTACGCGCCGAAGAGAGTGCGGCTGCTAAAGGCGCCCGGACCAGCGAAAGCATCCAATAGGTCGTCAAGACCTCAGACACAACTAATCAAGTCCGGCGCCGCTATTTATACCGAACAAATGGTCACACCCCTATTTGTCAAATACAAGGGGCTCAACGCGCGCAGACAAGTGGCAATGTTTTCTCATCTTGAATTATACATGGTTTCTCTAAAAACTATCTTTTTGCACGACAACTTTTTCACCTAAATTCCTCTCTTTTACAGACGATCATCGTGCTACACCCGTCTAGGATACGGCACAACGAAGACACAGGCGCAGACGTGCAGCAGAGACCCGCTCCAAGGATTCTTATTAGATTAAGACCCTGCGTAAACCTTTTTTACTGTCTCTTGTTGATACATATCCACCGTTGAGAAGGATGCTGACGTCTTGGCATGTGGCCACACCAGAACAATGCACGTACCTGGACATAAGGGGCTTCTTACAAAGCCCAGTTTATACCATAAAGACCGAATACCTTAGGGAGTGTTCGGCGTCGCGAGTTTGGCCCTATATGCATCAGCTCCGAATCATTGTCTTTGGTCCAATGTTGGGTTTGCCCGGCTCCTGTGTTTTGGTGCCTTACGTTCCGCTTTACCGGCTAAGGTAGCACTAGGAGAACTACTGCATTTGTTCCCTGGTTCATCCAGAGGAGCACCTCAGTAGATAAAGCCGAAAACTGACTGACATGATATAGCGTGAGACTGGTCAACCACTAGATGACCTGTGGGAATATTAGAATTCCTCCGCCTTAACGAAGGGCCGTTTTCCGGACAGGCATGTACGCACCCCGGGACCGGGAGAGTGCGGAGCCACCAGGGGCTATCTAGTAGCCCCACTATCAAACTCCTATGGCTAAGTGAAAGTGTTAAAGCATTATAGTCCGGTTGCCTCGCTCGCTCCGCTATCACCTCCTTAATAGGACCAAGACGTTGGGTTAAGTGTGAACGCGTGTTTTTTGCGAGCACCTCCGCATTATATGCGTGGGGGTTGAAGCCGACGGCTGCAATCTTTCAGGTTATACACATGTATACATAAACGGCCGCCCAGGAGGCATCATATTACTTTCAGGCAAAAGTATAAAACTAGCCTTATAAAAATTTATAAAAGCAATTCGCTTACAATGAGATTACATATCACTCAAACATAATATTTTTTGAGCACTGGGTCTCTATCAAACAAGCACCCTCAAGAACTTCTTCAAAGTAGTTCTCAGCAGCCATTTGGCCTATAGCCGAATCCCGTGCTACAACAGTGGTAGCATCCATCTCCGCCCAGTATGCTTTAACACGGTAAAAGGCCATCCGTGAGCCCTCTATGCACGCCGACCTCTTCATTGCATTAATGCGCGGCACCACGTCAAGGAACTGCTGCACCAAGCTGAAATAGCTGTTCGGTTTTGGCCTTTCCGGCCATAGCTGATCCATAACAGACCTCATGGCGAGTCCGGACAACCTATTCAGTTCGGCCCATTCGGCTAATTGGTCAGTCAATGAAAGCGGACGCTCGGGAGAATGGAATTGTCTCCAAAACAGCTGGTCTACTTCACGGTCCGTCTGACCCTGGAAGTACTTGGCCGCATCGGCAGCGCTCGCCACCAAATCCTTATACACATCCTCCGAACTCCACAGCCGATCCAGAGGGGCATACCGTGGATCTCCAAACTTCCTCCACAACATAAAGGATTTCCCAGCTACAATATCCCCGGCTTCCCTCAGCTCCTCCTTCTTCGCCCTCATAGCAGAGCGGATGTCTTTTCTCGTCGCAGCAGCTTTCTCAAGGTCCGATGCCTTTGCTAGGTTTCCCTTTTCAAGAACCCGGCAACGGTTGGCGGCGGCTTTTAATTCTATGGCCATCTTGGCCATTTTATCTCGGCTCTCGCCATGCGCGGCCTTCTCGGCTTTCAACTCTTCGGCCGCCTTCAAAGCAGCCGCATTACCAAACCTCTCTTGTTCCTTGGCTCGGGCAAGTTCCGCCCGCAAGGCTTCAACAGTGGCAGCTCCATCTGCAGTCACAGCATATTAAAGATACTGGCATCATGCTGCTCTTCCTATGTGGCGTTTACCAGATAATGACACTTACCCTGTGCCTCGTCAAGCCTTTTGTTAACAATCTCGATGTCGGCGTCTGCCGCATCCAACTGCCGTTTTAAATGGGCAAACTCGCTAGTCCGGCTAGCCACCAGAGCTTCCATCACCTTCACATAGAGGTTGTATGGTCAATACCTGGGAATATGATCCTCTGTTCATCGTCGTTTCCGATGACAACCAGAGTCTCGGGGGCTACTATCTACACAGGTGTAACACCCTTGATGCGACTATAGCTCCCACGTGTCGAGGCACGGCTTAGAGACATAATCGCATTGAAGGCATATGTCGCAAGTTAGGCAATCTTCACAACATCCCATGTAATATAAATAATAAAGGGGAGATACCATAGTTGGCTTACACTCGCCACGTCAATCAAGTACATAAATAACGTTACATCATCCAAACAGTCATGGCCCGACTACGACGCCAAAATAAAAGATAACCCAACATGCGACACGGTCCCAATCACCCCCAACTGGGCACCACTACTGATCATCAGGAAAGGAAACACAGTAACGTTGAGAGTCTTCGTCGAACTCCCACTTGAGCTCAAGTGCGTCTCCTAGAGCGGAATCATCAGGCCCTGCATCTGGTGTAATAGTAATCTGTGAGCCACAGGGACTCAGCAATCTCGCACCCTCGCGATCAAGACTATTTAAGATTATAGGTAAAGCAAGGTAAAATATGAGAGGAGCTGCAGCAAGCGACTAGCAAGTATGGTGGCTAACTTATTCGCAAAAGAGAGCGAGAAGAGGAGGCAAAGCGCGAGCGTGAAACTAGAGAGCAACCTGCGCAAACATTACTCCAACACCGTGTCCACTTCCCGGACTCCGCCGAGAAGAGGCCATCACGGTAACACACTCAGTTAATTCATTTTAATTAATTAAGGTTCAAGTTATCTACAACCGGAAATTAACAAATTCCCATTTGCCCATAACCGCGGGCACGGCTTTCGAAAGTTCAATCCCTGCAGGGGAGTCCCAACTTAGCCCATGACAAGCTCTCACGGTCAACGAAGGAATAGACCTCCTCCCAAGACGTTCCGATCAGACTCGGTATCTCGGTTCTTCAAGACACTTCGACAGGTTAAAACAAATCCAGCAACACCGCCCGAATGTGCCGACAAATCCCGATAGGAGCTGCACATATCTCTTTCCCAGGGCACACTCAGATTGTCTAAACTTCCGGTAGGCCAGCCCAGAGTTGCCCCTGGTAGCCACCGGCGGCTGACGGTTTGGACCAACACTCAGAGGAGCACTGGCCCGGGGGGTTAAAATAATGATGACCCTTGAGTCTGCAGAACCCAAGGGAAAGAAAAGGCTAGGGGAAAATGGTAAAACCAAGGTTGGGCATTGCTGGAAAAGCTTTAATCAAGGCGAACTATCAAGGGGTTTCCATTATAACCCAACCGCGTAAGGAACGCAAAAATCCGGGAACATAACACCGATATGACGGAAACTAGGGTGGCAAGAGTGGAACAAAACACTAGGCGAGAGGCCGAGCCTTCCACCCTTTACCAAGTATATAGATGCATTAAGATAACAAGATAAAATAATGATATCCCAACAAGTAAATAAATGTCCCAACAAGGAACGGCCTCCAATCTTCACCTGGAACTAGGAACGCTATAAGAGGGGCTGAGCAAAAGCGGTAACATAGCCAATCAATGGTTTGCTAGGACATGGTGGGTTAGAGGTTTGACATGGCAATTTGAGAGGCTTGCAAGCAAGTGGTAGGCATCGTAGCAATGGCATAGAAAAAGAGCGAGCAAACTAGCATAGCAAAGATAGTAGTGATTTCGAGGGTATGATCATCTTGCCTGCACAGTTGTCAGAGTTGACTGGATCCTCGAAAGAAAACTCAACGGGCTCCTCGTTAGAGAACTCGTCTCCTGGCTCTACCAAAACAAGACAAACAAGCAACAAGGATACAATCAACCACGTGCAAGAACCCAAACAAGACGATGCGATGATGATATGCTATGCGGGATGCGATGCGGGATGCAAAATGTAAGATATGACAGGAAACGCATGAACCTGGCCTCAACATGGAATTCCAAGTGTGCCACTGGAAAGATGAGATGAAATCGCTTGAAAACGATATAAAGAACGCCGGAATCGGAGTTACGGTTTGGAAATGGCAAGCGATTCAAAAATAACACCGGTCTGCGATTTACAGCAAGTAGGCATCTAAATGCAAGGAAATGAACATGCTACAGCACCCAAACATGACAACAAAATACAATGCAGGGATGCACACAAGATTCTTAACAAAAGTCTAGCACTGAGCTACGGCCAATTCATCCATTAACAGGTTCAAACAAGCATGGCAAAAATGCATATGACAAACAGATTTCAGACATAGTGAAATTAACACTTGTCTGGAATTTCAGATCAGGAAGCCCTCTTCGGAGCAACAAAACTACATGCTACAGGATATGAACATGGCAAAGTAAAGCATGTCATGGAGCTACTCAAAGATCTTAACAAAAGTCCCTTAGTGACCTTGATCCAAAAGGGATCAGAAAATACAATTGCAAGCACGTGAACATAGCAAAAACTTAATCAGTTTTCAGACTTAGTGAAAAACTGACACATGCTGAAATATAACTCAAGTAGGCATGTTTACGAGCTCGATGCACGCACTACAGTGCAAGTCATGGCAAGAAAAGCATACACCCATCAATAAGGAACAAAATTCAAGCTAGACATGGCAAGAACAATAGCATAGCATGCACGGATCCACCACAACATCATCGGCAAAATTGCAAACAAGTTGACAATCTGCCAGATTCACAAAGTAGCAAAAGTAGAGCTCGATTGACTCAAGCTAGGGTGCTCCATAATTGCAAACAAAGACATGGATGGATAGAGCACTACAATATTAACAGAACATCCTTACTGATCATCCTCAAAAGAGGCACGGATCACTAGGAAACAACATGAACATATGGCATCATGAGATAAACAGCTCCAGGACTTGGTGAAATTACTAAGTCCCTGAAAACAGAATTAACAAGTGCACCACTTTGCAAGCTTGCACTAGTCACCACACACATCACAAAAATACATGGTTTGCACCTCTGGAAAGATGACAAAACCCTTAACAAAACACATGCAGAGCATCAGGGCATAGCATGCACATAATAATCATGGCAAAAATGACAAAAACCTAAATGGAGTAGCAGATCTGACAATAATCTCAAGTAGCCCTCTTCTAACAGCATTTCGGGCATCAAGATGAACACAAATAAAAATGATGCAATGTAACGAAATGATGTACTCTCTGAGATGAACATTTTGATATGCTATATGCATGAATCGGAGCTATGGATGCAAAGTTACGGAGCCGTGAACATGTGCACTTGGGCTAGGGTTTCGAGAGAAAAAGTCAACCGTCAGGAAATAGCTCTCAGATCCGGAGTTCGTCGGCACGGAACCCGAAGCTCGCCGGAACAGTGCTCGCCGGCGGGGACGAGGACGGCGGAGGAGGGGGAGACGGTGGATAGGCGGCGGGGCGAGGCCGGAGGAGGCGTCGGCGGCGGTGGCGGAGGCGGCGGCTTGCGCGGCGGCGGGAACGGCGCGGCGGGGCAGCGCCAGACCGAGGAGGCGGCGGCGGGCGGCGATGGCGTGCGGCGGCAACGGTCGCCGGAGTCTAGGGAGGCGGCGGCGGGTGCGCGCAAGGAGGCGGCGCGGGCGGCTGGGCCGCAGGGGTTCTCCCCGGGCCGGCGCGGGAGCGGGTGGCGGCGCGCCACGTGGCAGGACGCCACTGGTACAGGGGCGGCGGCGTGGAGTGTCCGCCGCGGGCGGACAATGTCCGGTGCGTCGGAGGGGATTTTTTGGGTTTCGGGGGGGGGGGAGAGAGATCCGGATTTGGAGGGGGTGTTTAAATAGGCATAGAGGGAGGTAGGAGAGTCCAAATGAGGTGCGGTTTTCGGCCACGCGATCGTGATCGAACGCTCTAGATGATGGAGCAGAGTTAGGTGGGTTTTGGGCCAAATTGGAGGGGTGTCGGGCTGCAACACACACGAGGCCTTTTCGGTCCCTCGGTTGACCGTTGGAGTATCAAACGAAGTCCAAATGGTATGAAACTTGACAGGCGGTCTACCGGTAGTAAACCAAGGCCACTTGGCAAGTCTCGGTCCAATCTGGAAATGTTTAATCCCCACACACGAAAGAAAGCTAGAAATGACCACCGGAGGAGAACAAATCGCCGGAATGCAAAACAGGCAACGGGGAAAATGCTCAAATGCATGAGACGAACACGTATGCAAATGCAATGCACATGATGACATGATATGAGATGCATGACAACAATAACAACACCCGGAGACAAAGACCCGAACCTGAGAAAATAAATATAACTTAACGCCGGAAACGGCAAGAGTTGGAGGACAAATTGGGAAAGTTACATCCGGGGTGTTACAACACTCCACCACTACGAAAGGATCTCGTCCCGAGATCTAGGGCTGAAAGAACGCCGGGTACTCAGAACGGAGGTGATCCTCGCGTTCCCAGGTAGCTTCACGGTCGGAATGGTGTGACCACTTGACTTTGAGAAATTTGATTGACTTGTTGCGAGTCTTGCGTTCAGTCTCTTCAAGAATAGCAACTGGGTGCTCACGATAAGAGAGATCTTCTTGGAGCTCAATGTCCTCGAAGTTGACGGTGCGGTCAGGAGTCTTGAAGCACTTTCGAAGCTGAGAGACATGGAACACGTCATGAACATTTTCAAAGTTTGAAGTAAGCTCGAGTTGATAGGCGAGGTCGCCTCTCTTGCTGACAATCTTGAAAGGTCCCACGTATCTAGGGGCAAGCTTCCCTTTGATACCGAAGCGACGAGTACCTTTCATAGGAGAGACGCGGAGGTAAACATGATCTCCGATCTCGAAAGCCAAATCACGGTGCTTACTATCATAGTAGCTCTTCTGGCGGGATTGGGCTGCTTTGAGGTTATCACGAATGACTTTGCACATTTCCTCTGCCTCTGTGATTAAGTCATTACCCAAAAGCTGACGTTCATCGGTTTCAGACCAGTTGAGAGGGGTACGGCACTTCCTGCCATACAGAATTTCAAATGGGGCCTTGCCCGAACTTGCTTGAAAACTGTTGTTGTAGGAGAATTCAGCATAAGGAAGACAATCCTCCCACTTCATGCCGAAGGAGATCACACAAGCCCTGAGCATATCTTCAAGAATCTGGTTGACACGCTCGACTTGACCGCTAGTTTGAGGATGGAAAGCTGTGCTGAAGCGGATGTTAGTGCCCATGGCCTTCTGAAAAGAATCCCAAAACTTCGAGGTAAAGATGCTGCCATGGTCTGAAGAGATCACTTGTGGAATACCGTGCAGAGAGACAATACGAGAGGTATAGAGTTCCGCCAATTGAGCTGCAGTGATCGACTCTTTGACAGGCAGAAAGTGAGCCACTTTGGTGAGTTTGTCGATGACAACGAATATAGCATCATTGCCACGCTTGGACTTTGGGAACCCAGTCACGAAGTCCATTTCAATGTGGTCAAACTTCCATTCTGGAATGGCAAGAGGTTGGAGGAGACCTTCTGGCCTTTGGTGTTCTGCCTTCACTCTTCTGCAGACATCACATTCATTCACGAATTGAGCAATCTCGCGCTTCATTCGAGTCCACCAATAAGCCTGCTTGAGGTCCTGATACATCTTCGTGCTCCCAGGGTGGATGGAGAGGAGAGAATTGTGAGCCTCGTTCATGATCACTTTACGGAGGTCACCTTTGGGTACAACAATACGATCATCGAAGAAAAGAGTGTCCTTGTCATCAAGGCGGTAGCACTTGTACTTGGACTGACTCTTGGCAATCCCAATCTTCACCTTTTTCACCATAGCATCAAGAAGCTGGGCTTGGCGAATCTGGTCTTCCAAGGTATGAGATACTAGAAGGTTAGCGAGGAAACCTTGAGGAACAACTTGCAGGTTAAGTTTGCGGAAAGCATCACAAAGCTCGGGTTGATAAGGCTTGAGAATCAGACTATTGCAGTAAGCTTTCCTGCTCAAAGCGTCAGCAATCACATTGGCCTTGCCTGGAGTATACTTGATACTCGTATTATACTCTTGAATCATTTTGACTCATCGAGTTTGCCTGAGCTTGAGATTAGGCTGAGTGAAGATATACTTGAGACTCTTGCGATCAGTGAAAATGTCCACTTTTCTTCCCAATAGAAGATGTCTCCAAGTCAAAAGAGCATGCACAACTGCCGCCAACTCGAGATCATGAGTGGGGTAGTTCTTCTCATTAGGCTTCAACTGGCGAGATGTATAAGAAACAACTTTCTTCTCTTGCATCAAAATTGTGCCAAGACCTTGGAGAGAGGCATCACAAAAGACCTCGTACGGCTTGGATTCATCAGTCGGAGTCAGAACTGGAGCAGTGATCAATTTCTCTTTCAAAGTGTTGAAAGCAATATCACACTCCGGAGACCAAACGTACTTGACGTGCTTCTGGAGAAGATTTGAGAGAGGCTTCGCGATCTTAGAAAAGTTTTCAACGAATCTTCGGCAATAGCTTGCGAGACCGAGGAAGCTACGGAGTTGCTTCACGTTCTGAGGAGGTTCCCAATTCACAATTGCAGACACCTTCTTAGGATTCACGGCAATGCCCTTGGCAGAGATGATATGACCAAGATAAAGGACCTCATTGAGCCAAAATTCACACTTGGAGAACTTGGCGTAGAACTGATGTTCTTTGAGCTTATCAAGAACCAAACGCAAGTGCTTGGCATGATCTTCCTTGTTCTTGGAGAAAACCAGAATGTCGTCGAGATAGACCAAAACGAAGTCATTGGTGTAGGCGTTGAAGATGAAATTCATCATGCGAGAAAACATCGGAGGAGCGTTGACGAGGCCAAAAGACATGACAGTGTATTCATATGAACCAAAGCTTGTCCTGAAAGCCGTCTTGGGCATATCTTGCTCACGGATTCGAATCTGATGATAACCCATACGGAGATCAAGCTTGGAGAATACTTGAGCACCTTTGAGTTGTTCGAACAGCTCATTGATGTTGGGAAGTGGGTATTTGTTCTTGATGGTCTTCTTGTTCACTAGACGGTAATCATCACAAAGTCGGTCCATTCCATCCTTCTTCTTCACAAAAAGAACACCACAACCCCACGGAGAAGAACTAGGCCGGATGAGACCCATTTTCTCTTGAATATCGAGTTGCTTCTTCAGCTCCTTCAACTCTTCAGGTCCGAGCTTGTAAGGACGTTTGCACACAGGTTCCGTGCCAGGCTCAAGATCAATAACGAATTCAACTGGCCGGTGCGGAGGCATTCCTGGAAGCTCTTCTGGAAAGACGTCTTGATATTCGCAAACGACTGGAATTTGCGAGATGGCATCGAGTTCACCCTTCTCATTGAGAGAAAACAGACGGATGGTATTATCCTGAGCAGCAAAGACAATTACATCCTCATACGAATGAGTCACTTGAATTTGCCTGGCTGCACAATCAAGCTGAGCCTTGTGCTTAGAAAGCCAATCCATCCCGAGAATAAGATTAATATCCGAGTTACCAAGGATCATTGGAGAAGCTAGAAACTTGAAATCACCCATCGAGATAGAAATATCCGGAACCTCGTAGTTAGCAAGCAAGTATCTACCCGGAGAGACAACTGCTAATGGCTTATGCATAACTTGAGAAAACTACCCATGCAAAAGGTCTCGAGATAAAGCAATGCGATGCACCCGTGTCAAAAAGAACTTTTGCAGGAACATCATTAACTGGAAGGTTACCCATGATCACATCTGATGAGTCCTCTGCCTGAGCTGCATTCACCATATTGACCTTGGCGTACTTGGGGTTATGCTTGACCACAACTGTACTTGCCGATCTAACAGGAGGAGGAGGAAGACGCCTCTGGTTGAAACACTTGTTGGCATAGTGACCCTTCTGTTGGCACTTGTTGCACGTGACCTCTGAAAGCGGACGGTGATACGGAGCACTCGATCTTGGAGGTTGAGACGAAGTCTTGTTCTGAAAGCCAGGGTTGGGTGGGTGGGAAGATCCACTGCCACCTTTGCTCTTCTGCTGATACGGCTGACGGAACGGAGGAGGAAGCCAATACTTCTGCTGCTTGGCCACTTGAGTAGAGGAAGAAGGAGTAACATCTCTGACTCGCTTCTTGGAAGCATCACACCCATCAAGAAGTCACAAAATGCAAGTTAGACATGGCAAGAACAATAGCATAGCATGCACGGATCCACCACAACATCATCGGCAAAATTGCAAACAAGTTGACAATCTGCCCAGATTCACAAAGTAGCAAAAGTAGAGCTCGATTGACTCAAGCTAGGGTGCTCCATAATTGCAAACAAAGACATGGATGGATAGAGCACTACAATATTAACAAAACATCCTTACTGATCATCCTCAAAAGAGGCACGGATCACTAGGAAACAACATGAACATATGGCATCATGAGATAAACAGCTCCAGGACTTGGTGAAATTACTAAGTCCCTAAAAACAGAATTAACAAGTGCACCACTTTGCAAGCTTGCACTAGTCACCACACACATCACAAAAATACATGGTTTGCACCTCTAGAAAGATGACAAAACCCTTAACAAAACACATGCAGAGCATCAGGGCATAGCATGCACATAATAATCATGGCAAAAATGACAAAAACCTAAATGGAGTAGCAGATCTGACAATAATCTCAAGTAGCCCTCTTCTAACAGCATTTCGGGCATCAAGATGAACTCAAATAAAAATGATGCAATGGAATGAAATGATGTACTCTCTGAGATGAACATTTTGATATGCTATATGCATGAATCGGAGCTACAGATGCAAAGTTACGGAGCCATGAACATGTGCACTTGGGCTAGGGTTTCAAGAGAAAAAGTCAACCGTCAGGAAATAGATCTCAGATCCGGAGTTCGTCGGCACGGAACCCGAAGCTTGCCGGAACAGTGCTCACCGGCGGGGACGAGGACGGCGGAGGAGGGGGAGACGGTGGATAGGCGGCGGGGCGACGCCGGAGGAGGCGTCGGCGACGGTGGCGGAGGCGGCGGCTTATGCGGCGGCGGGAACGGCGCGGCGGGGCGGCGCCGGACCGAGGAGGCGGCGCCGGGCGGCGATGGCGTGCGGCGGCACCGGCCGCCAGAGTCGAGGGAGGCGGCGGCGGGGGCGCGCAAGGAGGCGGCGCGGGCGGCTGGGCCGCGGGGGCTCTCCCCGGGCCGAGCGGGCCGGTGCGGGAGCGGGTGGCGGCGCGCCACGTGGCAGGACGCCACTGGTACGGGGGCGGCGGCGCGGAGTGTCCGGCGTGGGCGGACAATGTCCGGCTCGTCGGAGGGGATTTTTAGGGTTTCGGGGGGGAGAGAGATCCGGATTTGGAGGGGGTGTTTAAATAGGCATAGAGGGAGGTAGGAGAGTCCAAATGAGGTGCGGTTTTCGGCCACGCGATCGTGATCGAACGCTCTAGATGATGGAGCAGAGTTAGGTGGGTTTTGGGCCAAATTGGAGGGGTGTTGGGCTGCAACACACACGAGGCCTTTTCGGTCCCTCGGTTGACCGTTGGAGTATCAAACGAAGTCCAAATGGTACGAAACTTGACAGGCGGTCTACAGGTAGTAAACCAAGGCCGCTTGGCAAGTCTCGGTCCAATCCAGAAATGTTTAATCCCCACACACGAAAGAAAGCTAGAAATGACCACTGGAGGAGAACGAATCGCTGGATTGCAAAACGGGCAACGGGGAAAATGCTCAAATGCATGAGACGAACACGTATGCAAATGCAATGCACATGATGACATGATATGAGATGCATGACAACGATAACAACACCCGGAGACAAAGACCTGAACCCGAGAAAATAAATATAACTTAACGCCTGAAACGGCAAGAGTTGGAGGACAAATTGGGAAAGTTACATCCGGGGTGTTACAACAGGGCACACCTAGCTTGTGTAGGACTATCATACATTACTTTACGTACCTCAAAGCCTGTCAGTAGACTCATAATAGCTTCACGCAATCTGTTGGGGATATTACTACTGGGCGTAAACCGGCCTATCTGGGCCGAATTAGCTTCATCAGTAGTTAAGCATGTTAAAGCCCATGAAGGTAGATGAGGGCTCAAGACCCATAATCGGTTGAGAGCCTGTAGCCGTAAACTGGCGTCAATATGTAACTTTTATTGTAAGTTAGGAATAAGTAGAGACCAAACCGGACACATCTATGAGCCGGTGTTGGGACGCTGTAAACCGACGGGCGTCACCCATGTATATAAGGGGACGACCCGGCGGCGGTTCAGGAAGGACAACAACTCGAGACATAGGCGAAGCTTATTGCTCCCTAGTCATCGAAACACCCATCAATTCCATCACAACTAGACGTAGGCTTTTACCTTCATTGAAGGGGCCGAACTAGTATAAACTCTCTTGCGTCCTTGTGTCTGCTTTAACCCCTTCAAGCTAACCCGTCACGATGGCTCCACGACTAAGTCCTTTCTCTAGGACATCTGCCATGACAAAACCATGACAGTTGGCGCCCACCGTGGGGCAATCGCACGATGGTTTCCAGTTCTTGGAGGGCCGCTTTGAAGGACTCAAGGGCTACGCTGTAGGCTGGATGACTAAGAGTCGTCGCGGCAAACTTTACATCGACGACGCAGGCTGGGGCCCCGAGGCCAGCTCAATTGAGTACGGGTACCGGGTCCCCTTTGGTAGCATTCATGTTTTCATTGGCAAGATCGGTGAACCGGGCCCTGAGCCGGACATCTGCATCGACCTCGTCGAGACGGCTCAGCGTGCGCGATCCGCCCGGATTAAACCGACCATGAAGTGTGCCTTCGTGGGAATGATCCATGGAGGGAGTTATGAGGATGGATCGGAGCTTCGCGGGGCAACTACCGTTTGTTCCGGTGACGTCTTTTCGACCGGAGAAACCGAATCTCTTTATCAGCTACAAGATGGCCGGATTGAGATCTGTTCCGATGGTGACAGTATTCCGGACCCCTCTGATCTGCCTAACCGGGTTGGAATATTCATGACCGGAACACAAGCAGCGCTTCACTCTTCAACAGCCGCGGCAACGATCTCCGGTTCAGCAGCGGTAACGGCTGCCGGGATAGGAGGCCCCGTGCGCCCGCCGGCTCAGGTTCTATCAGAACTATTTGATGCGTTGGCTGTGCTTATGGAAGAAGTTAATCCGCCAGATCAGGACGCTCACAACACGGAGATTGCAAAGATAAAGGAACAAATCACCCAGGCCAAAATGGATCTGGCGGCTGAGGACACCAGGATGGCCGCAGAGTGGGCCGCTTTAGACGCACAGGCCTATAGGCTTATGTTGGACCAGAGTGCGTCGCATGAAGTCATGAGGAGGAAGCACCGGTCCCGCTTACCTCCGGTTTTCGAGGCCAGAGACCTTTTTAACACTCCAGGACCAAGAACCAGCAATCCGCTGGAGGGGAACCGGGCAAAAGCCCCTGGGACCGGTGCACCGGTTCAGCCCCGTCAGATGGACCCGCCTCGTCAAAACACCATTATACCTCAGGATGCTTTAACACCTCTGGGTCACTACTCCAACCCAATGGACAATCTTGTTGCCGCTGCTGCACGACTGGAGGCCATTCCAGTTGAGGGTGACTCGCCACAGGCAGTAGAGACGCGACGGGTCAAGTAATTTCTGAGGACAGCTTTGGCCCAACAGGAAGCGTACTCGTACAGCTGCGACCGGATCCACTCGGCCCCCCATCCAAGCCGGAGTTATAGCAGACATATGGATGAACCAGCAGTATCGAGTAATGAACGACATGGAGCACCCCGTGGTAACAACCCGATGGGTGGAGCTGATGACGCTCAGGAAGTGGTGAACCGGGCCCGAGCGCGCATGGAGGCCGAGTTAGCCGCACAGCATCAGGCTCGGCAGCTCACGCCGGTTCGTCCAATCATTTCGATCGAACCTGGTGTTACTTCTAGTTCTTTGGGCATGCCTTGCCTCGTCCCCGCTTTACGCAACGTGCGCCTGCCCAAGGATTTCAAAGGCCCACGTAAGGTACCAAATTATACGGCGAATCAACCACCAGAGACATGGGTAGAGAGCTATGAGATGGCCACGGAGATGCTTGATGTGGATGACACGGCGTGTGCGAAATACTTCACCATGATGCTTGAAGGAACGGCCCGTACTTGGTTAAAAAGCTTGCCCGCTAATTCTATCAGCTAATGGGCCCAATTACGAGCTCGGTTTATCAACAATTTCAAGGATACCTGTAAACAGCCTATGTCGATAGTGGACTTAGCTGCATGCGTCCAGGAGGAAGGAGAGTCAACGACTCATTGGGTGCGCCGGGTTTCACAAGTGTTGCACTCCTCAGACCGCATCAACGCTGACACCGCAGTATTAACCCTAGAAGGCAACTGCCGGTTTGGACCCCTGAAGTTGAAATTGGGACGGATGAAGCGTCATTGCACCGACGTGGGGACCCTCATGGCCGCTTTGGTAAAATATGCTGACTCTGATAGTACCAAGGATCCCGAATCTGATGATGACAAGACAGGGAAGGGGAAGAAGAACAGCAGCTCCAAAGGTCAGCAGCATCACTGGGTAGGCAATGGCGGAGGAGGCAAGCGTAAAGCGGATGGCAACATGGATTTTGTGGCTAATACCAACGTACAGGACAATGGCCAGCGGCGCAAGGGTAGGCCGAAAAATCATAGTGGAGCACCCAACCCCAACCCAAACCGCCTAAACTATCTGCTAAGCCAGCCCTGTCCAAAACATGGGACAAAGGAGGAGCCAGCAAACCACCTTTGGAAGGATTGCTTTATTATGCAGGAGTTCAAGAATTCTAATAATTTCCGGTATGATCACGGATCTGGCGGTGGCTCAGGGTCCGGGCCGGGTTACGGTGGAGGAAGTTCCGGTTCAGGATTTAATGGTAATCCGGGCGGACATAATGGTCAAAATAGTCAGAACAACCAGGGTGGTTACAACCAACAGCAGCAACAGTCAGGTTACCAAAGCAACCCAAAGCAGTTGAGTAGTGGGCAGTACCATGTCTTTACCACTAGCTTGGACAAGCGAGACCGGAGGTTCAGAGGCGGGCAGTCAACTCTGTTGAACCGGCCACACCCCGTTATCTACGTTGGTCTGAACAGCCAATCATATGGAACAGAGAGGATCACCCACTCCAGATCAATAATCCGGGTCAGTTGGCTCTGGTGGTGGCGCCTCAGGTGGGAGGTTATAAGTTCACCAAGGTGCTCATGGATGGAGGGAGCAGCATTAACATCCTATACTATGAGACCTTCCGTCGTATGGGACTAACAGATAAGAATCTCAAACCGTCTAATACAGTATTCCACGGTGTAGTGCCTGGCAGATCAGCATATCCCGTTGGTAAGATAGCTCTTGAAGTGGCCTTTGGGGATGATCATGATTTCATGTCGGAGACATTAACGTTTGAAGTGGTGAAAATCCAAAGTCCATATCATGCCCTGTTTGGGCGTCCGGCATACGCCAAGTTTATGGCTCGGCCCTGTTATGTGTATTTGCAGCTCAAGATGCCGGGTCCCAAGGGGACAATAACGGTTCACAGAAGCCGCAAAATCGCTTTGGAATGCGAGGAAGGAGATGCGGCTTATGCAGAGTCGGTTTGTGCCACCGAGGAGTTGAAGTACTATAAAGACAATGTTGATCCGGCGGACATGACTCCGTTGAAGAAGCCAACTACGGAGCATGATCCGGCCCTGAAGTTCAAATCGGCAGCAGAAACTAAGCTTGTTGACTTCGTACCTGGCGATTCGTTCAAGCAGTTCGGCATTAGTGCCAACTTGGATCTGAAATAGGAAAGCGCGCTCATCGAGTTCATCCATGAGAATCAGGACATTTTTGCATGGAAACCCTCTGGCATGCCAGGTGTACCGAGGCAACTCGCTGAGCACACACTTAATGTGGTTCCTAAATACAAACCGGTGAAACAGTTCCTCCGCCAGTTTAACGAAGAAAGACGCAAGGCGATTGGAGAAGAGGTAGCCAGGCTCTTAGCAGCTGGTTTTATTGTTGAAGTTTTTCACCCTGAGTGGCTTGCCAATCCGGTGCTAGTCTTTAAGAAGAACAGCACCTGGCGTATGTGTGTGGATTACACAGATCTTAATAAGGCTTGTCCAGCAGATCCTTTTGCCCTCCCCCGTATTGATCAAATCATTGATGCTACGGCGGGTTGTGAGCGTTTAAGTTTTTTGGATGCATATTCTGGCTATCGTCAAATCAAAATGGCAGTTAAGGACCAGGAGAAGACGGCATTCATAACTCCCTTTGGAGCCTTCTGCTATGTGTCTATGCCCTTTGGGTTCAAAAGTGCCCAGGCAACTTATCAACGGTGTGTACAAAACTGTCTTCACAAGCAGATTGGCCGTAATGTACATGCTTACATGGATGATATCGTGGTTAAATCCAGGGAGAAGGAGACTCTGGTTGATGATTTGAAGGAAACCTTTGCTAACCTAAGGACGTACAAGATGATGCTTAATCCGGACAAGTGTGTCTTTGGTGTACCGGCGGGCAAGTTATTGGGTTTTCTGGTGTCCAACAGGGGAATTGAGGCTAATCCGGAGAAGATCACATCCATCACCTCCCTGGCTAAACTGAAGTGTATCAATGATGTTCAACACCTGGCAGGCCGGGTTGCAGCGTTAAGCCGGTTTATCAGCCGCCTTGGTGAGAAGGCAATCCCTTTGTATCAGATGTTGAAGAAGACGGATCAGTTCGTCTAGAGTTCTGGTACTGATGAAGCATTTGAGGACATAAAGCGGCAATTGGCCAATCCGCCTGTGCTCGCCGCTCCCATTGATAAGGAGCCGTTGCTGCTATATGTTGCTGCTAACGCTCGTGCGGTCAGCGTGGCTATTTTGGTGGAACGAAAGGAGGCAGGTAAGGAGCATCCGGTTCAACGTCCGGTCTATTATATCAGCGAGGTACTCATTGAGTCCAAGCAAAGGTATCCGCATTGGCAGAAGCTGGTGTACGGAGTTTTTATGGCAAGCCGGAAGATTAAGCAATACTTCCAAGGGCTCCCAATTACGATGGTCAGTTCTGCTCCTTTGGGAGATATCATCCAGAACTGGGAAGCAACTGGCCAGATTGCAAAGTGGGCTATAGAGCTGGGGCCGTACGGTTTGAAATATGTGCCTCGGACAGCGGTTAAGTCTCAAGCACATGTTGATTTCATCAATGATTGGACGGAAATGCAAGCACCTAAAGAAAAGCCGGATCATACGTATTGGACCATCCATTTTGACGGATCCAGGCAGTTCGAAGGCTCGGGGGCTGGAGTCGTATTAACTTCCCCACGAGGTGATAAGTTTTGTTATGTTCTCCGTTTAATGTTCCCTTGTACTAACAATGCAGCTGAGTATGAAGCCTTGCTCCATGGTCTTCGGATGGCTAAAGAGATGAATCTAAATCGAGTTAAGTGCTTCGGTGATTCGGACCTTGTGGCTCAGCAAGTGTCTGGCACTTGGGACTCCAAGGACCCACTCATGGCAGCATATCGTCATGAGGTGGATATTGTTGCAGGTTATTTCAGATGCTATCAGGTGGACCATGTGGACCGGCGGAAAAATGAAGTGGCGGATGCTTTAAGCCGGCTGGGCTCTCAGCGCAAACCGGTCCCACCCAATGTTTTTCTGGATGTGCTGCACAACCCGTCGGTGAAGATCCCTGGTGAAGAGGATTTGGCCATTTCTGATCCGGAGGCTCAATTGGTGGCAGTTCTTTATGTTATTCCGGATTGGACGCTACCTTACCTGGCGTACATGAACCGGGGCGAGTTGCCAGAAGATGAGATTCTGGCCCAACAGATAATCCGACGATCCAAGTCCATGGCTGTCATCAATGGTGAGTTGCATCATTGCAGTGTATCAGGAGCTTTTCAACATTGCGTGTCTCCTAAAGAAGGCCGTGAAATTTTGCGTGAGATCCATGAAAAAATTGTGGTCACCACGCCGGTTCAAAGTCTCTGGTGGCTAAAGCGTTTCTCCATGGTTTCTATTGGTTACCTGCTCATGCTGATGTGAAGGATCTGGTCAGACGATGTGATCGTTGCCAAAGATTTTCAAGACGTGCTCATGTACCGGCTCAAGAATTGAGGATGATTCCAATTACTTGGCCGTTTGCGACTTGGGGGCTGGATATGGTTGGGCCTTTCAAAAGGTCCAAAGATAAGAAGACCCACCTCCTAGTGGCGGTGGACAAGTTTACAAAGTGGGTGGAGGCAGAACCTGTTAGCAAGTGTGATGCAGCCACGGCGGTTCAGTTCATCAAAAAGGTGATTTTCCGGTTTGGCTTTCCGCATAGTATTATCACAGATAACGGTACCAATTTGTCCAAAGGTGCTATGAAGGAGTTCTGCGAACGGGAGCACATCCGGCTCGACGTTTCATCAGTGGCACATCCACAGTCCAATGGTCAAGCAGAAAGAGCTAATCAAGAGATCTTGAGAGGCATCAAGCCCCGGCTCATGGTTCCTTTGCAGAGAACGCCGGGTTGTTGGATAGAAGAATTACCATCTGTGTTATGGAGCATCAATACAACACCCAACAGATCAACAGGATACACACCATTTTTCATGGTTTATGGAGCGGAGGCGGTTCTCCCCAGTGACATCCGTCATGATTCACCTCGTGTCACGGCTTATATTGAAGCGGACAACGAAACAGCACGGCAAGATGCTTTGGACCGGTTGGATGAAGAGCGTGATATCGCAGCAGCCCGATCGGCGATTTACCAGCAGGATCTTCGTCGTTATCATAGTCGCCGAGTCAGAACCAGAACCTTTCAGGAAGGAGATTTGGTGCTTCGGCTCATCCAAGATCAGACTAATATGCATAAGCTATCCCCACCTTGGGAGGGGCCTTTCGTGGTCAGCAAGAATCTGCACAACGGGTCATACTATCTGATTGATATTCGAGAGCATAAGGACTCACGTACATGAGAGGAGGAGACTAACAGGCCGTGGAATATAGCTCATCTTCGGCCTTACTATACCTGAGCCATTGGCTATACTTATGTACATATTACGACAATGTATATATTTTAATAAACCGGAACCTCAGCTAAAGCGGGGTATCTGTTCTTTTACATCATGTGAGGTTACACGGAGTTGCTCTAAAGCGGCCTCCGGTTTACCCCTTGAGTTCGCTTTGCTAAAAGCATCGTGTTATATCACTTGGAGGATTGGTCGTGTCCGAACCAATACCATGCCTCTTGATAGGCGAAACCCACCAGATCACTTGGGGACTTGGTCATGTCTGAACCAGTCATGCCTCTTGATCGGCCTAAGGCCACAGAATCACTTGGGGGCTTGGTCGAACTCGAACCATGACCACGCCATTTGGTCGGCATAAATGCCAAAAGAATCACTTGGGGACCTGGCTAACTAGAACCATAGTTACACCTAACGGGAGCTTGGTCGTGTTTGGCCATGGTTACACCATTTGATCAGCTTAAATAAATCTTTTTTGATCGTGTTTCATACTTTTCTTTGAAGGGTTTTTTTTTCTTTTCATTGTGTTTTTAAACCGACAAAGTTTTTTAACCAATCAATTGACGGAACACAGTTCACGTCAATTCGGAGACTATTTGCCCGGTTTGATCCTTGTTGTTAACATCCTCTTATGGAGTAACACAGTGTTTATCACAACCTGGAACGGTTTTATTATAAACCGGCACAATATAGAAGGAGTTATCAGTACTCAAAATTTGGGTTATCACCCTTACTACAAAAAGTTGGTAAAACCAACGATGTGAGTCAATGTCACAGGTATGATATATTTCATATTTGATTATACATATATACAAGAGTCGTTATTTCCTCCAACAGTGTGGGTTTGCAAAACTCCGCTTCAAAGTTGGCCAAGCCAACTTCACACTCAACGGTGGCAGAAAGTGTTTTGGAAAGTTCATTACCACAGGAAGAACAAGTTATGCACGAAGGCATATCAACATCAAAGGTATCAGCTAGCCTATTACAAGGCAACATGGTGCCCATAATAACATAATTGTTTTTCACAAAGGAGAGACAGTTTTAAAACCGGCTTCCGGTTTAAGATTGGCCACCATCCTGGCCTGATGGTTGTGGGTCATCCCGCGCCGCTTCAGCTTCTGTTTCTCTACCCAGTGGCTGGAAATCCACAGTTGTCCAGTCAATTCCCATTAGTGCTTGAAAAACAACTTCGTCATGGATTAGCGAAGACGGGTCAATATCAGGGGCGTAAGTATGCTTACGGATTGGAGGGATCAGGTTTTCCGATTCATGGATTGGTGCAGCTATTCGCTTGTTCTGGCTGTCATATCGGGCTTGATAATGAGACAAATCTGCTTCCTCAGCTAGTTGACAAGCTAGCGGACGTACCTCCCGGTTTATGGCTCGCAAATCCGCTTCACCAAATTCTGACCCATCTTCCTTCAAGCTGGGATAACCCTGAGCCGCTTCAATAGGATCAAAATCCTGCACCCAGGCTTTTGCCTGGATTAAAGCATTAATTGCACCGGTTCGAGCAGCAGATTTCTTCAGCTCTTCAACCCGGGAAGGAAGCACTGACAGTTTCATCAGAGTATCTTGAATCAAACTGGGCGCCGGTTTGTTATGAGACGCGGTACAGATGATCCACTGGGCACCAGTATACAATTGTTCAACTAAGGTATAGGCGGCCTTCAATTTCTTCCGCACATCTGACCCCAAGTGACCAATGCGTGTCCCTGAAATACCATAAAGGGTTAATAAACCGGTGGCTCTGTAAGAAGGCAGAACCAATTTAGAAGGCAAGCTGGCTTACCAAAGATAGCATTGGTCATGGCATGAACGTGCCGCTTTATGCTCGTCAGTTCATCTGTCACTGGTTTTAATGCAGCCTCGGCATCCTATGCTCGTTTGGTCAAAGCGGACTTTTTAGTGGCCCAATCCACCCGTTTCTTCTTGAAGTTCTCCTTAAGTTGTTCCATGGCGCTTAAGGCACTGGCCAATTCCTCTTTTGCTTTGGAGGTTTCAGCCTGTTGGGTTTTCAAGTTTTCTTGAAGATCGATGACTTGGTTTTCTTTCGCATTCAGCTCCGCCTGCAGATATATAGATATATGTTTCAACAAGTCGGTAGAAGGATTCAAGTGCCAACCACAATACAAGTATTCAACTTGGCACTTGGGGGCTAATGCATATTCGATCTTCATCTTTTCAATTGTTTACAAAGTCCCAAGCTCAATACAAGTAGTCAACTTGGCACTTGGGGGCTAATGGCTATTTGATCATATGTATTCTGATGCGGCAGTTTCAATTGCTTAAAGTACCGGTTTAACTACGCTAAGTTGAACCGGCCCTTGGGGACTACATTAGCAAATTTCAAAGCATCAAGATTCATATTATTAAGTCCCAATTTGAAACAATATTTCAAATCGGCCCTTAGGGGCTAGGAGAGTCAGCAAGAATGAAAGCATACAAGCAGGAAGGAGCATATGGAAGTTACCTCATATTTATCTTTCATCATATTAACCAGACCGGCTTCGTAGTCACGGCTGGTATACAGCCGGTTTAGATAGCCGGAATGGATATCTTGGGCGTTCAGAGCAGCGTAAGCCGTCAGATCAGCGTTCCACTTGCCTTTGCCAAAAGCAGCAAATTCTTCCTTGGCAGAATGTTTGGATAAAGCTACAGGATTGCTTGGCTCAGTATGACCAGTGCCAGTAATGACAACTTCATCATCCTTGGTACCGCCGGTTTGCACTGGAGCTGTTGGCTGATCAGTAGATTTTGCTGGACCGGTGGAGCTTTCAATCCGGAGGGAACCTGTGGGCTGATGGATAGGACCTGAGGTATCAGTAGGTCTCTCTTCAGCGGTAAGATCATCATCTGGCTGTGGTGGATCGTTGGGAATATCTTCAGGGATAGCCTCTTCAAGATCGGGTGTCGTGCCTGGTTCAAGAATGACAACTTCTTCGGTCGCTTTATCCAGGCGGGCCTTCTTTCTCAGCCTAGGTTTGGCCCTGAAAAGAATAACAAAATTAAATACAGCATATGTTCTAAGGCAATATACTGCAAACATCACGATAAATATAGCTTACCCAAGCACTATTTTGAGCGGTGGGAGCTGAGTAGCCGATGACTCGCCAGAAGATGAGTGGGAAACAACCTGATAATCGGAGTCAGACGGATTAAGAGGTTGATGAAAACAGCCCGCTTTAGGACAAGCACTAACAAGCGAATTAGAGACCTCAGAATGACGTTTCCGAACCGGACTGTTCGATAAACCGGCGGAGGTAACTACCTGGCCGCTATGCCGGGTGGTGCGGCGAGCTTCGTGTTGTTGAGTCTTCATAAGAAGTTTAGGATCCAAATAAGCAAGAGGATGAGAAAATTTAACTTTCTGATTTGCCTAACGGATTTTTTGTGAAGGCAAAGTTTCTGAATTGGAAGAGAATAATTACCTCTGCAACATCCGCATGGCTTGCTTCGGCATCATCCTGACAAATATCATCATCAATAAGATGCATGAAAAATAAACCAAGTGAGTCAAGCTCTACCTCAAGGTCCGGATTATCCACCTCATCATCAGGGGCCGGATTAGAAGATGCAGTGGTTCTTTTCCGGTGGGCAGTCTTCTTAACAGCTTTAGTTTTTTGCCGGGTTTCCCTTTCCGGTTTATCTGTTTTCTCTGCTTTCTCCCGTGGCAGCTTTTTGCTCCAAAACGGATCATTGCCCTGATTATGCAGACACTGATATTAAAAACAATGACCAGACATATCAATAACAGGTTCAGCAAAGAGAAAAATCAAAGTCTTACAGCTGGCGGTTTGTTGGTGGCACAGAAGGGAAGCATGCCGGTTCTAGCGCAGATGTGTTCCGGTTCATTCAGTATCTTACGCACAGCCTCTGTGATTTCTTCACCAGAGAGCTGAAGTCTTGAATGTCGCAGTGGGTCATCCACGCTATCAGTATATTCGCACATCAAACCGGAGCGCTGACTAAGAGGCAGTATGCTCCATGATATCCAACAGCGAGCAAGGTCAACCCTGTTAAACCGTTGGCCATAAAGGCTCTAAGCTTTGACACCTGGGGAGCATATTTGCTTCTCTCCTGAGCAGTCGATCTTTGAGGAAAAGGATGGGTATTGCTGAGCCGCTCCGGACGAAACCCGGGCAAGGGATTCTCACCAGCAGGGGAGGTGTCTTTGCAGTAGAACCATGTCTGATTCCACTCCTTGGGGTGACTGTGCAGCTTGGCGTGAGGGTATGTGACCTCTTTCCTTTTTTGAATCGCCATGCCACCCAATTCCGTATTAGAGCCATCAGTAAACTCAGTACGGCGGTTTAGATGGAAAAGATCTCTAAATAATTCTACTGTGGGCTCCTCTTGAAAGAAAACCTCACAGAGCACTTGGAAGTGGCACATATTTGTAACAGAGTTGGGGCCAGTGTCTTGCGAATGGAGTTGAAAATCAGCCAGAACATCCCGGTAAAATTTAGAACCGGGCGGTTTAAAGCCCCGGGCTAAGTGGTCTATGAAAACAACAACCTCTCCTTCTCGAGGTGTGGGGGGGCATTCTTTGCCAGGAGCCCTCCAATGGAGGGTGTCTTTGCTGCCCAAGGCGCCAATAAGGACTAAATCCTCTAGTTGATCCTCTCTGACGCGGGAAGGGACCAAATTGCACTCATATACTTGCTTGGCCATGACGGAATCTACAAGGTAGAAGATACCGGTTCAAAAATACATTTGATCAAGGTATGTTGGTATGGGCACTGTTAAACCGGAGGCAGAACTATCTGAACCGAAGTTTCATGAAGCAACCAATATCTGGCGGTTCAACAAGGGGACTAATGGTATATATCGGTTTGTAAAATTCTTCTACAAAGTTAAACCGCTGGATCTAAGCATGGAACGATCAAGACTGCAGATGAGTAAGTACGCAAAAACAGATTTCACAACATTATGCTACAACTTTGGATCTGGAACATGTTTATAAAGGAGATAAATATTCAAGGCCCAAAAGGAGCAGTACCGAATCAATAAGCAAAGGTATGGATAAGATCTATGCTCTTAGTACGCCGGACAGTGAAAACGGAGGATAAAAACTATCGCTACACAGAGCAAAGATACACAGACTCGTCTAAGGATCTATCATATGAACAAGAAGCAAGCGATGAACACGGGAAGAATAGGGAAACCCTAGAACAGATCTATGATGGAAAAGATAGAAGACTTACTGGGGCTAAGGAAGAAGCGGAAGGTCGCCGCGGTGCTCTGGTGCGTTCAGGGTGATGCAGCGGCCAAGGTTAGTGCAGAGGTCGACGGCGGCGGCAGAGCTCCGAAGACTGGGCGACGTGAGGAAGAGGAAGCAGAAGGGCACGAAGGGGAAAAAAGGAATGACCCTTCGGTCCTATTTATCAAGCAAGGGACATGGGTCAGGCGCGAAAATCATGGAGCCGCCAGTTTGGGAACAGAGCGGTCGCCTCGATTATCGCGGATCTATTAAACAAGAAGGTATCACGGATAGTTTCTTTATGATAGATGACGTCATGCCGATTTACAGCAATCAGAGAAGATGACATCACGGCGGTTCAACAAACTACAAGAAGATGTTGAAAATGAAGTTTCTGCTAAGGATTGACATGAACCTGTTCAAATCAATCTGGGGCCTAATGTTGGGGATATTACTACTGGGTGTAAACCGGCCTATCTGGGCCGGATTAGCTTCATCAGTAGTTAAGCATGTTAAAGCCCATGAAGGCAGATGAGGGCTCAAGACCCATAATCGGTTGAGAGCCCGTAGCCGTAAACTGGCGTCAATATGTAATTGTATTGTAAGTTAGGAATAAGTAGAGGCCAAACCGGACACATCTATGAGCCGGTGTTGGGACTCTGTAAACCGACGGGCGTCACCCATGTATATAAGGGGACGACCCGGCGGCGGTTCAGGAAGGACAACAACTCGAGACATAGGCGAAGCTTATTGCTCCCTAGTCATTGAAACACCCATCAATTCCATCACAACTAGACGTAGGCTTTTACCTTCATTGAAGGGGCCGAACTAGTATAAACTCTCTTGCGTCCTTGTGTCCGCTTTAACCCCTTCAAGCTAACCCGTCGCGATGGCTCCACGACTAAGTCCTTTCTCTAGGACATCTGCCGTGACAAAACCACGACACAATCCGCTTTCGGCGGACGAGATTCTCTCCATCACCGTATTCATCAGCACACGGTGTTCATCTGAGATGGCCGCTCGCCCCACCAACTCCCTCAGAACATCCGATGGCACACCAGACGGTGCCGGACTCTTTTGTCTACTCTCTTCGGTAGTCGGACATTGGGAGCTTCGGGGGTCAATGGGATTATCTTCTGGCCTCACCGGACTCGGAGAGGCCCTCCACGACGACACTTCGGGGTTGCCCGCTTCCGGAGCGGAGGAGTCCGGAGGAGGCATTTCGCTCTCCATCATCTCTGGAAGAAGATCCCCTGAAGATGAGCTCATTTGAGAGGGGCTAAGGCCCGAACTGCAAAGATATATGCGGTGGTTATTTTCTCAGAAGAAAAAGATGGCATACCTGTACTATTAAAGTATTTCGGGTCACTTACGACTCACTGGAGAATTGATCCCCCCGCGGACTTTGTGTGGCAAAAGCACCCCCCAAGGTAGGACCCTCTGTGGGAGACTTCTTCTCCCGTTTGGAAGCTTCAGCTTTCGAATCCCCGGGCGTAGTCCTTTTCCTCCTCCGGCCGTCTCCATTCATGGAGACACTCGCTCCCTCGGTTAGAATGGGCAGCTTTGGGGGCCCGCGTCCGCCCGTATTATCCTCCCCAGTATCTTCCTTCAATGGCTCCGGGCAAGGTGCGACCTGGAGCATCTTTTCCAATACCGGATTGTCCAAACCCTCGGGGAGGGGGGCCGAACACCGAATCAACTTCGCCTTTGTTAGCCAGTCCTGGTCAAAAAGCAAACTCTCAGGAATAACTTCGTAACAAATGAGAGATAGTATGTTCGGCCGGAAGATTCCTTACCTGTTCGGCGGCGCGCTTACTGCTCAGGCCCACGTCCTTGGTGATTTCCCGTCACTCTACCTGAGGTCCGAAGAATGACTTGTACATCTCCTCGTGCGTCAGGCCGAGGAAATTTTGAATGACACGCGGTCCCTCGGGATTGAACTCCCACAAGTGAAGGGGCCGGCGTTTGCAAGGCTGGATTTGATGAACCAGCATAACTTGTATTACCGCAACCAAACTAAAATCTCGATTGAAGAGATCTCAAATGCGGCTTTGCAGTATAGGCACGTCCTTGGCTGGACCCCAGCTCAGACCTCTGCTGATCCATGACATCAGTTGTGGTGGAGGGCCCGAGCAGAAAACAGGGGCGGCCGCCCACTTGGCACTTCTAGGAGCCGTGATGTAGAACCACTCCTGTTGCCACAATTCAGACACCTCTGGAATGGAACCTTTGGGCCATGGAGCTCCTGTCATCTTGCATATTGAGGCACCTCCACACGTTGCATGTTGCCCCTTGATCATCTTCGGCTTTACTTCAAAGGTCTTGAGCCACATGCCAAAGTGAGGGGTAACCCGGAGGAAGGCCTCACACATGACAATAAATGTTGTGATATGAAGAAAGGAGTCTGGAGCTAGATCATGGAAATCTAGCCCGTAATAAAACATCAAACCCCTGATGAAAGGATCCAGAGCAAGGCCTAGACCTCGGAGGAAGTGGGAGACGAACACGACGTTCTCGTTGGGTTCGGGGGAGGGGACGGCCTGCCCTCGGGCAGGAAGCCGATGCAAAACCTCGGCGGTCAGATATCTGGCCTCCCTCAACTTTTTGATGTCTTCTTCCGTGACGGAGGAAGGCACCCATCGGCCTTGAAGGCTAGATCCGGACATGATTGAAAGTTCGGAGCACCTGACCTGAACTTTGGGTGTTTGAGCTTGAGGTGGGGGAAGGATTCGATTGAGCACGGGAGTAAAAAAATAAAAGCCTTGTCCCTTTATAAAGAGGGTGAATATCAAGCGTCCTCTCCGTGGCCGTTTGGACTTGCCTATAGTCTAGGAGTCCTAGAAGCGGTTGGGTTACCCATGCCCGTATTGATGAGAATCCCGGAATAAGGGGACACGATCTCTGCTTCGACGAGACATGCCAAGGAAACCGCCTCGCATGACACGCTGAGGTGGGACAATAAAACGATTCGAATAAAGGCTTGGCCATGGTGCGATGTCACACTACGGAATACGTCAGTAGATTAGATTTGTGTAAATATTATTCTCTCTATGGCAATATGTGGAAACTTATTTTGCAGAGCCAGACACTATCTTTGTGTTCAAAATCTTCTATGAAGTACTTGGAGGAGGAACCCGCCTTGCAATGCCGAAGACAATCTGCGTGCCGGACTCGTCGTCATTGAAGCCTTGTTCAGGGGCTACTGAGGGAGTCCTGAAACACCACGTGACTTATTTAGTTTGATCTTGTTTATGTACCCAACAATATTAAATGTTGTTAAACATGGCAAGAGGCTGAAGCATATGAAAAACTACCTATCTAGACAAGTTTAAATGAGGCCGGAACAACAAGCAACAAGTCCGGAAAAATCCTCATGTGCAATTTGTAGATTTGGTACTGTTCTTCCCTAAACACAATTTTAAAGTTATTAAACATGCAAAGTAAATACAGCATGTTAAACTAGGCATTTTTCTACACCAGTTACATATAAAGTTTGTTAAGTTTGGAGCTATGGTTACTTAGTTATGAATTAAAGCATTTTAGCATGGCATATGGGCAAAATTAATCAAACAACATTTTAAACATGTTAAACATGCATGAAAGTGGCATATTATGAAACTAGATGGAATTCTAGTCATTTCTCATATATAAAACATTTTAATCTGATGCACCATTTGTGAGTTATTAAATGAATGAAGTATGAGGGCATTTCTGTAAAACTAGTAACTCTGGATAAATGGACAAATTCGTTTGTCAGGAAAAAAAAAGGACATGGGTCGAAACTGCTAGCCCACCAGAAGGAAAAAAAGGCACTGGGGGGTGGCCTCACATTGGGCCTGGCCCGGACGGAAGGGAGGTTGCAGGAGGGACGCTGGGCCTCGGGTGGGTCAAGAAGCAGGGCGCGCGATCAACATGCAGCAATACAAGGGGGTTCGGGGCGCTCGTTCTCCTCTGCAACTGCTTCGATGCAGAGAACCCCGGTGACGCAGGAGGCCACGGCAGCGAGACTTGGCGGCGGCTGGGACGACACGAGACGGGAAGGAGAGGGCACACGACGTTCTCTGGCGAGGTGGCGCGCGGGCGGAGCTGGAGGCCATGGCGGTGGCAGCCTGGTTCAGAGAAAGACAGAGGTGAGAGGAGGGAGCAGTAGGGAGAGATGGAGGGAAAGAGAGTAGCGGCAGGGCTCACCGGAGCACCAACAGGCGGCGAGGACGAAGTAGGGGCGACCCGAGGTCGCAGGTGATCCAAGCGGCGCAGTTCATCTCCATGGAGGGGCAGCCATGCTTGCCTTCCTGTCCAGAACGAGAGAGAAAGAGATGAGAGAAATGGGAGAGGTAACAAGGGGAAGGAAAGGAGCAGAGGAGGAGCGGCGATGGGGTCGGCTGCAGGCTCGCGGCAGGTGCTCGCCTCCTTGGGTCGACGAGGATAGCGAGGAGGCTCCCGGTGGCTGGATGGATTTCTGGATGGCAGCGAGTGGAGACCGAGGGAATCGGGCGCGGCTGCACTGGTTGGGAATGGATCCCAAAGGAAGCAGGAGGCTGGCGCTTGGTGGTGGTTGGGCGAGGGGATCGAGGGAGATCGATGAGGGGATCCCGATGGCGATTTGGAAGGTGGCGGCGGGGAAATGGGACAAGCCACTAGAAGTTTGGGGTTTGTCCCGATTTAGACTAGGGAGTTTCTTATATAAGAAAAGAGGGGGAGTATAGGGTAGATTCGGACCCTCCGATCGAAATCGGACGGTCTAAGATAACTAGGTTGGGAAGCCCAATTAAGGAAACGGAGACGTTTTGTAGATGTTTGAGGATGATCCGGATCCAACGGTGACGACTGCCCGGGTCGGGTCCGGGACAACTTTCGGACGCGCGCGCGAGGAGGGCCGCGGGCTGACAAGAGAGGTTAGGTTGGGCCTAGCGGTAGGTAGTGAAATGTGAAGACGGTCTAGGGAGGAAAGAGAGGGAAAGCCAGGCAACAGTTTTTTGGAGACCGAAAACGTCCGACGTTAGACCGGCTATACTGCCGCTATAGTTATCCGTTGGGGCGTCAAATGGACTCTGAATGCGATGAAACATGGCAGCCGGTCTACTGACAACAAAAAAACACCGCATGCCAACTTTCAGCCCATTCCGACAAGATTTTTCGGCCACTTATAAAATAATATTTCGGACGTGCTGTGGGCGCGTGCAAGTGTGTCTTGGCTCAGAACGGGCAACGGAAAGAACTGGGAAACCCGAACAAATGCAAGTATCGAAAACATGATGATGCAATGCACATGATGACATGATATGGAAAGCATGACACGCAAACAAATGACAAGGCAACAACAGCGAATAACTGGAAGACACCTGGCGCAACGGTCTCGGGCATCACAGTCCCTAGTTGATCGTGCACCATGTCTCATTCCATGTACTCGATGATCTAGCATATGTGTGACTATTTCTTGTTGGTTCAGTGTTTCCTCCCATCTTTCCCCTTGTGTTTCCCCTGTTTTCCCCTCGTGTTCCTCGTGTTCTTCGCGAGATCCGCTCCTTTCGTGAAAGATCGGGTGATTAGGGTTCTACCCTACATCATCTTGGTATCAGAGCCACGTTGATCACGATTTTGGAGCCTCCCCGTTGTGTTTTCTAGCCTAATTTTGTTGTTTCCGTCCTAATTTCGAAAATTGTCCCACAAAAATAGCCCCAATTTTTTTTGTGATTTGTAGGTGTGTTGAGATTTTGTTGGTTTGGATCCGTATATTTGCTTTGTTTTGAGTGGATCTAGCTTCCCATCCATTTTCCCTCAATTTCCATCCACAATTTCCTCCGAATTTCGCCCAGATTTGACCTCTCCACGTTGTGTTCATCCCGTTCGTCCCCGGATCCAGAGCCCGGACATCCGGCCCGACAAGCTCGGACATCCGGCCTTCCACTCGGACATCTGACCCTGGCAGCAACATCTCCATCCACCGCCCCATTTTCCGTCCATTGTTCACCAAATTTTGTTCCGGTGTCCACCATATACCACATATACTTCCACATAGCCCAACCATTTTGGACCTTTTCACTCTCCGACACTTTTTCTACTTCGAGGTTTGAGCATTTGAGTTGCGGTACCATATCCTTTTGTGTTTAGGCAATCTAGGTACGGTTCGACATCGACATCACCGCCGCCCATCTTCGCCACGGACGCGTCATACATCATCACCGCCGTCCTACATCGTCATCAACAACGACCACCTCCACTACACCTTGGTATTCGTGCCACCATTTTGACACCATACTGGAAGCAAGACCGGTAGCCTCATCTTGGTATTGGACATATCACTCTTGCCATTACATTGATAGCCATCATAGCCTTACTCCTTTGCATTGCTTACCCTTTGAGACTAGCCATTGAGTATTGCCGGCAACGAGACTTGTGAACATTAGTGATCATACTTCCCATAGCATACATACATCATTGTTGCATATATTGGTATCATCTCTTGTGTCACAAAGTTGTCATCGCATACACAATTGCTATCTTGGTTCGTCAAGTATCGCATACAAAAAGAGCTCCAACATCATAGAAGCAAACAAGCTTTTAAGCAAAGAGGAAAGATAAGCACAGAGCTTTTAAGCAAGAACCATAGCATCATACAACATTAAGATTGTCATACTCGATCATCGTGGATCATATCATAGCAACACCTTGCATAGAGCGTACTTGGGATAGAAGTCGTTGCATTTTTGCTAAGTAGGTTGTGCACAAGTTCTTGTATCCGCCTATTGTGCAATCGTGCTAGCGTCTCTCTAGTGTTGTGAAACAAGAGCATTTTTGTGGATTCCACATTTTGGCTCACCATTGGTTGCACGACCCCACTTATATTTTTGCGTGTGTGTTTCCATGTACCTTATGCTTGGTCTACTTGTTACATTGCATCTTGCGAATCATTTCCAACATTATTGAAGCACACTTATAATTGCATCAAATTTTGTGCCACCATCCTAACCAAGCTCCACCAAAAGGTTTTACTTGTGTAGGTGTGAGAAACCGACAAGAGCTAGTACCAATTGTGCTATTTCCTTGCCCTACATTGGAGTGATCCTCGATCCACTTTCAACTTCGGTCAAGGTACATTTGGTATTCATTCTTATCTTTCTACCACTCACGTTTATCTTGGAATGATGGATAGGCCAAGTACTTCTACGACCCCACTCTTCATGGAGCAAGACGACGACATGAACTCCTTCCTCACCAAGAGTCACCTCCTTGGTGCACAACGTGCTTTGCATCAAGAGCAACAAGCCATGAGTGAACGCATCGACAACCTTGCCGCCGACTTGCGACTTTCCGAGCAACGTACAAGGGACTACTTCGACCACAAGCTCGACGATCACAAGCAAGAGAATGATACAAGGATGGATGAGATTCGTGCTTTGTTGCTCAACCGCTCTTCTTCCACTTCAAGAAGGAGCCATTCAAGCCACCACTCCGACTTCACCCTCTCCGGCTCTAGTACACCGACATCTAACACTCTTGGCCGTGCCGCGCGCAACGAGCGTCAAGCAAGCCTCAATCACCTACATGACACCGACTCTCAAGAGCGCCTACAACGTCAAACTCAAGAGGCCTTTGCGCTAGCAAGAGAACGGCAACGACAACACCAACATGAAGAGGAAGAGCGAACGCGTCTACACCAAAATGTTCAATATGCCGAGGCACAATGCCAAGAAGAACAACTCCGTGAAGCTAGAGCACTTGCGGCGCAACAAGCCCTCCAAGATTCAAGTCGAGCCGTAGCCGATCGAGGCTGACAAGCACGAGAACAAGAAGAAGCATTTTGTGAAGAAATTCAAGAACGGAGATTTCAATCTCGCATGCCTTGTCAAGTTCCTCAAGCTCCTTTTCGAGCTCGACAAGATCCTCCACAAGCACGTCAAGAACAACAAGTTCCTCAACATCATGAAGACAATGGAGATCCTCCATGACAAGAGCAACATGAGGTTGACAACCCTCCGTGCCAAGAGCACCACGAGTTGAACAATCATCAACAACATGGGCGTCATCATCCCCGACCCCAACACAATGAAGAACAACGCTATGGCAAACTCAAGTTCAGCATGCCCAAGTTCAACGGAAGGAACGATCCCGAAGAGTACCTTTCATGGGCATTGAAAGTTGACAAGATCTTCCGTTTGCACAATTATTAAGAAGAGGAGAATATCGCCATGGAATCCCTTGAGTTCCAAGACTATGTGTTCATTTGGTGGGAACAAGTTATCGAGCGCCGAGAGGCAAGAGGTGAACCACCCATCACTACTTGGGCGCAAATGAAGGATGTCATGAGAGAACGCTTCGTACCTACTTACTACAACCGCGACCTCTTCAAGAAACTCCAACAACTCAAGAAAGGAACCAAGAGCATTGAAGAGTACTACAAGGAGATGGAGATTGAAATGATACAAGCCAATGTCACAGAAGATGATGAGCAAACAATGGCACATTTCTTGAATGGACTCAACCATCCTATCAAGAAGATCGCCGACTCCCAACCATACTCGAACCTCATCGAGCTAGTGCACCAAGCTACCAAAGAGGAACGCCAAGTGCAAGATGATTTCAAGTATGCCAAGTTCTCATCCAAGTCCTACGGCTTCTCTAACAACCAAGTTTCAACGACTCCAACACCGACTACAAAGCCTTCTACTACCAACATCGACAAGTCGAGTTCCAAGAAAGCTTCGTCAACTACAAGCCATCCTACCACGAGCAACTTCAAGCCGAGAGCTTCATCATCATCAACCCCAACCGATTAGACCATCAAGACGAGTTCCTTCAAGTGCTTCACTTGCGGAGGACGAGGCCACAAGTCCTATGAGTGCACCAACAAGCGAACCATGGTCTTCAATGACGATGGCACTTATGACTCACTAAGTGAAGGATAAATGGAAGCCCTTGAGCAAGTCACCATGCACCGCCATGTGAACAATGAAGAAGAACAAGTCTTTTGCGATGAAGACTCAAGTACCGGACTTGTTGTCTCCAAAGTCTTGACTCTCCAACATCACCAAGAGGAAGACCAAAGATGCCACATATTCCACACCAAGGCTGGCATCAATGGATGATCCGTCAAGGTCATCATCGGTGGAGGGAGTTGTCATAATATCGCAAGTGAAGAACTTTGCTCCAAGATCCAATTGCCCAAGACGAAGCATCCACATCCATACAAAGTGCAATGGCTTAGCGACTCCGGCCCCATCCAAGTCGAGCACCGAGTACAAGTCTCCTTCAAAATTGGCGCCTACGAAGACACCTTGGAGTGCGACGTCGTTCCAATGACTGTTTGCCATCTTCTCCTTGGACACCCATGGCAATTTGATAGAGGAGTCATCCACAACGGCCGCACAAACCACTACATCTTCAGGATGAAGGGCAAGGAGTACATCCTCCATCCTATGTCACCAAGTCAAGTGATCGCCGACAAGCAAGCCACACATCATGGAGATCATAGTGAGAGAGCGAGCCACCAAAAAGAGAGTGAGCGCCACAAGCCCAAATCGAGTGCCTCCACGATGAGCGAAAAGAAGAACCTAGTTCTATTTGCCAGCAAACGTGAGATAAAAGAAGTGTGTGAGAACCCATCTAGTGTGATAAACTATGTCCTCTTATGCAAGGACAACGCACCAAAAGCCAACACCTCTCACACTCTACCTTTATTCTTGTCTTCTCTTGTGCAGGAATTTCAAGATGTTTTGCCCGATGAGGTACCTTCGGGTCTACCTCCTCTACGAGGCTGATGAGGACATCAATACCATTGTTACACCCACAGCCCCTGCTGTTATACATACTAGACCAATTACTAGAGCTCGCGCACGCCAATTGAATTACCAGGTACTTTCGTTTCTTGGTAACGATTCTAATGTTCATAAGAATATGATGCTGCCTAAATTGGATACATTTGTTTTGCTTACAAATGAAGAGCCTAGCTTAGACAAGAAAGATGAACCTTGGAGCAAGTTCAAGCATGGAGATGATGGCATGCGCAAGGGGAACAAGAACGGAGTTACAAGTGATGATTCCATACTTTGAAGCCACCATAATGAGTGCATGAAGCCTTGGACAAAATATACAAGATGCCACTTCATAAATTTCGTCCAGAGGCTATTCTAGGTGCTGCATCACCTTATTATTGGGCCAGCCCATGTATTTTCGAAGTACTTAAGTATAGGCTGTTTTTAGCGTCCGTATGTGTGGGAAAACAAGAGTTAGGGTTGGTTTCGGACCCCTCCACCAAGGGCCACGAAATACCCCCTCTCTCCTCCATATATACAGCCCTTAGGGCATCGTTTAGACTTTGGGTTTTGTTTAGATTAAAGTTCTCCATAGCTGTAAGTTCGCGTACTTCGTTTGTGTTCAACGACCAGACAGGCGTCACAGAACCCCACCTTGATCAATAAAGCTTTCATCTTATATTCGCAATATCCAGATTGCAATCTCGGTTTCTTGCTTGTTCTTCGTTTGCTCGCAGGAAATAGACCCTCGTGGTCAGGTTGATCATGCTCCGACGTAGTCAATAACCCCTCGGAAGTTGGTTTAGCGATTGCTAAGGCGCGACGTCTCGCACGTTCATAGTCGGATCGTCAAGGTCGACTCCCACAGAAACGATAGCCCCCATCTCATCGAAACATCGGGACACCTTCGCCTCTATCAGAGGCATTGAGCATCGAATCGACCTCATCCCGGAGCACCTCTTCCAAACAAAGCTCCATACCGCGTCAACCCCGAAGAAACCAAAGAAATACAAAGGCACGTATAGCATCTCATAGACCATGGACATGTGCGTGAAAGTTTGAGCCCTTGTGCCGTTCCGGTCATTCTTGTGTCAAAACGAGACGGTAGCTTTCGCAGTTGCTCCGATTGTAGACCTATCAATGCTATCACCGTTCGATATAGGTATCCCATTCCACGCCTAGACGATATGCTTGATGAGCTTAGCGGTGCCACTATCTTTTCCAAAATTGATCTTAAGAGTGGTTACTATCAAATCCACAAACAAGAGGGTGATGAATGGAAAACCGCCTTCAAAACCAAGTTTGGTTTGTATGAGTGGTTAGTCATGCCTATGGGTATCTCGGAGGCACCAAGCACTTTTATGCGCCTTATGAATCATGTCTTTCGACCTTACATTGGTATATTTGTTGTGGTTTACTTCTATGACATTCTTGTGTTTAGCAAATCTATCAAAGAGCATGTCACACATGTCCGCACCGTTTTGAAAACTCTTAGAGAAGAGCGCCTCTATGCTAATATGGAGAAATGCCTTTTTGATGTTGATAAGCTCGTTTTCTTGGGTTTTGTTGTTTCCTCTAAGGGTGTTCATGTTGATGAGTCCAAGATCAATGCTATTAAGAATTGGCCACAACCAACCAACTTGCATCAAGTACGTAGTTTTCCTGGCCTTGCGGGTTTCTATCGTTGATTTGTGAAGGATTTTAGCACCATTGCATCTCCTTTACATGCTTTGAGCAAGAAGAATGCGCCTTTTGTTTGGGGACCATCCCAAGATACATCATTCAATGAGCTTAAAAATTTGCTTACTCATGCTCCCGTGCTTGCTTTACCCAACTTCGACAAGCCTTTTGAGATTCGTTGTGATCCTAGTGGTAATGGCATAGGAGGTGTGTTAACGCAAGAGAAGCGCCCCATAGCTTACTTTAGTGAGAAACTTTCAGGAGCGCAACTCAATTACCCCATCTATGACAAAGAGCTATATGCTTTAGTCCGTGTTTTGCATGAATGGGAACATTACATTCGTCCCCATGAGTTTATCATTCATTCCGATCATGAGACTCTCAAGTATCTTAAGGCTCAAACCAAGTTGAACAAGCGTCATGCTAAATGGAGTGAATTTATTGAGTTTTTCCCTTATGTCATCAAATACATCAAAGGTAAGGAAAACATTGTAGGGGATGCTCTTTCCCGCATATGCATGCTTGTTACACAACTTGAGTTAGATGTCATTGGCTTCGATCATATCAAAGACTTGTATGAGCATGATGCAACTTTTGCTTATCCTTATTCCAAGTGTTTGTCGCATACATCTTGGGAACGCTATTACATCAAAGATGGATATCTTATGAGAGCTAAAAAACTTTGCATCCCCGAGTCTTCTCTTCGTTTATTGCTTTTGCAGGAATCTCATGGAGGAGGCTTAATGGGACATTTCGGATGCGACAAGATGTTTGCCACACTTTCGACGAACTACTTTTGGCCCAAGATGTTTCGGGACGTCAATCGCTTAACCAACCGATGCTCTACATGTCGCAAAGCTAAGTACAAAGCTCAATCTCATGGCCTCTATATGCCTCTACCAATTCCATACCAACCATGGGAAGACATTAGCATGGACTTTGTACTTGGTTTGCCTAGGACTCAAAATGGGAAAGATTCAATATTTGTCGTTGTGGACCGTTTCTCTAAAATGGCACATTTCATTCCTTGCAACAAGATAGACAATGCTTCACATGTTGCTAATCTCTTTTGTAGGGAAATATTGCGTCTACATGGAGTGCCAAAGACAATTGTCTCGGACCATGACATCAAGTTCCTAAGCTTCTTTTGGAAGACCCTATGCGCCAAGCTCGGAATCAAGCTACTCTTCTCCACGGCATACCATCCTCAAACCGACGGCCAAACGGAGGTGACCAACCACACACTTTCTGCTCTACTTCGAGTACTCATCAAGAAGAACATCAAGGAGTGTGAGGAGTGACTACCTATCGCTGAGTTCGCCTACAACCGAGCAAGACACTCAACAACCGGCAAGTCCCCCTTCGAGGCCATCTACGGATTCAACCCGTTGTCACCATTGGACATTCTTCCTCTACCACTCCAAGAGCGCATCATTTTGGACGCAAGTGCACGAGCGACCCATCTCAAGAAGCTGCATGAAGATACAAGAAACACCATCGAGCGCCAAGTACAACGCCTTGTGACCAAGCTCAATGTCAACAAGCACCCCATGATATTCAACATTGGAGACCTCATGTGGCTACACCTTTGCAAGGAACGGTTTCCCCAAGAACGCAAGTCCAAACTTCGACCACACGCGGATGGACCCTTCAAGGTGCTTGCACGCTACAACAACAACACATACAAGATCGACATCCCACACGACAAGTACTCCGTGAGCGACATCTTCAACATAAAAGATCTCTCACCCTACCATGGTGATGAGGATTTCGATCCGAGGATGGATGATCCCCAAGGGAGGGGAGATGACACGGAGCATCCCAAGATCATCCCCATGGATGCACCTACACCTCCAACGACACCACTTGGACCAATGACACGAGCCCGAGCCAAGGCTATCAAAGATAAGGTGAACTCAGTCCTCTCCGAACATCCACTTTCTATGCATGAGACATGGCTACTACCTAAGTCGGAGGTGTTGTGCATGATTAGGAACCAAGAGGACCCTCCGAAAGATGCGCATGAAGATGTACAGGTCCCCAAGTACATGGATGAGGAGAACCAATGGAAGGAGCCCAGAACATATCGCAGGCCCCGGAGATTCGGCCAAGACCCCGGACATCCGGCCCCTGGACCATCATCCACTACAGCAGCATAGCCGCTAGAAGCTACAGGCCCCGGACATCCGGCCTCCCCAGCCCAAACATCTGGCATCGCCTGAAAGCCCGGACATCCGGCCTCCCCTGTCTGCGCACAGTGAAGGGCCAAGGCCCGTGTATCCCTTCTCCCCCTAGACTATATATACTCCACCTCGCCCAACTTTCTAGGGTTAGCGTTGTGATAGCTCATTTGAGAGATAGAGCTACGCTCATCCATATCGGATCTCCTCCTTGCGAGAGACCGCGGCCTCTTCGGAGAAGATCCCTTTGGATTCAAGCCCCCTTTCTAAGGGAAGACCCCCCCCCCCTCCCCCCCCCCTCCCCCCCCCCCCCCCCCGTGGATTCAAGACCTCCTCACGGAGAAGACCGGTTACCATGTATCGTCCCTAGTTGATCGTGCACCGTGTATTGTTCCATGTACTCGAGGATCTAGCATATGTGTGACTATTTCTTGTTGGTTTAGTGTTTCCTCCCTTGTTTACCCTTGTGTTTTCCCCCATTTCCCCCTCATGTTCCTCATGTTCTTCGCGGGATCCGCTCCTTCCGTGAAAGATCGGGCGATTAGGGTTCTACCCTACATCACCTCTTATCCATGCCAGGCTCTTCATTTGTAAGCAAAACAAAGGTATCCAATTTAGGCAGCATTATATTCTCATGAACATTAGAATCATTACCAAGAAACGAAAGTACCTGATAATTTAATTGGCGTGCACGAGCTCTAGTAATTGGTCCAGTATCTATAGCAGCAGGGGCCGTGGGTGTAACAATGCTATTGATGTCCTCATCAAATCTTCTGAGCCAAGGCCAACTCATTAGCAATGACTACGTGGAAGGTGATGCAGGTGTCCATAGGAAGCTGAAGATCAGCAATGCTGATGCTCTGGTCATCAAACCACTCGTCGATGAAGTTGTTCAGGATATCAACATCAAATAGGGGCAGATCATTGAAGATCTGCGCCTCTTGTTTGCTCTTGATGAGTTGCTCAAGTGCGTGATCACCAAGATCTTCATCACTTGACAGATCAATGGTGTCTTCTTCGTTCCTGAGAACGGCACCTGGAGTCAGTTCATGCCCGGAAATCTTCTTGGGCTTCTTGGCTTTCTTGGTCTTGTCGGCCTTCCTAGAGACACAAGACAAGTCTTCAGACTACACACAGGCTTCAGGAGGTGCAGTGGCCAATGGCTTCACACGCGAAGCTTTTGGTGAGGCAGAGGGCCTCGAAGCTTTTGTCTTCTTAGTCTTCGGCTTCGGTGGTGCTGGCGGATCTTCAGAGTCTGCGTCATCAGCAGAGTGCTCCATCGTAGCCCCCTGTACAGCTATGTGAGAGAGAAGGCCATTGAGGTTGTAGAGGGGCCAATGACATTTGGATTGGCATCGCGTGTGCCATCAGCCCTTGGAGCAGATGGGCCAGGGTTGAAGTTGAGGCCAAACTCCTTGTTTTTGACAGCGGACTCCTTGGCAAATTGATAGTTGCATTTCAAAAGATTTTCTTCGCGACACCATATCATTGATGATGGGTCTGCATTCTCTGGCTGTGGTCCATGGACCATACATGGGAAGAAGCCTTGAGCAATGGCTTCAGGCTTGGACTTGGGTTGCAAATTTCTGTATAGAATATCTCCCCAGGGGCCGTTGATGGCATTCTTTTCAGCATGTTCAGCAGTCACAAATCTATACATGAACCATTCTTCCGCCCAATATCTTCGAATCCATTAGATTCGGGTCTTGCGCTGCTTGTAGCTTTCCTCAGGATCTGACTTGTACAGCTCAAACAGATGTGGAGATAAATCCTTAGCTGTATTTCCACAACGCTGCCCGCCGCCCTTTCTAGCTGATTTCTCTATTGCCATTTTATTCAGATTGAACGGCTTCAAAACAGTGAAAGGCTTCCTTTGCTGGTCAAATAGGAACTGGCTTCATGTGAGTGAATGTGCTGCTGTAAGAACTCTGCAAATGAATGCAGACTATGAGAACCAAGGGATTCTCCCACGGACATGTACCTATGACAGCATTGGAGATGCGAGGGAAGGGGAAGAGGTCATATGCATTCTCAGAAGATTTTGAAGATAAATCAGTTTGAAGACATTGACCTCATAGTGCGAAGTCATTCACTTATTTGAAGAGAGTCGATTCCAGATTTGTACGAATCCATGAATAAGTACAAGTGAGGAATCTAACTAGTTATGAAGCATAAGTGAATATACTTGGCATGATATGAGATGCAGACGAGGGCAAATCCATTTTTGGAAGTGAAGAAACCACTTTTTGTTGAAGTGGATGGATTCAACAGATCGAAAGACAGTAAAAAGTTAGATTTAATTACCGCTTGACGAACTACTAGACGAGGTAGGGAGAGAGGCCGAGCAGTTCAATCTCCCGCGCCCTAACTTGGCGGCGGAGAGGACGATGTCCGCGGCCGGCGTGAGGACGGCGTCGAAGAAGTCGCGGCGCCTCAGCACTTCGTCTCGGGTGTCAACGCAAGATAGCAGAGGTACTAGGGTTTGTGCGAGGTGGAGAGGTGGAAGAAGAGATAATGACTGCGGTGAGTTCTGTATTTATAAGGAAGGGGGCAGCACAGCGTAATTACGCAGGTGTCCCTGGCGGTTCGCATCTAAAGTACACGTGGCATTCATGCAACTTATTGAAAGTTGTTCCACGTTCCCACGCACGCCTGGATTGTCGGGTGGTCGTTCCGGCTTCTCCGGTTTTTAGGAAAAAGGATATGGCATTAAAAATAGATTTAAATGTTTGCCGCTTTGTCTTCTGCTGACAAGGAATCAGAGAAGACAAATGATAAGTTTCAATAGAATGCATATGATTTGGATAGATAGAATTTGAGGTAGAAGCATAGAAGAGGATTAGGGTTCGATCACATTCACTTAGATCAAGAAAAGATTCAAGCATGAAGACATAGCTATAAGTGAATGTTGTAGAGGACATAACACGAATTATTTGACCCAGTCAAATCTGTGGCGTTTCCCACCGTATAGGAATTATTAGACCCAGACACGACGCACAATTATCGTGGCGCGCCGAAGTCAAATTCTGCGTTAATGTACTCACACTTAGAATGTATCTCTTCATTGATTGAAGATATACGTTACTTTGTGATAGAGACAGGGTGTCCCGATCTTTTGATGAGATGATAACTATCGAGTTGGTGGAGTCAACTTTGACGATCCGACTACAAACGTGCACGATGTTGCGCCTTAGCAATCGCTAAACCAGTCTCCCGAGGTTACTGACAATGCTGGAAGCACGACCAGCCTGACCACGAAGGTCTATTCCTGCACGCAATCAAAGAACAAGCAAGAATATGATAATGCAATCTGAATATTACGAATATAGATGAAGTATTTATAAAGGTGGGGATCTAAAAGCGGTCTTGGTCTGGTCGTTGGACACAAACAAAGTACACGAAGTTGCAATGGCTAACTTTTAACTAAACAATTCCCAAAGTCTAAACGAGGCCCTAAGGGCTGTATATATGGAGGAAGAGGGGGGTAATTTCATGGCCATTGGAGGAGGGGTCCGAAACCAACCCTAACTCTTGTTTCCTCACACATACAGACTCTAAAACCAGCCTATACTTAAGTATTTCAAAAATACATGGGCCTGGCCCAATAATAAGGTGACGCAACACCTAGAATAGCCTCTGGACGAAATTTAGGAAGTGGCATCTTGTATATTTCATCCAAGGCTTCATGCACTCCTTATGGTGGCTTCAAAGTCCTGGAATCATCACTTGTAACTCCGTTCTTGATTCCCTTGCACATGGCATCATCTCCATGCTTGAACTTGCTCCAAGGTTCATCTTTCTTGTCCAAACTAGGCCCTTCATTTGTAAGAAAAACAAATGTATCCAATTTAGGCAACATCATATTCTCATGAACATTAGAATCGTTACCAAGAAACGAAAGTACCTGATAATTCAATTGGCGTGCGCGAGCTCTAGTAATTGGTCCAGTATGTATAGCAGCAGGGGCTGTGGGTGTAACAATGGTATTGATGTCCTCATCATCCTCCCCTTCTTGAAATAAAGTCGTCCTCGACGAAAGCTCATCCTCCTCACCCAAATAAGGCTTCAAATCTGCAATGTTAAAGTTGGACTAACCCCAAAATCTGCAGGCAGCTCAAATTTATATGCATTATCATTTATTTTCTCTAACACCTTAAAAGGACCATCAGCACGTGGCATTAGCTTTGATTTGCGCAAATTAGGAAATCTATCCTTACACAAATGTAACCAAACAAGATCTCCAGGTGCAAACACAACATGTTTTCTACCCTTATCTCCAGTAAGTTTATATTTAGCATTCATATGCTCAATGTTTTACTTAGTTAACTCATGTATTTTTTAAATCAATTCAGCATGTTCTTTAATCAAAATTAACCTTCTCCGAAGATGGAAGAGGCAACAAATCAATAGATGCATGATGTAGGAAACCATACACAATTTCAAAAGGGCACATCTTAGTAGTAGAATGCAATGAACAATTATAATCAAATACAATATGAGGCAAGCATTCTTCCCACGTTTTCTTATTATTCTTCAAAACATCCCTAAGCATAGTAGATAATGTTCTATTGACTACTTCACTTTGTTCATCAATTTGGGGGTGAAAAGTAGTACTAAAAATCAGTTTAGTCCCCAACTTATCCCATAAACATCTCCAAAAGTGGCTAAGAAATTTAGTATCACGGTCTAAAACTATAGTATTTGGCACACCATGTGAGCGAATAATTTCACGAAAGAACAAATCAGCAACATTAACAGCATCATCACTTTTATGACATGGTATAAAGTGTGCCATTTTTAGAACCTATCCACGACAACAAACATGCTATCCCTTCCCTTCATTGTTCGAGGCAAACCTAAAACAAAGTCCATAGATATATCCTCCCAACGAACACTAGGTACATTCAAAGGCATATATAAACCATGAGGATTGAGTCGTGACTTAGCTTTTTGACATGTAGCGCAGCTAGCAACAAAACGCTCAACATCCCGTCTCATCATTGACAAAACGAAATGTGTATCAAGTATATCCTCCGTCTTCTTGACATCAAAGTGTCCCATTAATCCTCCTCCATGCGCCTCCTACAACAACAAAAGACGAACGAAGCTAGCTGGAATGCATAGCTTGTTGGCACGAAACACAAATCCATCGTTAAGAACGAATTTGTTCCAAGTTCTCCTTTCCTTACAATTCTGCAATACATTTTTAAATTCAATATCATGCACATATTGATCTTTGATGGTCTCCAAACCAAATATTTTAATGTCAAGTTGTGAAAGCATAGTATAACGACGAGACAATGCATTAGCAATAACATTTTCTTTACCCTTCTTGTGTTTAATGACATAAGGGAAAGTCTCAATGAATTCAACCCATTTAGCATGTCTACGGTTCAGTTTTGCTTGACTTTTAATGTGTTTCAAAGATTCATGATCAGAATGTATAACAAATTCCATGGGCCATAAATAATGTTGCCATGTTTCTAAGGTCTGAACAAGAACATATAGTTCTTTATCATAAGTAGAATAGTTCAGACTAGGCCCACTCAATTTTTTCAAAAAGTATGCAACTGGTTTGCCATCTTGTAATAACACACCTCCTAATCCAATTCCACTAGCATCACATTCAAGCTCAAAAGTCTTATTAAAATCAGGAAGTTGGAGTAAAGGAGCATGTGTCAACTTATCTTTCAATACCGTGAAGGCTTCTTCCTGTGCGGTACCCCCAAACAAAAGGCACATCCTTCTTTGTAAGCTCGTTGAGAGGTGCAGCAATGGTGCTGAAATCTCTCACAAAACACCTATAGAAACCAGCGAGGCCAAGGAAACTCCTCACTTGTGTGAACGTTTTGGGCTGCCGCCAACTCTCAATAGCTTCAATCTTGGTTTTATCAACTTCAATTCCCTGTGGAGTAACAACATAGCCAAGAAAAGATACTCGGTCGGTGCAAAAGGTGCACTTTCCAAGGTTACCAAACAAACGTGCATCACGTAGGGCAATAAAATGTAACATCCCAAATTTTCAATTTGGAATGTTATGCATTAGATCATCATGCATGTCATATTTTCTTGCATTTTGCCCGATCCTAGAAATTTCACGCAACTCAAGGACCCTCGGAGAGAGTTGGAGATTTCGTTATTTTCATATTTGAGTTTTCTCAAATTTTGAAAAGAGGATCATTTGATTTATTTTATTTCATCTTCAATTATTTTTCCAATATCAAAAATATGAGAGAGGGGAATAATATGACTTTCCCAAATTTAGGAAAAAATGAAGATTTAATGAATAAATCAAATTTTGGTTTTCGGTGTTTGTTTGCTTTTTATTTGGATAGGGAAAAATGCGCGTTTTCAAAAATTGCATTCTAGGTCCGGAGTAAAGTTCATTTTGTTCGACTCATTTTTAGGAGTCGGGGAAAATTTACTTTAGTAATTTTGGAGTTCATTTAGTTTAGTTTTCTTTTGTTTTTCTGCGCGCGAATCCAGTTAAAAAAAGGACCAAGGCCAGCCGGGCCAAAGGCCCAGCCAGCCGGCCGCATCCCCAGCCAGCGCGCGCGCCAGGCGCAGCACCAGGCCGCCGCCTCCCTCGCTCTAGGCCGAGTCCCAGAGGGACTCTAGGCCGGTTAGCCCCCCTTTCCTTGTTTTGTTTTCCCTCTTTTGCTTGCCCCCTACCCCAAGTAATTCCCCCCGCCACCTATATAAATACACCCCAAACCCCCCCTCTCCTCACATCAATCCCAAGCCCTCTCCTCCTTGGCTGCGCCCCACCCCGCGCCCCTCACCCACCGCCGCCGCCCTATAGCCGCCGTCGCCGCCGTTCACCGGAGCCTCGCCGAGATTACCCGGATTGCGCCGCTTGTTACTTCGAAACCCTAGGACTCGCGGATCATCAGCAAGGCAAGTAACACTTTGATCATACCTTTTCTACAACCCAGTTTTATTGCATTAGATCAATCCTCACACATTGCATGATTAGGATCTAATTAAATTGTGGGATGGGAAGTAGATGAGGTAGTACCTATTACCTGTATTATTATGAAACCTTTGGGAGTTACTTCTACATTTGCTTATTATGCCATGCTATGCTAGTAGACGTGGATTGGGTGCGTGATATCCATGACAGATGTGAGATTGATAATTTAATGGTTTATCTAAGGTGGCAACTTAAATAGACATCTGGGTGGATTGAGGCACCTGATGTCTATCAGGACTTGCCTGTTTTATTTTGGACCGCCACCCAGGCTCAAAGGGATCATAAGATCTTTCATGCTAGAAACTTCCGTGTGCAGCCACAAGCCATTATGGGCTCTGGCATAGTTGACTAAGTCGTGCGAACTCTTACGGGTAGACTAGCAGATGTAGGGGAAAGTAGGTGTACCGGTCTACCCACATGTAAGGTGCTAGTGCTTCTAAAAGACTGTGTCTCGGTCATCCGTCTTCTCAAACACCATGTAGTGCAAGAAAGCAAACGGAGGCGATCGAGTCTTGTGGGAAAAAGTGTGCAAACCTCTGCAGAGTGTACATACTAATCATGATTAGCCGTGTCCCCGGTTATGGACAACTTGAGTCTCTAGTACTTGAATATCATGTGAATCTCAACATGTTACTTATAATTAATGTTGTTGGGTTTTAATTGTTCACTTAATTGGGATCGGAATGCTGTCAACCATTCTCGATGTTTAACAACTACCATGATAGTTAAATAAATTTATTCCTTTGCAGTAGGGAAAAACTGGCTTTACGCAAAACTGTAACCATAGAGCTTTCCACCAGCCAAATATGCATATTGTATAGCTGTTTCATTCCATTGCTCTCTATGTGTTACATTGCCAGCATATTCCATGTGCTGACCCATTTTCGGGCTGCAACTTCTCATGTTGCAGACTTTTCAGACGACGAGTAAGGTGCTTTTAGGTCATGGTTCTATACTCAGTGATGCCGTTGGAGTTGATGGACCCATTTATCTTTCGGGTCTTCCGCTGTTATCGTTACTAGATGGCCTTAAGCCATATTTATTGTAATAAGTTCTCTTTGAGACAACGATCTAATAAGTGTGTGATTGCCACTCTGCTATAAATCCTTCGATGTAATGTGTGGTGTCAGCATTACTGATCCAGGGATGACACCGGAGCACAGTAGACTTGATCCATTCGGGTCGGGTCTCTACAGAGATGGTATCAGAGCACACGCTGACTGTAGGACACGACCACTAAGTTAAAGCCATAGATCACCATTCTCTTCTCATTTTCTAACTCCTCATCTTTTCTACTCTTTTAGGATGACGAACGCGAAGATTAAGTACGCTCAACCGGATGAAGGCACACCATTTGGAATTCACCTGAAGGAAGTCACCAAATACCTGAACATTGGATTACCAAGCTTCACGGGAACCTTCAACGCCACTCCGCCTGAAGAGGAGCGCTGGAAGATTCAAGCTCACGTTCCGGGAAGAACATTCGCGCCAATCACGAAGCCCATAGATAGCGTTTTCAATGCACCAACCTGGAGTCTAGGAAGGAGCATGGCAGCTCATATCACCATAGGACGCATTGGAGAAGTTTACCAAGAAGACCTCAAGGACACTATCTACGAAATTTGCGGACGCTGAGACGAACAATGGGAGTTAGCCAGCACCAAGAAGGATAGATCCATTGCATCATTCATCCAGGAGTTAAACCAGCACATTCGACGCCACGAGAACCAGATGTGCAATGATATGATAGAGTTGAAGAATGCGAAGGCAAGGATCATCGAGCTAGAAGGAGAACTGAAGTCTACACGCAAGGACTACATGGACGAGATCGTAGCTCTAGCAAGACACAATGGCGATCTTAAGGAGGAGATTGAAGAACTCAAGAGGAAGTTAGCATCCCAGGAGGAAGACGAGTACGTCGCATGTCCGGACAACTACATCATCATCGACGACACCGATTCGGATCCCAGTGAACCCGACTTTGAAGACGAAGCTGGAGAAGATATCATGGAGTCTTCCATTGGTTCAAATTTCTAGATGACCACCAGATAGTAGTAGTATTCCCCCATGTAAACACAATAGTACGAACACTTTTGCGATAGTTAGACCGTTTGTAAGCCCTTGTTTGATTGAATGAAGTGATTTTGTGTGCATTTGCTCATGTGCATTGGGGTAGTGTTTTCCCTTTAGACCTCACTCTATTCTTGAATCTCGTCTTTTCTAAACCCTCAGATGCCTCCGAGACGTGACAATGGATTCCCACCGGAGCTCACTCAGTTGATCCAGCAATAGAATCAATTGATGCAGATGTTAGTCCAGAACCAGCAGAACAACAACAACAACCCACCACCACCACCACCTGTTGACCACTTAGCCCGTTTCCTTAGGCTGAATCCGCCGGTGTTTTCCAGTAGCATCGAGCCGATAGTAGCAGACGATTGGCTCCGCAAGATAGGAAGGGATTTGACCACTGCAGGATGCACAGATGATGAGAAAGTGAAGTTTGCCACACATCAGCTTGACGGACCTGCGGTAGCATGGTGGGAGAATTTCACAGCCACTTACCCAGTTGACACTGTCACATGGGATCAGTTTCAGCAAGCTTTCCGCACTGCCCATGTTTCTGCAGGAACTATGGCCATGAAGAAGCATGAGTTTCGCAACATACGCCAAGGAGGAAGGACAGTTGGCCAGTACGTTGACGATTTCAGCAAGTTAGCACATTATGCCCCAGATGACGTTGCTACGGATGCAGCTAAGCAGGAGAAGTTTCTGGAAGGACTGAATGATGAATTAAGCATGAAATTGATGGTAGCGAGTTTCAACCACTACCAGGAGTTGGTAGATCGTGCCATCATGATTGAAGGGAAGCAACAGCAGATTGAGAACCGCAAGAGGAAGTATGGACAAGGGAAGTATAACTCTGGAGCCCAGCAGAAGCCCCGTTTTACCCCTAAACCGGGATTTCAGTTTCAGCATACCCATGGAGGAGGTAGCTCGCACAACCATAATGGCCACAAGAATGGTAATGGGAATGGAGGAAGCAACGGCCAGAACCGGACCACCCCATTGACCCCAACCAAGAGAGAACTGAGTCAAGTCACTTGTTTCAAGTGTTCCAAGAACTGACATTATGCCAATGAATGTCCTGAAGGCCAGAATGGATATGGCAATGGAAGCTCTGGGAAGAAGCCGAACCCTCTCAATAGGGGACAGGTGAACCACGTTAATGTGGAGGAGGTTGAAGATCAGCCCGATGCAGTAATAGGTAAGTTTTTGGTTAAGTCATTTACCGCACTCGTTCTTTTCGATACTGGTGCATCGCATTCATACATATCAAGGGGATTTGTGGAAAAGTATAGCCTGCCCACTAGGATTCTTAAAACGCCTATGCTAGTAAGCTCGCCAGGAGCAGAGTACATGGCCAGACAAGGATGTTTCCAAGTACCATTAAGTATAGGAAGGCATGTTTTCCCAACGGATTTAATTATTCTGGAATCCCGAGGTCTGGATGTGATTCTTGGTACGGATTGGCTGTCGATGTATGGAGGAAACATCGATTGCGCTAGTAAGACAATTTTGCTTACCACACCAGAAGGAAGAAGGATCAAGTATGTATCCCGGCATGTTCCAAACAGGACACAAGTGAACTGCCTAACAGGAGTTGTGCAAGAAGAAGTACCAGTGGTAAAAGATTTTCCTGATGTATTTCCTGAGAAATTACCAGGCATGCCACCGGATAGAGACATTGAGTTTTTGATTGAGTTATTGCCAGGTACAGGCCCAATATCGAAGCGACCGTACCGGATGCCAGCAAAGGATTTGGTGGAAATTAAGAATCAGATTAAGGAGTTATTGGATAAAGGTTACATTCGCCCAAGTTCTTCGCCTTGGGGATCACCCGTACTTCTAGTGGAAAAGAAGGATGGATCATTAAGGATGGTTGTAGATTATCGGGGATTGAATGAAGTAACCATCAAGAACAAGTACCCACTGCCAATGATCAACGATCTGTTTGATCAGTTGCAAGGAGCTAAAGTGTTTTCCAAGATCGATTTGTGATCAGGGTACCATCAATTGAAGATTCGAGAGCAGGACATACCTAAGACAGCATTCACCACAAGATATGGACTGTATGAGTATACCGTTATGTCATTTGGATTGACTAACGCACCTGCCTATTTTATGAACCTGATGAACAAAGTGTTTATGGAGTTTTTGGATAAGTTCGTCGTAGTGTTCATTGATGACATCCTGGTTTATTCAAAGAATGAAGAGGAGCATAAGGAACATTTGCGTTTGGTTTTGGAGAAACTAAGGGAACATCAGTTATACGCCAAATTCAGCAAACGTGAGTTTTGGTTGAAGGAAGTTGGATTCCTCGGACACGTTATATCGGGAGAGGGTATAGCAGTTGACCCCACAAAGGTTGAGACCGTAACCGAATGGGAAGCACCAACAACAGTTGGAGAGATCCGGAGTTTTCTTGGACTCGCAGGATATTACCGGAGGTTTATTGAGAATTTCTCAAAGATTGCGAAGCCTATGACGGAGTTGTTGAAGAAGGATACTAAGTTCAAATGGACTGAGGAGTGTGAGGCTAGTTTCTAGGAGTTGAAGAAACGTTTGGTCACCTCACCAGTATTGATTTTGCCAGATCAGACCAAGGATTATGAGGTGTATTGCGACGCTTCACGTCGAGGACTTGGAGCAGTGCTTATGCAGGAAGGGAGAGTTGTTTCATATGCTTCACGGAAACTGAAGCCTCATGAGTTGAATTATGCCACGCATGATTTGGAGTTAGCAGTCGTAGTGCATGCATTGAAAACGTGGAGACATTTCCTCATTGGAAATCATTGTGAGGTGTACACGGATCACAAGAGTTTGAAGTACATTTTCACTCAGAAGGAGTTGAACCTCCGACAAAGGAGATGGTTGGAGCTCATCAAGGATTATGACATGAAATTGCATTACCATCCCGGAAAAGCTAATGTAGTAGCTGACGCATTGAGCCATAAGAGCCATGTCAATACTCTAATGACGGGGAAAATACCCAAGGAGTTAGCAGAAAACCTTCGTGAGATATGTTTGGAAATAGTTCCGAGAGGCTATGTAGCAACATTGGAGATTCAGTCAACATTGATGGATAAGATCAGAGAAGCTCAGAAATGTGACAAGGAGATTGCTGCTATAAAAGAGAAATTGAGCGAAGGAAAAGCAAAGGGATTTCGTGAGGATGAGCACGATACCTTATGGTTCGAAGACCGTGTTTATGTACCAAATGACCCGGAGATCAGGAAGTTGATTTTGCAAGAGGCACATGATTCACCATATTCGATTCACCCAGGGAATACCAAGATGTATTTGGATTTGAAGGAAACATTCTGGTGGACCGGAATGAAGAAGGATATTGCAGCATATGTAGCAGTTTGTGACGTGTGTCAGAGAGTAAAGGCAGAGCATCAGAAGCCAGCAGGATTGTTACAACCATTGCCGATACCCGAATGGAAGTGGGATAAGATAGGCATGGATTTTATCACAGGACTACCCAGGACGAAAGCAGGCTATGACTCGATATGGGTAGTAGTTGATCGTTTGACGAAGGTAGCACATTTTATTCCAGTTAAGACCACTTACACCAGTGCTAAGTTGGCAAAGATATACATGACTAGGATCATTTGTTTGCACGGAGTTCCGAGGAGTATCATATCAGATAGAGGAACTCAATTTACCTCAAAATTTTGGAATCAGTTGCATGAAACTTTAGGAACCAGACTGGAGTTCAGCACAGCTTTTCACCCATAGACGGATGGACAGACCGAGAGAGTCAATCAGATTTTGGAAGATATGCTGAGAGCTTGTGCACTAGATTATGGATCTATTTGGGACGATAACTTGCCGTATGCGGAGTTCTCTTATAACAACAGTTACCAAACCAGTTTGAAAATGGCACCTTTCGAAGCTTTATACGGAAGGAGGTGCAAGACACCGTTGTCATGGGACGAAGTTGGAGACCGTCAATTCATTGGACCAGATTTGATTAAGGAGTCTGAACGGAAAGTTAAGTTGATTCGCGATAGGCTCAAGGTAGCCCAGTCCAGGCAGAAGAGCTACGCAGATTTAAAACGCAAGGAGACAGTTTACGAAACCGGAGACAGAGTTTATCTCCGAGTATCCCCACTTCGAGGAGTTAAGTGCTTTGGAGTTAAGGGAAAGTTAGCACCGCGTTTCATTGGACCGTATAAGATCTTGCAACGTATGGGAGAAGTCGCTTATAAGTTGGAATTACCAGAGGGACTGTCAGGAGTTCATGATGTATTCCATGTTTCTCATCTGAAGAAATGTCACGCCGAGATGGCGGAGGTACCGCTAAGAGATACCGTGCCACTCGAAGCGATTCAGTTGGAGGATGACTTAACATATGAGGAGAAGCTGGTCAAGATTCTCGATTATGCCAGCAGAGTTACCCGCAGCAAGGTTATCAAGTTTTGCAAAGTTCACTGGAACCACCACTCAAAGGATGAAGCCACCTGGGAAAGAGAAGAAGATTTGCTCAAGGACCACCCTCACCTATTTTCTAGCCAACCCGAATCTCGAGGGCGAGATTCATCTTAAGGGTGGTAGGTTTGTAACATCCCAAATTTTCAATTTGGAATGTTATGCATTAGATCATCATGCATGTCATATTTTCTTGCATTTTGACCGATCCTAGAAATTTCACGCAACTCAAGGACCCTTGGAGAGAGTTGGAGATTTCGTTATTTTCATATTTGAGTTTTCTCAAATTTTGAAAAGAGGATCATTTGATTTATTTTATTTCATCTTCAATTATTTTTCCAATATCAAAAATATGAGAGAGGGGAATAATATGACTTTCCCAAATTTAGGAAAAAATGAAGATTTAATGAATAAATCAATTTTGGTTTTCAGTGTTTGTTTGCTTTTTATTTGGATAGGGAAAAATGCGCGTTTTCAAAAATTGCATTCTAGGTCCGGAGTAAAGTTCATTTTGTTCGACTCATTTTTAGGAGTCGGGGAAAATTTACTTTAGTAATTTTGGAGTTCGTTTAGTTTAGTTTTCTTTTGTTTTTCTGCGCGCGAATCCATTTAAAAAAAAAGGACCAAGGCCAGCCGGGCCAAAGGCCCAGCCAGCCGGCCGCCTCCCCAGCCAGCGCGCGCGCCCGGCGCAGCGCCAGGCCGCCGCCTCCCTCGCTCTAGGCCGAGTCCCAGAGGGATTCTAGGCCGGTTAGCCCCCCCTTTCCTTGTTTTGTTTTCCCTCTTTTGCTTGCCCCCTACCCCAAGTAATTCCCCCCCCCACCTATATAAATACACCCCAAACCCCCCCCTCTCCTCACATCAATCCCAAGCCCTCTCCTCCTTAGCCGCGCCCCACCACGCGCCCCTCACCCGCCCTATAGCCGCCGTCGCCGCCGTTCTCCAGAGCCTCGCCGAGATTACCCGGATTGCGCTGCTTGTTACTTCGAAACCCTAGGACTCGCGGATCATCAGCAAGGCAAGTAACACTTTGATCATACCTTTTCTACAACCCAGTTTTATTGCATTAGATCAATCCTCACACATTGCATGATTAGGATCTAATTAAATTGTGGGATGGGAAGTAGATGAGGTAGTACCTATTACCTGTATTATTATGAAACCTTTGGGAGTTACTTCTACGTTTGCTTATTATGCCATGCTATGCTAGTAGACGTGGATTGGGTGAGTGATATCCATGACAGATGTGAGATTGATAATTTAATGGTTTATCTAAGGTGGCAACTTAAACACACATCTGGGTGGATTAAGGCACCTGATGTCTATCAGGACTTGCCTGTTTTATTTTGGACCGCCACCCAGGCTCAAAGGGATCATAAGATCTTTCATGCTAGAAACTTCCGTGTGCAGCCACAAGCCATTATGGGCTCTGGCGTAGTTGACTAAGTCGTGTGAACTCTTACGGGTAGACTAGCAGATGTAGGGGAAAGTAGGTGTACCGGTCTACCCACATGTAAGGTGCTAGTGCTTCTAAAAGACTGTGTCTCGGTCATCCGTCTTCTCAAACACCATGTAGTGCGAGAAAGCAAACGGAGGCGATCGAGTCTTGTGGGAAAAAGTGTGCAAACCTCTGCAGAGTGTACAAACTAATCATGATTAGCCGTGTCCCCGGTTATGGACAACTTGAGTCTCTAGTACTTGAATATCATGTGAATCTCAACATGTTACTTATAATTAATGTTGTTGGATTTTAATTGTTCACTTAATTGGGATCGGAATGCTGTCAACCATTCTCGATGTTTAACAACTACCATGATAGTTAACTAAATTTATTCCTTTGCAGTAGGGAAAAACTGGCTTTACGCAAAACTGTAACCATAGAGCTTTCCACCAGCCAAATATGCATATAGTATAGCTGTTCCATTGCATTGCTCTCTATGTGTTACATTGCCAGCATATTCCATGTGCTGACCCGTTTTCGGGCTGCAACTTCTCATGTTGCAGACTTTTCAGACAACGAGTAAGGTGCTTTTAGGTCGTGGTTCTATACTTAGTGATGCCGTTGGAGTTGATGGACCCATTTATCTTTCGAGTCTTCCGCTGTTATCGTTACTAGATGGCCTTAAGCCATATTTATTGTAATAAGTTCTATTTAAGACAACGATGTAATAAGTGTGTGATTGCCACTCTGCTATAAATCCTTCGATGTACTGTGTGGTGTCAGCATTAATGATCCAGGGATGACACCGGAGCACAGTAGACTTGATCCATTCGGGTCGGGTCGCTACATAAAAACAACACGTAAATGTTCCAAATGTTCCTCCAAAGATTTGCTATAAATGAATATGTCATCAAAGTAAACTACCACAAATTGTCCAATGAAAGCACGGAAAACATCGTTCATTAATCTCATGAAAGTACTAGGTGCATTAGTTAACCCAAAAGGCATGACTAACCACTCATATAATCCAAACTTAGTTTTAAATGTAGTTTTCCATTCACCTCCCAATTTCATATGAATTTGATGGTATCCACTACGCAAATCAACTTTGGAGAATATTGTAGAGCCACTCAATTCATCAAGCATATCATCTAGCCTAGGAATAGGATGACGATAACGAATAGTAATATTATTAATGCCTTTACAAATCAACGCACATACGCGACACACCATCCTTTTTCGGCACTAAAATGATAGGAACACCACAAGGACTAAGGGATTCGCGTATATAACCTTTGTCAAGCAGTTCTTGTACTTGACGCATAATCTCCTTCGTCTCCTCTGGATTGGTACAGTATGGTGCACGGTTGGGTAATCATGCACTGGGAATTATGTCAATTTGATGCTCAATCAATCGAGCAGGTGGTAATCCCGGTGGCACGTCTTGTGGAAAGACGTCAGCGAACTCCTGCAAAATGTCAATGAAAGCAGGGGGCAAAGAGGAAGGCACATCCTCGAATGAAAATAATGTTCTTTGCACACAAAAGCATAGCAAATAGATTTGTTAAAATCTAGATCATCAATATTAGATTTGGTGGCAAGTAAACATGCACTTTTCATTTTAATTTCATAAACAACACTAGATGGTTTATTATTAGGCTTCATTTGTTGCTCAAATTCTTTTGCCACAATCTGATTTTCACTCTTATTTTTTCTCCTATTTTGCTTTATTAGCTCTATTTATATCATCTTTCAAAATGGAATCAGGAGTCATAGGAAGCAAAGTAATATTTTTATCCTTATGAACAAGAGTATACTGATTATTTCTACCATTGTGTACAGAATTTTTATCAAATTGCCATGGTGTACCAAGTAATAAGGAACATGCTTGCATAGGTACCACATCACAATCAACATAATCAGCATATGTAGAGATACTAAAATGCACACGAATAGTATGTGTTACCTTAACCTTGCCGCTGTTGTTGAACCATTGGATGTATTAAGGATGTGGATGTGGTCTTGTGGTGAGAGATAGCTTCTCCACCATCTCCATGCTAGCCAAGTTATTGCAGCTCCCTCCATCTATGATGACGCGAACAAAACATTCCTTCACAACTCCCTTTGTATGGAACAAATTATGCCTCTGATTTTTCTCAGCTTGTGTAACATGCACACTCAAAACACGTTGAGCAACTAAACATTCATACCTGTCAGCATCTTCAGCAGCCATGTATTGCGTCTCATGATAAGAATCCTCTCCACCGTGTTCTTCATGTGTAATAAGAGCCAAAGTCTCCTCATCATAGTCACTAGTGGACTCATACCCACCATCCGTAGTAACAATCATCATACGCTGAGATTTGCATTCTCTCGCAAAATGTCATCTTCCCTTAGAACAAAGACAAATAATATCACTTGTGTGCCCTGTTGATGCCATGGAACAAGAAGAGCTTTGCGCAGGCCCAACATGTGTGCTCTTGGCAGATAGTGGTGGTTGTGCCTGCTTTCTTGTATCATGGCTGGAGGTGGCACATGATGGAGGTGCCGGTCCAGTCGAAGTAGAGGATGCACGTGGTGTCCATGATGAAGATCGACCTGCAGAAAAGTTAGTTCGCACCAATGCATGTCGATCCTGCACTTCATGTTAGCTTTACAAGCAAGATGAAATAAACCAGTATTATTAGTATACTCCTTATACTCTAGAATGGTCTGGATCACTCTATTTAATCCACCCATAAAACGTGCAAGCATGGATTCATTCTCCTCAACAATACCACATCTAATCATGCCAGTTTGTAATTCCTGATAATATTCTTCTACAGAATCTTTTCCTTGTCTTAAACGCTGCAATTTTTGAAGTAATTCACGTTGATAATATGATGGAACCCAACGAGTACGCATAGCAGTTTTCAAAGCAGCCCAAGTAGCTGGAATACGATATAATCTACAATGCTCAGACCACCAAACACATGCAAAAATAGTGAAAGCACAAACAGCAGCAGGAACACATCTCTCCTTGGGATATTGTAAACATGTAAATCGTTGTTCAGTTTCTAACTCCCAAGTAAGATATATATCAGGAACATATCTACCCTCAAATGGTGGAATATTCAATTTCAGTTTAGGGAGATGGTCATGATCTGGTGGGGAGCCCTACCATTTCCTGAGGGGGAGCCCTACCATTGCCTGAGGGGGAGCCCTACCATTGCCATTATTTGCATGTGGATGACGTGGTGGTTGTGGTGCTGGTGGTTGCACGTAGTTCTGATTTTGATCAACCTCACCCTCGTAATCTCCCACAAAATCATCCTCCTCTGCTTCAGCAGCAGGAGCCACAAAAGTATCAACAGCAGCATGGACAATTTGGCCAGGCACAAGAGGGAGAGGCTCGCTCAGCGGAGGCTGTTTTGCGACGTGGAGGTAGTCGCCGTTGTTGTTGTTGTTGTTGTTGTTGTTGTTGTAGTTGTTGTTGTTATTGTTGTTGTTGTTGTTGTTGTAGAGGTGCGTTAGGTGCAGCTGGTGGTGGTGGTGGAAGACGCGTGAGAAATTCAATAAACTTGTTATCGAGCTTTGTTTCGAACGTCTTCTCCATGCCATCTATCTTCTCCATGGCCTCATCAAATATGTTTAGCACATCTTGCACCTATCCACTCATCATTTGACTAAATTTATCATGCAACTCCTTATTCGTCATGTTCTCCCAGTCAGTCTCGTCGGCTTGGGATCCTGCCATGGTTAGCAGCAATAGAAACACACAAGAATATGATCCTACAGACTACTAACAAGAGGTGGTGGTGGGTGTCACAAATCCGTCAAGCAAATATCAAATTCTTACCAGTTCTTACCCAGCAACAGGCGGTGATCAGCAACCGTCGTAGTCAAAATTCTCAAAGCTTGGATAGAGCGATTACCAAGGAGAGTCAAACGCATGACGTAGATGTATGTGGAGCTGGGAAGCTTATAATATGGTAGCAAAAAGGGTCAGCAATAATAAATTCAGAGATGCAAAGTTGAATAAACGCTCAATGATGGTACTGTGTTGGTCCTAGGCTAGACCGTGCTAGAGACACGAGCCTAGAACACTAACAAAATCACGACGCTGCACGAAAACAAGGGAGGAGCACGCTCTGATTTTTTTCTTCTTTTCACTTTTTTTGCACTTTTTTCCTCTCTTTTTTTTGCTCCGCAACAATTTCTTTTGAAAAAGTCTACAAATGGTCTAAAAGCTGCCTAGCCAGAATTTTCCAGACTTAGTTTTTTTTAAACTGGAACTATTTTTTCTACCGTGGTTAGCATGGAATCTCGGGAGCCCTACTGTGTCACGACTCGAAGTATCGCGTGATCTGGAACTCGAAAGCAAGGCAACAAATACTGGACTCGGACTAGGACTAGTGGCGGAGATGAATCTGGTGGAACTCGGACTGGTGGTGAATATATGTAGGGCAGTGGAACACGGAATGGTGGAGAATCTGTGATGGAGGTGGACTCGGATTATCGTGATGGCGGTGGATATGTAGTATATAGCAACGGCGATGAAGATGGTAGTATATGGCAGCGGTGATGACGATGGTGGTATATGGCAGCGGCGATGATAATGGTGGTATATGGCAGAGGTGATGATGATGATGATGCGATGGCGGCGTGACTACTTGTGAACAGTACTCAAAACTCTAAAGGACTAGACACTAAGAGAAGCAACTAGACACGAGGATGCAACCGCAAACTCAACAATGCAAAACCCTTAAATGATTATGCAAAGGCTTAGATTGGTTCGGATATGATGAACTAACCCTAATTTTTTGTGGCTTTTTCGTGGACTGTAGGTATGAAGAACAGACTCGATCTAAACTACGAAAAACTGTAACATCTCACCGAGCAACCTGAAAATCTAAAACCACTTGATAGAGGCGGGTGTCCCGATCATTCATGAGATGATAACTATCGATTTGATGGAGTCGACTTTGACGATCCGACTTCAAAGGTGCACGATGTTCGCCTTAGCAATCGCTAAACCAATCTCCCGAGGTTACTGACAATGCTGGAAGCACGATCAGCCTGACCACGAAGGTCTATTCCTGCATGTAATCGAAGAACAAGCAAGAATATGATAATGCAATCTGAATATTGTGAATATAGGTGAAATATTGATAAAGGTGGCGATCCGAAAGCAGTCTTGGTCTGGTCGTTGGACACAAATGAAGTACACGAAGTTGCAATGGCTAACTTTTAACTAAACAAATCCCGAAGTCTAAATGATGCCCTAAGGGCTGTATATATGGAGGAAGAGGGGGGTAATTTCGTGGCCCTTGGAGGAGGGGTCCAAAACCAACCCTAACTCTTGTTTCCACACACATACGGACTCTAAAAACAGCCTATACTTAAGTATTTCGAAAATACATGGGTCTGGCCCAATAATAACGTGACGCAGCACCTAGAATAGCCTTTGGACGAAATTTATGAAGTGGAGTCTTGTATATTTCGTCGAAGGCTTCATGCACTCCTTATGGTGGCTTCAATGTCCTAAAATCATCACTTGTAACTCCATTCTTGATCCCCTTGCGCATGCCATCATCTCCATGCTTGAACTTGCTCCAAGGTTCGTCTTTCTTGTCCAAACTAGGCCCTTCATTTGTAAGCAAAACAAATGTATCCAATTTAGGCAGCATCATATTCTCACGAACATTAGAATCGTTACCAAGAAACGAAAGTACCTGATAATTCAATTGGCGTGCGCGAGCTATAGTAATTGGTCCAGTATGTATAGCAGCAGGGGTTGTGGGTGTAACAATGGTATTGATGTCCTCATCACTTTGTGTGTTGCACATCTAAGTCATCTACATGCATAAGCGTTAGGATGTGTGTCTAATTATAGGACATTTGAGGATTCTAAGATATTTAGTTCACACCGCAACTTGCAAAAACTTTTCTCATCCAAGGGCTTTGTGAAGATATCTGACAATTTTTCTTTAGTGTTGACGTGAATGATATCAATATCTTCCTTCATGACATGATCTCTGAGAAAGTGATGACGGATCTGAATGTGCTTTCTCTTCGAGTGCTGAACTGGGTTGTTGGCAATCTTGATGGCGCTTTCATTGTCGCAGTATAGTGGCACTTGCTTCAGGTGGATGCCATAGTCCTTGAGAGTTTGCTTCATCCACAGAAGCTGAGCGTAGCAAGATCTAGCAGCAATGTATTCAGATTCAGCAGTGGAGAGAGATACACAGTTCTGCTTCTTTGAAGACCAGCAGACAAGAGATCGTCCAAGAAAGTGACATGTGCTTGATGTGGACTTGCGATCAACCTTGTCACCAATATAATCAGCATCTGAGAATCCAACTAGATCAAACTCTGAGCCCTTTGGATACCATAATCCTAGTGTTGGGGTGTAAGCCAAATATCGAAGAATTCTCTTCACAGCTAAGTGATGCGACTCCTTCGGTGCCGCTTGGAATCGGGCACACATGCAAACGCTAAGCATTATATCTGGCCTAGATGCACATAAATAGAGTAAAGAACCAATCATGGAGCGGTATACATTTTGATCGAACTCTTTACCATTGTCGTCGGGGCCCAGATGACTTTTGGTTGGCATTGGCGTCGTGTATCCTTTGTAGTCTTGCATTCCAAACTTCTTCAGGCAATCCTTGAGGTATTTCTCTTGTGATATGAAAATGTCGTCGCTTTGCTGACAGATTTGAAGACCTAGGAAGAATTTCAGCTCACCCATCATGGATATCTAATATTGCTCTTGCATCATGTGTCCAAACTCATCATTGTATTTCTTGTCAGTGCAACCGAAGATAATGTCATCTACATAGATTTGGCAGACAAACAATTCTCCATCATATGTCTTTGTGAAGAGTGTGGGATCCAGGGAACTAGGTTTGAAGCCTTTGCTCTTCAGGAAGTCTTTGAGTGTGTCATACCAAGCACGAGGGGCTTGTTTGAGGCCATACAGTGCCTTGTTAAGCTTGTATACCATGTCAGGACACTTTGGGTCATGGAACATACACTTCTTCTTCAAGTTTTCCGTTCAGGAAGGCACTCTTCACACCCATTTGGTACAGAAGGATGTCATGATGGTTGGCATAGGCTAGCATTCTACGAATGGCTTCAAGCCTAGCCATAGGAGCAAAGGTTTCATCGAAGTCAATTCCTTCTGCTTGAGTGTAACCTTGAGCAACAAGACGAGCCTTGTTTCTGACAACTTGACCATGCTCATCTTGTTTGTTGTGGTAGATCCATTTGGTGCCAACGATATTGTGCTTGCGAGGATCAGGGCACTTAACCAGTTCCCACACATTGTTCAGCTCAAACTATTGAAGCACTTCTTGCATCCCTTGAATCCATTCAGGTTCCATGATGGCTTCAGCAACTTTCTTGGGTTCAGATATAGAGACAAATGCAAAGTGCCCACAGAAATTTGCTAGCTGTGTAGCTCTTGAATGAGTGAGTGGAACAGGTGCATTGATGCTATTGATTATCTTCTCAATCTGCACTTCAGTTGCAACACGAGGATGAACTAGACGAAGACTTTAGTCTTGCTAACCATTGTCTTCATTATCGACATTGACTTCAGGCTGAGCATTGTCTTCTGGTTGATTAGGTGCAGAGATGATGAGTTCTTCTTCACCCTGAGCCTCTGAAGGTATGATTTCTCCAGTACCCATGAGCTTGATGGATTCACTTGGTGGGACTTCATCTAGCACATTTGGCAGGTGCTCTCTTTGCGAGCCGTTAGTTTCATCGAACCGCACATCCATAGTTTCAAACACTTTATAGTGAAAGAGGTTGAAGACTCTGTAGGAGTGCGAATCCTTTCCCTAACCAAGCATAAAACCTTCATGTGCTTTCGTTGCAAATTTGGAAGTGTGATGTGGATCCTTGATCCAGCACCTAGCACCAAATACTCTGAAGTAACTGACGTTTGGCTTCTTACCAGTTAGTAGTTCATATGATGTCTTCTTTAGAAGCTTGTGAAGATAAACACGATTGATGACATGACATGCAGTGTTAATGGCTTCAGGCCAGAACTTCCTTGGTGTCTTGTAATCATCTAGCATCATCTGTGCAATCTCAATGAGGTTTCTATTCTCACACTACACGATGCCATTCCGTTGAGGTGTGTATGGAGATGAGAACTCATGAGAGATGCCCAATGTATCAAGATAAGTGTCGAGGCCGGTGTTCTTGAACTATGTGCCATTGTCACTTCTGATGTGCTTGATCTTGATGCCATAGTTTGTCATAGCACGATTGGTGAATCGTCTGAAGACATCCTGGTCTTCGTTCTTGTAGAGGATTGTATGCACCCATGTATATCTTGAGTTCTCATCAACAATGACGAAGCCATAGAGGCAAGCAGTGGTAGTAAGAGTAGAGTAGTCAGTAGGGACAAATAAGTCCATGTGAAGCAGCTCGAAGGGATGAGATGTCGTCATGATTGTCTTCGAGGGATGCTTGGCCCTTGTCATCTTTCCAGCTACGTAGGCACCACACAGATGATCCTTCTTTAACTTGATGCCCTTGATGCCTATGACTTGTTTCTTCTTCATGAGTGTGTACAAGTTCCTCATGCCAGCATGCCCTAGCCTCTGATGCCAAAGCCAGCACTCTAAAGCTTTTGCTAGAAGACATACGGCCAACTGTGGTCCTGCTGAGAAATTTACCATGTATAGATCATCTTTTCGGTACCCTTCAAAGACTAGAGATTTGTCAGATTCCATAAGCACAAGGCAATGCTATTTTCCAAACATCACAATCATGTTCAGATCACTAAACATTGAGAAAGACATTAATTTGAAACCAAGGGATTCAACAAGCATCACTTTATCCATGTGCCGATCCTTTGAGATTGCAACTCTACCTTGACCCAATACCTTGCTTTTACTAGTGTCAGCAAATGTGATGTGACTCTTGTCAAATGGACGTAAGGTTGACTCCATCAGAAGACTTCGATCACCAGTCATGTGGTTAGCGCATCCACTGTCCATAATCCACTCAGAAGCCTTTGGTATTGTACCCTACAGTACAGTTAGGGGGATAGGCTTCACCAAGGGAAATGTGAAGCATAAACATTTGACGAACAAGCAGATTATCAAAGTTCAGATCTTGCTTAGGGCAAATAGGATGATTGTCAAGGAATGAAGGAACAAAATACATAGTAAGACCATTTGGGCATTTTATCTGCCACCCCACAAGATGTTTTAGGTCCCCAGCATAAGTATCAGACGCCTTTGATTTGCGGATGGAGACCTTTCCCTGCAAAAGAGAGTTAATTTTTCTTAACCATCCACATCTTCAGGGGTGGCTTAGAAGCAATGAGTCTAAGTGCAGCATCTGAGAATTTCGGCTTTGGAGCCCTACCAAATAGCCTTGCAGGAGGTGAACAATACTCATAATAATAAGTAGAAAAGTTCTTGGTCTTATGAACATAGAGGTTTGATGAAACACGCTCATATTCATAAGTTTGAGTATGGTTTCCCTGCAAAACATTGGCGTTAGGGTGACTCTGGTGAGTCCTCTGTCAATATGAAGCCTTTGGACCATCTGAAGCCTTTGGTCTAGGGTTTGTCTTTTTCGCAGGTGGTGTCATAATGACATTCACCTGAAGATTCTCAAGACAACTCTTGGTCACCCATATCTTGTTTAAAGGTGGTCCATTCCTGAAGTTAGTACCAATATACCTGGCAAACACTTCACCATTGTGATTCTTAAGCAGTTTATAGTTTGAATCAAAGGATTCATCAATGATAATAGGGTTAGCACAAGTGAAGCCATATAAGGTAGATGGATCCACTGAAGGTCCCTTTGCAGCAACCCGTGTGGTTTTGGGGTACTGCTCAGGCTTCCAGTAGGAACCATCAACATTCAATTTCCTCTCGAACCCAACACCCTCTTTCCTAGGGTTTGGTTCAGAATCTGTTTCTTGAGGACATCACATAGTGTCTAATGCCCTTTGAGGCTTTTGTACATCCCTATTTCAAGCAATGTCTTCAACCTGGCATTCTCATCATGATGTAGGGTCGGAACCCTAATCATCCAATCTTTCATGAAAGGAGCCGATCCCGCGATGAACACGAAGACACAAGGAGGGAAACGAGGGGAAAACACAAGGGGAACATGAGAGAACACTCAAACCAACAAGAATGATTACACAAGTGCTAGATCCTCGAAACACGATAGGAGATACAAGATCCAAAGTCAACAACGGACGATACAAAGGTAACCGGTCTTCACCGTGAGGAGGTCTTGATGTTCTTCTCCACAAGGAGGTCTTGAATCCAGAGGGATCTTCTCCGAAGAGGGGCCGCAATCTCTCTCGTGGAGTAGATCCGATGTGGATGAGCAATGGTCTATCTCTAAAATGAGCTAAACCAATGCTAACCCTAACTAGGAGGAGGTGGAGGAGTATATATAGTCTAGGTCCATGAAGGAGTAAGTGGGAGAGGGATACATGGGCCTCGGGCCCGAACACTGTGCGCAGACAGGTACCGGACGTCCGCTGAGGACCGGCCGTCCGGTGGCCTACGGGCAGTCGGACGTCCGGTAGACGTAGGCCGTCCACTTTGATCTGGCTCAGACGCTGGAGTGCCGGATTTCCGGAGGTGACCGGTCGTCCGGTCGCCGATCGTCCGCTGGCGTCGGATGTCCGCTCGTTTGGCTCGGGTGCGGGATTGCCGATCATCCGGTCCGGGCCGGTTGTCCTGTGGGTCTTCAGGCGTCGGACGTCCGGTCCTGACCGGTTGTCCGGTGGCTGGAGCTTCTTCCGCTGCTCTTTTCTTGTTCCTCGCGCTTGGTGTCCTCGCCTTCTTGTCCATGGGCTTCCTCTTGGTTCCTAGTCATGCATAGCACACATGTTTGAGGTAGTAGACTTGTCTCACATGTGGAAAGTGACGATTCGGAGAGGTGCGAGTTCACCTTGTGTCCAATTGCGTATACTTGAGGTCTCGTCTTATGTTCACTTGGGGCTTGGAGAGTATTCGGAGTGTACATAGGGATGAACGTGGGATGCTCCGCATCATCTCCCCCCTTGGGAAATATCCGACGTCGGATCGTGATCCTCATCACCATGGAAACGGTTGTCGTGGATGGACTTGTAGTTGGACGGAGTTGAAGGCATGGCGCAATCCAAGTACTCCAAGGTGTCTCCGGTATGTTGTACATGCAAAATGAGCAAACACAAAGTACACTTGGAAATACAATGGTTAGCGCACACAAAGTGTCCATCATAGAAGAATGAGTCCGTTCGGCAAGATTGTTCGTGACAAGGTGCATGAAGTTTATGAAGATGATATAGAATGATATGCAAAGCATTCATGGGAGCAAAAGCATTCATTGTGCATACAAATGTATTGTGAATATGATCAATGCAACCACGGTGCAAAATGATGTCATAATGGGATGGTTTATCAAAAGCATGAACATGGTAATGGGTGCTCAAAATGAGTATGTGATCATGCAATTGATGATGGGCAATATGATCATGATGTATGAATATGCCATCAAGAAATATCACAACAAATTTGCTAAGAAAATGCACAAGCTCATATATCATGGATGACATGGGAATACAAGATGCAACAAGGCAATCATAATATGAGTCAATCCATGCATAAGATGCAAATTTGTCATGAGTGTGAGATGTCCAATGAGCATGACATGTGTGAGCACAATCAACAAATATGGAGGTGTTGGTGTACCAATGCTCGATGTCGTGGCATGCGTGGAGGTTCCAAGGTGCTTCCAATAAGTCTGAGCGATCCTCAATGTGAAGGTCCATAGAGCCAATCTTCAATGTCGCTCCTCCGTTCGCGAGATGTACCATGTAGACAACAAGAAGTAAACAACAATGAAAAAGTGACCCATCCAAGATGCATATTTGAGGATGGCTCAAAGGGAGGGAGTTCACCTTTAGGAGATTCTCGCAAATGTTGGTGTTGCACATCGTGTATGCCTTCACATGACCAAATTGTCTCATGACGGTATCGCCTTGTGAATCCTTCAAAATGAAATAACATGACAAACACTCGGAAAAACAAATGAGGTTAGTGGAGATGCAAAACCTATCATTCGTGTGGTAAAATACCCAAAAAGTGGATGCATCATGCTCATCATAAGAAAGTACAAGGGAGCATTTCATAGTATGGAGGCATATGATGCGAGAACAACCAAATACAATAGGCTCAAACAAGCAAGCATGCATCACAAGTAAAGTGTCCAAGTCTCCATGATCAATAAGCATAGATGCAACAATTGGAGGCAAGCGACAATGAACAAAATATATCATGTGAGAGGCATGAACATATACATCATCAACCCAAGAAAGCAAGTAATAATGGAACATGGGTGATGCGACAAAGTAAGAAATCATATGAATCAAGGCAAGCAAGCTAGTAGTGCGAAGATGCAACGTACTAGAAGGAATCATGTCAAGTATGTCATGTGTGCAAATGGTAGTCATGAATAATGCACAAGACATATCACAATCATGAAGGCAAGATATGAGCAAAATATCATCAATGTATTGGCGAGAGGCCATATGTAAATAGCAATGGGACATCATGACTCTCCCAACACGACAAGTAACAATAGCATGAGGCACATGATAAACATGGCAATAGCAACAAGGATCTCCACCAAGCATGCAAATACACATATGAGTAGTAAAATGGTGAATCATGGGTAAATGCAAGCAAGGGTCACAATTGCATGGCAAAAAAATATAAATAGGCATAAAATGCAAAGTGAACACGATATAATGGGCATAAGGTGACAAATGTTAAATAGCCTATAGCCGTGTGAGAGCCAAGTAAAAGAGATGCGCGTAGTCGTTGCGCGAAGAGAATGGTGGGAAGGATAGTTCACGGGATCCCAAGTCGTCGTTGCTCTCAAGAGCTCATTTCGTCAACTCTTGGGATTGAGAGGTTGACGAGTATACATGAGTACCTACACAAAACAAAGACAAAGGGAAAATGTGTGTGCATGATAGATGTACACATCATCCATCATGATGCGCACATGTTTGTGTTGGTTAGCGCAAAATATCCAATGCTCAAATAAATGAGATGCGTGATATAGAAACATGTCATCCATCATGATAGGTTTGTTGTTCTGTAGAGCATAATGGAGACTCAAATTGTGTAATGCATCACAAGAAATATGTAGAGCATTGTTATTCATGGAATGCATACGGTGCAAGCAATCATGGCAAACATGCAAAGTTTGGAATGCATCAAAACCTCCTAATATGTATGAGGAAACTATGGGTGTCTCCTCATGAGAATTAATGGAAACATCACATGGAGAATATTGACAACATCCAAAACAAAGCATATTTGGTTCTATGTGATCATGGCATGGCATAGTAGATGAATTGCGCAAATCCGTCACCACAAGAAAAACAAAAGCCAATGAACATCATCTCGTCATCTATGCCATAAGTGCAAATGGGATTTATTTTAATGGGGAGATATCACTCATAGCATATGACAAGTTCAAAGGATTGTCAATCATGATGTGACCAATAGAATTTTCACATGATATCCTATGGAGCATAACATCACAACTAGGCAACTCGACATGCTCATCATCATATTCATCATAAATAGGTAAGTCATGACATGAGGAAGTCGCACTAGCATGAAGCATGGGAATAGGTGTGTCAACATCATGCAATCAATCATTCATAAAATAGTCCACTAGTGGGACAAGAGAATTACCATCACCTATGTTACCTTTGGAGCATCGCTCATGTGTTGTAGGTGAGGTATCAAAGACTAAGTTGTGGTCATCTTCATCTTGATGGAACCATGTGGGGGTGCATCATAGTCCACCATGGCTATCGTCGTCTCCATTGAAGGCATGGACTCGTCGAGGATAGGCGTGTCGTCATGTAGGAGACCTAGCACCAAACAAGATAACACACTTGGAGTAGAGGGTAAGTCATTAGAAAACATAGTAGCCTCACATGCCGCGTCAACTACCTCACTCACTAAATGTTGTGGCTCACTCACTCCTACTCATATGGTTGGTGGAGTCACTCAAATGGCTCTCAACCTCACATAGGATGTGTGGCATGCTCTCAAGTGTGGGGCTAGTGGTGGTCACACTTATCCTCTCATACGAAATGCTCTCAATGTCACGTGTGGTGGAGTCACTCCTGTCACTCATGCGGTGGTGTCTCTCCTCACATGGCAATTGGGTCATCTCGGCATATGTGGGTGTCGGAGAGATGTAGGTGCAAATGTCATGCTCAATCATGTCGTAGTCGTAGCCGTGGATGAAGGCCGAAGATGGCACATCATCACTCTCCTCTAAGACCAAAGGTAAGGTCCCATGTGTGGTCTCGTAACTTGACTCGGAGTATGAGTCCAATATGGGCGCCATCTTCATGTTGTTGAAGAAGTTCGTGTGCCTCGCCGTGGTCGAAGGGGATGGCCCTTGCTTGACCTTCTTGTCGCCGTCTTGTTATAGGAGGCCCATATGATGTGGCACCTCGTAGCTCGTCTCCATGACCGAAGGGAATTTCCTGTGCTCGGCCATCTTCCTTGAGGGGCTTCCGGAGATGGAAGTGTCGCCCTCGCTCGTAGGTGGTCACCTTGTAGTTGAAGATGTCGATGTAGGCAAACTCATGGGGAGTAGGCGAAGATGCCGTACATCCAAAGGTGAAGATGCCTTGATAGCACTTGGTGAAGATGTCGAAGTAGTTGGTGTAGCCGCAGCTCCGTCTTGGTGGTGCTCGTCTCGCGGTCTTCACTTATGCTCATGAAGGTTGGCCTTGGCGTGAAGTAGGGCTTGTTGGTAATTGTGCATTTGCACTTGGAGAGCATCTTCATGATGATGGTGTCATTGTCGTGCTTGAGCTCGATGGCGTTCATCGTCGTGCACATGATGCTTGGAGGTGACTTGCCCTTCATGACGATGTGGACAATGGTCGCCATGGAGATGTGTACGTGGACGTCTTACGCTTGCATCTTGTCTGCGCTCTGAATACTTGTGACTTGAACGTCGCCGCCTTGAGGATGATGAAGGGGAAGAACGGTTGCTCAACAAGGTCTAAATCTCCTCCATCCTTGAATCTTGATCCTCCTTTTGTGCGGAAAGCTTGTTGTCGATGTAGTCCCTTTTCCTTGCTTCGAAGTGACGAATGTCGATGGAGAGGTTCTCGATGCTGAAAGTGCTAGTTATCGACTAGAGGGGGGTTAATAGGCGATTTTTATGAAAGTCTTCAAAACATGGAAGTTTCTAAGGCAAACAATACAAATGAGCCTATTAACATGCAGCGGAAGGTAGACTACACTAGGCAAGCCATAGTCAAGTATTCAATGAAGTGAAAGGACGAAGACTATTAGCAGCTAGGCAGTAAGGATCAGGAGGGAAGATAGTATGAAGCCAATCCGGACAAGTAGTCACACAGTGAAGTCAAACAGATAATGCAAGCAGTCAATGACTTCACGAAGACAAACTATATGTAAAAGAGAAAGAAGAGATAGAACCAGTTGCTTGGTGAAGACAAAGGATTTGTTGGACCAGTTCCAGTTGCTGTGACAACTGTATGTCTGGTTAGGGAGGCTGAGATTCAACTCAGAAGACCGTGTCTTCACCTTATTCCCCTTGAGCTAAGGACACCCAGTCCTTGCCCAATCACTCAGGTAAGTCTTCAAGGTATACTTCCAAACCTTCACAGACTTCGTTCACTGGCGATCCACAATGACTCTTGGATGCTCAGAACGCGACGCCTAACCGGCTGGAGGATTCACAGTCCTCAAGTGTAACAAGTCTTTAGATCACACAGACAGAAAGACTTCAGTGATGCCTAACATTCTTTGGCTCTGGGTGTTTAGGGCTTTGTCCTTGCAAGGATTTCTCTCTCAAAGGCTTCGGAGGTGGGTTGCTCTCAAACGACAAAAGCCGTGCACTAACTCTGAGCAGCCGCCAATTTATGGTGTAGGGGGTGGGCTATTCATAGCCACTAGGCATCCCGGCCTGATTTGTCCGAAATGACCATGGGTCACTTATGAACTGACGCGTGTTCCAATGGTTAGATTTCAAACACACGCGACAGCATGACTTGGGCTACAAGTAAAGCTGACTCATCCAGCTCTGGATAAGATTTGCTCTCATCGTCTTTGCTCGAAGACTTAGGATTTGATTGAGCATCACTTTAGTCACTTTGACTTTGTTCACTTGGACCCCACTTAATAGTACGGTGGTTCCTATGACTCAACAAATAAGAAAATGAAACTACGAAATAACTATGTCTTTGCGCTCCAAAGACTTCATGCGATGTCTTCTCATGTCATAGTCTTCAATGTTAATATCTTCACATACCACCATTATCTTCAATGTCTTCACACATTTTTAGGGGTCATCTCTGGTAGGTAAACCGAATCAATGAGGGACTACTACCTGTGTTATCCTACAATTCTCACAAACACATTAGTCCCTCAACCAGGTTTGTCATCAATACTCTAAAACCAACTAGGGGTGGCACTAGATGCACTTACAATCTCCCCCTTTTTGGTGATTGATGACAAACTGGTTGAAGTTTTCAACAGGGATAAAAGTATGTGAAATTGTAAAGGATTGAGGTATTGTCTTCGTAAGTAGCAAAAGGCTCCCCCTGAAGATGTGCATATAAGTACTTTGCTTTTGAATGCAAATGCACATGGCAGGTTGTACTTGTGGATATCCTCTTCAACTTATGAAGACAATTCATCATGCATGAAGAGATATAACGAAGATAATGACATGCATAATGAAAAATGGACGCCTGCAAAATGACTTCGTGCGGAATATATCATCGCACATGCGAAATTTATCATCGCATCACATAGTTGACAGAAAAGGTAGCAGACGACCATCAAGTTTAAGTGTTACAAGTCAAAGAACCAAATGTATCAAAAGCGAGAGTTGTAAGCACTTGGAAAATGTAGCAAAAGTATAGCAACCACCCATATCGACCCGCTTGAAGACTATCAACTCATATGCTTCTCTCCCTTTTGTCAGTAATGACCAAAAGGTTTGAAGACATAGAGCTTTCTACTTGTTCCCATGAGGAGTAGGCGAAGCAGTAGGGTCGTCGTTGAGGTTTGGTGGTGCAGAAGAACTTGTTGCAGTGTCGATATGGGCCGAAGTTGGAGGTGGTGAAGTAGCATCATCTTGGTCATCAATGACTCTGGAATTAACAGTTGCAACTGAGGAGGAATAGTCAGAGTCTTTGAGTGAGGGAGTCCGACGCAAGTGAGCATTCCTTGGAGGAGTTGAGTCAAACTTGAATCTTTCGGTGAAGCCATCGTCTTGAAGATCAGCTTTAGCACTGAGCAATGTCGATGGCTTCACGATCGGCGACAGGTTTCATGAGTGACAAATGCATTCTTGGTGGCAAGGCTGCGAATGCGATTAACATCCACCAAGAGGCTCTGCATCTGACGCTTGAGCCAGTCATGATGCTTATCCTGTTTTTGATGCAGGGCGACAAGAAGCTCTCGGTCATTAAGAACACGAGATCGCTTCCAAGGCCTTTGAGCAATAGTGCTTTCAGTGGCTTCAGTATGGGCACGGTGAGGTGCACTTGTATTGCCAGCCAAAGGATAAACACGATTGATGGCCTGAACTCCTTCAATGGGTTGGGTGGAACTTTGACGATCGATGTTGTGAAGATAAATTGGCTCCTTGGCAGGCTCTGGGTATATGGCTTCGATAGACAGATCAACCTCTGGCAAGAATATGAGATGATTGCGCGCAGAAGGCTGATAGTTGATAGCAGAGTGAAGCTTGATGAGGCGCATTACCCATGGAGCATAGAACTTCAGACCAAATATATTAGAGCCAGATGCAGCCAATTGCCTAATGAAGAAGTCTTGAGCATTGAAGCTTATGCCATTGAAGATATAGCAAACCAATGTCTTCATTGCTCCTTCAAGCTTCGATGCAGGAGAATGTCCTTTGACAGGCCAGACAGTTCACCTGATAATGTGATAAATAGTGCGGGGAAGATACTCTAGGTCTTCAACAAAGAACTCCTTTGGATATTCAGCGTCTTGGGGCAGTGGCTTCATCATGCTCAGCATTTGGCTCATGTTGGGCTCAGGTTTCTGGAAGATGCTCTCCAAAGCATTTTTGTGCAGTTGACAACCTGGTTCATAGTGTTCACCAGGAGTGGGCAGGGTAGTAAGCTCAATGATGACTTGGGCTTTGGCTTCATGGTGTACATCGCCTGTCATCCACTCAAGGATCCAAGTCTTTGGATCCCTGTTGTAGCAGCGAATGTGGATGGTAGCATAGAATTGCAGCAGAAGCTCTTCATTCCAATGCTCTTTATCAGTCACAAAGTTTAGGAGACCAGCATTACGGAAACAGTCAAGAGCCTCTTCTAAGCATGGCAGTCCAGCAATAGCTTCACTGTCGAGACACATGTGGGGAAAGATGCGCCCTTGATCATAGAGAACACATGAATAGTAACTACGCTGCTGATAGCTCCAGAACCGATCAGATGAAATTCTTGGCTTGGAGTAGGGGTTCTTGGCACTATCAAAGAAGGTGTTGTGTGCTATGAAGCCATTTGCATTGAAAGATCCTGGTAAAGTTGCAGTACCTGGAAACCTTGGCAGCTTTGGCTTGGGTTTCTGGACCTAAGGCCTGTACTCCACATGATAGTCAAATTGAGGTCCGGGAGCAGGCGGAGGAACCAAAATGGGCCCGCAGATGGTATCAAGCTGACCATGATCATATGCTTGCTCAATGGTGTGAGGTCTTGGAGGTGGTACAGGAGCAGAGGCATTGTCTTCGAGCTGCGGATTTGCTTCATGTGCAGTATTGGCTTCAGGTGCATTCACTTATGGCACCACATTAGCTTCAGGCGCCACATTTGCTTCGGCCATGACAACGTCCTTGGCTTCAGTAGTGTTGTGGGTGGCCGCCTCAATGTTTTCAACCTCCACTTGAGTAGCTGGAGGGTCAGCCACTGGCTTGTTCTCCTCGAGAACAACTTCAGGGTTGGACGGGGTGTAGCAACACGTTCTTCTTCTAGTCTTAGTTCTTCTTGTTCATCGGCTGATGCAGCCGAAATGTCTTCGGTAGCTTTTGCTTCGGGCTCAGAGACGTTCAAAGTTGGAGTGGCGTCAGGGAACACTTGTCGTGCCACTGAGTTATGTTGCTCTTCTCCTTCTGGAACGCTCGACAGAGTGACTTGTGGCCCTAGTCCTTTATGAAGCCTGCGGAGTGCAGGCGACGCCTTTGGAGAGGGAGTCGGTTGGTCCACAAAGTCATCATCTTTAGGCACCTGAGTGGTGGCTTGAGGTGGGGGAGTACTTCGTGATTCTTGACGGGGGGAGTCTTGAGGGCGATCAGCCCATGAATCATCCAGAGCAATTGGCGTCAGAGGATGACCAATGCTGGTGAGTTTGCTGTTTGTCAGAATAGGCGATGATACCATGTTGTGCTCGATCTGAGGAAAGACTTCATCATCTTCTACATTGTCTTCGGGACCAATGTCTTCAGCTGCGGTGGGGTCGACAGGTGGATCTTCTTCAGCTTCAGGAGCCTCTGTGGTAGCAGGCTCGTGAACAATTAACTGGCGCTCTTGGTGTTCGGACACAGGACGAGCAACTGAGATTGGCTCGACGACAAGGGGCTCTGTTGGAGCAACCCGATCTTTCTTCTTGGTTTTTCTCTTCTTGGTCGGTGGAGCATCGTTAGTGGCTGGTGTTCTTGGTCTTGCTCTTTCGGGCTTCAGCTTCAGCTGCCCTTGTCTTCCTCAGTTCTGAAACAGTTGTGGGGACCTTAGGCTTCGAGCCTGTCATGCTGGCAGGGAAGACAATGCTTGGCGCTTCCTGCCTTGATGCTTCAGCTTGGGCCACATCAGGCTTCTTCTTCTTGGCAGCCATTTTGGGGTCGATGCCAGGGCGCCCAGAGCCTTGCACTTTTCTACTTCATTGTGATCTTGAACACTTTTCTTCGCAAAATACTTCATTCTCTCTCTTGAACCTTTTGCTTCCTGGTGTTTCTGGTGAAACTGCTCCTTGACCTCATGCAGCGTCTGCTTGAAGCTTTGAACATCAGCCATGCTGAGGTTAGCCATATTCTTCCTGAACTGAGCCGTCTCATAATCAATGTTGTTCTTGAGTTCAACAATCTGTTGAGCCAGAGCCAGCTCAGTAGCAATAGCACTGTGGAAAGAGACACTGATGCCAATTGGAAGCTCAAGGTCATCGAGGTTGATGCTAGGGTTTTCAAACCATTCATCAATGAAGTTATTTAAGATATCCACATCAAACAGGGGTAGATCATTGAAGATCTCCACCTCTTCCTTGCTCTTTATCAGCAGCTCAAGAGCGTTATCGCCAAGATCGTCATCACTTGACAGATCAATGGCTTCATTTTCTTTCTCAGAACAGCAGCTAGGGGTCAGTGCTTGACCAGAAATCTAGATGGGCTTCTTCTTCTTCTTAGTCTTGGAGATGCGAGAGAGATCTTCAGACTGCACACTGGCTTCAGGAGGTGCAGTGGCCAGAGGCTTCGCACGCGAAGCTTTTGGTGCAGTGGAGGGCTTTGAAGCCTTTGGTTTCTTCTGCTTCTGAGGCTTGGGAGGAGCAGGCGCTTCATCAGAATCAGCGTCGTCTGCTGAGTGCTCCACGGCGGTCCCCCTAAACAGCAATGCGAGTGAGGAGACCATCGACGTTGTAGAAAGGCCCGATGATATTGGGTTCGGCATCACGGGTGCCATCGGCACGAGGAGCAGATGGACCCGGTTGAAGTCTAGACCAAGGTCCTTCTTGTTCTTCTTTGCAGACTCTATGGAAAACTGGAAGTTGCGCTTAAAGATATTGTCTTCACGACACCATAACAGAGAGGATGGGTCGGCATTAGCAGGCTGAGGTCCACAGACCATGCACGGGTAGAAGCCTTGAGCAATGGCTTCGGACTTGGACTTGGGCTCAAGACCTTTATATAATATGTCCCCAGGGGCCCTTGATGGCATTCTTTTCAGCATATTCGTCAGTGAAAAATTTGTACTTGAACCATTCCTCTGCCCAATGTCTTTGAATCCATTGGATTCGGTTCTTGTGTTCCCCATAGGTCTCTTCAGGATCTGACTTGTATAGCTCATAGAGATCTGGTGGCAGGTCCTTAGCTGTGTTCCCAGGGCACTGTCTGCCTCCCTTCCTGACTGATTTCTCTGTTGCCATGAAGTTTAGACTGAATGTCTTCAGAACTTGCAAAGGCTTCCATCTGCTGGTCAGACAGGAACTGGCTTCGGGAGAATTGATGTGATGCTGTAAGAACTCTGCAAGTGAATGCAGACTATGAGAACCAAGGGATTCTCCCACGAACATGTACCTATGACAGCATTAGAGATGCGAGAGAAGGGGAAGAGGTCATATGCATTCTCAAAAGATTTTGAAGATAAATCAGTTTAGAAGACATTGACCTCATAGCGTGAAGACATTCACTTATATGATGAGAGTTGGTTCCAGATTTGTATGAATCCAAGAATAAGTGCAAGTGAGGAATCTAACTGTGTGTGAAGCATAAGTGAATATACTAGGCATGTTATGAGATGCAGAATAGGATAGAGCCAAATTTGTAGGGACAAAAACCACTTGTGGTTGAGAAGGATGAATCTATCGGATCAAAAGGATAGTAAAAAGAGGTTTTATTTACCACACGAAGAACTGCTAGATGGAGTAGAAGATGAGGCTGAGCAGTTCGATCTTCCGTGCCTTAACTTAGCGACGGAGGACACCTACGGCGACGGCAGAGAAGACGATGTCCGCGGCCGGCGTGAGGACGGTGTCGTTGAGGCCGCGGCAGCTAAGCGCTTTGTCACCGGCATCATCGAGAGCTAGTGGTGGCGCTAGGGTTTGTGCGAGAGGGAGAGGTGGAAGAAAGGATAATGACCGCGGTGAGATGTATATTTATAGAGAGAGGGACAACACATCGCAATTACATAGGTGCCCCTGGCGGTTCACATCTGAGGGACATGTGGCATGCATGCAACACCTTGGAAGTTGTTCCATGTTACCACGCACACCTGGATTGTCGGGTGGTCGTTCCCGCTTCTTTGGGTTTTAGGCAATAAGGATTGAGCATTTAAAACAGATTTAATGTTTGTCTTTGTATCTTTTGCTAACAAGGACGCAGAGAAGACATTCGACAATTTCAATAGAATGCATATGATTTGGATAGATGGATTTGAAAAGGGAGCATCGAGAGGTTAGGGTCCGATCACATTCACTTAGTTCAAAAGATTCAAATGAGAAGACATAGCTATAATTAATGTTGTAGAGGCAGAACACTAACATATGTAAGTATCAGAATAAGAACAAATCTACATTGTGAAGATAAACATGGAGTCATGTGAATATTGAAGAAAAGTCAAATGCGAAGGCTTTGCAAATGTAACACCACAGAAAACACTCCAAACAAAAGTTGGGTGGTGGCGTTACCCACTGTATAGGAAGTATTAGACCCAGACACGGCGCACAATTATCGTGGCGCTCCGAAGTCAAATTCCGCATTAATGTATTCACACTTAGAGTGTAAGCCTTCATTAATTGAAGATATACGTTACTTCGTGTCTAGCACATGTAAGTCATCAACATACATAAGTGTTAGGATGTGTGCGTAATCACAGGACATTTGAGGATTCCAAGATATTTAGCTCAGACCGCAACTTGCAAATCCTTTTCTCATCCAAGGGCTTTGTGAAGATATCTGCCAGTTGCAATTCAGTGTTGATGTGAATGATATCAATATCTTCCTTCATTACATGATCTTTGAGAAAGTGATGACGAATTTCAATGTGCTTTGTCTTCGAATGCTGAACTGGGTTGTTGGCAATCTTGACGGTGCTTTCATTGTCGCAGTACAGTGGTACTTGCTTCAGATGGATACCATAGTCTTTGAGTGTTTGCTTCATCCATAGAAGCTGAGCGCAGCAAGATCCAGCAGCAATGTATTGAGATTCAGCAGTGGAGAGAGATACACAGTTCTGCTTCTTTGAAGACCAACAAACAAGTGATCGTCCCTGTCGGTGTCAAAACCGGCGGATCTCGGGTAGGGGGTCCCGAACTGTGCGTCTAAGGCAGATGGTAATAGGAGGCAGGGGACACAATGTTTTACCCAGGTTCGGGCCCTCTTGATGGAGGTAAAACCCTACGTCCTGCTTGATTAATATTGATGATATGGGTAGTACAAGAGTAGATCTACCACGAGATCAGAGTGGCTAAACCCTAGAAGCTAGCCTATGGTATGATTCTATGTTGTAGTTCTTGTGTCCTATGGACTAAAACCCTCTGGTTTATATAGACACCGGAGAGGGTTAGGGTTACACAAGGTCGGTTACAAAGGAGGAGATACACATATCCGTATTGCCTAGCTTGCCTTCCACGCCAAGTAGAGTCCCATCCGGACACGAGACGAAGTCTTCAATCTTGTATCTTCATAGTCTAACAGTCCGGCCAATGGATATAGTCCGGCTGTCCGGAGACCCCCTAATCCAAGACTCCCACAGTAGCCCTTGAACCAAGCTTTCAATGACGCTGAGTCCGGCGCGCAGTATTGTCTTCGGCATTGCAAGGCGGGTTCGTCTTCCGAATATACCACAGAAGAATTTGAATACAAGGATAGTGTCCGACCCTGCAAAATAAGTTCCACATACCACCGTAGAGAGAATAATATTTCCACAAATCCAATTTGCTGACTTGTTTTGGCAACATGACATTACGTCACGGCCCGGTGATTATTCGAACCGTTTCCTTTCCCAAGCCCTGCACATAACGTGAGGTAGTTTTTTGACACGTCTTGTCAAAGCAGAGAGTGTGTCCCCTTATCATGGGATTCTCATCAATACGGGTGTGGGTAATCCAACCGTGCCATTGATTACGGCTCTTGGGGAACAAGCGAGTTTTACCAGGCTAGTGGGGTCGCATAGTTTCCTCCACCCATATAAAGGGATAAGGATTTACCTTTCATCCATGCCTTCTTCCTCCTTTACTCATCCACCTTCGCATACTCGAGCTCCAACGCCCAAGCCTACATCCTTCCCCTCAACCTTCTCCAATCATGTACGGAGCGGGAGGCAAATGGATGGCTTCCTCCGTTACGGAGGGACACATCAAGAAGCTGCGCAGGGCCGGATACTTGGCCGCAAATATCGCGCATCGGCTGCCCGCCGCGGGGCAGATCGTTCCTACCCCTCAACCTCACGAGAGGGTAGTTTTCCTCCACCACTTCCTCCGCGGACTGGGGTTTCCCCACCATCCATTCGTCCGTGGTCTCATGTTCTACTATGAGATGGACATCCATGATCTGGCCCCGAACTTCATCTTGAACATTTCGGCGTTTATCGTCGTGTGCGAGGCTTTCCTCCACATCCAGCCCCACTTCGTCCTGTGGTTAAAGACCTTCAATATCAAGCCGAAGGTAGTGGGCAGCCGACAAGCAGAGTGCGGCGGAGCCATGGTGGGCAAGATGCCCAACGTTATATGGCTTGAAGGCTCCTTCGTGGAGACCATAAAGGGGTGGCAATCGGCGTGGTTCTACATCACCGAGCCGCGCGATGCCAAACGGGTGGCTGCCCCCCGAGTTTCGATCCGGATTCCCTACACGGCTCACTTCCTGGAAAGAGAAGGGCTTGTCGTGGGGTTCATCGGTGGAGCTGGATGGACTCCAGAAATGTATCCGGAGCATGGCAAGCAAGAAGCTCAAGCTTGTCAACATAGTCCAGGTCATGCTCGTCCGCCGGATCCTCCTGTGTCAACAACGGGATTCTAACTTGTGGGAGTTCGACCCGGCCCAGCACCAGACTTTGAGCGAGCTCTTCGACACGACGCACAAAGACATCTGAAGGGTGCTTTTCAAGGGCGCCGAGGTCCCTCCCTCTCTCGCCGAAGACCGCGGGCTAAGCGCAAAGCGCCTAGCGCGTTCGGTGAGTTCAATACGTCCCGTAGGACATTTATTTCCCCTAGCTTAATCATGTGCGGGGGCTAATCTCCATGCCTTTGACAGGACTGGGTGAAGACGTCGGGGTAGATTAACTGTCCGGCCACTCTGCCCGAAGACACTGCGGACGCTCTCCTGACAGAGATGCTGACTCCGCCTCCTTACAAGGTGCCGAAGAAGACCAAGAAGGCCAAGGGAACCCGAAAGAGTTCCCGACGCTAGGCGTCGTCGGACTCACCGTCCGATCACTCTGCGGTGCACTCCTCCCCCGAAGACGAGGAGGAAGAAGAAGATGCTCCCCCTCCCATTGGCGGAGATAAGAAAAGGAAGGTCGCCCCAACTGGGGGGCCGAAGGGTCCAAGAAGGGAAGGACTCTCCTTTCGGATAGTTCCACCGCCGCCGATGAAGACGAAGACAAGTGGTTGCCCAGGGCCAAGCCCCTGGGAAGATTGTAAGTATTTGGATACCAGAGTAACTCATAGCATTCCTTTGTCGCACTGCTTTCCCTAATACGGAACATGATTATGCAGGCCGCCACGAGCCAGTATCGATGTATCATCGAACGGCTCCCTGGACTCGTCGGACATGGATAGCGATCCAGTCCCAACCGCCACCTCCCTTCTTCCTGCGGACGAGCCGAGGTGTTGTCTCACGAGGCACCGGGTCGAGGGGAGATAGTCCCGGAGGCGCCTCAAGGCGGCCTCCCGGACTCCGGGAGCCGAGGGGACAAGGCCCCTGAGAGCTCCGAGTTCGGCCCTCCGCCGAACACCACGCCAGAACCTCCAGTGGTTTCGGGCTCAGGCAGGCGGCCTCCTTCTAAGAGGGGCGAGACGCCTATACCGGTGACCACTGTCCATCCAGAGGCACCGGACAATCTGCTGGAAGCGCTTCGCAGCGCTTCCATCGACGAGGAGCACCGCAATATCATGAGTGCGGTGATCCATAAGGTTCAGTCCACCAAGAGCAGATTGACTGAAGCCTGTGCCAGCCTTCTAATAGGCTTTGAGGTGAGTGTTTAAAATATAGGAAAATATTACCGCATAGACAGTAGCCATGATGCTCTGTTCGGTGTTCACAAAGAAAAGCCGAACAGAGGATCAAACAATATCGCAGGAGTCTAATATGAGTATGTCAATATGCGTATGCAGGCTTCGCTGCTGGCGTCCATCGCACTGACTGCGGAGGTCACCGTACTGAAGCAGGACCTCGAGGGGTCCAAGAAAGAGCTCGGCCTTGACAAGAGGCAGCTCGAGGAGACCAAGGGTAAGTAATACCCTGTCTATAGATATGTATATATATATAAAAGATGACGCGATTGCAAAATGACATGATCATCATATATTTGTCAGGGGCCACGACCGAGGTGGCAACCCTGAAGCAAGCGCTAACCAAGGCCGAAGATAAAGCGGCCAAGGAGCGCACCGAGCGGGAAAAGCAAGAGGCTCGTGTGGGCGAGGTGCAGCAAGAGCTCCAGGCTCTCATGACGAAGCACGAGGCGTTGGAGCTTGACTCGAAGACGCGAGAGTCTGAGCTTGCCATGGCCCTTGAGAGCGCAAAAAGTGCCAAGACCGAAGCCCAAAAGGCCCTCCAGGAGACGTGATGAAGAAGATAGCAGTGGGTATGGCATTCTATATGCAGAGCAAGCATGTAAAAGTAAATTACCGATTACTTACCCGAATTCGGAGCTCTCCAGGAGCATTCGCAGATTTGCCCCGCAGCGTGTGGGATGCCACACAGTTTTACCAGGCCGAGGAGGGAAGCTCATCAGAGAAGCTGTTCTGGTCTCAGTATACTAGGACCGAACACCCGATGCCTCTGAGCGACCAACTGAAGCAGCTGGTCGAGCTGCACAAGGCGGCCGAACAGGCCATGAAGGGCCTTATAGTCCGGCTGTGGCCCGGCGACGCCCTTCCGAACAGCTACTTCAGCCTGGTGAGGTGGCTTGTGGATGCCTGCCCACGGCTGGAGGTCGTCAAGCGGTCCGTCTGCATCGAGGGTGCACGCCGGGCTTTCGCCCGTGTGAAGGTGTAGTGGGCCAAGCTAGACGCCGTGAAGCTGATCGAGGAAGGGCCGCCGTAGGGAAAGGAGCATCGCACCCCCAAAATTTATTATGAGGGTGTCCTGAAGGGTGCCTGTATTGTAGCGGACGAATCTTCCAAGGATGTAATATTAGAGTAAACTTGCTCGTGTGATCCTGTATGATGAAAACTTGTTTCATATGCGCTATGCAACGCTTGTGTGAATTTAAAATATTACCTTCTGTTTGGCTGTTTATCCAATCTGAGAGATGGCTAGTCCTCGGCTTCTGCCCCATGCCACGAGTGCAGGGGTGTTCGGGATAAACCTGAGCACTCTTGTTCCCATGTTTGGGTCCTTCGAGGGAGGTGCTCAGCACAACGAACAAGGCAACCAGACTAATAATGCTTTATCACTCTCACTTAGCCATATAATTCTATAATTTTAAATTTCGGCGAAGCCCCTGGTATTCGGAAGGCCGAATTCGGGGCGCGATACACGCCTTTAAGCCGGACAGGGCCGGCCCCTCGCTCTAAGCGGCATAAGTCTTTAGGGACTCGAAAACCTCGCCGAACAGCGACCAGTCTCTCGCCTTATCATGACAGTCAGTTTTAGCTTTTTCTACTGAGGTGCTAAGCCCGGCAGAACCGGGGCACAATCGCAGTAGTTCTCCTAGTGCTACATTAACCGATAGAGCGGAACGTAAGGTACCAAAACATAGGAGCCGGGCAAACCCAACATTCGACCAAAGACATGATTCGGAGCTGATGCATATAGTGCTATAAGTTCGGGGTGCCGCACTTGCAAAAGTGCTCGGACTTTTCACACCATATTGTGGGGTACGTAAGCCCCTGGTGAATTGGCCATACCAAAGTGTACGGTTGCAAGGCGTCATTAATGAACATATATATATATGTATATAACAAGAATGCAATAATAGTCGTAATGTTATGCATTGTTTATTCAAAAAGGTGCGTTAAAGCAGAATGATACAGATGGTGCGATAAGCAAAGAGTAGGACTATGTCCCTTCCAAGGGCAAGTTGAGGAATAGTATTAAATCAAATATTTCGCTCGTTATTGTAATCCACCTGGGAATGCCGTGGTGTGACGTAGCTTTTTGCCTCCTTGGTTGCTGCATCATGTGTTCGGCAATAGTGCTGCCGGACAAGGTTTCCAGAGATTAAGGTCCTGAAGAGGAGAAAAATAACCAAACGGGAAGCCCCTAGTGCGGTTTAAGCCGCGTCTTGGGCCGTGCCGCAGTTGTGCCCCCCTCCCCCCTGTGCCCATGGTATTTTTAATGCGTATTATGTACGCGTGGCACGAGTTTCGGCGTTTGGCTGGGACTGGGGCGGGGGACGCATTGCTACGCGAGCTCAGATCGCGCCAGGCGGTCTATTTGCCGATTGCTCCGAGCGCGCTTGAAGGTGTCTGGGTCTTGAAACACCGAACTGGTTGATTGCCTTGAGAGGCTGCTTTGCGCTTCTGCTGCGAGGGCCGCAGTGTGCTCCTCTGTTCGGAGAGAGCACTCTGTGTTTCCATTGACTGTAATAACCCCGCGAGGTCCTGGCATCTTGAGCTTGAGGTATGCATAATGCGGTACCACATTGAATCTCGCAAATGCGGTTCGCCCGAGCAGTGCATGATAACCACTGCGGAACGGGACTATATCGAAGATTAACTCTTCGCTTCGGAAGTTATCCGGTGATCCGAAGACCACTTCCAGTGTAATTGAGCCTGTGCAATGGGCCTCTACGCCTGGAATGACGCCTTTAAAGGTCGTTTTTGTGGGTTTGATCCTTGAGGGGTCTATACCCATTTTGCGCATTGTGTCCTGATAAAGCAGGTTCAGGCTGCTGCCGCCATCCATAAGGACTCGAGTGAGGTGGAATCCGTCAATGATTGGGTCTAGAACCAGTGCCAGCGAATCCGCCATGACGGATACTAGTGGGGTGGTCCCTGCGATCGAAAGTGATCGGATAGGAGGACCATGGGTTGAACTTTGGGGCGACTTGCTCCAACGCATATATGTCCCTGAGCGGATGCTTCCGATTCCTCTTGGGGATGTGGGTTGCGTATATCATGTTCACCGTCCGCACTTGTGAGGGAAACCTCTTCTTTCCTCCGGTGTGTGGCTATCGGGGCTCCTCCTCGTCATTGCTATGCGGCCCCTTGTCCTTGTTTTCGGCAATTAACTTTCCGGCCTGCTTGAACACCCAACAATCCCTGTTCATGTGATTGGCTGGCTTGTCCATGGTGCCATGTATTTTACACGAGCGATCGAGTATACGGTCCAAGCTGGACGGGCCTGGCGTACTTTGTTTGAATGACTTTTTCCGCTGACCGGGTTTAGAGCCTTTGAATCCGGCATTGACTGCCGTACCCTTGGTATTATCGCTGTTAATGCGGCGCTTATGTTTGTTGCGGCGTGACTTGCTATTGCCGTCCTTGGTATCCGAAGTACCATGGTTCTTTGATATGTTATTGCTGCAAGCCAGCCAGCTATCTTCTCCCGCACAAAAGCGGGTCATGAGTGTCGTGAGGGCTGCCATAGATTTTGGCTTTTCCTGACCCAGGTGCCGGGCTAGCCATTCGTCACAGATGTTGTGTTTGAAAGCTGCTAGGGCCTCTGCATCCGGACAGTCGACGATTTGTTTTTTCTTTGTTAGGAACCGAGTCCAGAATTGCCTGGCCGATTCTTCTGGCTGCTGAATTATGTGGCTCAAGTCATCGGCATCTGGTGGCCGTACATAAGTGCCCTGAAAATTGTCGAGGAATGCGGCTACCAGATCTTCCGCACTATTAAGCCAATGTTGCGCTGGTCCTTTGAGCTTTAGTGGGAGGTATTTGATGGCGTGTAAGTCATCACCGCGTGCCATGTGGATGTGGAGGAGGAAATCCGCGATCCATACCACGGGATCTGTTGTGCCGTCGTATGATTCAATATTTACAGGTTTGAAACCTTCTGGGATTTGATGATCCATTACTTCGTCTGTGAAGCATAAGGGGTGTGTGGTGCCTCTGCATTGGGCTATATCGCGATGCAGCTCGAATTGGTCTTGCCCGCTGTGTTCGGCCCGGCCAGATTTACTTTTACTGTATCCGGCATGACGTTTATCGTCTCGCATGGTGGCGCGCCCTCTTGATCCGTAGATCGATCTTTCATGCTTTGCTTTGTCCTCCAATATGTCTCGCAGGTCTGGCATATCTCCCCATGCCTTTTTATTTGAATGGAATCAGGGTGCAGGCTGAGTTTTTGGCTGGAATGCCTCTCTATCGCGGCCACGAGGTGGCCGATCTACCACGTCATACGCTTCTTCCTCTAGTCAGGGTAGCAACCTGCATTTTGGGTAACTCTTGGAGGGGCGCTCGAGTTTATATTCCTCGGCCGCGAGGACTTCGGTCCATCTATCAGCTAGCAGATCTTGATCAGCTTGAAGCTGCTGCTGCTTTTTCTTAAGACTATTTGCCGTGGCTATAAGCCGGCATTTGAGGCGCTCTTGTTTGACGGGATCCTCTGGTACGGCGAATTCGTCGTCGCCGTGGCTTGCCTCGTCTTCGGAGGGGGCATGTAATTATCATCCTCTGCCTCTCCATTGTCGCTCTCTCAGGAGGGTTGGCTCCTCCATCCTCCTGCTCTAAATCTTGCTGGAGGGGATTGTTGCTGTCTTCGGCACCATCTGGAGTGTTATTATCTCCTGTGCCGGTATCACTACTTTTGCTTTGGCGGGACTTAGAGCGGCGCCGCTGATGTCGGTGCTTGGGTTGCTTCTTGGAGGGGTCATCCTCCGCTATCTCGTCGCCATTGCCTTCTTTGGGTGTATCCACCATGTATATATTGTATGATGACGTGGTTGTCCAGTGTCCTGTGGGTAGCGGTTCCTGTTCGTCTCCCGCATCGTCGTCCATACAGTCGATGTCTTCGGAGTCGAAGTCGAGCATGTCGGTTAAGTCATCGACATTGGCTACTAAGTGGGTGGTGGGTGGGTCGCGAATTTCTTCGTCGTCCGCATCCCAGTCCTGCCGGACATAGTTCGGCCAGGATCCTCCTGACAAGGAGAGAGACCTTAATGAGTTCAGTATGTCGACAAAGGGCGAGTGCTGAAAAATATCCGCGGAGGTAAACTCCATGATCGGCGCCCAATCGGATTCGATAGGAATGGGCGTAGGCAGTTCGGAGTCCGTGGCCGGAGAAGGATCCGGCAGTTTAACAACATGGCCCTCATGCGAGGTAAGGTCGATGTTTGGCTCGACCGCCGCCGAGGGTAAGGCCTCCGTGGTGGGGTCCATCCACCCGTCCATGGATGGCGCCACTGGCTCCGAATTGAGGGTCGAAGCGCCTGCCTGTGCAATCTCCTGAACACTGTCCGATGGTAGAGCTAAATCGTACTCATCGTGACCGTGTGACGCACAAGGCAGAGGCTCGAATCCGTCGAAGATCAAGTCTCCACGGATATCGGCCGTGTAGTTTAAGCTTCCAAGCCTGACCTGGTGGCCAGGGGCGTAACTTTCAATCTGCTCCAGATGGCCAAGCGAATTGGCCCGCAGTGCAAAGCCGCCAAATACGAAGATCTGTCCGGGGAGAAAAGTCTCACCAGGGACTGCATCGCTATTGATGATAGTAGGAGCCATCAAGCCTAACGGCGACGAAACAGAGGAACTCTCAATGAAAGCACAAATGTCGGTGTCAAAACCGGCGGATATCGGGTAGGGGGTCTTGAACTGTGCGTCTAAGGCGGATGGTAACAGGAGGCAGGTGACACAATGTTTTACCCAGGTTCGGGCCCTCTTGATGGAGGTAAAACCCTACGTCCTACTTGATTAATATTGATGATATGGGTAGTACAAGAGTAGATCTACCACGAGATCAGAGAGGCTAAACCCTAGAAGCTAGCCTATGGTATGATTGTATGTTGTAGTTGTTGTGTCCTACGGACTAAAACCCTCTGGTTTATATAGACACCGGAGAGGGTTAGGGTTACCCAAGGTCGGTTACGAAGGAGGAGATACACATATCCGTATTGCCTAGCTTGCCTTCCAAGCCAAGTAGAGTCCCATCCGGACACGAGACGAAGTCTTCAATCTTGTATCTTCATAGTCTAACAGTCCGGCCAATGGATATAGTCGGGCTGTCCGGAGACCCCCTAATCCAGGACTCCCACAGTCCCAGAAAGTGACATGTGCCTAATGTAGACTTGCGATCCACCTTGTCACCAGCATAATCAGCATCCGAGAATCCAACTAGATCAAATTATGAGCCCTTTGGATATCGTAATCCTAGTGTTGGGGTGTAAGCCAAATATCGAAGAATTCGCTTCACAGCTAAGTGATGTGATTCCTTTGGTGCCGCTTGGAATCGGGCACACATGCAAACACTAAGAATGATATCTGGCCTAGATGCAGATAAATAAAGTAAAGAACCAATCATGGAGCGGTATACCTTTTGATCGAACTCTTTACCATTGGCGTCAGGACCCAGATGACTTTTGGTTGGCATTGGCGTCGTGTAACCTTTGCAGTCTTCAATTCCAAATTTCTTTAGTTAGTCTTCGAGGTATTTCGAAGATGTTGTTGCTTTGCTGACGTATTTGAAGACCAATGAAGAACTTCAGCTCACCCATCATGGGCATCTGATATTGCTCTTGCATCATGTGCCAAACTCATCACTGTATTTTTGATTAGTGCAGCCGATGATAATATCATCTGTTGGGGAACGTAGCAGAATTTTAAAATTTTCTACGCATCACCAAGATCTATCTATGGAGTCATCTAGCAACGAGGGAGAGAGGAGTGCATCTACATACCCTTGTAGATCGCGCGCGGAAGCGTTCAAGAGAACGGGGTTGATGGAGTCGTACTCGTCGTGATCCAAATCACCGATGACCTTGCGCCGAACGGATGGCACCTCCGCATTCAACACACGTACGGTTGGGAAGACATCTCATCCAACTTGATCCAGCAAGGGGGAAGGAGAGGTTTATGAAGATCCAGCAGCACGACGGCGTGGTGGTGGAAGCAACGGTGATCTCGGCAGGGCTTCGCCAAGCTCAGGGAGAGGGAGGAGTGTCACGGGAGGGAGAGGGAGGAGCCAGGGGCTAGGGTGCGGCTGCCCTCCCTCCCCCCACTATATATAGGACCCCTAGGGGGGCGCCGGCCCTAGGAGATTGAATCTCCAAGGGGGCGGCGGCCAAGGGGGGTGGAGTGCCCCCCAAGCCAAGTGGGGCGCCCCCACCCCTAGGGTTTCCAAACCTAGGCGCAGGGGAGGCCCATGGGGGGGCGCACCAGCCCACTAGGGGCTGGTTCCCCTCCCACTTTAGCCCATGGGGCCCTCCGGGATAGGTGGCCCCAACCAGTGGACCCCCGGGACCCTTCCGGTGGTCCCGGTACTATACCGATTACCCCCGAAACCTTCCCGATGGCCGAAACTTGACTTCCTATATATAAATATTCACCTCCGCACCATTCTGAAACTCCTCGTGACGTTCGGGATCTCATCCGGGACTCCGAACAACTTTCGGGTTACCGTATGCTAATATCTCAACAACCCTAGTGTCACCGAACCTTAAGTGTGTAGACCCTACGGGTACGGGAGACACGCAGACATGACCGAGACGACTCTCCGGTCAATAACCAATAGCGGGATCTGGATACCCATGTTGGCTCCTACATTCTCCTCGATGATCTCATCGGATGAACCACGATGTCGAGGATTCAATCAATCCCGTATACAATTCCCTTTGTCAATCGGTACGTTACTTGCCCGAGACTCGATCGTCGGTATCCCAATACCTCGTTCAATCTCGTTACCGGCAAGTCACTTTACTCGTACCGTAATGCATGATCCCGTGATAAACCACTTGGTCAAATTTATCTCATTATGATGATGCATTACCGAGTGGGCCCAGAGATACCTCTCCGTCATACGGAGTGACAAATCCCAGTCTCGATTCGTGCCAACCCAACAGACACTTTCGGAGATACCTGTAGTGTACCTTTATAGTCACCCAGTTATGTTGTGACGTTTGGCACACCCAAAGCACTCCTACGGTATCTGGGAGTTGCACAATCTCATGGTCTAGGGAAATGATACTTGACATTCGGAAAAGCTATAGCAAACGAACTACACGCTCTTTGAGCTATGCTTAGGATTGGGTCTTATCCATCATGTCATTCTCCTAATGATGTGATCCCATTATCAATGACATCCAATGTCCATAATCAGGAAACCATGACTATCTTTTGATCAACGAGCTAGTCAACTAGAGGCTCACTAGGGACGTGTTGTGGTCTATGTATTCACACATGTATTACGATTTCTGTATAATACAATTATAGCATGAACAATAGACAATTATCATGAACAAAGAAATATAATAATAACCATTTTATTATTGCCTCTAGGGCATATTTCCAACAGTCTCCCACTTGCACTAGAGTCAATAGTCTAGTTACATTGTGATGAATCGAACACCCATGAAGTTCTGGTGTTGATCATGTTTTGCTCTAGGGAGAGGTTTAGTCAACGGATCTGCCACATTCAGGTCCGTATGTACTTTACAAATATCTACCTCTCCATTTTGAGCACTTTCACGAATGGAGTTGAAGCGACGCTTGATATGCCTGGTCTTCCCGTGAAACCTGGGCTCCTTGGCAAGGGTAATAGCTCCAGTGTTGTCACAGAAGAGAGTCATCGGGCCCGACGCATTGAGTATGACTCCTAGGTCGGTAATGAACTCCTTCACCCAGATTTCCTCTTGTACTGCCTCCGAGGCTGCCATGTACTCCGCTTCACATGTAGATCCCGCCACAACGCTTTGCTTGCAACTTCACCAGCTTACTGCCCCACCATTCAAAATATACACGTATCTGGTTTGTGACTTAGAGTCATCCAGATCTGTGTCGAAGCTAGCATCGACGTAATCCTTTACGACGAGCTCTTCGTCACCTCCATAAACGAGAAACATATCCTTAGTCCTCTTCAGGTACTTCAGGATATTCTTGACCGCTGTCCAGTGTTCCATGCCGGGATTACTTTGGTACCTTCCTACCAAACTTACGGCAAGGTTTACATCAGGTCTGGTACACAGCATAGCATACATGATAGACCCTATGGTCGAGGCATAGGGGACGACACTCATCTTTTCTGTCTTCTGCCGTGGTCGGGCATTGAGCTGTGCTCAATCTCGTACCTTGCAATACAGGCAAGAACCCCTTCTTTGACTGATCCATTTTGAACTTCTTCAATATCTTGTCAAGGTACGTACTCTGGGAAAGACCAATGAGGTGTCTCGATCTATCTCTATAGATCTTGATGCCTAATATATAAGCAGCTTCTCCAAGATCCTTCATTGAAAAACACTTGTTCAAGTAGGCCTTTATGCTTTCCAAGAATTCTATATCATTTCCCATAAACAGTATGTCATCCACATACAATATGAGAAAATTCTACAGAGCTCCCACTCACTTTCTTGTAAATGCAGGCTTCTCCATAAGTCTGCATAAACTCAAACGCTTTGATCATCTCATCAAAATGAATGTTCCAACTCCGAGATGCTTGCACCAGCCCATAAATCGAGCGTTGGAGCTTGCACACCTTGTCAGCATTCTTCGGATCGACAAAACTTTCCGGCTGCATCATATACAATTCTTCCTTAAGGAAACCATTAAGGAATGCCGTTTTAACGTCCATTTGCCATATCTCATAATCATAGAATGCGGCAATTGCTAACATGATTCGGACGGACTTCAGCTTCGCTACGGGTGAGAAACTCTCATCATAGTCAACCCCTTGAACTTGTCGATAACACTTAGTGACAAGCCGAGCTTTATAGATGGTTACATTACCATCCGCGTCTGTCTTCTTCTTAAAGATCCATTTATTTTCTATGGCTCACCGATCATTGGGCAAGTCAGTCAAAGTCCATACTTCATTTTCATACATGGATCCTATCTCGGATTTCATGGCTTCCAGCCATTTGTGAGAATCTGGGCCCGCCATCGCTTCTTCATAGTTCGAAGGTTCACCGTTGTCTAACAACATGATTTCCAAGACAGGGTTGCCGTACCACTCTGGTGCGGAACGTGTCCTTGTGGACCTACGAAGTTCAATAGCAACTTGATCTGAAGTTTCATGATCATCATCATTAACTTCCTCTCTAGTCAGTGCAGGAACCTCAGGAACATTTTCTTGAGCTGCACCACTTACCGGTTCAAGAGGTAATACTTCATCGAGTTCTACTTTCCTCCCACTTATTTCTTTCGAGAGAAACTCTTTCTCTAGAAAGGATCCATTCTTGGCAACAAAGATCTTCCCTTTGGACCTGAGGTAGAAGGTATACGCAATAGTTTCTTTAGGGTATCCTATGAAGATGCATTTTTTCGACTTGGGTTCGAGCTTTTCAGGTTGAAGTTTCTTGACATAAGCATCGCATCTCCAAACTTTTAGAAACGACAGCTTAGGTTTCTTCCCAAACCATAAGTCATACGGTGTCGTCTCAACGGATTTCGACGAAGCCCTATTTAAAGTGAATGCGGTAGTCTCTAAAGCATAGCCCCAAAATACAGCGGTAAATCGGTAAGAGACATCATAGATCGCACCATATCCAATAGAGTGCGATTATGACGTTCGGACACACCTTTATGCTGAGGTGTTCCAGGCGGCGTGAGTTGTGAAACTATTCCACATTTCCTTAAGTGTGTGCCAAATTCGTGACTCAAGTATTCTCCCCCACGATTTGATCGCAAGAACTTGATTTTCTTGTCATGCTGATTCTCAACCTCACTCTGAAATTCCTTGAACTTTTCAAAAGTCTCAGACTTGTGTTTCATTAAGTAGACATACCCATATCTACTCAAGTCATCAGTGAGGGTGAGAACATAACGATAACCACCACGAGCCTCAACACTCATTGGACCGCACACATTGGTATGTATGATTTCCAATAAGTTGGTTGCTCGCTCCATTGTTCCTGAGAACGGAGTCTTGGTCATTTTACCCATGAGGCATGGTTTGCACGTGTCAAATGATTCGTAATCAAGAGAGTCCAAAAGTCCATCTGCATGGAGCTTCTTTATGCGTTTGACACCTATGTGACCAAGGCGGCAGTGCCACAAGTATGTGGGACTATCATTATCAACCTTACATCTTTTGGTATTCACACTATGAATATGTGTAACATTATGCTCGAGATTCATTAAGAATAAACCATTCACCAGCGGAGCATGACCATAAAACATATCTCTCATATAAATAGAACAACCATTATTCTCGGATTTAAATGAGTAGCCATCTCTAATTAAACGAGATCCTGATACAATGTTCATGCTCAAAGCTGGCACTAAATAACAATTATTGATGTTTAAAACTAATCCCGTAGGTAAATGTACAGGCAGCGTGCCGACGGCGATCACATCGACCTTGGAACCATTCCAGACGTGCATTGTCACCTCGTCCTTCGCCAGTCTCCGCTTATTCCGAAGCTCCTGCTTTGAGTTACAAATGTGAGCAACCGCACCGGTATCAAATACCCAGGAGCTACTACGAGTACTGGTAAGGTACACATCAATTACATGTATATCGCATATACCTTTAGTGTTGCCGGCCTTCTTGTCCGCTAAGTATTTGGGGAAGTTCCGCTTCCAGTGACCACTTCCCTTGCAATAAAAACACTCAGTCTCAGGCTTGGGTCCATTCTTTGACTTCTTCCCGGCAGCTTGCTTACCGGGCGCGGCAACTCCCTTTTCGTCCTTCTTGAAGTTCTTTTTACCCTTTCCTTTCTTGAACTTAGTGGTTTTATTCACCATCAACACTTGATATTCCTTTTTGATTTCCACCTCCGGTGATTTCAGCATTGAATATACCTCGGGAATGGTCTTTTCCATCCCCTGCATATTGAAGTTCATCACAAAGCTCTTGTAGCTCGGTGGAAGCGACTGAAGGATTCTGTCAATGACCGCGTCATCTGGGAGATTAACTCCCAGCTGAGTCAAGCGGTTATGCAACCCAGACATTTTGAGTATGTGCTCACTGACAGAACTATTTTCCTCCATCTTACAACTAAAGAACTTGTCGGAGACTTCATAGCTCTCGACCCGGGCATGAGCTTCGAAAACCATTTTCAGCTCTTCGAACATCTCATATGCTCCGTGTCTCTCAAAACGCTTTTGGAGCCCCGGTTCTAAGCTGTAAAGCATGCCGCACTGAACGAGGGAGTAATCATTAGCATGTGACTGCCAAGCTTTCATAACGTCTTGGTTCTCTGGGATGGGTGTGTCACCTAGCGGTGCTTCTAGGACATAATCTTTCTTGGCAGCTATGAGGATGATCCTCAGGTTCCGGACCCAGTCCGTATAGTTGCTTCCATCATCTTTCAGCTTGGTTTTCTCTAGGAACGCGTTGAAGTTGAGGACAACGTGGGCCATTCGATCTACAAGACATATTGTAAAGACTTTAGACTAAGTTCATGATAATTAAGTTCATCTAATCAAATTATTCAATGAACTCCCACTCAGATAGACATCCCTCTAGTCATCTAAGTGAAACATGATCTGAGTCAACTAGGCCGTGTCCGATCATCACGTGACACGGACTAGTTAATATCGGTGAACATCTTCATCTTCTATATGACTCATGCTCGACCTTTCGGTCTTCCGTGTTCCGAGGCCATGTCTGTACATGCTAGGCTCGTCAAGTCAATCTAAGTGTATTGCGTGTGTAAATCTGGCTTACACCCGTTGTATTCGAATGTTAGAATCTATCACACCCGATCATCACGTGGTGCTTTGAAACAACGAACCTTCGCAACGATGAACAGTTAGGGGGAACACTTTCTTGAAATTATTATGAGGGATCATCTTTTTTAAGCTACCATTGTTCTAAGCAAATAAGATGTAAAACATGATAAACATCACATGCAATCAAATAGTGACATGATATGGCCAATATCATTTGCTCCTTTTGATCTCCATCTTTGGGGCTCCATGATCATCGCTGTCACTGGCATGACACCATGATCTCCATCATCGTGTCTTCTTGAAGTTGTCTCATCATCTATTACATCTACTACTATGGCTAACGCTTTAGCAATAAAGTAAAGTAATTACATGACGTTTATGTTGACTCGCAGGTCATAAATAAATAAAGACAACTCCTATGGCTCCTGTCGGTTGTCATACTCATCGACATGGAAGTCGTGATTCCTATTACAAGAACATGATCAATCTCATCAATCACATATATCACATCACACGGCACATGCTGCAAAAACAAGTTAGACGTCCTCTAATTGTTGTTGCAAGTTTTTACGTGGCTACTATAGGTTTCTAGCAAGAACGTTTCTTACCTACGCCAAAACCACAACGTGATATGCCAATTTCTATTTATCCTTCATAAGGACCCTTTTCATTGAATCCGAGTCGACTAAAGTGGGAGAGACAGACACCCGCCAGCCAGCTTATGCAACTAGTGCATGTCAATCGGTGGAACCATTCTCACGTAAGCATACGTGTAAGGTCGGTCCGGGCCGCTTCATCCCACGATGCTGCCGAATCAAGATAAGACTAGTAACGGCAAGCAAATTGACAATATCCACGCCCACAACTGCTTCGTGTTCTACTCGTGCGTAGAAACTACGCATAGACCTAGCTCATGATGCCACTGTTGGGAAACGTAGCAGAATTTTAAAATTTTCTATGCATCACCAAGATCAATCTATGGAGTCACCTAGCAACGAGGGAGAGAGGAGTGCATCTACATACCCTTGTAGATCGCGCGCGGAAGCGTTCAGGAGAACGGGGTTGATGGAGTCGTACTCGCCGTGATCCAAATCACCGATGACCTAGCGCCGAACGGACGGCACCTCCACGTTCAACACACGTACGGTTGGGAAGACGTCTCCTCCAACTTGATCCAGCAAGGGGGAAGGAGAGGTTGATGAAGATCCAGCAGCACGACGGCGTGGTGGTGGAAGCAACGGTGATCTCGGCAGGGCTTCGCCAAGCTCAAGGAGAGGGAGGAGTGTCACGGGAGGGAGAGGGAGGCGCCAGGGGCTAGGGTGCATCTGCCCTCCCTCCCCCCCAACTATATATAGGACCCCTAGGGGGGCACCGGCCCTAGGAGATTGAATCTCCAAGGTTGGGCGGCGGCCAAGGGGGTGGAGTGCCCCCTAAGCCATGTGGGGCGCCCCCACCCCTAGGGTTTCCAACCCTAGGCGCAGGGGAGGCCCATGGGGGAGGGCGCACCAGCCCACTAGGGGCTGGTTCCCCTCCCAGTTTAGCCCATGGGGCCCTCCGGGATAGGTGGCCCCACCCGGTGGACCCCCGGGACCCTTCAGGTGGTCCTGGTACAATACCGATTAGCCCCGAAAACTTCCCCATGGCCGAAACTTGACTTCCTATATATAAATCTTCACCTCCGGACCATTCCGAAACACCTCATGACGTCCGGGATCTCATCCGGGACTCTGAACAACTTTCGGGTTACCGTATGCTAATATCTCAACAACCCTAGCGTCACCGAACCTTAAGTGTGTAGACCCTACGTGTTCGGGAGACACGCAGACATGACCGAGACGAATCTCCGGTCAATAACCAACAGCGGGATCTGGATACCCATGTTGGCTCCCGCATGCTCCTCGATGATCTCATTGGATGAACCACGATGTCGAGGATTCAATCAATCCCGTATACAATTCCCTTTGTCAATCGGTATGTTACTTGCCCGAGACTCGATCGTCGGTATCCCAATACCTCGTTCAATCTCATTACTGTCAAGTCACTTCACTCATACCGTAATGCATGATCCCATGATCAACCACTTGGTCACATTGAGCTCATTATGATGATGCATTACCAAGTGGGCCCAGAGATACCTCTCCGTCATACGGAGTGACAAATCCCAGTCTCGATTCGTGCCAACCCAACAGACACTTTCAGAGATACCTGTAGTGTACCTTTATAGTCACCCAGTTACGTTGTGACGTTTGGCACACCCAAAGCACTCCTACGGTATCCGGGAGTTGCACAATCTCATGGTCTTAGGAAATGATACTTGACATTCGGAAAAGCTATAGCAAACGAACTACACGATCTTTGAGCTATGCTTAGGATTGGGTCTTGTCCATCACATCATTCTCCTAATGATGTGATCCCGTTATCAATGACATCCAATGTCCATAATCAGGAAACCATGACTATCTTTTGATCAATGAGCTAGTCAACTAGAGGCTCACTAGGGACGTGTTGTGGTCTATGTATTCACACATGTATTATGATTTCTGGATAACACAATTATAGCATGAACAAAAGACAATTATCATGAACAAAGAAATATAATAATAACAATTTTATTATTGCCTCTAGGGCATATTTCCAACATCATCCACACATATTTGGCACAAAAATAGTTCACCATCATCTGTCTTCGTGAAGAGTGTGGGATCCAGGGAACCAGGTTTGAAGACTTTGCTCTTCAGGAAGTCTTTGAGTGTGGCATACCAAGCACGAGGGGCTTGTTTGAGGCCACACAGTGCCTTATTGAGCTTGTATACCATATCAGGGTGTTTTGGATCTTCAAAGCCAGGCGGTTGTGCAACATACACTTCTTCTTCAATCTTGCCATTGAGAAAGGAACTCTTCACATCCATTTGATACAGAAGGATGTTATGATGATTTGTGTAGGCTATCAGTATGCGAATGGCTTCCGGCCTAGCCATGGGAGCAAATGTTTCATTGAAGTCAATCCCTTCAACTTGAGTGTATCCTTGAGCAACGAGACAAGCCTTGTTTCTGACAACTTGACCATGCTCATCTTGCTTGTTGCGATATATCCATTTAGTGCCTATGATATTGTGTTTTCGAGGATCAGGACGCTTGACCAGTTCCCACACATTGTTCAGCTCCAACTGTTGAAGCTCTTCTTGCATAGCTTGAATCCATTCAGGATCCATGAAGGCTTCAGCAACTTTCTTGGGTTCAGATATTGAGACAAATGCAAAGTGCCCATAGAAATTTTCTAGTTGTGTTGCTCTTGAACGAGTGAGTGGACCAGGTGCATTGATGCTATCAATTATCTTCTCAATCTGTACTTCATTTGCAACACGAGGATGAACTTGACGAAGATTTTGCTCTTGCCGATCATTATCATAATTAGGAGGATTGTCTTCAGGCTGAGCATTGTCTTCAGGTTGATTAGGTGCAGAAATGATAAGTTCCTCTTCAGCCTGGGCTTCAGACGGTATGATTTCTCTAGTTCCCATAAGCTTGATGGATTCACTAGGTGGAACTTCATCTAGCACATTTGGCAGGTGCTCTATTTGTGAGCCGTTAGTCTCATCGAACCGCACATCCACAGTTTCAACCACTTTATAGTGAAAGAGGTTGAAGACAATGTAGGAGTGTGAATCCTTTCCGTAACCAAGCATAAAACCGTCATGTGCTTTCGGAGCAAATTTTGAAGTGTGATGTGAATCCTTGATCCAGCACCTAGCACCTAATACTCTGAAGTAACTTACATTCGGCTTTTTACCAGTAAGGAGTTCATAGGATGTCTTCTTCAGAAGATTGTGAAGATAAACACGGTTGATGACATGGCATGCAGTATCAATAGCTTCAGGCCACAACTTTCTTCGAGTCTTGTATTCATCAAGCATCGTCCGAGCCATCTCAATGAGTGTTCTGCTCTTGCGCAACACGATGCCATTCTGCTACGGCGTGTACGGAGCTGAGAACTCATGAGTGATGCCCAATGTATCAAGATAAGTGTCGAGGCCGGTGTTCTTGAATTCTATGCCATTGTCACTTCTGATATGCTTGATCTTGATGCCATAGTTGTTCATGACATGGTTGGCGAAGCATCTGAAGACATCCTGCACTTTAGTCTTGTAGAGAATTATATGCACTCATGTATATCTTGAATAATCATCAACAATGACAAAGCCATAGAGACAAGAAGTAGCAGTGGGAGTAGAGTAGTGAGTAGGGCCGAATAGGTCCATGTGTAGCAGTTCGAAGGGTTGAGTTATTGTCATGATTGTCTTCGAGGGATGCTTGGCCCTCGTCATCTTTCTAGCTTCGCAGGCACCGCATAAGTGATCCTTTTTGAACTTGACACCCTCGATGCCTATGACGTGCTTCTTCTTCGCAAGAGTATGCAAGTTCCTCATGCCAGCATGCCCTAGCCTCCAATGTCAGAGCCAATACTCTGAAGCTTTTGCAAGAAGACATACGACAAGCTGTGGTCCTGGTGAGAAATCTACCATGTACAAATCATCTTTCTGATACCCTTCAAAGACTAGAGACTTGTCAGATTCCACTAGAACAAGGCAATGGTATTTTCCAAATATCACAATCATGTTCAAATCGCAAAGCACTGAGACAGACATTAAGTTGAAGCCAAGGGATTCAACAAGCATCACTTTATCCATGTGCTGATCCTTTGAGATTGCAACTCTACCTAGACCCAATACCTTGCTTTTACCAGTGTCAGCAAATGTGATGTGACTCTTGCTAGATGGAATTAATGTTGAGTCCATGAGAAGGCTTCGATCACCAGTCATATGATTAGTGCATCCACTATGAATAATCCATTCTGAAGCAGCTGGTGTCATACCCTACAGAGCAGTTATGGGGATAGGCTTCACGAAGAGTATTGTGAAGCATAAACATTTGATGAGCAAGTGGATTATGAAAGCTCAGATCCAAGTTAGGACAGATAGGATCCATGGAAGCGAATCGGGAACGAAATACATAATAAGATCATTTGGGCATTTTATCTTGCACCCCACAAGATGTTTTAGGTCCCCAGCAATAGCATCTGACGCCTTTGATTTCCGGCTGGAGACCTTTCCCTACAAAAGAGAGTTAAGTCTTCTTAACCACCCACATCTTCAGGGGTGGCTTCGAAGCAATGAGTCTAAGTGCAGCATCTGAGAACTTTGGCTTTGGAAACCTAGCAAATAGTCTTGCAGGAGATGAATAATACTCACAAGAATAAGAAGAGTAGTTCTTGGTCTTATGAACATGTCGGTTTGATGAAATACGCTCACATTCATAGGCCTGAGTATGGTTTCCCTGTAAAACATTTGTGTTAGGGTGACTCAAGTGAGTCATGTGTCTGTATGAAGCCTGTGGACCATATGAATCCTTTGGTCTGGGGTTTGTCTTCTTCCCTTGTGGTGTCATGACGACATTCACAGGAAGATTCTCCAGACACCTTTTGGGCACCCAGATTTTCTTCATAGATGGCCCATTCCTATAGTTAGTACCAATATAATTGGCAAGCACTTTAACATTCTGATTCTTAAACAGTTTATAGTTTGCATCAAAGGATTCATTAATGATAATCGGGTTAGCACAAGTGAAGCCAGATAGGGTGGATGGATCCACTGAAGGTTCCTTTGCAGCAACCCATGTGGTTTTGGGGTACTGCTCAGGCTTCCAGTAAGAACCATCAACATTCATTTTCCTCTCGAACCCAACACCCTCTTTCCTAGGGTTTCGGTTCAGAATCTGCTTTTTGAGGACATCACATAGTGTTTGATGCCCTTTGAGACTTTTGTACATCCCTGTCTCAAGAAATGTCTTCAACCTAGCATTTTCATCAGCAATAGCGGTGGCATCCTCAGCAGAGGGGTTAGTTACCACATTAACAGTTGAAGATATTGCAACAGTAGCAGAAGTAGAACATTCAGCAACAGAGGCAGCGTTACCACGCTCAAGGCATTTTAGACATGGTGGTTCAAATCCTTCCTGAGTGGGACTGATCTGTTGAGCGCGAAGTGACTCGTTTTCTTTTTGAAGATCTTCATGAACTACTCTCAATTTCTCAAGTTCTTGCTTCCTTTGAAGATAATCATAGGAAAACTTTTCATGAGTTGTTGAGAGCGTTTCATGACGACTTTCAAGTTCCTCATACTTAGCATGAAGATTTTTTATGTCTTCAGTTAAGGACTGAGATCGGGTCATTTCCGCGTCCAACAGGTCATCGCTTTTATCTAACAGTTTTTGAATATGTTCCATAGCTTTCTGTTGTTCAGTTGCAATTTTAGCAAGTGTTTTGTAGCTGGGTTTGGATTCACAGTTAGAGTCATCTTCACTTGATGTTTGAAAGTAAGAATCACGTGAGTTTACCTTGGCACCACGTGCCATGAAGCAGTAGGTGGGAGCGGAGTCGTTCTTGTCGTTAGCATCAGCGTAGGTGATGGAGCCATTGTCTTCAGTGTTGAAGATGGACTTGGCAACGTAGGCTGTAGCTAGAGCCAGACTTGCAATGCCAGAGTCAGACTCCTCCTCAGACTCCACCTCCGCCTCCTCAGAAGCACACTCCTCCTCTGAATCCATCTCCTTGCCAACAAAAGCACGAGCCTTGCCAGATGAGATCTTCTTGTGTGATGAAGACTTTGATGAAGACTTGGAGGATTTCTTCTTCTTCCTGTCAATAGAATCATATTCCTTGCTCTTCTTCTTCTTGTTGTTTTCATTGTCCCACTGTGGACACTCAGAGATGTAGTGACCAGGTTTCTTGCACTTGTGGCATGTTCTCTCCTTGTGGTCATGAGTAGAAGCTTCATCATTCCTTGAACTAGATCATGAAGACTTTTTGAAGCCTTTCTTCTTGGTGAATTTCTGGAACTTCTTCACAAGCATGGCAAGCTCCTTTCCAATGTCTTCAGGATCACCAGAACTACAGTCAGATTCTTCTTCAGATGAGGAAGCAGTTTTTGCCTTCAAAGCGAGAGTTTACCCATAGTTGGGACCGTAGATATCTATTTTCTCAGAAAGCTGAAACTCATGTGTGTTGAGCCTCTCAAGTATGTCAGACGGATCGAGTGTATTGAATTCAGGGCGCTCTTGAATCATCAGGGCTTGGGTGTCTAAAGAGCTGTCAAGTGATGTTAGGAGTGTCTTGACGATTTCATGCTTGGTGATCTCAGTGGCACCGAGAGCATGAAGCTCATTTGTGATGTCAGTGAGGCGATCATACTTAAGCTGAACATTCTCATTGTCGTTTCTCTTGAAGCGGTTGAAGAGGTTGCGAAGGACACTGATCCTTTGATCTCGCTGGGTTGAGACGCCTTCGTTGACCTTGGAGAGCCAGTCCCAGACTAGCTTTGACGTTTCCAGAGCACTCACACGGCCATACTGTCCTTTGGTTAGATGACCACAGATGATGTTCTTGGCAGTAGAATCCAGTTGAACGAACTTCTCGACATCAGCAGGGGTGACACCTTCACCAGTCTTGGGAACGCCATTCTTGATGACATACCATAGATCGACATCAATGGCTTCAAGATGCATGCGCATCTAATTCTTCTAGTAGGGGTAATCAGTGCCATCGAAGACAGGGCACGCAGCGGAGACTTTGATTATCCCTGCAGTCGACATAGCTAAAACTCCAGGTGGTTAAACCGAATCACACAGAACAAGGGAGTACCTTGCTCTGATACCAATTGAAAGTGCTAGTTATCGACTAGAGGGGGTGAATAGGCGATTTTTATGAAAGTCTTCAAAACATGGACGTTTCGAAGACAAACGATAGAAATGAACCTATTAACACGAAGTGGAAGGTAGACTACACTAGGAAAGCCATAGTCAAGTATTCAATGAAGTGAAAGCACGAAGACTATTAGCAGCTAGGCAGTAAGGATCAGGATGGAAGCTAGTATGAAGCCAATCAGGACAAGTAGTCACACAGTGAAGTCAAACAGATAATGCAAGCAGTCAATGACTTCACGAAGACAAAGTGTATGTAAAAGAGAAAGAAGAGATAGAACCAGTTTCTTGGTGAAGACAAAGGATTTGTTGGACCAGTTCCAGTTGCTGTGACAACTGTACGTCTGGTTAGGGAGGCTGAGATTCAACTTAGAAGGCCGTGTCTTCACCTTATTCCCCTTGAGCTAATGACACCCAGTCCTTGCCCAATCACTCAGGTAAGTATTCAAGGTAGACTTCCAAACCTTCACAGACTCCGTTCACCGACGATCCACAATGACTCTTGGATGCTCAGAACGCAACGCCTAACCGGCTGGAGGATTCACAGTCCTCAAGTGTAACAAGTCTTCAGATCACACAGACAGAAAGACTTCAGTGATGCCTAACACTCTTTGGCTCTAGGTGTTTAGGGCTTTGTCCTCGCAAGGATTTCTCTCTCTAAGGCTTTGGAGGTGGGTTGCTCTTAAACGACAAAAGCCGTGCACTAACTCTGAGCAGCAACCCATTTATGGTGTAGGGGGTGGGCTATTTATAGCCACTAGGCAACCCGACCTGATTTGTCCGAAATGACCTTGGGTCACTTAGGAACTGACACGTGATCCAATGGTCGGATTTCAAATACACGCGGCAGCTTGACTTGGGCTACAAGTAAAGCTGACTCATCTAGCTCTGGATAAGATTTGCTCTCATTGTCTTCGCTCGAAGACCTAGCATTTGATTGAGCATCACTTTAGTCACTCTGACTTTGTTCACTTGGACACCACTTAACAGTACGGTGGTTCCTATGACTCAACAAAGAAGAAAATGAAACTACGAAACAACTATGTCTTCGTGCTCCAAAGACTTCATGCGATGTCTTCTCATGTCATAGTCTTCAATGTGAATGTCTTCACATACCACCTTTGACTTTGATGTCTTCATACATTTTTAGGGGTCATCTCTAGTAGCAAAACCGAATCAATGAGGGACTATTACCTATGTTATCCTGCAATTCTCACAAACACATTAGTCCCTCAACCAGGTTTGTCGTCAATACTCCAAAACCAACTAGGGGTGGCACTAGATGCACTTACAGATGTGCTCTCGCAATCTTGATTGTGCGCCTTGTATTTGTCATTGTAGACGGAAGATTGACGCTTTGGTGATGTAGTTGTTCACGTCATCGTTGTTGTGGAAGACCGGAGATGAAATGCCTTGCCTATCCATCACAATACTCGAGCAAATATGAGTGGAGAAAGGAGAAGAACATACACCAAATGTACCTTGACTGAAGTTGAAAGTGGATCAATGATCACTCCAATGTGGACAAGGAAATAGCACAATTGGTACCAAGTCTTGTTGGTTTCTCACACCACAAATAAGGCTTATGGTGGAGCCGGTGAGGATAGTGGCACGAAAAATCTGATGCAAAATGTTAGCAAGAGTCAATAATGTTGAAAGAGATTCACAAATTCGCAAGTAAAACGAGTGGACCAATAGCAATATGTGGCACACGGAAACACACACACAGATAGATAAATGGGGTCGTGCAACCAAGGAATGATCTCAAAATGTGGAATCCACGGAAAACACTTGTGTTGTAGAACTCAAGAGAGACGCTAGCACGATTGCTCAATAGGCGGATACGACACTTGTGCACAACCTATAATATGCAAGAATGCATGGACTTCTATCCCAACTATGCTATGTATATGATATTCCGGTGGTATGATCCAAGATGATCGGATATGTCAAACTTATGCAATGTGGTATGATGCTATGGCACTTCTTACAAACTCTTTGTTCACTTTTTTGCTTAAAATCTTGTTCTTTTTTTGTATATGGCCACAATGTGAAATGCACAAACCAAGATAGTAATTGGGTATATACGGGAACAAACTTGTGGCACAAGGGATGATATGATACCAATATGATATGGTATGTATGCAATGGGAGGTGTAGCTTGATGATCACTAATGTGCACAAGTAACGTTGCCGGCAATACTTAGAGGCTAGTCTCAATAGGCAAGTGAAGCAAAATGGGCTAGGGGTTATCAATGCAATGGCAAGGGAATATACAATGGAGGGATACCACGATACCAAGATGATATGGAGGTTACCGTCCGTGTTGATGATGAGTGGCGGTGATCTTGATGGAGATACCAAGATGATGGAGACTCGTCCCTAAGTAGCCGAAACACCTTAGGAAACAGAAAAAACCGTGAACTCATAATCTCAAACGTCAAATGTCAAAATGGTGGTAGGGGGATGCGGTGGTGGTTGCGGAAGCTCAATGGGATTGTGGAAATGCAATGATGGGTTATGCGAGTAGGCAATGCGGAAGTGGAGGTTAAGGTGGTGGACTATACACGGTGTCGGAGTTGGAAGCACGGTCCCTAAGTAGCCGAAACACCTTAGGAGACACAACTCACAACACAAACAAAATTGGGTTAAGTTAGGGTGGCGGAAGTGTGAGGTGGGCAAAACTATGCGGAAGTTATGGTGGTGGTGGTGGTTGATGAAGAAGCAACCGTCCCTAAGTAGCCTAGACACCTTAGGAGACTCAAATCACTCCTCAAGCAACCACTAATGCGATGGGGAACAAAATTGGTTAGGTTGCGGAAGTCGGTGGTGGTGTAGCGGATGATGTGGTGGAAGCCATAGGCAAAGATGTCAAAATTCACAAAATTTGATGGATTCAATATATGTTGGTGGTATTTTTGTGGGAAGGGGGATGTCAAGAGCTTCAAAACGAGCTAAAGAACGTCAAAATTGGAGTTTGGATTAATTAGTTATGGCCGAAACAAAATTTGAGCGAAGTCAGTTTTTTACAGGTAGCGGACGTCCGGAAATGGATGGATGTCCGATCGCTGGACGTCCGGTCGGGTCGGAAATCCGCCAATTCTGCTCGGGTTAGGGTGTTCCGGTCGTCCGGTAAGGTCGGACGTCCGGCGGTTCCTGCGGCTCTGGACGTCCGATAAAATGATGGTCGTCCGGTGGGTCTGGGTCAACGCGAGATGCGAGTTTCGGGACGCGATTTTGGGCGGAAATTGGGGATTTTGGGGTCAAAATTGATGAGATTTTGTGGGTGAAAGATGGGGAAACTTGGGGACATGCTAGATCCACTTGAAACCAAACAAATCTACGGATCAAATCCAACAAAACTTCGTCAAACCAACAAATCACAAAATAATTTGGGGCTATTTTTGGTGGGGATTTTCGAAATTGGGGAAGAACACAACAAAATCAAGCTAGAAAACGAAGAGGGGAGGCTCCGAAATCGTGATCAACGTGGCTCATGATACCAAGATGATGTAGGGTAGGAACCCTAATCGGCCGATATTTCACGAAAGGAGCGGATCCCGCGATGAACACGAAGAACACGAGGAGGGAAACGAGGGGAAAACACAAGGGGAATACGAGCGAACACTCAAACAAACAAGAATGATTGCACAAGTGCTAGATCCTCGAAACACGATAGGAGATACAAGATCTAAAGTCAACAATGGACGATGCAAAGGTAACCAATCTTCTCTGTGAGGAGGCCTTGATGTTCTTCTCCGCAAGGAGGTCTTGAATACAAAGGGATCTTCTCTGAAGAGGGGCCGCGGTCTCTCTCGTGGAGTAGATCCGATGTGGATGAGCAATGCTCTATCTCTAAAATGAGCTAAACAAAAGCTAACCCTAACTAGGAGGAGGTGGAGGAGTATATATAGTCTAGGTCCACGAAGGGGTAAGTGGGAGAGGGATACATGGGCCTCGGGCCCGAACACTGTGCGTAGACAGGTACCAGACGTCCGCTGAGGACCGGTCGTCTAGTGGCCCACAGGCGGCCGGATGTCCGGTAGACGTCGGACGTCCACTTGATCTGGCTCGGATGCTGGAGTGTCAGATTTCCGAAGGTGACCGGTCGTCCGGTCACCGGTTGTCCGCTGGCGTCGGACGTCCGCTCATTTGGCTCGGGTGCGGGATAGCCGGTCGTCCGGTCTGGGTCGGTCGTCCGGTGGGTCTTCAGGCATTGGACGTCCAGTCCCGACCGGTCGTCCGGTGGCTAGATCTTCTTCCGCAGCTCTTCTTCTTGTTCCTTGTGCTTGGTGTCCTCGCCTTCTTGTCCATGGGCTTCCTCTTGGTTCTTGGTCATGCATAGCACACATGTTTGAGGTAGTAGCCATGTCTCACATGTGGAAAGTGATGTTTCGGAGAGGAGCGAGTTCACCTTGTGTCTAATGGCGTATACTTGAGGTCTCGTCTTATGTTCACTTGGGGCTTGGAGAGTAGTCAGAGTGTACTTGGGAATGAACGTGGGATGCTCTGCATCACATCAGCAATAGTAGTGGTATCCTCACAAGAGGGGTTAATTAATGGTAGTAGCTGTAGAACATCAAGCAAAAGAAGTAGCATTATCATGCTCAAGACATTTTAAACATGGTGGCTCAAAGTCTTCCTGAGTGGAACTGATCTGTTGAGCGCAGAGTGACTCGTTCTCCTTTTGAAGATCTTCGTGAGCCGATCTCAAGTTCTCAAGCTCTTGCTTCCTTTGAAGATAATCGTAGGAGAGCTTTTCATGAGTAGTTGAGAGTGTTTCATGACGACTTTCAATTTCTTCGTACTTAACGTGAAGATTTTTAATTTCTTCAATTAAGGACAGAGTTTGAGTCATTTTCGTGTCCAACAGGTCATCGCTTTTTTCTAGCAACTTTTGAATATGTTCCATAGCATTTTATTGTTCTGTTGCAATTTTAGCAACTGTTTTGTAGCTAGGTTTAGATTCACATTTAGAGTCATCTTCACTTGAAGTTTGAAAGTAAGCACCGCGTGAGTTTACCTTGGCACCACATGCCATGAAGCAGTAGGTCGGAGCAGAGTCATCCTCATCATTAGCATCAGTGTTGGTGACGAAGCCATTGTCTTCAATGTTGAAGATGGACTTGGCGACATACGCTGAAGCTAGAGCCAGGCTTGCCACGCCTGAATCAGAATCCTCTTTAGACTCCACCTCTACCTCCTCAAATGCAGACTCCTCCTCTGAGTCCATCTCCTTGCCAACAAACGCACGAGCCTTGCTGGATGAGCTCTTCCTGTGTGATGAAGACTTCAACGAAGACTTGCAAGAAGACTTTTGAGAATTTCTTCTTCTTCTTGTCATCAGAATCATATTCCTTGCTCTTCTTCTTCTTCTTCTTGTTCTTGGTCTCATTATCCCAATGAGGACACTCAGAGATGTAGTGACCAGGTTTCTTGCACTTGTGACATGCTCTCTTCTTGTAGTCACGTGAGAAAGCTTCATCGTTTCTTGAGTTGGATCTTGAGGACTTTCTGAAGTCTTTCTTCTTGGTGAACCTCTGGAACTTCTTCACAAGCATAGCAAGATCCTTTCCAATGTCTTCAGGATCCTCAGAACTACATTCAGATTCTTCTTCAAATGAGGAAATAGCTTTTGTCTTCAAAGCGCGAGTTTGGCCATAGTTAGGACCATAGATATCTCTTTTCTCAGATTGCTGGAACTCATGTGTGTTGAGCCTCTCAAGTATGTCAGACGGATCGAGAGTCCTGAAGTCATGGCGTTCTTGAATCATCAGGGCCAAGGTGTTGAATGAGATGTCAAGTGATCTTAGACGCTTCTTGACGATTTCGTGCTTGGTGATCTCACTGGCGCCGAGTGCCCAAGTTCATTTGTGATATCAGTGAGGCGATCAAATTTGAGATGGACATTCTCATTGTCATTTCTCTTGAAGCAGTTGAAGAGGTTGCGAAGAACACTAATCCTTGAGTCTCTCTAGGTTGAGACGCATTCGTTGACCTTGGAGAGCCAGTCCCAGACTAGCTTCGCAGTTTCTAGTGCACTCACACCGCTGTACTGTCCTTTGGTCAGATGACTACAGATAATGTTCTTGGCGGTTGAGTCCAGTTGAATGAACCTCTTGACATCGGCAGCGGTGACAGCTTCACCGACCTTGGCAACGCCGTTCTTGACGACATACTAGAGGTCGACGTCAATGGCTTCTAGATGCATGCGCATCTTATTCTTCCAGTAAGGGTAGTCAATGCCATCGAAGACAGGGTACGCAGCAGAGACTTTGATAATCCCTGCAATCGACATTGCTAAAACTCCAGGTGGTTAAACCGAAGCACACAGAACAAAGGAGCACCTTGCTCTGATACCAATTGGAAGTGCTAGTTATCAATTAGAGGGGGGGGTGAATAGATGATTTTTATGAGAGTCTTCAATACACGGGGGCTTTGAAGACAAAAAGTAGAAATGAACCAATTGATATGCAGCGGAAGGTATACTACACTAGACAAGCCATAGCCAAGTAAGCAATGAAGTGAAAGCACGAAGACTATTAGCAGCTAGGTAGTATGGATCAGGATGGAAGATAGTATGAAGCCAACCAACAACAGTCTTCACACAGTGAAGTCAATTAGATCATGCAAGCAGGCAATGACTTCACGAAGACAAACTGTAAGTAAAGAGAGGTATGAGATAGAACCAGTTGCTTGGAGAGGACAAGGATTTGTTGGACCAGTTCCAGTTGCTGTGACAATTGTATGTCTGGTTAGGGAGGTTGATATTTAACTCAGAAGACCGCATCTTCACCTTATTCCCCTTGATCTAAGGACACACAGTCCTCGCCAAATCACTCTGGTAAGTCTTCAAGGTAGACTTCCAAACCTTCACAGACTTCGTTCACCGGCGATCCACAATGACTCTTGGACACTCAGAACGCGATGCCTAACCGACTAGACGATTTATAGTCCTCAGGTGTAACAAGTCTTCAGATCACGCAGACAGAAAGACTTCAGTGATGCCTAACACTGTTTGGCTCTAGGTGTTTTGGGCTTTGTCCTCGCAAGGATCTCTCTCTTAAATGATTCGGAGGTGGGTTGCTCTCAAACGACAAAAGTCGTGCACTAACTCTGAGCAACCACCAATTTATGGTGTAGGGGGTGGGTTATTTATAGCCAAGAGGCAACCCGACCTGATTTTTCCGAAATGGCCCTGGGTCACTAAGGAACTGACACGTGTCCAATGGTCATATTTCAAACACAGGCGGCATCTTGACTTGGGATACAAGTAAAAATCACTCATCCAGCTCTGGATAAGATTAGCTCTCGTCGTCTTTGCTCGAAGACATCGGATTTGGTTGAGCATCACATCAGTCACTCTGACCTTGTTCACTTGGACCCCACTTAATAGTGCGGTGGTTCCTATGACTCAACAAAGAAGAAAAGGGAACTACGAAACAACTATGTCTTCGCACTCCATAGTCTTCATTCGATGTCTTCTCATGTCATAGGCTTCAATGTGAATATCTTCACAGACCAACATTGTCTTCAATGTCTTCACACATTTTTAGGGGTCATCTCTGGTAGATAAACCGAATCAATATGGGACTACTACCTATGTTATCCTGCAATTCTCACAAACACATTAGTCCCTCTACCAAGTTTGTCGTCAATACTCCAAAACCATCTAGGGGTGGCACTAGATGCACTTACAGAACCACAGGATTTAAAGGAGGTAAAGGTGAAGAGACAACTGTAAATCATTTTGACTGCTGACGGTGTTGAAGAAGCGGAACGCTCAAAATGTGCCTTCCTGCATGCCATAGGCATGAACCACTTTTTTCCATCCCCTTGTGACGATCGCCCGCCCATCCTTCACCGCCTTCTGGAAGACTTCTAGAGCATTATCATGGTAGCATGAATTATATACTTTAACCTTAGTTGTCTGCACTCCGGTCATGTAGTTTGCAAGGTAATCATCAGTAAATAGCTTCGGAAACCACTAAAAAGAGAAAAATATCTGATACTGAGGTCTAATAGAGTAACTTGTTGTGGGCAAGGGGAAAAGGAAACACATTACTTACCATCCTAAAGTTTACTGTTGTATTTCACAAAGTGTAAATAAATATCTTAATTCCAATCACCCGTTTCTTTCGCCTAACAATCTTTCTTAGTTTCCTCACTTGACGCTTCTTCATGAATATCTCATTGCCCCATACGTAAAAGGGATCGAAGCGTGGATCGGTACCGCTCATATATGTACCTACAAGCAACTAGTAAATGTTAGAAGCTAAACTAAGATTGCACAAATGATGTAAAATACAACTACCTATGTCCTAAGTACAAGTTTTTTGAGATTTCAATATGAACTACATACGGATGTATATAGAATTATAGATATAGTTTAGATTATAATCTAGATTCAATCATTTTGCTCCTTATGTAGTCTATATTGGAATCTCTAAAAATACTTGTATTTAGTAATAGATGGTGTATAAGACATGGGATGCAACTAATCTCGACGGCAAACAACAGCATCACCCATTGTAGCCCTGTGTAAGTACATGGAAAGCCAATGTTATCTACAACAGGGTTAACATCGACCAAAAATAGCAAACGGTAATAAAACGGCAGCATCTGTAGTGATATCTTCATTTCGAAAAAGTAGCACGGTAGCAAAGGGACGGATTAAAAAATGGATACAACTGTTAGTTGCAACACGCTTAACAACATCCTAATTCATGTTTTGTAAGTTTGTAGCCATTGAAATACAACTCAAAAAAAGAATACAACTGTTAATTGCAACAGGCTTAATGGCCATTGAAACCGGTATTGATAAAAATGCAATTGGCAGAGTTAAACAGCACAGGGCAGGGTGCTGCCAGAGCAGATAATGGCCTAGTTGTCTATAAAAAGGTAGGGACAATAGCTAAAACGTGTTAGGCATGTTTACTACAACATGCTTAATACATCGACCGTACAAAACATAGCCATTAATTGCAACTTGTATTGGTAAGATTGAACCGGTGGGTACATACTTGGTAAGTCCTGAGAGGTAGTTGCTGGGGCACTTCATCTTGGCCAGAGCCCGCCCAAAGTCGGCGGTGGTGGAGACGATCTGTTCCTCCGGGTCGAAGCGTGGATCAGTTCCACCGACATGTGTATCTACAGACAACTAGTAAATGGTAGAAGTTAAATTGCAATTGCAGAAATGATGTGAAATATTGTCAGACATGGGATGCAGCTAACCTTGATGGCAAACAACAGCATCGGCCGTTATGACCCTGCGTAAGTACATGGACAAGCATGTTAAGTACAACAGGGTTAGCATCCAATAAAAATAGCAAATGGGCAACATCTCTAGTATATCTTCATTCTGGAGAGTAGCATGGTAGCAAATGCACAAATTAAAAAATGGATACAACTATTAGTTGCAACAGGCTTAACAGCATCCTAAGTCATGTTTTGTAAGTTTGTAGCCATTGAAATACAACTGTTTACAAATGGATTCAACTGTTAATTGCAACAGGCGTAATAGACATTGAAACCGGTACTGATAAAAATGCAATTGGCATAGTTAAACATCACAAGGCAGGTGCTGCCACAACAGAGAATGTCCCAGATGTCTATAAAAAGGTAGAGAAAGTAGCAAAAACGTGTTAGGCATGTTTACTAGAACATGCTTAATACATCGACCGTACAGAACATAGACATTAATCGCAACTAGTATTGGAAGAATGAACTGGACAGTACATACTTGGTAAGTGCTGAGAGGTAGTCATTGGGGCTCTTCATCTTGGCTAGAGCTCGCCCAAAGTAAGCGACGGCGGAGGCGAGCTGTTCCTCCAGGTCGAAGCATGGATCAGTGCCACTTACATGTGTACCTACATGCAACCAGTAAATGGTAGAAGTTAAACTGCAATTGTAGAAATTATGTGAAATACTATAAGACATGTGATGCAGCTCACCTCGACGACAAACAAAAGCATCAGCCATTATGACCCCGCGTAAGTACATGGACAGGCATGTTAAGTACAACAGGGTTAGCATCCACTAAAAATAGCAAATGGGCAGCATCTCTAGTGATATCCTGAGTCATGTATTGTAAGTTTGTTGTTGGTATTGGTGAAATTGAGCTGGACACGGTAATAGTTGAACATCACATAGTGTGCAGTACTGAAATAAACAAGGCACGAACATGCTTAATACATCAACCATACAAATCATAGCCGTTGCAAGTGGTATTGGTAAGATTTAGCTTGTCAGATCTTACCTGTTAAGTCCTAGGGGGTAGTCGCTGGGGGACTTCATCTGGGCCAGAGCCGGTACCATGTCGGTGGCGGCAGAGGAGGCGACGTGTTCCTCCTGGTCAACACGCACAGCGACCATCCTGCCACATACCACCATTAGCTCCTGGCGGGAGGGATTTGGAGGCGTGAGGATGTTTCACAGGCTAATGATTAACGCAAAAAATGCACACAGGCACACATGCTAATCAACGCTCAAAGCCCTCAAAGGATGCTCTTACCAACATTGTACATTAATACTACAAACTTAAAGTACTACTAGTAATTTGCTCTAATACTACAAACTTAAACTACTTCTTACATGCTGCCATCAGGGCCTGCTAGCCAGACGTCGACGTTCTCCTTCCCGGCCTTTTAGGCGGCAACCCACCGTGCCTCCCGTGCCTATTTTTTCTTGTGGCGGCGGGACTCTCCTTTCTTGACTTCTTTCTGCCTTTTCCGCTCCTTCTGTGCGGCTTTGGCCGCCTCTAGATCCACCACCCATTCAGCCATGGCAGCCTCAAAGTTCGCCCATGTAACTATCTGGGCGCCTGCGGCGATGAACTCGGCGCAGCGAGATGCCATCGCTTCCTTACCATGTGTGCGGTCACGTGCGGCGAGGAACACGGCGTGGCGGGATGCCATCGCTTCCTTACCAGTTACTGTGCGCCGCGGTGCCATGGACGACATTGGAGTGAGCTCTGGGATGGAGGGGCCAGGCAGCCATACAGTGCGGCGGTGTTCAAGAGCTTAACGACAAACCACAACAGAAATTTGGCTTCCCTTACAATTTTGCTCAGTCATTATCGCACACGGTTCATCTCCGTCGCTTCCGAAAACATTGTGCACTGAGCCTATTATGTGTTGCGTTATGATTGGTTGGAACCCCAGGCACGCGGATCGTGCGTGTGCACTGTAGGATGCGCCCGCGATTGAACGACAATCCATGTCCCTCACATCACATCCGTGCACCTATAGCTGGATTGGATTTATATGCGCTAAATGCCTAGAAAATGCACATAATCTCCTAAATATGGTAAATGAGCCTGGAAAAATGCCAAGTTTGAACGAGGTGATTTGCAGGGTGTATGTTCGTCGTAGAAAAAAACTCTAGGGCAATGAACAAAGAAAATTTGGACTCCCTTCAATCTTGGGGATTTCCCTCTCAAAAGCATGGAACTTCCTCGGTGATGGTTCGATTTATGAAGGGCGTGCATGACGAGATAAACCAAACCTTCTCAAATTTTTACCAGGGCATGGTGAGATCATACCATGGCACCATGCCAGGCGTCGTGTTTTTTAAGCATTTATTTCATTTTTCTATAGTTGAAAACCCAACAAACAAACATTTGTGGTTGACTATTTCCACACATTTCATTGAAATATATGTCCATTCCTTGTAAAAGGCATGAGAATTTACTAAATGGCACGAGCATGGTTTTCTAGGCCGTTCTTGTGGACCCTTTCATCCATCGATTGGTTGAACTTGAGTTATGCACATTAATGCCTAGGAAATGCACATAATCCCCTAAATATGGCAAATGAACATGGAAAAGTGCCAAATTTGAACACAGTGATTTGCAGTTTGTATGTTAATCGTAGAAAAAAATTCGCGGACAAAGGACAAAGGAAATTTGGACCCCCCCTTCAATTTGGTGATTCCCTCTCGAAACCATGAAACTTCCTCGGTGATGGTTCGATTTATGAAAGGCGCGCATCACGACATAAGGAAAACATTCTCCAATTTTTACCAGGGCATGGTGAGGCCATACCATGGCACCATGCTAGGCATCATGTTCTCCAACCATGTTTTACATTTTTTGTATAGTTGTTAACCGAGTAAACGACGCGTTTATGGTTGACTATTGCCACATATTTCCTTCAAATATCTGCCCATTCCTTGTAAAAGGCATGAGAATGTACAAAATAACACGAGCATGGTTTTCCAGACCATTCTTGTGAACCTTTTCATTCACTGATTGTTCGAATTTGTATTATGTCCATTAATGCCTAGAAAATGCGCATAATCCCCTAAATATGGTAAATGAGGCCGGGAAAATGTCAAATTTGAACATGTTGCATTTGAGGCGGTATCTTGATCGTTGGAAAAAAACTGAATGACAAACTAGGACGAAAATTTGTATTCCCCTTCAATCTTGGGGATTTCCCTCTCGAAAGCACGGACTTCCTTGGTGATGGTTCGATTTATGAAGGGCGTGCATGACGACACATAAGCCAAATCTTCTCAAATTTTTACTAGGGCATGGTGAGGTCATACCATGGCACCATGCAAGGCGTCATAATTTTTTAAGCATTTATTTCATTTTTTCTATAGTTGAAAACCCAACAAACAAACATTTGTAGTTGACTATTGCCACTCATTTCATCGAAATATCTATCCATTATTCCTTGTAAAAGGCATGAGAATTTACTAAATGGCATGAGCATGCACGGTTTCCCAGGCCGTTCTTGTGGACCCGTTCATGCACCGATTATTTGAACTTGAATTATGTGCATTAATGCCTAGGAAATGCACATAATTCCCTAAATATAGAAAATGAACCCGAAAAAGTGCCAAATTTGAACACGGTGATTTGTAGGTTGTATGTTCATCATAGAAAAAAAACTCATGGGCAAAGGACAAAGGAAATTTGGACCCCCCTTCAATCTTGGTGATTTCCCCCTCGAAACCATGAAACTTCCTCGGTGATGGTTCATTTTATGAAAGGCGTCCATGACGACATTTTTACCAAGGCACGGTGAGGTCATACCATGGCACTACACCAGGTGTCATGTTTTTCCAAGCATGTATTTCATTTTTGTATAGTTGTTAACCCAGCAAACGACACATTTATGGTTGACTATTGCCACACATTTCCTTGAAATATCTGCCCATTCCTTGTAAAAGGCATGAGAATGTACTAAATAGCGCGAGCATGGTTTTCCAGACCGTTCTTGTGCACCTTTTCATGCACCGATTGTTCGAATTTGAATTGTGTGCATAATTAATGCCTAGAAAATGCACATAAGCCCCTCAATATGGTAAATGAGTTCGGAAAAATGTCAAATTTGAACATGTTGCATTTGAGGCGGTATGTTGATCGTTGGAAAAAAATTGAATGACAAACTAGGACGGAAATTTGGATTCCCCTTCAATCTTGGTGATTTCCCTCTCGAAAGCATTGAACTTCCTCGGTGATGGTTCGATTTATGAAGCGCATGCATGACGAGATAAATCAAACCTTCTTAACTTTTAACCAGGGAACGGTGAGGCCATACCATGGCACCGTGCGAGCCGTCATGTTTTTCAAGCACATATTTCATTCTTCTATAGTTGATAGCCGTGTAAATGACACATTTGTGGTTGATTATTGCCACGCATTCCATTGAAATATCGGCCCATTCCTTGTAAAAGGCTTGAGAAATTACTAAATACCACGAGTATGGTTTTTCGAGACCGTTCTTGTGCACCCTTTCATGCACCGGTTGTTTGAATTTGAATTATGTGCGTTAATGCCTACAAAATGCACATAATCCCCTAAATTTTGAAAATGAACCCGGAAAAGTGTCAAATTTGAACACGGTGACACTACAAAAAAGACACATCCGTGACATTTTGGGCCAAACGAATTTTTTTCTGTCATACTTATGACACTTCTATGACGATAATTGTGACAAAACCCGGTATCATCATAGATGTGGTGGGGTCCTACTTCTATGACAAAAATCATGACAGAAAATGGGCTTTTCGTCCTTGGTGGGCTGGAGACGCAGCTGCATGACATTCTTTGGGCCGTCCACGTAACGCCCTCGATGCGGCTATATCTCCTACGTGTCGAAGCATGACTCAGAGGCATAACCGCATTAAAAGCAATGTCGCAAGTGAGGTAATCTTCACACAACCCATGTAATACATAAGGGAAAGAGATACATAGTTGGCTTACAATCGCCACTTCACACAATTACATGAATAAAGCATTACATCAACCAGATACAAACAAGGTCCGACTACGGAACCAAAATAAAAGAAGAACCCCAAATGCGACACGGTCCCCGATCGACCCCAACTGGGCTCCACTACCGATCAACTAGAACGAAACGACACAATGGACAAGATCTTCATCGAGCTCCTCCTAAGCTTGGTTGCGTCATCTGCACGGACTCATCGGCACCTGCAAGCTGGTTTTGGAAGTATCTGTGAGTCACGGGGACTCAGCAATCTCGCACCCTCGCGATCAAGACTATTTAAGCTTATGGGTAAGGTAGAGGTATGAGGTGGAGCTGCAGCAAGCGACTAGCATATATGGTCGCTAACATATTCGCAAAAGAGAGCGAGAAGAGAAGGCAAAGCACGAACGAAGAACTATGAACAAGAAGTGATCCTAGAACAACCTACGTCGAACATAACTCCAACACCGTGTTCACTTCTCGGACACCGCGGGAAAGAGACCATCACGGTTACACACGCAGTTGACCCATTTTAATTAAGTTAAGGTTCAAGTTATCTACAACCGGACATTAACAAATTCCCATCTGCCCATAACCGCGGGCACGGCTTTCGAAAGTTCAAAACCCTGCAGGGGTGTCCCAACTTAGCCCATGACAAGCTCTCACGGTCAACGAAGGAATAGACCTCCTCCCGAGACATTCCGATCAGACTCGGTATCCCGGTTCTACAAGACATCCTCGACAATGGTAAAACAAGTCCAGCAAGACCGCTCGATGCGCCGACATCCTGATAGGAGCTGCACATTTCTCGTTCTCAGGGCAACACCGGATGAGCACTCCGTACAACTAAAACCAGCCCTCAAGTTTCCCCGAGGTGGCGCTGCAAAGGACTCTAGTTTGGACCAACACTTAGACAAGCACTGGCCCGGGGGGTTAAAATAAAGATGACCCTCGGGATGCGTGACTCCCAAGGGAAAAAGGCTAGGTGGCGAATGGTAAAACCAAGGTTGTGCCTTGCTGGAGGTGTTTTATTCAAAGCGAACTGTCAAGGGGTTCCCATTATAACCCAACCATGTAAGGAACGCAAAATCCGGGAACATAACATCGATATGACGGAAACTAGGGTGGCAAGAGTGGAACAAAACACCAGGCATAAGGCCGAGCCTTCCACCCTTTACCAAGTATATAGATGCATTAATTAAATAATATATATAGTGATATCCCAACAAGTAAACATGTTCCAACAAGGAACAACAACTCCATGTTCCAACAAGGAACATATTTCAATCTTCACCTGCAACTAACAACGCTATAAGAGGGGCTGAGCAACGCGGTAACATAGCCAAACAACGGTTTGCTAGGACAAGGTGGGTTAGAGGCTTGGTTCAACAATATGGGTGGCATGATAAGCAAGTGGTAGGTATCACAGCATAGGCATAGCAAAAGAGCGAGCATCTAGCAAGCAAAGATAGAAGTGATTTCCAGGGTATGGTCATCTTGCCTGAGATCCCGCAAGGAAGAAGAATGAGTCCATGAAGAAGACAAACAGAGGTTGACGAACGGGTCCTCACAAACGCGACGTTATCGGAACCAACCCGAAGAAGCAAACACCGGAAAAGAAGCACACAACATAGTAAACAACCAACACATGAACATGGTATGATATGCAGGATGCGGTATGCGATGCATATGCATGATTTGACAAGGAATGCATGAACCTGGCCTCAACTTGGAAATACAAGTGTTCCACTGGAAAGATGAGATGAAATCGCTTGAAAACGATATAAAGAACGCCGGAATCGGAGTTACGGTTTGGAAATGGCAAGCAATTCCAATATGACACCGGTCTGCGATTTACAGCAAGTAGCTATCTAAATGCAACAAGATGAACATGCTACAGCACTCAAACATGGCAACACAATACATGGCAGGGATCCGTTCATGAAGCTTAACAAAACTCTAGCACTGAGCTACGGCCAATTCATCTATTAATAGGTTCAAACAAGCATGGAAAAAATGCATATGGTAAACAGATTTCAGACTTTGTGAAATTAACACTTGTCTGGAATCTCAGATCAGATAGCACACTTCGGAGCATGAAAACTATATGCTACATGACCTAAACATGGCAAAGTAAATAATGGCATGGAGCTACACAAGAGCCAAAAGGGATCAAAAAATACAATTGCAAGCATGTAAACATGGCAAAAACATAATTAGTTCTCAGACTTAGTGAAAACTGGAGCATGCTGAAACAGATATCAAGTAGGCATGTTTACGAGCTCGATGCACTTACTACAGAGCAAGGCATGACAATATAAGCATACACCCATCAAGAATACACATTATACAAGCTATACATGGCAATAACAATAACATAGCATGCACGGATCAACTACAACATCCTCGGCAAAATCGCTAACAAGTAGACAATCTGCCCAGATTCACGAAATGACAAAAGTAGAGCTCGATTGACTCAAGCTAGGGTGCTCCATAATTGCAAAAAAAGACATGGATGGATAGAGCACTACAAGATTAACAAATCATCCTTACTGATCATCCTCAAAAGAGGCACGGATCACTAGGAAACAACATGAACATATGGCATATTGAGAAAAACAGGTCAAGGACTTAGTGGAAATGCTAAGTCCCTAAAATCAGCATTAACGAATGCCTCACTTTGCAAGCTTGTGCTAGTCAGTACACACATCACAAAAATACATGGGTTGCACTTCTAGAAAGATGGAAAAACCCTTAACAAAACATATGTAGAGCTCATGGGCATATCATGCACACATTAATCATGGCAAAAATGACAAATACCTAAATGGAGCAGCAGATCTGACAATTATCTCAAGTAGCACTCTTCTAACAGCATTTAGGGCATCAAGATGAGCTCAAATGAAAATGATGAAATGAGATGAAATGATGTGCTCTCTGAGACGAACATTTTGATATGCTATATGCTCAAATCGGAGCCACGGATGCGGAGTTACGGCATGAAGAACATGGGCATATGAATCTGGGAATTTCGGGGACTTAGTGGAATTTCGGTGAGCGTCAAATAGTAAAATGCGCATAGGGCGGAGGATAGGGTTAGCTCACCCCGTGGGCTTCGGCCTGGAGAGGGAAGAGAAGCGGATCGGGCCGGCTCGAGGAGGCCCATCTCGCAGGGAGGAGGCCCATGCGGGCGCTCGTCGTCTCCTCCACCGGAAACCGAGCAAGGCCATGGCGGCGCCAGCGACGCAGGGCTCCGGCGGGAGGGTTCGAGGACGCGGGGAGGCCGGCATGGTCGGGAACGGGCAGATCCGGGCCTGAGGACCCCGGATCTGGCGGAACTTGACGAGGATGCGGCCAGCGGCGAGTCTCCCACGGCGGTGGCGGATCCTGGAAACAGAGAGAGAGAGAACTCCGGTGAGGGAGAGAAGCAGCAGGAGGAAGAAAGAGAGAGGCGCGGCCTGGCCTGGCCGGACACGGTCGTCGGCGGCGGCGTCGGGTTGCCGGCCGGCCCGAGGAGGCGTGAGGAGCAGAGGCTCCGGCGGACGGTGGCGGGAACTCCAGCGAGCCGGGCGCGTGCAGTAGCGCGCTCGGTGGGAGGACGGCGGCGGACACGTGGCGAGCGGTGAGTGGTGGTGGTTGCCGGCGGACGTTGTCTGGCGCGGGGAGGAAGATGGCTAGGGTTTCATCCGCGAAAATTTCGAAGGGGATCACAAATATATAGGTAGAGGGAGCTAGGAGAGTCCAAATGAGGTGCGGTTTTCAGCCACGCGATCATGATCGAATGCCCTAGATGATGGATGGGGTTTTGGTGGGTTTTGGGCTAAAATGGAGGGGTGTTCGGCTGCAACACACACGAGGCCTTTTCGGTCCCTCGGTTAACCATTGGAGCATCAAACGAAGTCCAAATGATACGAAACTTGACAGGCGGTCTACCGGTAGTAAGCCAAGGCCGCTTGGAAGGTCTCGGTCCAATCCGGAAATGTTTAATCCCCACACACAAAAGAAAGGTAGAAAGGATCACTGGAGGAGAATGGAACGCCGGAATGCAAAACGGACAACGGGAAAAATGCTCGGATGCATGAGACGAACATGTATGCAAATGAAATGCACATGATGACATGATATGCAATGCATGACACGCAAGCAATGACAACACACCAACAGCGAATAACTGGAGGACACCTGGCACATCGGTCTCGGGGCGTTACAACACTCCACCACTACGAGAGGATCTCGTCCCGAGATCTAGAATGGCACCGGAGGGAAAAAGGAAGACAAAGAGAAGAGGTAAAACTAAGTTGCTCCTTTGACCAACGAGTGAAACCAAATAACCTTGAGGGGTTGAACAAATTCAAGAAAAGAATACAACGAAGGTAAACAAAGTCGAAAACACTCCGTTAGCAAGGAGGGACAAAGAACATTGCGAAAAACCTCGATATTGAAGGGGAAGATATATATTGAGAGCACTCCGGTTAAGAAGTTATGCAAGACTTGATACGGTGAAAAGAACTTGAGCAAAAAGGGCACAACACTCCGGTTAAATGGATAGGCATGAAAAGAACATGATCCTGACAAAACAAGATGGGTTGAAGAGAACAACATCACAATGCCTCCGGAACAAAAGTAAGAATGGAATGAAGTTAACGAAGGGAAACAAGGTCTTGAGGGGGCATGCTTACAACAAAAGCTAGAACGGAGTTGTTGGAAAACCAACAATGAAAATAATAAGCTTGATATGCTCTTATGGAATACATCTCAAATTATGAGGTGACAACCTGCCACTCACGGGAAAAAGAATTGGATTGATATGAACGAGGAGACGAGAAACTTATTTCACCGGGAGGATAAATGAAGAGCTTGGGTCAATTATACGCCTGACAATAGCAAGATCCTTAGGGAAAGCTTAAGGTGAAAAATAGCCCAAGATAACTCCAATGACGAGATTGATGGATTTAAAATACCTCATTCTTAACAACATGTGAATCATGAAACATGAACTCAAATTATCAAGAATGACATAACACCACCTCAAAAGATTAGATAGGAAGAACTGCACTCCGGATTACAAGATGAAGAATGCTTGAGCTCCTTTGAAAAGAATCTTGACGAACACTTCGAGAAGGAATATAATCCTTGATGAACCATCATGTAGAACCTTCAAGAGAACTCCGTAAATACAAAGAAATGATCAATTGAAATGGAGGATGAAAAGAATAAGGTTGAAGCCTTGCAATGATTTAAATGGATCTCGTGATGAAATAATTGAGAGAAGTTGGAACTCCGGGAAAGAAAAGATAAAGCATCTCGAACTAAGAATATGATATGATGAGCCACTCCGGAAAAAAAAGGAATAGAATAAACTCGATGAAACAAGAATAAGAATTACATTATGCTTATCCTTCACCAATTAAATTGATGACAATCAATGGATTTGACATACTACTTATTCTCGTAGAAAGGATTAAGATAGATAATGCGCAAACTTGAAGAGGCCTTCGATGATCCACCGGTAGGATTTGAAAGAACGGAAGTATGATAACGTAAGAAGAGGAATCTTGAACAAGCCACCGTAAGAATTGAAAATGAACGAAGAAAAGATAAAGAAACACTGGAAAGAATTAACAAATGAACGAAGAAGCTTGAGGGGATTTAGATACATCAGAACGAAGAGATCAAGAACTGATTAGAGGATATTTGATTGATGCACCGATAAGATTTGGAGAATGTGAGCTGCCGGCTGAAATGAATAATATTTGAAAAGATGGCCTTCGGAGGAAAAAATGGAAAAAAACTCAAGAAATGCTCCAGATGGGTGAAAAGGATTCTCACATTCGAAAACAATTACGAGAGGATGGCAACAAGCTAGAATCACAAATCTTGAAGAGAATGGAGCAAGATTAAAGAGAAACTCTTCTTCGGTCTTCAAATCCGAGAATGACAACGAGAAACACCACCATGAATAATTTAGACACTCCGGGAGAATCAAAAGCGAAGAGGTTGAGCCAACTATGAAAAGAATTTGAAAGATCTTGGAGAAAGGCATTTGACTGATGATAAATCATTCTTACGTCAAACTTTGAAAAGAATTTGATACCAACTTTTCTAAGATCGCGAAGCCTCTCTCAAATCTTCTCCAGAAGCACGTCAAGTACGTTTGGTCTCCGGAGTGTGACATTGCTTTCAACACTTTGAAAGAGAAATTGATTACTGCTCTAGTTCTCACTCCGCCTGATGAATCCAAGCCGTACGAGGTCTTTTGTGATGCCTCTCTCCAAGGTCTTGGCGCAGTGTTCATGCAAGAGAAGAAAGTTGTTGCTTATACCTCTTGCCAGTTGAAGCCCAACGAGAAGAACTACCCCACTCATGATCTCGAGTTGGCGGCAGTTGTGCATGCTCTTTTGACTTGGAGACATCTCTTATTGGGAAGAAAAGTGGACATTTTCACTGATCACAAGAGTCTCAAGTACATCTTCACTCGGCCTAATCTCAACCTCAGGAAAACTCGATGGGTCGAAATGATTCAAGAGTATAATCCGAGTATCGAGTATACTCCACGCAAGGCCAATGTGATTGCTGACGCATTGAGCAGAAAGGCTTATTGCAACAGTCTGATTCTCAAGCCTTATCAACCCGAGCTTTGTGAAGCTTTCCGAAAACTTAATCTGCAAGTTGTTCCTCAAGGTTTCCACGCCAACCTTCAAGTCTCTCCTACCTTGGAAGACCAGATTTGCGAGGCTCAACATCTTGATGCTATGGTGAAGAAGGTGAAGATTGGGATTGCCAAGAGCCAAGCCAAGTACAAGTGCTACCGCCTTGATGACAAGGATACTCTCTTTTTCGAGGATCGTATTGTTGTTCCCAAAGGTGACCTTCGTAAAGTGATCATGAACGAGGCTCACAATTCACTCCTCTCCATCCACCCTGGGAGCACGAAGATGTATCAAGACCTCAAGCAGACTTATTGGTGGACTCGAATGAAGCGCGAGATTGCTCAGTTCGTGAATGAATGTCATGTCTGCAGAAGAGTGAAGGCAGAACACCAAAGGCCAGCTGGTCTCCTCCAACCTCTTGCCCTTCCAGAATGGAAGTTTGACCACATTGAGATGGACTTCGTGACTGGGTTTCCAAAGTCCAAACGTGGCAACGATGCTATATTCGTTGTCATCGACAAACTCACCAAAGTGGCTCACTTTCTGCCTATCAAAGAGTCAATCACTGCAGCTCAATTGGCGGAGCTCTATACCTCTCGAATTTTCTCTCTGCACCGTATTCCACAAGTGATCTCTTCAGACCGTGGCAGCATCTTTACCTCCAAGTTTTGAGATTCTTTTCAGAAGGCCATGGGCACTAACATCCACTTCAGTACAGCTTTCCATCCTCAAACTAGCGGTCAAGTCGAGCATGTCAATCAGATTCTTGAAGATATGCTCAGGGCTTGTGTGATCTCCTTCGGCATGAAGTGGGAGGATTGTCTTCCATATGCTGAATTCTCCTACAACAACAGTTTTCAAGCAAGTTCGGGCAAGGCCCCATTTGAAATTCTGTATGGCAGGAAGTGCCGTACCCCTCTCAACTGGTCTGAAACCGATGAACGTCAGCTTTTGGGTAATGACTTAATCACAGAGGCAGAGGAAATGTGCAAAGTCATTTGAGATAACCTCAAAGCAGCCCAATCCCGTCAGAAGAGCTACTATGATAGTAAGCATCGTGATTTGGCTTTCGAGATCGGAGATCATGTTTACCTCCGCGTCTCTCCAATGAAAGGTACTCGTTGCTTCGGTATCAAAGGGAAGCTTGCCCCTAGATACGTGGGACCTTTCAAGATTGTCAGCAAGAGAGGCGATCTCGCCTATCAACTCGAGCTTCCTTCAAACTTTGCAAATGTTCATGACGTGTTCCATGTCTCTCAGCTTCGAAAGTGCTTCAAGACTCCTGAACGCACCGTCAACTTCGAGGACATTGAGCTCCAAGAAGATATCTCTTATTGTGAGCACCCAGTTGCTATTCTTGAAGAGACTGAACGCAAGACTCGCAACAAGTCAATCAAATTCCTCAAAGTCAAGTGGTCACACCATTCTGACCGTGAAGCTACCTGGGAACGCGAGGATCACCTCCATTCTGAATACCCGGCGTTCTTTCAGTCCTAGATCTCGGGACAAGATCCTTTCGTAGTGGTGGAGTGTTGTAACACCCCGGATATGATTTACCCAATATGTAATCCAACTCTTGCCGTTTCCGGCCTTAAGTTATTTTATTTTCTCGGGTTCGGGTTTTTGTCTCCGTGTGTTGTTATCGTTGTCATGCTTCTCATATCATGTCATCATGTGCATTGCATTTGCATACGTGTTCATCTCTTGCATTCGAGCATTTTCCCCGTTGTCCATTTTGCATTCCAGCGCTTCGTTCTCCTCCGGTGGTCATTTCTACCTTTCTCTCGTGTGTGGGGATTAAACATTTCTGGACTGGACCGAGACTTGCCAAGCGGCCTTGGTTTACTACCGGTAGACCGCCTGTCAAGTTTCGTATCATTTGGACTTCGTTTGATACTCCAACGGTTAACCGAGGGACCGAAAAGGCCTCGTGTGTGTTGCAGCCCAACACCCCTCCAAGTTGGCCCAAAACCCACCTAAACCCTGTCCATCATCTAGAGCATTCGATCACGATCGCGTGGCCGAAAACCGCACCTCATTTGGACTCTCCTAGCTCCTCCTATGCCTATATAAAGACCCCCTCCGAAATTCTCCTTCTCCTTCCCCCCAAACCCTAGTCTCCTTCGTCTCCACGCGCCGGCGGACACTTTTCCGTCCGGCCGGACACGTCCACACCGCCTGTCCGCACCACATGGCGCCTCCCTATTCGCCCGGTGGCCGCGCCCACTTCGCCGCGCCTCCACCCGCGCGCCGGCCCGCTCGGCCTGCGTAGGGCCCCCGCGGGCCCGAAGCTCCTCGCCGCCCGGGAGCCCGAGCCGCCACCGTCCTCTTCCTCCACGACGCCCGGTCGCCGGACGCCGCCGCCACGGCGCCGCCGCGCGCCATCGCCGACCTCCGCCTCTCCTCCGCCGTCCGCCGCCGCCAAGCCGCGTCGGGGCCGCGCCCGACGACCGCCGTCAACTCCTCCTCCGCCCTCGTGCCCGGATCCGGGTCCCTCTCCCTCCTCCTCCTCCTCGGAACGGCAAGTCTGGCGACCCTCTGGCGACCTCGAAGCTCCGGCGAACAGTGATCCCGACGAACCTCGTATTCTGTGCCGGCTGGATCTGGATCTGAGATCCCGTTTGGGTTGACTTTTGCCCGAAACCCTAGTTTATTTGCTCCTATTCATCGCATCGTATCTCCGCATCCGTAGCTCCGTTTTGGGCATATAGCATGTCAAAATGTTCGCCTCAGAGACCACATCCTTTCATTCCATTGCATCATTTTCACTTGAGTTCATCTTGATGCCCGAAATGTTGTTAGAAGAGTGCTACTTGAGTTAATTGTCAGATCTGCTGCTCCGTTTAGATATTTGTCATTTTTGCCATGATTATTGTGTGCATGATATGCCCCTGAGCTCTACATATGTTTTGTTAAGGGTTTTGCCATATTTCTAGAGGTGCAACCCATGTATTTTTGTGATGTGTTTGGTGACTAGCACAAGCTTGCAAAGTGAGGCACTTGGTAATGCTGATTTCAGGGACTTAGCATTTCCACTAAGCCCTTGAGCTGTTTATCTCAATATGCCATATGTCCATGTTGTTTCCTAGTGATCCGTGCCTCTTTTGAGGATAATCAGTAAGGATGTTTTGTTAATCTTGTAGTTCTCTATACATACATGTCTTTGTTTGCAGTTATGGAGCACCCTAGCTTGAGTCAATCGAGCTCTACTTTTGCTCTTTCGTGAATCTGGGCAGATTGTCTACTTGTTAGCGATTTTGCCGATGATGTTGTAGTTGATCCGTGCATGCTATGTTATTGTTATTGCCATGTCTAGCTTGTATTTTGTGCATTTTTGACGGGTGTATGCTTAGATGGTCATGACTTGCTCTGTAGTGAGTGCATCGAGATCGTAAACATGCCTACTTGATATCTGTTTCAGCATGCTCCAGTTTTCACAAAGTCTGATAACTGATTATGTTTTTGCCATGTTCACATGCTTGCAATTGTATTTTCTGATGCCTTTTGGCTCAAGGTCACTAAGGGAATTTTGTTAAGCTCTTTGAGTAGCTCCATGCCATGCTTTACTTTGCCATGTTCAGGTCCTGTAGCATATAGTTTTGTTGCTCCGAAGAGTGCTATCTGATTTGAAATTCCAGACAAGTGTTAATTTCACTAAGTCTGAAATTTGTTTACCATATGCATTTTTGCCATGCTTGTTTGAACCTGTTATTGGATGATTTGGCCGTAGCTCAGTGCTAGACTTTTGTTAAGAATCATGAATGCATCCCTTCCATGTATTTTGATGCCATGTTTGAGTGCTGTAGCATGTTCATCTTGTTGCATTTATATGGCTACTTGCTGTAAATTGCAGAACGTGGTCATATTTGAATTGCTTGCCATTTCCAAACCGTAACTCCGATTCCGGCGTTCTTTATATCGTTTTCAAGCGATTTCATCTCATCTTTCCAGTGGAACACTTGGATTTCCATGTTGAGGCCAGGTTCATGCATTCCTTGTCACATCTTGCATATGCATCCCGCATCACATCCCGCATAGCATACCATCCTTGCATCATATCGTTTGAGCTATGCACGTGGTTGATTGTGTTTCGTTTGCTTGTTTGTCTTGTTTGGGTAGAGCCGGGAGACGAGTTCGCTAACGAGGAGCCCATTGAGTTTGCTTTCGAGGATCCAGTCAACTCTGACAACTTTGCAGGCAAGATGATCATACCCTCGAAATCACTACTATCTTTGCTTTGCTAGATGCTCGCTCTTTTGCTATGCCAATGCTACGATGCCTACCATTTGCTTTCAAGCCTCCCAAATTGCCATGTTCAGCCTCTAACCCACCATGTCCTAGCAAACCGTTGATTGGCTATGTTACCGCTTTGCTCAGCCCCTTTTATAGCGTTGCTAGTTGCAGGTGAAGATTGGAGACCGTTCCTTGTTGGAACATTTATTTACTTGTTGGGATATCATTATATTATCTTGTTATCTTAATGCATCTATATACTTGGTAAAGGGTGGAAGGCTCGGCCTCTCGCCTAGTGTTTTGTTCCACTCTTGCCGCCCTAGTTTCTGTCATATCGGTGTTATGTTCCCGGATTTTTGCGTTCCTTACACGGTTGGGTTATAATGGGAACCCCTTAATAGTTCGCCTTGATTAAAGCTTTTCCAGCAATGCCCAACCTTGGTTTTACCATTTGCCACCTAGCCTCTTTTTCCCTTGGGTTTCCGGAGCCCGAGGGTCATCTTATTTTAGCCTCCCCCCTGGGCCAGTGCTCCTCTGAGTGTTGGTCCAAACTAGAGTCCTGTGCAGCGCCTCCTCGGGGAAACTCAAGGTTTGGTTTTAGTTGTATGGAGCGCTCATCTGAGTGTGCCCTGAGAACGAGATATGTGCAGCTCCTATCGGGATTTGTCGGCACATTCGGGCGGTGTTGCTGGTCTTGTTTTAACCTATCGAAGTGTCTTGAAGAACCAAGGTACCGAGTCTGATCGAAACGTCTCGGGAGGAGGTCTATTCCTTCATTGACCGTGAGAGCTTGTCATGGGCTAAGTTGGGACTCCCCTGCAGGGATTTGAAGTTTCGAAAGTTGTGCCCACGGTTATGGGCAGATGGGAATTTTTTAATGTCCGGTTGTAGATAACTTGAACCTTAACTTAATTAAAATGAATCAACCGTGTGAGTTACCGGGATCGTCTCTTCTCGGCGGAGTTCGGAAAGTGAACACGGTGTTGGAGTAATACTTGCCGCAGGATGCCCTCTAGTTATTCGTTCGCGCTTTGCCTCCTCTTCTCGCTCTCTTTTGCGAACAGGATAGCCACCATATATGCTAGTCGCTTGCTGCAGCTCCACATATTTTACCTTGCCTTACCTATAAGCTTAAATAGTCTTGATCGCGAGGGTGCGAGATTGCTGAGTCCCTGTGGCTCACAGATTACTTCCAAACCAGATGCAGGGCCTGATGATTCCGCTCCAGGTGACGTGCTTGAGCTCAAGTGGGAGTTCGACGAGGACTCTCAACGATACTACGTGTCTTTCCCTGATGATCAGTAGTGGTGCCCAGTTGGGGTGATCGGGACTGTGTCGCATGTTGGGTTATCTTTTATTTTGGCGCCGTAGTCGGGTCATGAGTGTTTGGATGATGTAATGTTATTTATGTACCTTGATTGACATGGAGAGTGTAAGCCAACTATGTTATCTTCCCTTTATTATTTATATTACATGGGATGTTGCAAAGTTTGCCTCACTTGCGACATTGCTTTCAATGCGATTATGCCTCTAAGTCGTGCTTCGACACGTGGGAGATATAGTCGCATCGAGGGTGTATCCGACGCCTAGGCCCTCCTCTCCAGCCTCCTTCCTCCTCTCCGGCCAAGTCCGGCGACTCTCCGACGAGATCCGGCCCTGCCTCGACTTCCGTGCCAAAGTCAACCCTAGACCCGGAGGGTAAAATTCCCAGATTCATATGCCTCTATTCATCGCATCGTAACTTTGCATCCATAGCTCTGATTCATGCATATAGAATATCAAAATGTTCGCCTTAGAGAGTACATCATTTCATCTCATTATATCATTTTCATTTGAGCTCATCTTGATGCCCGAAATGCTGTTAGAAGAGTGATACTTGAGATAATTGTCAGATCTGCTGCTCCATTTAGATATTTGTCTTTTTTGCCATGATTATTGTGTGCATGTTATGCCCATGAGCTCTACATATGTTTTATTAAGGGTTTTGCCATCTTTCCAGAGGTGCAACCCATGTATTTTTGTGATGTGTGTGGTGACTAGCACGGGCTTGCAAACTGAGGCATTTGCTAATGCTGATTTCAGGGACTTAGCATTTCCACTAAGTCCTTGATCTGTTTATCTCATATGGCCATATGTTCATGTTGTTTCCTAGTGATCCGTGCCTCTTTTGAGGATGATCAGTAAGGATGTTTTGTTAATATTGTAGTGATCTATCCATCCATGTCTTTGTTTGCAATTATGGATCAACCTAGCTTGAGTCAATCGAGCTCTACTTTTGTCATTTCGTGAATCTGCGCAGATTGTCTACTTGTTAGCGATTTTGCCAAGGATGTTGTAGTTGATCCGTGCATGCTATGCTATTGTTCTTGCCATGTCTAGCTTGAATTTTGTGCCTTATTGATGGGTGTATGCTTGTATTTCCATGACTTGCACCGTAGTGAGTGCATTGAGCTCGTAAACATGCCTACTTGAGTTATATTTCAGCATGTGTCAGTTTTTCACTAAGTCTGAAAACTGATTAAGTTTTTGCTATGTTCACGTGCTTGCAATTGTATTTTCTGATCCCTTTTGGCTCAAGGTCACTAAGGGACTTTTGTTAAGCTCTTTGAGTAGCTCCATGCCATGCTTTACTTTGCATGTTCAGGTCCTGTAGCATATTGTTTTCATGCTCCAAAGTGTGCTATCTGATCTGAGATTCCAGACAAGTGTTAATTTCACTAAGTCTGAAATCTGTTTACCATATGCATTTTTGCCATGCTTGTTTGAACCTGTTAATTGATGATTTGGCCATATCTTAGTGCTAGACTTTTGTTAAGCATCATGAATGGATCCCTGCCATGTATTTTGTTTCCATGTTTGACTGCTGTATCATGTTCATCTCGTTACATTTAGATGGTTACTTGTTGTATATCGCAGGCCGGTGTCATATTTGAATTGCTTGCCATTTTCAAACCGTAGCTCCGTTTCCGGCGTTCTTTATATTGTTTTCAAGCGATTTCATCTCATATTCCCAGTGGCACACTTGGATTTCCAAGTTGAGGCCAGGTTCATGCAGTCCTTGTCAAATCTTGCATATGCATCGCATACCGCATCTCGCATATCATACCATGTTCATGAGTTGGTTGTTTACTATGTTGTGTGCTTCTTTTTCGGTGTTTTCTTCTTAGTGTTGGTTCCGATAACGTCGCGTTTGTGAAGACCCGTTCGTCAACGTCCGTTTGTCTTCTTCATGGACTCGTTCTTCTTCCTTGCGGGATCTCAGGCAAGATGATCATACCCTCGAAATCACTTATATCTTTGCTTGCAAGATGCTCGCTCTTTTGCTATGCCTATGCTGCGATACCTACCACTTGCTTATCATGCCTCCCATATTGTTGAACCAAGCCTCTAACCCACCTTGTCCTAGCAAACCGTTGTTTGGCTATGTTACCGCGTTGCTCAGCCCCTCTTATAGCGTTGTTAGTTGCAGGTGAAGATTGAAATATGTTCCTTGTTGGAACATGGAGTTGTTGTTCCTTGTTGGAACATGTTTACTTGTTGGGATATCACTATATATATTATTTAATTAATGCATCTATATACTTGGTAAAGGGTGGAAGGCTCGGCCTTATTCCTGGTGTTTTGTTCCACTCTTGCCGCCCTAGTTTCCGTCATATCGGTGTTATGTTCCCGGATTTTGCGTTCCTTACGCGGTTGCGTAATAATGGGAGCACCTTGACAGTTCGCCTTGAATAAAACTCCTCCAGCAAGGCCCAACCTTGGTTTTACCATTCGCCACCTAGCCTTTTTCCCTTAGGAGTCGCGCATCCCGAGGGTTATCTTTATTTTAACCCCCCGGGGCCAGTGCTTGTCTAAGTGTTGGTCCGAACTAGAGTCCTTTGCAGCGCCACCTCGGGGAAACTTGAGGGCTGGTTTTAGTTGTACGGAGCGCTCATCCGGTGTTGCCCTGAGAACGAGATATGTGCAACTCCTATCAGGATGTCGGCGCATCGGGCGGTCTTGCTGGACTTGTTTTACCATTGTCGAAATGTCTTGTAACCGGGATTCCGAGTCTGATCGGATCTTCCCGCTAGAAGGTCTATTCCTTCGTTGACCGTGAGAGCTTGTCATGGGCTAAGTTGGGACACCCCTGCAGGGATTTAAACTTTCGGAAGCCGTGCCCGCGGTTATGTGCAGATGGGAATTTGTTAATGTCCGGTTGTAGATAACTTGAACCTTAACTTAATTAAAATGGGTCAACTGCGTGTGTAACCATGATGGTCTCTTTCCGGCGGTGTCCGGGAAGTGAACACGGTGTTGGAGTTATATTCAACGTAGGTTGTTCTAGGATCACTTCTTGATCATAGTTCTTCGTTCATGCTTTGCCTTCTCTTCTCGCTCTCTTTTGCGAATATGTTAGCCACCATATATGCTAGTCGCTTGCTGCAGCTCCACCTCATACCTCTACCTTACCCATAAGCTTAAATAGTCTTGATCGCGAGGGTGCGAGATTGCTGAGTCCCCGTGACTCACAGATACTTCCACAACCAGCTTGCAGGTGCCGACAAGACCGTGCAGTTGACGCAACCAAGCTCAGGAGGAGCTCGATGAAGATCTTGTCCTTTGTGTTGTTTCGTTCTAGTTGATCAGTAGTGGAGCCCAGTTGGGGTCGATCGAGGACCTTGTCGCATTTGGGGTTCTTCTTTTATTTTGGTTCCGTAGTCGGACCTTGATTGTATCTGGCTGATGTAATGCTTTATTCATGTAATTGTGTGAAGTGGCGATTGTAAGCCAACTATGTATCTTTTCCCTTATGTGTTACATGGGTTGTTTGCGAAGATTACCTCACTTGCGACATTGCTTTCAATGCGGTTATGCCTCTAAGTCGTGCTTCGACACGTGGGAGATATAGCCGCATCCAGGATGTTGGCGTACTAAACTCAGGTATTCCAGAACTGCAACGATAAAATTATGACGACGACACCTCAGAGCTCAACTCCCCGGGACACTTCCACAAAACCCCTGACAGGAGGCACCAAGACAATGTTCTTCTCACAAAACCATCGGAACGATTCCAAGATACCCGCGTGATCCTAAATTTTTTTTTGTGAAATTTGAGAAGAGAAGAGTCAAAACTCTACGTCAGGATGCCTTACCAGAGCGATGATGAGACTGGGAAGTAAAAATAATTCCTAAACTCTCCGATATATAATTCCTAAATGACTCAAAAAAAAATTCTAGATGCAACTCGGCTCCTAAAAACGATCAGGCAATGGGGCTCCTAAGGTCGGGGAAGGCTGTGATACCAACTTGTAATGCCCTCGATGCGGCTATATCTCCTACGTGTCGAAGCACGACTCAGAGGCATAACCGCATTGAAAGCAATGTCGCAAGTGAGGTAATCTTCACGCAACCCATGTAATACATAAGGGAAAGAGATACATAGTTGGCTTACAATCGCCACTTCACACAATTACATGAATAAAGCATTACAACAACCAGATACAAACAAGGTCCGACTACGGAACCAAAATAAAAGAAGAACCCCAAATGCGACACGGTCCCCGATCAACCCCAACTGGGCTCCACTACTGATCAACTAGAACGAAACCACAGAAAGGACAAGATCTTCATCGAGCTCCTCCTGAGCTTGGTTGTGTCATCTGCACGGACTCATCGGCACCTGCAAGCTGGTTTTGGAAGTATCTGTGAGTCACGGGGACTCAGCAATCTCGCACCCTCGCGATCAAGACTATTTAAGCTTATGGTAAGGTAGAGGTATGAGGTGGAGCTGCAGCAAGCGACTAGCATATATGGTGGCTAACATATTCGCAAAAGAGAGCGAGAAGAGAAGGAAAAGCACGAACGAAGAACTATGAACAAGAAGTGATCCTAGAACAACCTACGTCGAACATAACTCCAACACCGTGTTCACTTCCTGGACACCGCCGGAAACAGACCATCACGGTTACACACGCAGTTGACCCATTTTAATTAAGTTAAGGTTCAAATTATCTACAACCAGACTTTAACAAATTCCCGTCTGCCCATAACCGCAGGCACGGCTTTTGAAAGTTCAAAACCCTGCAGGGGTGTCCCAACTTAGTCCATGACAAGCTCTCACGGTCAACGAAGGAATAGACCTCCTCCCGAGACATTCCGATCAGACTCGGTATCCCGGTTCTACAAGACATCCTCGACAATGGTAAAACAAGTCCAGCAAGACCGCCCGATGCGCCGACATCCTGATAGGAGCTGCACATTTCTCGTTCTCAGGGCAACACCGGATGAGCGCTCCGTACAACTAAAACCAGCCCTCAAGTTTCCCCGAGGTGGCGCTGCAAAGGACTCTAGTTCGGACCAACACTTAGACAAGCACTGGCCCAGGGGGGTTAAAATAAAGATGACCCTCGGGATGCACGACTCCCAAGGGAAAAAGGTTAGGTGGCGAATGGTAAAACCAAGGTTGGGCCTTGCTAGAGGAGTTTTATTCAAAGCGAACTATCAACGGGTTCCCATTATAACCCAACCGTGTAAGGAACGCAAAATCCAGGAACATAACACTGATATGACTGATACTAGGGCGACAAGAGTGGAACAAAACACCAGGCATAAGGCCGAGCCTTCCACCCTTTACCAAGTATATAGATGCATTAATTAAATAAGATATAGTGATATCCCACCAAGTAAACATGTTCCAAACAAGGAACAACATCTCCATGTTCCAACATGGAACAAACTTCAATATTCACCTGCAACTAACAACGCTATAAGAGGGGCTGAGCAAAGCGGTAACATAGCCAAACAACGGTTTGCTAGGACAAGGTGGGTTAGAGGCTTGGTTCAACAATATGGGTGGCATGATAAGCAAGTGGTAGGTATCGCAGCATAGGCATAGCAAAAGAGCGAGCATCTAGCGAGCAAAGATAGAAGTGATTTCGAGGGTATGGTCATCTTGCCTGAGATCCCGCAAGGAAGAAGAATGAGTCCATGAAGAAGATAAACGGACATTGACGAACGGGTCCTCACAAACGCGACGTTATCGGAACCAACCCGAAGAAGCAAACACCGGAAAAGAAGCACACAACATAGTAAACAACCAACACATGAACATGGTATGATATGCGGGATGCGGTATGCGATGCATATGCATGATTTGACAAGGAATGCATGAACCTGGCCTCAACTTGGAAATCCAAGTGTGCCACTGGAAAGATGAGATGAAATCGCTTGAAACCGATATAAAGAACGCCGGAATCGGAGTTACGGTTTGGAAATGGCAAGCAATTCCAATATGACATCGGTCTGCGATTTACAGCAAGTAGCTATCTAAATGCAACAAGATGAACATGCTACAGCACTCAAACATGGCAACAAAATACATGGCAGGGATCCATTCATGAAGCTTAACAAAAGTCTAGCACTGAGCTACGGCCAATTCATCCATTAACAGGTTCAAACAAGTATGGCAAAAATGCATATGGTAAACAAATTTCAGACTTTGTGAAATTAACATTTGTCTGGAATCTCAGATCAGATAGCACACTTCGGAGCATGAAAACTATATGCTACAGGACCTGAACATGGCAAAGTAAAGCATGGCATGGAGCTACTCAAAGTGCTTAACAAAAGTCCCTTAGTGACCTTGAGCCAAAAGGGATCAGAAAATACAATTGCAAGCATGTAAACATGGCAAAAACATAATCAGTTCTCACACTTTGTGAAAACTAGAGCATGCTGAAACAGATATCAAGTAGGCATATTTACGAGCTCGATGCACTTACTACAAAGCAAGGCATGACAATCTAAGCATACACCCATCAAGAATAGACATTATACAAGCTAGACATGGCAAGAACAATAACATAGCATGCACGGATCAACTACAACATCCTCGGCAAAATCGCTAACAAGTAGACGATCTGCCCAGATTCACGAAATGACAAAAGTAGAGCTCGATTGACTCAAGCTAGGTTGCTCCATAATTGCAAACAAAGACATGGATGGATAGAGCAGTACAAGATTAACAAATCATCCTTACTGATCATCCTCAAAAGAGGCACGGATCACTAGGAAACAACATGAACATATGGCATATTGAGAAAAACAGGTCAAGGACTTAGTGGAAATGCTAAGTCCCTGAAATCAGCATTAACGAATGCCTCACTTTGCAAGCTTGTGCTAGTCACCACACACATCACAAAAATACATGGGTTGCACCTCTGGAAAGATGGCAAAACCCTTAACAAAACATATGTAGAGCTCATGGGCATATCATGCACACATTAATCATGGAAAAAATGACAAATACCTAAATGGAGCAGCAGATCTGACAATTATCTCAAGTAGCACTCTTCTAACAGCATTTCGGGCGTCAAGATGAGCTCAAATGAAAATGATGCAATGAGATGAAACGATGTGCTCTCTGAGACGAACATTTTGATATGCTATACGCTTAAATCGGAGCCGCACATGCGGAGTTACGGCATGAAGAACATGGGCATATGAATCTGGGAATTTCGGGGACTTAGTGGAATTTTGGTGAGCGTCAAATAGTAAAATGCGCACAGGGCGGAGGATAGGGTTAGCTCACCCCGTGGGCTTCGGCCCGGAGAGGGAAGAGAAGCGGATCGGGCCGGCTCGAGGAGGCCCATCTCGCGGGGAGGAGGCCCATGCGGGCGCTCGTCGTCTCCTTCACCGGAAACCGAGCGAGGTCATGGTGGCACCGACGACGCAGGGCTCCGGCGGGAGGGTTCGAGGACGCGGGGAGGCCACCATGGTCGGGAACGGGCAGATCCGGCCCTGAGGACCCTGGATCCGGCGGAACTTGACGAGGATGCGGCCGGCGGCGAGGTTCCCACGGCGGCGGCGGATCCTGGAAACAGAGAGAGAGAACTCCGGTGAGGGAGAGAAGCAGCAGGAGGAAGAAAGAGAGAGGCGCGGCCTGGCCTGGCCGGACACGATCGTCGGCGGCGGCGTCGGGTTGCCGGCCGGCGCGAGGAGGCGTGAGGAGCAGAGGCTCCGGCGGACGGCGGCGGGAACTCGAGTGGCGCGCTCGGGCAGCGGCGGGCGGATCCGGGCTCGCGCGGGCCCCGGATGGGCTCCGCGGGCCGCAGCGGTGGGAGGACGGTGGCGGACACGTGGCGAGCATTGAGCGGTGGCGGTTGCCGGTGGACGGTGTCCGGCAGGGGGAGGAAGATGGCTAGGGTTTCATCCGCGAAAATTTCGGAGGGGATCATAAATATATAGGTAGAGGGAGCTAGGAGAGTCCAAATCAGGTGCGGTTTTCGGCCACGCGATCGTGATCGAACGCTCTAGATGATGGAGGGGGTTTTGGTGGGTTTTGGGCCAAAGTGGAGGGGTGTTGGGCTGCAACACACACGAGGACTTTTCGGTCCCTCGGTTAACCGTTGGAGCATCAAACGAAGTCCAAATGATACGAAACTTGACAGGCGGTCTACCAGTAGTAAACCAAGGACGCTTGGCAAGTCTCGGTCCAATCCGGAAATGTTTAATCCCCACACATGAAAGAAAGGTAGAAAGGACCACCGAAGGAGAACGGAACGCCGGAATGCAAAACGGACAACGGGAAAAATGCTCGGATGCATGAGACGAACATGTATGCAAATGAAATGCACATGATGACATGATATGCAATGCATGACATGCAAGCAATGACAACACACCAACAGCGAATAACTGGAGGACACCTGGCACATCGGTCTCGGGGCGTTACAGTCCATGACGGAAAAAACCATGGTAGAAGCGAGGGCGAGGAAAATATTGGGGACGGTGGGTGGTCGGGGGCCGAGCGATGCACGTTTCTCTCGTACGTACACGCGTGTGTGCGAGGCGTTGGGCTCTAACTGAATTCGAGCGACTGCACTACAAGCTACGCGTTACTGAACCCGAGCGATCGATCGATCCCTTGCTGTTAACTGAACCCGAGTGCGATTCCTTCGCTAATGCTGCTAACTGAAGCCGATCGATGCTGCCTCTGGATGAACAGTGAGCGTTGTTGAGGGGGTTTGGATGAACAGTTCCCAGTGGGGGGTTGTATGAACAGGACCCCTTGGTAGTACAGGCCGTTGCCGCTGGATGAACAGTACCCTGATCGATCAAGCCGGTGGATGAACAGGACCCCGTGGAGGGCTGGATGAACAGGACCCCGTGGAGGGCTGGTAGAACAGTAGCCGGTGAAGGGCTGGATGAACAGTAGCCCATGGAGGGGTGGTTGAACATGACCCTATGGAGAGGGCTGGTTGGACAGTAGCCGGTGGAGGAGCGTGTGGTGGAGGCTGGATGAACAGGAGCCCATGGATGAACAGTCGCAGGTGGAGGCTGGAGGAGGTAGACGGTGGATGAACAGTAGCCCATGGAGGCTGGTGGAGGTCGACAGTGGAGATGAACAGTATCCCATGGAGTCCTGTTTTGCGGTACGCCACACCCCTCCCGATGAACAGGACGCCCATTTCGACCATAGCGCTCCAACACAAGTCTGTTTCCTCTGTTTTGCGGTACGCCACACCCCTCCCGATCAACAGGACCCCTTTTCCACCGTAGGAGGTCCGTTTCCTCCATTTTGCGGTACGCCAGACTCCTCCCGATGAACAGGATCCCGTTTCGACCGTGGCTGGTCGAACACAAGGCCGTTTCCTCCGTTATGCGGTACGCCAGGCCTTGTTTCTATCGCCTGTTCCATCCAAGCCGGTTGGCTCCCGATGAACATGACAACGACGAAGTTTCTCCGTTCCGACCCAGCCATGTACACGAGCCCTAGCCGTACTTATGCGTGAGTAGGCGTTCGAGACCCCGCTTGTACGTACGTATGTGGCCGTATTTACTTTCTTGCAACATGGCCGATGTACGTATGTGTACATGCTACGTGCGCGCCTCTACTACGACACGTGCGCACCTCTACTACGACACATGCCCTTCCTTACACGGCCACGGTTCATCGCTGCAGCCTGACGACAGACTGATCGTATGTACAGACACGTTCGCGACCAGAATGACAACGCTACGTACGCTTCGACCAGGTGGGTCCGGACTATCAGGCACTTCCTTGCATGCGAAGATGTAGCTAGTGGGTCCCAGCAGTCAGGGGGGCGAATCATTTTTTTACCCGTAATATGGACGCACTTCCTTGCATGCGAAGATGTAGCTGGTGGGTCCCAGCAGTCACGGGGAGAAAACATTATTTTTCAGGGTAAAAAGGATGCAGTTGCATGCATGCGTCCATGGGCGTGGTGCGTCCCCACTGTCAGCCTCTCACGTACAGTCATCTTCCGATGACTCTCGGTTGTTGACCACATTGACCACATCGTGCCGAGTGCACCAAGGCCGGTGGACGATGGCGAGGCCCCAGACTGGAACGACCCGGAGATGGGGAAGTCGCGACAGTGGAGTCGCAGATGGAGAGGAGTGGGAAACTTGACTAGTTCGGGTGTGCAGGAGCACTGCCGCCCATGGGAGATAGGAGCAAGAACAGAGGTTGAAGAAGGAGCATGGCTGTTGGATTAACATCCAACGGTCCAGCTGCTAGAATCATTTGTTGATTAAGTTGATAAAGCCCTCCGTACACGTCTGCTTAGTAGGCCCATAAGTCAGCCACCAAATCTGCCTGGTCCCAGCTGTCATCGGGAGAAATGGTTTTTTCGCATAACAAGGAGGCACTTCCTTCTGTGCGAAGATACAGCCGGTGGGTCCCAGCTGTCAGGGGGAGGAAACAACTTATAAGGAGGAACTTTCCTTGCGTGTGACCATGGACCTTGTGGGTCCTAGCCGTCGGGCTCTCCAAGTACAGTCCTCTTATGATGACTCTCGTTTGTTGACCATGTCGCGCCGAGCGCAGCGAGGCGATGGACGACGGTGAGGCCCCAAATTGGAATGACCCAGAGATGGGGAACACGCGGTAGTGGAGTCGCAGATAGAGAGGAGTGGGAAACTTGACTGTTTCGGGTGCGGGGTGGGCCTAGACTGGCAGAAAATAACAGGTGGTGTGGAGTGGAGAGATGGTCTGGCCGTCAGCGGGGTAGCGTTTCGCTGAGGCACGCAAAACAACGCCGCTGGACGCCGGAGGCTACAGCAGGCGGTCCCGGCAACGCTGGGGGAAGAAGACGAGAGATTGAAGAAGAATGTCGGTCATTGGATGTAAACCAACGCCTTGTTAGGCTTCAACCTATGGGCCCACATGTCAGCCAGTCCATTTGTTTTTTAGTCCATTTGGTGGGCTGGGTGAAACAATGATGTAAGCATCTATGCAGCCTGTTTATATATATGGTAGAATTTAAAGCCCATTTAATTTATTCTCGAAATCCACAGACTTGCTGGTCTGGGTGAAAATATCATGTTTGGCTGGACAGATAAATCTTATAAAAACATAAACACATGATTGCACGTCTATTAGTGCATTGGTCAGTAAAATCTTTGCGAGCTTATGTACGCAATCACTAGGAGTTAACTTGCCAAGTTATATATAAACAATTATTATTATTATTTTGTAAGAACTTTCAATTTATGAAATAAAATATCATTTAATTTGATGAGTTGATAAGATGTGGAGTATTATTATTTTTTAGGCTAGATGTGGGGCAGTTGAGTTGGTTCTAGGGAAAAGTACTAGGAGAAAACTTAGTTTACATCGAAAAATAATGTGGGAGAAAATTCAGATATAGGATTAATGAAAACAAAAAATAAAGGAAGTGGGAAGGTCTATAAAATGGTTGGACGAATGAGAGGTTTAACGGAACCTTATGTTGTATATATGTAATAAAATAAGATATAAAAATAGGTTCAGTTTTGCATTCTTATAGAAAAATAGAACTGAGATGTGCGTCGTCATGAAAAAACAAATATAACTTGGGCTGCTGATGTTATAGACAACCTAGGTTGGGAGGCACAGAGGCCACTTGATACCTACTGGATCCAAAAAATGTTGAAACATGTCGTGGGCTGCCCATGTTAAATAACAAAACCTAGGCCATGGACCTGGTGGGCCTGGGACTGTCAGCCTCTCGATGAACAGTTGTCTCCCGATCCCTCTTGTTTTGCTGACCATGTTGGGAACAACAGACGACGACGCTGCAGCGAGAGCACCAAGGCGGAGGACGATGTCGAGACCTCGGACCGAATGAACCGAAGCGGGGAAGACGGAGGCGGAGGGGAGTACGAGGGTTGACTTGTTCGGGTGCAGGGTGAGCTGGTGGAGCTGCCGCCGCCAGACAATGTGTGGGAGTAGAGGGATGGCCAGCCGCTGTATAGGAAGAGACGAAAGATTGAACAAAATAAAGAACTACAAATGGATAAGTGGTTGGTCCCATATGTCTGTGTACGAGACCTGCTGGGTCCACCTGAGAAGGGGAATATGTTGGCAGGAAGGAGATTCAAAGCACGGCAGCCGAGTGAACTAGTTTTTTTTAAACGGACAAGTGAACTAGTTACATACATAAGTAAATAGCCACTAAAAAAGCAAACAGGTTAATGCGTTCTTAAAAGAAATATTTCGGACAAAACAGATAATTGCAGCACATAGGCTAATGCATGAAACACATAGATGATAAAGGTGCTTATAAACAGATAAAGTACAACATCTAGACCTTCCTGGCACGCTTGATCATGACGTTGCGGTTGTCCGTGTACTCATCGGTTATGGTAAGCAGACACACACTCATGTCCAAGATACGCCTGTACATGTCGTAGCATGCGTATGCGTCCTTAGCCGCGTAGGTTATGTAGGCTGGATTCAGAGGTACCTACCACGTGTTCAGGTCCTTGGTATCGTTGTCTTCTTTCATGTTGGCGTATCAGGGGCAGATGATGGTCTCGGCGAGGTCAACCACGGAGTCCTTCTCCTGCTGGTTGCCGATGATCTTGTATTGCTTCCACATGTCGACAAGCTTGTTGCACCATATGGCCGAATCATCGCGTTCTTCCTTCTCTCCACTATAGCGAAGGTGCAGTCGGCGCTGCCGATGAAATGGGCGAATGCTCCAGAACGTCTGATGGCCCTACAACAGTGGTAGACAAGAACCTCGTCCCGCACACATACCTGGGCGACGACGATCCGCTGGTCCCTGTCAGGAGATGAATGGATGGGCACAAGGTCTAAGTCCTGCGACCTTGTGCTTTCTCGTCCTGTAGGTACTGCTTGAACTCGGCAAGGCAGAGCTTCACCGAGTCCGGATCGTTGGTGTACATCACATTCAACTTGGTGCAGCCATAGGACTGAATGGCAAGCTCAAAGGGGAACTCCTTGTTGAAGTCCATATCCAGCAAGCTCACACCTCAGATTGCCATTGGAGTCTCTTCAAGTGAATGAGTGGGTAGGCGGCGGCAGCAGTTCGTTTTTCAGCTCTTGGGGAACTAGATTCAACAGTAAACTGAGTGTGTACATGAGACAACAGTTACTACCCATCCCTCGCCTGCTGCACGCCCGGCACAAGATGCACCCTCGGTGCATTCAAACGCCTCCATTAAGAAACCGACTCCGGCCACACGTCAGTTCACGAGCGGGTCTGTATTGGCACTTTCACACAGATAATACTACCAAGTTTGAGCTATTTGTTATGGTTGTTGTCCTCTGCATCATCAAGCCGTGTTTCCCAGCTTGCAAGATTCAGAACCAACAAATAAGATCCGAATAATAAGTACAAGAAAGATGCCTACACATCTCATTGATTCCTAGCTTGCAAAATTCATAACCAACAAATAAGATTCAAATCATAAGTACAACAAATATGCCTACACATCTCATTGATTCCCAGCTTGCAAGATTCAGAACCAACCTATTAGAGCCTTTTGATAAAGTGAATATAGGGATTAAATCCATCTTGGCTAGCCGTGTCATACAACCAAAGAACTTGGCGAATGCTATTGACCGTCAGAACATCTGTAGCTGAGTATTATTGTTTGCACAATACGAATAAGAAGAGCCTGATTACTATAATTGTGGCACTCCTTGAACTCAACCTGCAGCTCCAGTCGGATGAGGCCCGCCCTGGACTTCCATGATTCAATTCATGCGTCTTTTTCTGCAGTTCACCTGAAATGAAGCAAAGATTGCATCATTCAGCTAGCAAGAAGTACTTGCTCTCGTGAGCTGGCAGGTTCTTTAGTAGTTGCACTAAAATTGAGGAACATTAAGGTTGGCTATCCTACTCATGTAAGGTGCAACTATAATTTGCTAATCCTTTTGTGCAGTTTCACTAAAATAAAGTGCCATTGTGGTGATAGTGACGGCTCATCTTGGAAAGGCTAATAAAATGTTGCACGAGATTACCAGCAGAATTTGACGGAGACTTTGGAAACTCCAATCACCATTTTGTGCAGTTCCAACAAAATTGAGAGATGTCGCCCACGTGACATTTTAGTTGAACTGCATAAGACACTCATTCCAAAAAGAGTGTTTTGTGGAGTTCACCAAAAGGTCATAATAGCAACAAGGTGAAATGGATATCCCTATCTGCACAAAAAGATAGAAAGTAAACAGTTGCTGGTCAATAAGAATATACGAAACATACACGAAATGAAAAGAAGTATCTTAATTATGTTCATGGCAATCACGCAAGGACAGTAGAAATTTTAAAACGTCAGCAATGCTTCATGTTACCGGAAGCATTACGATCAACAATGACATTCGTCAAATATGGGATTACTTTAATGGTGGCATTGCTTGTTTACCAGATAGAGTAAATCAACAGCAGCTAAAGAGTTGGTTTAAGGGCATGGGACCGTGGGGACACCAGGACACTCAGCAGCGTAAAGGAGCATCTTACTTATCATACCGGGGAAAACAGCAGGAGTACCATTTGTAACACAGTTTAAGTGCATCATATCACTGGAGGCATTAGATTAACAATAACACTGGTTCGACATGTCCCTAAGGTAACAGTGTGATAGCTTCATTTTACATGCACCCTTACATTAACAATAGCAAAAGGTTGGTATAAGGACATGTGATAGTGGACGCATCAGCATAATGTACCTACAAGGAGGCATAAAGTGGTGATGCCGAGTTTGTTCATGCTCTGTGAGGGCAGCAAATCTAATCCTGGAGACCTTTTACTATGTGAGGGCAGCAAATCTAATCCCGGAGACCTTTTACTATGTGAGGGCAGTAAATCTAATCCCAGAGACCTTTTACTATGTGAGGGCAGAAAATCCAATCCTGGAGACCTTTTACAATGTGAGGGCAGCAATTCTAATCCTGGAGACCTTTTACTATGTGAGGGCAGCAAATCTAATCCTGGAGACCTTTTACTATGTGAGGGCAGCAATTCTAATCCTCAAGACATTTTACTATGCGAGGGCAACAAATCTAATCCAGGACATACTCTGTTGACTAGTCCACCAGCCGCCACTTTCTATCCTTTTTTCAACCAATAATGTATCTGTTCCTTATCAAGTTTGTACTGCATTTTCCCATTATTTCCATTTTCAACCAAGAGACTGGTTGGGTATCTGGTCTCTACTACTTTTACCATATTATTTCCTCTTTGAATCTAGTCCTAGATTCATGCTACATCCTTTCCCCTTTCTTCGTTGTTTGAACCAAGTCCTAGATTTTAATGCATGAATTAGCTTTACCTCTAATAATACTAAAAATTTAGGTGGCTTTGGAAGAGCTGATGGGAGTAGAAAAAGATGCACATGCAGACACGCGGGGAGCTAGGGCAGTAGAGCAAGGCTGCTTTCAAAGAACTTATACCTAAGGGTCGTCGGGATGTCGGCGGCGGTAGGTCGGATCTGCGCATAATACGGCAGGGAGGAAGAAGGGTCGGAGGACCCCCTGAGCCAGCGCTGTGTCGGAGAGAATGGAACGGCCAGAGGATCGGGCCCCTCCGGCAGTTGTTGGTTTCCTCCCTCGCCGGCGATAACCGCGTGAACGATGCACCTAGTGCTCTACACACACCAGCCGAAGGGATCCGGCCAGATCTGTGACCAGCGGTGAGCAGAGAGAAAATGCCGCTACCACTGTCTTGTTTAGATCTGGAGAGGATGAGAGAATAAAGAGAGCAGCCCTAGTAAAGCAAGCGCTTAGGCCCCGGCGTACATATATAGTGGAGTGATTATCTTTTTCTCTCCACAACAAGCGTTTCAATTTGTGTACGTGGCATTAAACAAATGAAACTCTCTATTTAAGGTGAGTAACTATACGACTCCTACTTACTACTACTACTACTACTACTACTACCTCCATCCTGGTTTATAGCTAACAAAATGTTAATGCACGTCAACAAAAATTATATCGTTGGATTCGTATTTCAACATAGTTATCAATGATATAATTCTTGGTAACATGCATGAATGTTTTGTTATTTCAATCTATAGTCAAAATTTGACACAATATACAATGGGGACCAATAAACTAGGACGAAGTTAGTAGTAGTAGTATTGTTCACTTGTGCTCCCCGGCCCTCCATTCATTGACCAACCCCACGGGTGAATAAACATACAGTACTAGTATTTATATAGAACAAACAAGCTCGAACTATTTTCTCGTAGTTAAAAGTTGAGGGCAGGGCTTTTCCCGGGCAGTACGCACGGCAGTTTTCGCATAGGCGGTTTGACAGAGAGGCGAGGAGGGTGAGGGAGTAGCGGATTCAACTTACTTACTACTAGAAAGACTTGTGATATGACTACTAACTATAGTCATGAATTACTAGCAGTACGACCGGGGTGATGCCCCCCTTCCATTCCGCACTCTAATCTGGTGCATGACACATCGACCCGGATGATGGCTCTCCCACATGTCGGCGAAGTATGTAGGAGTGCGAACCATGGTAGAGGAGTGCGAACCACAGTAGCCCAGTGAATCAGCAGTAGAAAACAATGTGCTGATATAGGCATAAAAACAATGTGCTACGGTCCGTACTGTAGCATGTACAATATTACTCCTCTTTGTTTGGATCCCTGAGTTAGAGCTAGTTTGGATTGAAATAGCCTCAAATTATCCAAACAGGAGGGGTTAGTCTGAGCTAGTTTGCTCTAATCTAGCTAAAAAAACTAGGGACTAGGGACTTTTTAGTTGGGACTGGAAAAATTCCCAGGGCTTATGAACCAAACAGGGTCTCAAGCACCTATGGAGGTGACTGCCGCTCACGTCTATCGCGTGTCAGGAGACGTTCCCGTCGACGATGAGGTGCCTATTGTGCACCTCGACCAAGGCGGAGAGGAAAACGAGAGAACTACGTATTTATGGTGTAGATTCACTCATTTTGCTCCATATGTACTCTGTCTCGGTATAGTCTAGTCACTTGTTGAAATCTCTAAAAAGGCAAATACTCCTTTCTGGTTTACAAGGCTATACTAGCAAGTAATAGTGGGCTCACATAGCAATTTTTTCACATGCAAGATCCTAGCTATATGCGTGCTCCAAGGTTCGAAACTGCCACGTTCGGTTTGCGCTTGGCTCTGCGCCTCTGCGAGAAGACGAACAATGATGTTACTACTACTGCTTCTACAGTATCGAATCCACTGTTGCGTGTCCGTCCACCGCGAGCGGGGGGGTGGGGTAGCTTGTTGTAGTACCACTACAAGCAAAAGCCTATCCTCGTCCGCGAGCCACTGCACGCATGGGCGAGGGAGAAGGCGAGTAGTAAAATCAAGCTTCTCCTCGTTGTACGAGTTGACATACCCGCAGTGTACAATACTCCATTTGCTACAACCTCTAACATACCCCACCACAAATTAAAATATATATTCATGTCTTGACTAGATGAGCGTGCAAACTACAATCACCAGGATGACAGGTAGGGCCAGAAGATTATTTTAATAAAAAAGCATGGAGCCGACCCCAACGATTTTAAAGCTTACATGCATGGTACACACTATCCTAGACTACTCTACACATGAAACTACCACACGAGCATCCGGGCTGCGCTTGGTTCTTCTCCTCTTCAGGAAGTCGAACAATGATGGAGTACTAGTGGAGTACTACAGTATGCTTCTGGCCATCTGACACCGATTGAACTGCTACATGTCCACAGCGGGAGAGCATGTAGCGAACGAAACCTTCTCCTAGTCCTGCCAGCCACCACGCTCATGGGCGAGCGAGGGACGCAGCTTCATTGACTTACTACTCCTGCCTTTGCGTGTATGACAGGTGGGCCCAACAGGAGGGTGGCCCACCTATCATGCAGCCAAAGGCAGGTGCGGTTAAGGCGAGATGGTGTTGTAGTAATCAAACTTCTTGGTCTTGTACGAGTTAACGTGACACCTCAAAGCACTGCACTCCATATATTTCAATAATTTGTGTTTACCGATGCATTAATTGCAATGCATGCATGCATGCCGTGACTCTCCTTTTGATACTTGCATGTGTTGATTCAATGCACCTTGAAGTAGTATGCGTATGTGACGGTAAAGCTTTGTAATACCCCGGCCCTAATAAAGCGATAGATGGTTGTGCAAGAGGACGGCGGGATTCCGAGCAGGGGGAGATCATGCAGACGAAACATGACCCGACGATGGAGCTCTCTATGTTCTCGATGGACCTCACCTTGCTCCACTGCCCCTTGTGCCTCCGCCCCTAGAAGCCTTGAGTGTATGAGGTTCGAATACACCTCCTCCATTCGGCTGATCGAGCAAGGTGCAGGTTTCTTGATTGATGCGATGTTTGATTGATTTGTGCAGTGCAAGGGAGGGCACCTGGCCTACATGGACTACCACGTCGAGCGCCCCGGGAACCAGCGGTAGTGCCAGAAGTGCGAGCGCGGCGGTGGCTTCGACGTGCGGAACACGGCGGTGGACATCGTCCTCTCGACAGTGAGGGTGGAGTGCCCGCACAAAGGCTGTGGGCTCTACGTCACTTACCACAAGCTCGCCGATCACCAGAGCATGTGTCCGCTCGCGCCCTGCAGATGCCCCGTGCCTGTCTGTGGCTACGAAGGCCCACCGCCGGTGCTCTCCCACCACATCAGCACCGCCCATCCCATGCCCGTGCACAGGATCCAGTACGACAAGGTGCTCCAGCTGCAAGTGCCACTTTCGGAGCCACGACTCTTGCTGTTCGCGGAGGAGGACGGCTGTGCATTTTTCTTGGTCAGCGGCATGCTCGACATCGGCGTGCCCATCGCCGTGTCGGTCATTTGCGTCAGAGCGGGGTCATCCCCACTTCTGCACTACATAGCCAAGCTGTGGGCAAACGGACCGCCGGGGGAGCCCAAAGGCAGGACCGACGTTGTCAAGGTGGAAATGGAGGTGACAAGCAGCAAGGATCATGGCGACGTCGTCGTGCATGAGCTGACCTTCTTCACAGTTCCGCCCAAGCTGCTGGCCGGGGCTAAGCTGGTGTCCCTCCACATTCAGGTTGACAAGCTCATGTCCTAAATGATTCTACAGTGCCTTCTGTATATCTTAGCAATATGTTAATATAGGGGTTAGCTTGGTCTACTTTAGCTTAAGAGATGGTGGGCTTTGGTGGTGATGCAGCAATTACTTCAACATCAGATCAGCAGTTAAAGTAATTTCCAACAGTAGAACGGATATTTTGTGTCTGTTGGATATAAAGATCCTTTGGGTAAGAAGTATAACTGCTTATAAGAAGTAAGTATAACAGCTTATATGCTTGTTTGTTCAGGAAGTATTGCATACTTGTGTGAGTTGACGTGACACATCAAAGTAGTACTACTAGTAGTACTCCCTCCGATCCTAATTTGTCTGCGCATGAGGCATGTCATAGTGGGAGTAACATAGGTAGTAACATAGATGCCACATAAGCAAAAATGATGTGGTGTCAAGTAATTAATCAGGAGAGAGGCAAATAGAGAGTGGGGAGTAACTTAGACTAGTGTTATGCATATGACACTAGTCTAAGTTATTACCTTCATAATGCAAAGTAACATAATAGTAGTATCATAGATGGCTTCATTTATCTTGTCTTGGAAAGTGCTATGTTACAGTAACATATGATGTTACCACCTCTTATTAATTACTTGCCACATAAGCAGAATTTTCTCGAAGTGTGCTATGTTACTACTCCCTCCGTCTAGGTGTATAAGACTAGTCACAGTGGGGAGTAACTTAGAGTAGTAACATGCATATGTTACTAGTCTATGTTACTACCTCCACAGTGGGTAGCAACATATGTGTTGTGTCATGCATCACTTCATTTATTAGGTTGTAGACTCATCGTTCCATGATATGTGTGATGTTATTGTAACTAGCTATGTTACCACATGCCTCTCTTTCTTCATTAATTACACGCCACTGCATCTATTTTGTCTAGATAAGTGTGATGTTACCATCTATGTTACTCCCACTGTGGGTAGTCTAAGTCATCTTAGGTTGTGCACCGCGACCAAGGCAGAGGGAAAAAACGAGAGAACGTAATATATTTTTGCTAATTAATAGCATTGCATGCAATGAACTAACCACTGCATGTCATGTTTGTTAGTCTCAAGTCATTAAAAGCATGCACGGCCCACATCTCTTATTGGTTGATACGTCATGAAACAAGAAATGAGAAGGGAGTTAATTACCGTGCCTAAGTGTTTTGGGTTTATTTCGTTTTCGTAAGGTGACTTATACACCTTGATGGAGGGAGCAGTTAAGTTACTCCCACTATGACTAGCCTAATATGTTACCATCACATAGCGCTTTCCAATGCAAAATGAGTCTAGAAAGTAATAAATGAAGACATGTAGTACTATGTTATCACATATATGACACTACACACTATGAAGGTACTAGTAACAAAGACTAGTAACTAGTCTATGTTACTCTCCACTATGACCGGCCAAAAGTCGAGGCGCTGGTACCAACGAGGGCCTGGTTGTGTCTATACTTGGACAACTCACCCAACTGCATGCGCACTAGGTAGACGAAGCTCGTGTCGTGTTGGTGCCTTGTGCGGCCCGCACATTAACCAAAACCTCGCGCCTCCATCTTAGCCTCCGTGGTTTAAACATCTCAATCTCAAGGCCAAGGAGCAATGTGAAACCTATGATAGAGCCAATAGGATGGTTGAGAACACTATAATTCGTAGCTATAGATGCGTGTGTGAGAGAGGACGAGTGCGTGGGTGCACCTCTTCTCTTCCTGTATAACATACTAAACTCAGAGTACAAGTGTATGTGGGTGGCATCGACCTAGGGAGCAGTGATGGTGCGTGCGAGAAGTCCCGAGAGATAGGTGTAATGCGTCTTAATAAAAGACTAGTCTATAGCTCGCCACGAGGCTATTCCTGTCGAACGCCAAGGGTAAGATATGTATCCGACGGTGCAGTTTTTGCACATACACAGCAGTAGAAAAGAACTAGTACCATGGCATATGCTACACCATGACCGAGAACACGTGCCCATGTTACGCCATCCGGGAATAGTGCCGCACTTCGAAACTAGAACTGTTAATAAATTTTGAGCGTGTCTCGTCACATTCCAAATTACTACTACTACCACGCTATATTTAATTGCAAACCTGTTCATACCGATCACAACCTAAACGGTTTCCCACTTAGGAGCGTATTAGTAGTACTCGGTTATAAATACTACTATGCCAAGATGACTACACATTCCTCCTGAACTCCTCATCCACAAAAAACAATCAAGTCAATCAAGCCATGGCCAGCGTGAGTTCTGGGTTGAGAGATTTCCACTAGGGAGAGGCGAGCATGGAAGAGGAAGCACGAGAGATGTCCCGCCTCGCTGCGAAAGCAGCCGACATGTCCAGCCGCGCAGCAGTAGCAGCATAGAGGTCCCGCCGCACCGCCAAAGCAGGACGGAGGTCCCGCCACGCTATCGATGTAGCAAATTGGTCCGGCCATGCCACGGAAGCGGCAGAGATGTCCCGCCGAAGCAACACGGAGGTCCCACCGCACCGCTGTGGCCTGGGAAAATTTCTCCTGGGCAGGCGAGGACTCTTACAGGCACTTGCATGCGATGGTCCATAGCCAGATGGATCAGAACTCCGGCACGGCGAGGTTGCAGGACGAGGGTACCGGCATCGTCCGACAACTAGGGGAGGGCAATGCGAAGCTCCGGGGCGAGTGCGACCTGCTGAGGGTGAAGATCGCCGGAAGGGCGAAGCAGGAGGAGGAGACTGCTGCCTTGTTGCAGAGGATGGGCATCATCGTCAAGAAACTTATGGACGAGAATGCCTGTGGCACCCCGGCTCAGAGAAACTGGAACGCCTCGTATTCCAGCCCAGGGATCGAGGAGAAGTCTTCTGGAATACGACACTGCTTAGCATAGAACAAACTAGCTCTTTATTGCAAGCTATATTGGGTATAACGGGGTTACATCGGCACGGCAACACTACGCCTGCCACGGTTGCTCTATGCAAGCAACATAACAACTCGACACAGCGGAATGACTACTGGTAGCGGAATAACAACAACGGTGGTGAACTCCACTCCGCAGGGACTCTAGCTGGAACGCTTATCCTAGCTCACAAACAAGGGATCCACGACAAACAAGCAATCAAATCCAGCATGACCAGCAAACTAGCATGACACGCCAGGTCAGTACATTGAATGTACTTGCAAGCTCATAGCAACCAAAGCAATCAAGACAAATAATAGCATGGCAATTACATGTTAACCAGGTTTAACATGATACTATCAGATCAATCATAGCATGAACAAGATGATACAGCTAGAACAATACGAGCATGGCATAAACATATGAACATGATGAGACTCGCATGCAACTTAATGAAACTATCATGCACCAACATACTCTGATCGGGTTATCTCATAACCATCACCTGCACAAACTTACCATCACGGACATCACACGATCATCTCAGGATCCAATCAAGCTTGGTATTAACAATACCGTAGTAATCATTCATGACCACAAGGAGCTTGACCTTTACCCTTGACTCTCACATAACACCACAAGTATCCAACAAGTCGACATTCACGATACCACAGTGATCCTCTTACGATCACATAAGTATCAACCAACTTCTTTTATCATCCAACCAGGGTTATTATTAAGCAAATTATTATTATTACTGTTGACCCATAGTGTGACCAACTACGAACTAGGCCCATATCCATGGGCACGGCTATCGATAGATTAAACATACACACTCTGTAGAGGTTAGCACACTATACCCACATCATGGAACCCTGGCCTCGCACCCCGTTTGGGTGGACCAAAGCGTTCCGACAAAATCGTCCTACTGCCATTACACCCTCCCAGCCACTCCGCCCAACTCACCTTTAGGCTAAATCCTGGGTGGCCCTGTGCCTACCAAAGGCACCAACAGCCACCGTCATGGCAAAACGGTCCCAAACGGGGACAAGGATCCGTACTCAACAACGGGCACACAAGGCTTATGTCGTCCTACCTGATCAAGGCACACAAGGCATGACAATAGACCCAGTTTGGACCCCCCCATAGGGTAAGCATGCTTGCACTGGTCAGATCGATATGGTGGCACCATGACTCAGCCAACAGTTGTTCAAGTTCAATTTAATCCGGTTAAACTTGAATGCAATGTGCTAAGCCATAATAAAATAACATGATGCAACTACAATGCATGCACGTGATATCAAAATAAGCATGGAGGTGCAACATAATCAACAAGCATAACAACAACATTTAATCATTTATCCAGATGAGCATGGCATACTGACGAGCATGAATATCACAACTAGAACACTACTCATAGCATAACATGACCACTAGCGTCAGCAATAAATACCATGCAATAACATAACGATAAACTACCATGCAAGCATTTAATCAATTGGATGCAAAGAAACATGCATAACGGCGGTACTTGAAACAGATGATAGTCATGCATTGAAGACCATCACCAACATTTACTACTACCAAACATTGCCAATATTAAAGTAATACTAGCATGAAGAACATAATAACAGAGTGCAAGAAAACATAGCAAGACGACAAACACTGATCCATAAGCATAACCGAAATACCGACAGGAGTAGCAAAACAATCAAAGAGTTATTAAAGATTCAAGTTGGAAACCAATGCTTCTGCATGGCTATCATGCAAATGGTGGTTGTGGCTTGCCTAGTTATGAAGAAGGCTCCGGGGAGAAGTGCGGAAAGATCACGGAAGGAATCGCCGGAAAGGGTTCGCTCTTGGAGGGGGGTGATTAGGGGCAAGGGCAAAATGGTCATTTTCAGAATGCTTGCACATGGCAAAAATGATACCAAAAGTTTGGGCTTGAAGAGACGAAGACGTGGGTGTTGGATTCACCTCAATCAGAGTTACGGTTGCGGAGATATGAGGTGTAGAAGATCAGGGGCTTTTCTGTAAAAATACTATTCATAGCCGGGTCCCTGAGTGGATAAGACAGAGGTGCAAAATTAGAAATACATTTCCTGACTAAGAAAACGTATCCTAGGCTGAAACAGAGAGAAAATACGCTTTTAGAATAACGAAAACGTACTTTGAGCTGAAGCAGAGGGAAAACACGCTTTCTGAAAATGAAAATGCACTGCGAGGATTACGCTTTACCCACGCGTAAGCGCACTTCATGCGAAGACGCCTCCACTTGCCATGCTGGCAAGGGCGGGGCCGGGCTCTGTGCGGCTTATAGGTGGGTCCCGTGCCTGGACCTATCTCCTTCCGTGCGTCCTTCTTCTTCCCCCGACGCGGCGTAGTACAGAGGGAGAGGTCGCCGGCCCATGCAGGATTCCAGCCAACTCCGGCCACCATTTGGGATGCCACGGCCACTGAAGAACTCAGGAGGCTGCTGCGCATCCATTCCAGGGTCGCTCGAATGCCAAGGAGGACCTGAGTGGCGAGGGCCTGGACTCTGGCGGAGATGGCTTCAGGTGGGGGTTGGGCATCGCGACCAGGGGCTACCATAGGAGGAGGAAAACGGTGAGGAGGGGCTCCGAGGCTTGGGAAACTAGCTAGGGAGGGGTCTGGGAGTGATGTGAGGCCGCTGGTGAGGTCGGGGCCCCTCGGGGTGGGCTTATATAGCTGGGGCAGCGAGGGGGTGAGGTGGCACGTGCGCGGCTACGTGTCCGCGCTCCGGCGATGGGCACGCGTGGCCAAGGGACACGGGGAGGGGCAGCAAGACAACGAGGGGAGAAGCGGACGAGCGCCAGGGGTCACGGAGACGAGCGGAGCTCGAGGACAAGAGAGGAAGAAGCCAACAGAGGAGAAGACGATGGTCGGGTACAGCGCGGAGGGGCTCCGGGGCTCGGGTAGACTAGCTAGGGAGGTGTCTGGGAGTGAGGTGAGGCCGCTGGTGAGGTCAGGGCACCTTGGGGTGGGCTTATATAGCTGGGGTAGTGAGGGGGTGAGGTGGCACGCGCATGGTTACGTGTCCTCGCTCCGGCGATGGGCACGCGCGGCCAAGGGTCATGGGGAGGGGCAGCAAGATGATGAGGGGAGACGCGGACGAGCGCCAGGGGTCACGGAGATGAGCAGAGCTCGGGGACAAGGGAGGAAGAAGCCAATAGAGGAGAAGTCAACGGTCGGCTACAGCACGCGCACTGTGCGGCGAAGGGGACGGCTCACCGGAGAAGAAGACGGAGGAGGCAAAGGCTCCAAAGGGACGGCGACAATGCGTGCTAGCTGTTAGACACGCTCACGCGCGCGAAGACGATGAGAGGAGGAGGGGCCCGAAGCAAAACGACGCTCTGGACATGACCATTGCCGCCAGAGCGCATGCCAATGACGCGGTCACCACTGTGACCGGCAAGGAGTGGACGCGAGAGGCTGCAGCGAGCTGTCTAATGACTAGTCCCTGCATAATAGAGGCCGAGGGAGTTGATGGATCAAGAGAAGGAGCCAAGGAGAGGAGTGTGTGATCGTCTGAAGTTTGTTGTTGCAAACTTGATCATGAAACGATGATCAACTGAGGTGAGATTAGAGCCAAATGAGATGTCTGGGAGGTTTAAGATAGGAAAGACTACGATCCTGGAGAGTTTTAGGGGAAATGGACCAAGATAAATCATAGTTGCTTCACAACTGAATATTTGGTCCAGAATCAAGATCATGATGGTGCACTCAGATGGAGAAGCCACATGAGCTGAAATTTGGCAAGGCAGGGTGATTTGGGCATATGAGAGTGCTGTAAAAATTTCATGCTATTTGGCCTAACCAAAATGGTACTTCCTTCATACAACACCTCTTTGGACAGAATTTTAGGAAAATTCCTAAGGGAAAATTGCTAAACAAAATATGCCCAAATTTGGGGGAGATAGGTTAAATGGGTAGGAGAAGGCCTAGGAACATTTTCAGACATAATGGAGGAAGATAAAATATACTTGCTTCATTAACTGAAGATTTGGATAGAACCAAAGAATTGATGCTCAGCTCACATGGTTGCATTGCATGATCTCAAATCTTGTGGAGTGCTTTTATTTGATGATATGAAAGAGCACGCAAAAATTCAACTCAATTAGATTAACCTAGCTAGTACTTCCTTCACAACAAATTCCCTAAGACAAGAACTTTGAAAAATTGCTCAGGAATATTTACTAAGCAAATTAAGTTGAAATTTATCATGAGGCAATTATTTGGACATGAAAATATGTCCAAGAAGTTTGGAGTCTATTGGGCAAAGATATATGGCACTTTCTTCACAATCTACCATTCATGACAGAATAGGAAATGAATTATTTGACGGTGATGGGAAACATGGCCAATGAAATATTTTGCCACATTTGAGGAAGATATGACCCAAACAATTTATGAGAATTATTTGGGAATTTTAGGAGTGATAGAAATATAGGTTGCTTCACAACCTAGGGCAATTAGGGTCATTACTTTAATAGAAGATGAATATTCCCAATAAAAAGAATATTGGGATTTGGGCTAGGATGAAAATGGAAAGGTCTAGGGAAGGATTTGAGGTTGACAAGCCACTCTGGAAGCAAATAAGAGGTCATCTTCTTCCGTTTCCAGACCACAAAGCAACGGAAAAAGAAAACTCAAGCAAAAATAATAGAAAAACAAAACAAAAAAGAAAGGGTCAAAAATCAGGATGTGACAATGCCATGCTCTGCATCGAGCGCAACAAGCTGGTGGAGGAATCCATGGATGCTGCCAAGCAGCGTATTAAGGACATGAAACTGATGAAAGAGATCATCGCTCGCCGTGAGAACTAGTCTCCACGACCTGCAACGCATAAAGAAAGTAGAGATCAATGAGCCAGATGGTTGTATGTGTCTTCCTTCTTCTTTTGCCCTTGTGTATTTTGGGCGCAGTCGCATGTGGATTTTTTAATTATCTTCCTAATTATGTAAGTCAATTATTATCCACTCTCGTCGTCCTTATATATATATATATTCATCATTCTTGCTATAAGTCGCACTAGATGCTATATAGGTCCGTCGGATCTTACATCAAGATCCGTGCAAAATTTTCTTTTCAGATTTTCTTTTCTCTCTCTTAAATCTCTGTCGAGTGAGACATTGCCACGCCATTAAACAGAGGCTCGGGTGCCATTAATGGAGACCTTGGGAGAGAGGTGGACGGCAGATGGAGCTCAAAGGGCTCTCCTCCTGATAAGCACGCGCAGGGGTCTGATCGCACGCCTCCCATACTCAAATAACTACCCTGCACGGCGCCTCCTAGCTAATAAAAAAGGGGATGTGTGGCGGCACGTAAATGGTAAATAAAATGCCCATGATTTCAATAATACTTGTGTTTCCGATTGTAACGTGACAGCACTTGTTCCAAAATGACTTTGTTGATTGTTAATGTGTGCGCCTTCGCAAATCGGACAGCAAAATTACCACAGCATGTTGGTGCCATGTCATGACACCAAGCAAGTTTCATGATTTTCATGCATGTCTTGGATTTACAGGAATTAAAAAAACAAGTTTCTCAATGTTTCCAGCCGAGCAACGATGCCTAGATGTTTGAATTTCATTCCCATTTCTTGCATGGGACCTACAAATTTACCCGAGGACACACATGTGATTTTTCAACCAGCTTTGGTTCACTAGAGCATGTGCTTGTATTTCAATTTGAATTATGCACACAAAGGTGACACGTTCCCTCTTAGAACCACGAGCCTTCTTGAGAGAAGCTCCGGTTTGCAAGAAACTTATACCAAAACATGTTCCTATTCTGCCAATTTTTTTACCACAGCATGGTAGTACCATGACATGACACCATGCCAAGTTTCATGATTTTCAGGCGTGTTTTGGATTTACAAGAATTTTAAAACCAAGCTTCTCAATGTTCTCGGCCGAGCCACGATGCCCACATGTTTGAATTTCATTCCCATTTCTTGCATGGGACCTAGAAATTTACCTGAGGACACACATGTGATTTTCAACCAACATTGGTGCACGGGAGCATGTGCTTGTATTTCAAATTTGAATTATGCACATTAAATGACCAGAAACACAATTAATGTATAAAAAAGGACAAACGAACCCGAAATAATTCCAAAATTTAATAGGGCACTCATGTAGTTCTATGTTGCCTTTGTAAAGAAACTCAAGGGGGCAGAGTATATTGTTTCGCACTCAAAGGTGACACGTTTCCTCTTAGAACCACGAGCCTTCTTGAGAGAAGCTCCGGTTTGCAAGAAGCTTATACCAAAATTTGTTCCTATTCGGCCATTTTTTTACCAGGGTATGGTAGTACCATGACATGACACCATGCCAAGTTTCATGATTTTTAGGTGTGTTTTGGATTTACAAGAATTTTAAAACCAAGTTTCTCAATGTTCACGGCCGAGCCACGATTCCCAGATGTTTGAATTTCATTCCCATTTCTTGCATGGGACCTAGAAATTCACCCTAGGACACACATGTGATTTTTCAACCAACTTTGGTGCACGGGAGCATGTGTTTGTACTTCAAATTTGAATTATGCACATTAAATGACCAGAAACTCAATTAATGTATAAAAAGGCCAAACGAACCCGGAATAATTCCAAAATTTAACAGGGCACTCATGTAGTTCTATGTTGCCTCTGTAAAGAAACTTAAGGGGAGGGCAGCGTATATCGTTTCACACTCAAAGGTGACACATTCCCTCTCAGAACCATGAGCCTTCTTGAGAGAAGCTCCGGTTTGCAAGAAGCTTATACCAAATCTTGTTCCAAACTGGCCCAAAATTTTACCATGGCATGTTAGTGCCATGACATGACACCATGCCAAGTTTCATGATTTCCAGGAGAGTTTTGGATTTACATGAATTTAAAAACCAAGTTTCTCGATGTTCTCGGCCGAGTCACGACGCCCAGATGTTTGAATTTCAATCCCATTTCTTGCATGGGACCTAGAAATTCACCCAACGACACACATGTTATTTTCCAACCAACTTTGGTGCAGCGGAACATGTGCTTGCATTTTAAATTTGGATTATGCACATTAAATGTCCATAAACTCAATTAATGTATAAAAAGGCCAAATGAACCTGGGATAATGCCAAAATTTAACACGACACACATATAGTTCTATGTTGCCTCGGTAAAGAAAATCTGGGGGAGGCAGCATATATTGTTTCGCACACACAGGTGACATGTTCCCTCTCGGAACCATGAGGCTTGTTGAGAGAATCTACGGCTTAGCAAGAAGCTTACAACAAAACTAGATCCAATTCTACCAAGAATTATATACATATGAAAACAGGGTTAAGATTACCCCAAACATCTCGCCAACTAGACCAATGTACTCTGATTTGAATTCAACATAAAATGAATACAAATATTTGAATTGGAGATCGTATGTTACGTGTAGTATATAGTGAAATATGATTACTGCTATATTCATGTTTTTTGTTATCAAGGTAATATTTAAACGATTGTATAACTTGACAACAATTGTATCCAAATAAGGAAAATTGATTCAAATTTAGTTCATATGGTAGACGACAATATATGTGTTCATAGGGTGGAATAAAATGTTCATATATGAGGGAAGATCAAAATGTAGGACTACATCCATTATAAACCGCAAGGACACCTAACAATATATTCGAATTCAACATAACGTGGATTCAAAAATTGAAATTCGAGATCCTGACATTTGTAATCATATAAAAAGGGACATGAGTCTTTCTTTTGGTATTGTACAAGGTAATCTTGTTCTCCCGATTTTTTATTACATTTTTCTTGTAGTTTTTTCAATGACATTTATAGCAATATGGTAAAAGCGGACATGACTCTCTTGTGTCTTGTATGAATTGTTTTTTTGTACATGCTAGGTTTGTTCTGCCGAACAAGGAATCTGCGCCTTGTTATCCCGAAATTTTAACCTCGAGTATGTTTTGTCTCATCTTCTTTGAAACTCCCGCCTCTTCAACCCGTGCCGCGCCTTGTTATCCCGAAATTTCGACGCGCGCGAAAACTCACTCCTCATCCGAAATCGGCCCCGCAGCCCAGACACGCGAAATCCCCCTTTTAGCCCTCAACAGGAAATGTTGGCTCGATGTCGCGGTGTCAAAACCGGTGGGGGTACGCTGGTAACTTACCCTACATTTCGGACAAGCGCGTCCCTAAGCCATGGCTCCCCTACCTTCCCCTTCTCCCCCCATTCATACACCAAGGCCGCCAAAACCCACGAAACCCCAGGCTCCTCGGTCGGCCTGTCGACCACCGCCGAGCCAGAGACTCTTCCCCGACGACATCGTCCACTGCAACAGCTCGCCGTCCCTCATCCACCGCACTGGATGAGGATCCATCGTCGATCTCGTCATCCTGCCGGATCAGCCACCCCGTCCTCCACCTCCAAGGAGCTGCCTCGATGTTTGCCTCGTCTATCACGCCACCTCCATCCCCACAGCACCGTCTTGACCTGCCCCACCGGAACTGCAACACCCTCACCAATTCCTCCGATGAAGTTGAGGCCAACTCGGTGCCACCAAGGACGTTCTGCACTCACCGCTGCATTTTATCTTTTATTCGATCTCATGAGGCTGCCGGTGCTCGATACCGAGCAGCCATGGCGGGTCTCCATCGATGGCGCTATTGCCGTCCACTTCATCCATGATGTCTCTCCCCCATGTCGTTGCTTCCTCAGCGGCCACTTCGTGTTGCTGCTCTGCTCTGCTATTGTTGTCGGTCACACTGCTGCTCCGCTCTTGCTCTTGTTCGTGCTGCTGCTCTGCTCTTGCTCTCGCTCGCGCTGCTGCTACTCCTGCGCGACCTCTGGCAGCTACAAGAGTTGTTGCTTTAGCTCTCGCTCGTGGTTCTGCTGCACGACTTGCTCTCTGCTAGTGCGTTCCCTTCTCAAGCGTCTGCTGATTAAGATCACTGTTTTTTTTTGCTACTATTGCTCGAACGCCCTAAACATCTATTGCAATGCTGTTCTACTAGTTTAATCAGTTTTGACAGTAAAATTCAGTTTCGACCGTAAAGTTCAGTTTCTTCAGTTAAGTTCAGAGTAAACAATATTTACGGCATCTGTCGGAGCGGCCGTGGCGCAGCTGATGTGTTTTACATCTAGAACTTTTTGGTGATGATTTTACATCATCAATTGCAGATGGTATTAGAGTCCCACTTCAAATTAACATTGTCTATCTTGTCCTACTTCAGCCTCGACGTCGTACACCTCACCGGAGCTGCTCCAATGACGGAACCATCCATCACAGCGGAGCAGTACCCTCGGTGCCGTTTCCAGAGGCCTCAGATCTTCTTCCCCGCCTCCGACAGTCACACTAGCATCACCACCCTCCACGTTCAACCCAATGATGCTGAGGTCGACAAGGCTATGCCAAAGAGGTTGTACATACACTCGTCACATCACGTTGTTACTGTGCATTCATGTCGATCCCTCAGGGATCCTTTGCTATGGAACTAGTATGGTAATACTATTTGTGCATTTGGTTAGGAGTGGAGCAAAGAAAAAATGGTGGCCTTTTTTCCTTTGGTGTCTCTTTCAAAGAAAAATGGTAGGAATTTTAATATCCAGTTGGACGTCCTTTTCAAATTAATATGCATGAAGAACATGATTAATTGCATTACTAGCATAATAAGATTCTTATTTTTTTCATTTTCACGTGGTTTGACTTTAATTTGACCATGTTTCTCCATTCGTGTGTTCTTCCAATCCATGTGAACCAAACACCGAGGTTCACAGAAATCCTATGTTTCCAACTGCTGTGTTTTGCACATGCATTCCTATCCTATTCCTGTGTTTTTCCTGTCCCTGCATTTATAGAATCTGGCAATTCTAAGGAGCCCTTATAGATTTACTTCATTTTCAGATATGCGTCAAAGAGAACTCTGTGTGTTATGTCCTGCTCATGTCGTGCCGTCATCCAACCCACCTGAGGTGCACCCTGGACAGAAGCATTCACTACAGCAGAGATTCCCCCTGCAAACTTTCTTTCGCCGCCTCAGATCATCTTCCCCGTTGCCGGCAGCCACGCCAACTGCATTACCATCATCGACTGAGCAGATGAACTTGAGAACTACACAGTTCCGTAAGAGAGGTCGCAGCTTTCTGTGTTTGCTTACGTTATACATCAGTTATTATTACCTGCTACTTTATAGTTCAAACATGAGTTTTAAAATGCCCGTGGGTCTCATATCGAGGCTGCAACAAATAGTATCTGTCTACTATCTTGTTCATCTGGGGTCTTCTGTGTGGTTCATGTTGAGTGGGAAACAAACAGTAGATGATCCATTGTCTAACTTTTGAAACTGAAGCTATAATCTACCTGCTATCATTAGTTTTGGATCTATCCACTTGTTTGCTACCATCAGTCTTGATTTCTGCATGCACCCCTTAGGCCTTACAAAATCTAACTAATTTTTTATTATGCATGTCAGTTATTGTACACAATCATACAGAACATGTAGAGAAAAAGAGAAGACCATTGCGTGGGAATACAATGTCATGCAGACGCCGCTCCATGGTGGGCGTAGTGCCCCCCTCCCGCCATTCCAGATTGTATTCCAGAGGAAGATAACTGTTCAGATGGGGATTCAGTGGGAGTCGACCACTCCTATTTACCACCTGAGGTGTTTGCTCTAACCTAGCATGTTGATGTTGGTCATATCATGCATATGGCACCTCGCATTGCTTACATTATTCATCTTATATGTCATCAGCTTAGTTTAGATTTTCTTTGTGTGAATGCCACCTCTTTGGTTTCTATATCATACTTCCACCGTTCCTAAATATTTGTCTTTTTAGAGATTTCAACAAGTGACTACATACAAAGCAAAATGAGTGAGTCTACATTCAAAATATGTCTATATACATCCGTATGTAGTAGTCCATTTGAAATCTCTAAAAAGACAAATATTTTGGAATGGAGGGAGTATATGGGAATTATGCAATGCCATGTTTTCAGCCAGTTATCATATATGTGAATTATGCACCGCCATGTAGCCAGGCATCATATATGTGAATTATCTCATGCCATCTTTTTTTATTACGTATTCCATTTGTCGACAATCTATTTACATGAAACTACTCTTCATGTGTATCAGCCGTTTGAGACGGTTATGGAAAAATCAGGAGTGAAAACAAGGTCATCAGAGCAGGCAATGGTACCTGTTGAGGCATATATCTCAGTAGTTACAGGGAGCTCCTTAGAGGAGGATTCAGATACAGATGACCAGTCCTATATCCCACCTGAGGTGTATGCTCTAAGTTGCAATGTTTATATTTCTCATATCATGCATATGGTGTCTTGCATTGCTTAGTTTAGACATCATATGCACAATATTGAATTCCATCTTCTTAGTTTAGAGATCATACATGCGAGTGCCAGCTGCTTAGTATATGAATCAATTATGTCAATTATATCATGCCATCCTGTATACTTAGACAACATTTATGTGAATTATTTCATCCCAACCTATTTTAGAAAGACATCATATAGTTTTGTCATGTCGTCCTGTTTAGATACTCATCATATGTTGAATTATGCCATTATATCCTGTTAAGTTATCCATCATATATCTGAAACTATGTCATGCTATCCAGTTTAGTTATGCATCATATATGTGAAATTGTGTCATATTGTCCTGTTTGCTTAGACATCATATATGTGAATCTGTCTATCATACAATGTTTGTACGTTCAATTTCTTTTATTGTTTATCATCCATTTGAATTGGAGGGGGTGATGGCAGTATATAAGGGAGCAAAAACCCGTTCTTCAGAGAAGACAGTGCTACCCGTCGATGCAAATAGAACCATGGTTGTACTGGCCCACAAACTTGCCACACCACACATAATCGAGACTCTTCCGGATTGCAAACTTAGACCGTTGGGCAGAGAACCGGCTACAACCCATCTAACCCCAACCCCAACGGATAGTAACCCACTTCTAGTTGATAAAGCACCATGTCCACCATAGAGTATCCCGACACGAGCAGTTTGTAAAGCAACTGCAGTGCCCAAAGCACGAAGACCACCACAACGAACCCAAACTCCATGTTTAAAGCAGAAGAGCAACTGTTCTCAGGTCAGATTCCATAGCTATGGTCCATACTCCTTTGTTGTTACATCACTTTATTTACTCATACCAACTACTTTCGAATATGAAGGATCCAATTGATACTCCAATGGCGCAACATGTATGTTTTAAACCTATTTCTTTAACTGGATTGCTGTTCTAACTTCTTGCTCTATGTTGATTTCGGTTTCAGTTGTATAAATAGTTATATTCTCATGTGATGCACATTACAAGTGTTGCCAATGTTGTGTAGTTTCTCACACTTATATTCTGTCTATGCTATTGTGTCTTCAAAATATATGAGTTGAACTATGTCTCTATCTTGATTTGGCAACATAAACTAGAATGATATGGATAATACAGTGACCATAGTACATAGATATATGTTTGTTTCATGTTGTTATCCTGTCCACCTTACTACCGAACCGGTTTACCAAAGTGAGTTTGGTATACTACATGCTAAACCTGTGATGTGTCTACTTGTTTCTCTTGTAGTATGCGAACAGAATATTGGAGAAGAGCACCGCACTATGCAATTGTAGAGAAAGTAATGCAGATAAGGTTTAAGATAGTGAGCCAACCTGTTGGTCTCCAAGAAAGGTGATAAAACGATCTTGTAGACAGTGAGAAAATCCCATAGTCCTATTTTGATGTAGTGTTCGAGTTCCTGGCCAACACCGCTCGCACAAGCTCTTTGACCTCGCTGCCTGAATCAATTCGGCTTCTTCAGTCTCAGCTACAAGCTAAAAGGCATCAATCAACTGTGCTGTGGCAAGAGGCCGAAGAACTGAGGAAGTGCCTGCAGAATTCAGATGCATACTTTCTTGTGCAACAACAAGCGCTTGATGATTTAAGCGCCAAACAAAAGAAAGTTAATAAGATTGCTAAGTATGTTGCCAGCATTATAGGTACCCAGCTTATTTTTTCTTGAGCTCTGATAGAGGCTAAGGTGTCTCGATGTTTCGATGAGATGGTGGCTATCGTTTTCTGTGGGAGTCGACCTTGACGATCCGACTACGAACGTGCGAGACGTCGCGCCTTAGCAATCGCTAAACCAACTTCCGAGGGTTATTGACCACGCCGGAGCACGATCAACCTGACCACGAGGGTTTGTTTCCTGCGAGCAAACGAAGAACAAGCAAGAAACTGAGATTGCAATCGGGTTATTGCGAATATAAGATGAAAGCTTTATTGATCAAGGTGGGGTTCTGTGACGTCTTGGTCTGGTCGTTGGACACAAACGAAGTACGCGAAGTTGCAGCTATGGTGAACTTTTAATCTAAACAAAACCCAAAGTCTAAACGACGCCCTAAGGGCTGTATATATGGAGGAAGAGGGGGGAATTTCGTGGCCCTTGAGGGTGGGGTCCGAAACCAACCCTAACTCTTGTTTCCCCACACATACGGACTCTAAAAATAGCCTATACTTAAGTATTTCGAAATTACATGGGCCTGGCCCATTATTAAGGTGACGCAGCACCTAGAATAGCCTATGGACGAATATTATGAAGTGGCATCTTGTATATTTCGTCCAAGGCTTCATGCACTCCTTATGGCGGCTTCAAAGTCCTGAAATCATCACTTGTAACTCCGTTCTTGATCCCCTTGCGCATGCCATCAATTCCATGCGTGTTCTTGCTCCAATGTTCATCCTTCTCCAAGCTAGGCCCTTCATTTGTAAGCAAAACAAATGTATCCAATTTAGGCAGCATCATAATCTCATGAGCATTAGAATCATTACCAAGAAACGAAAGTACCTGGTAATTTAATTGGCATGCGCGAGCTCTAGTAATTGGTCTAGTATATGTAACAGTAGGGGCTGTGGGTATAACAATGGTATTGATGTCCTCATCATCCTCCCCTTCTTGAAATGAAGTCGTCGTCGACGGAAGCGCATCTTCCTCACCCAAATAAGGCTTCAAATCTGCAATGTTAAAAGTGGGACTAACCCCAAAATCTACAGGTAGCTCAAGTTTATATGCATTATCATTTATTTTCTCTAACACCTTAAAAGGACCATCAGCACGTGGCATTAGCTTTGATTTGCGCAGATTAGGAAAGCTATCTTTACGCAAATGTAACCAAACAAGATCTCCAGGCGCAAACACAACATGTTTTCTACCCTTATCTCCAGCAAGTCTATATTTAGCATTCATACGCTCAATGTTTTCCTTAGTTAACTCATGCATTTTTAAAATCAATTCAAAACGTTCTTTAGCATCAAAATTAACCTTCTCTGAAGATGGAAGAGGCAACAAATCAATAGGTGCACGAGGTAGGAAACCATACACAATTTCAAAAGGGCACATCTTAGTAGTAGAATGCAATGAGCGATTATAAGCAAATTCAATATGAGGCAAGCATTCTTCCCACATTTTCTTGTTATTCTTCAAAACAGCCCTAAGCATAGTAGACAATGTTCTATTGACTACTTCAGTTTGTCCATCAGTTTGGGGGTGACAAGTAGTACTAAAAAGCAGCTTAGTCCCCAACTTAGCCCATAAACATCTCCAAAAGTGGCTAAGAAATTTAGTATCACGATCTAAAACAATAGTATTTGGCACACCATGTAAGCGAATAATTTCACGAAAGAACAAATCAGCAACATTAACAGCATCATTGCTTTTATGACATGGTATAAAGTGTGCCATTTTCGAGAACCTATCCACGACAACAAATATGCTATCCCTCCCCTTCTTTGTTCGAGGTAAACCTAAAACAAAGTCCATAGATATATCCTCCCAAGGAACACTAGGTACTGGCAAAGGCATATATAAACCATGAGGATTGAGTCGTGACTTAGCTCTTTGACATGTAGTGCAGCGAGCAACAAAACGCTCAACATCCCGTCTCATCTTTGGCCAAAAGAAATGTGTAGCAAGTATATCCTCCGTCTTCTTGATGCCAAAGTGTCCCATTAATCCTCCTCCATGCGCCTCCTGCAACAACAAAAGATGAACGGAGCTAGCTGGAATGCATAGCTTGTTAGCACGAAACACAAATCCATCGTTAAGAACGAACTTGTTCCAAGTTCTCCCTTCCTTACAATTCTGCAATACATCTTTAAATTCAGCATCATGAACATATTGATCTTTGATGGTCTCCAAACCAAATATTTTAAAGTCAAGTTGTGAAAGCATAGTATAACGACGAGACAAGGCATCAACAATAACATTTTCTTTACCCTTCTTGTGTTTAATGACATAAGGGAAAGTCTCAATGAATTCAACCCATTTAGCATGTATACAGTTCAGTTTTGCTTGACTTTTAATGTGTTTCAAAGATTCATGATCAGAATGTATAACAAATTCCTTGGGCCATAAATAATGTTGCCATGTTTCTAAGGTCCGAACAAGAGCATATAATTCTTTATCACAAGTAGAATAGTTCAGACTAGGCCCACTCAATTTTATAGAAAAGTATGCAATAGGTTTTCCATCTTGTAATAACACACCTCCTAATCCAATTCCACTAGCATCACATTCAAGCTCAAAAGTCTTATTGAAATTAGGAAGTTGGAGTAAAGGAGCATGTGTCAACTTATCTTTCAAAGCCGTGAAGGCTTCTTCCAGTGCGGTACCCCAAACAAAAGGCACATCCTTCTTTGTAAGCTCGTTGAGAGGTGCAGCAATGGTGCTGAAATCTCTCACAAAATGCCTATAGAAACCAGCGAGGCCAAGGAAACTCCTCACTTGTGTGACCGTTTTGGGCTGCGGCTAACTCTCAATAGCTTCAATCTTGGCTTTATCAACTTCAATTCGCTGTGGAGTAACAACATAGCCAAGAAAAGATACTCGGTCGGTGCAAAAGGTGCACTTTCCAAGGTTTCCAAACAAACGTGCATCACGTAGAGCAATAAAAACAGCACGTAAATGTTCCAAATGTTCCTCCAAAGATTTGCTATAAATCAATATGTCATCAAAGTAAACTACCACAAATCGTCCAATGAAAGCACGTAAAACTTCGTTCATTAACCTCATGAAAGTACTAGGTGCATTAGTTAACCCAAAAGGCATGACTAACCACTCATATAATCCAAACTTAGTTTTAAATGCTGTTTTCCATTCATCACCCAATTTCATACGAATTTGATGGTATCCACTACGCAAATCAACTTTGGAGAATATTGTAGAGCCACTCAATTCATCAAGCATATCATCTAGCCTAGGAATAGGATGACGATAACGAATAGTAATATTATTAATGCCTCTACAATCAACGCACATACGCGACGTACCATCCTTTTTCGGCACTAAAATGATAGGAACAGCACAAGGACTAAGGGATTCGCGTATATAACCTTTGTCGAGCAGTTCTTGTACTTGACGCATAATCTCCTTAGTCTCCTCTGGATTGGTACGGTATGGTGCACGGTTGGGTAGCGAAGCACTGGGAATTAAGTCAATTTGATGCTCAATCCCTCGAATAGGTGGTAATCCCGGTGGCACGTCTTGTGGAAAGACGTCAGCGAACTCCTGCAAAATGTTAGTGACAGTAGGGGGCAAAGAGGAAGGCATGTCCCCGAATGAAAATAATGCCTCTTTGCACACAAAAGCATAGCAAACAGATTTGCTGAAATCTAGCTCATCAATATCAGATTTGGTGGCAAGTAAACATGCACTTTTCAATTTAATTTCAGAAACAACAGTAGATGGTTTATTATTAGGCTTCATTTGGTGCTCAAATTCTTTTGCCACAATCTGATTTTCACTCTTATTTGTCTCCTGTTTTGCTTTATTAGCTCTATTAATATCATCTTTCAAAATGGAATCAGGAGTCATAGGAAGCAAAGTAATATTTTTATCGTTATGAACAAGAGTATACTGATTGTTTCTACCATGGTGTACAGAATTTTTATCAAATTGCCATGGTCTACCAAGTAATAAGGAACATGCTTGCATAGGTACCACATCACAATCAACATAATCAGCATATGTAGAGATACTAAAATGCACACGAACAGTACGTGTTACCTTAACCTTGCCGCTGTTGTTGAACCATTGGATGTAGTTAGGATGTGGATGTGGTCTTGTGGTGAGAGATAGCTTCTCCACCATCTCCATGCTAGCCAAGTTATTGCAGCTTCCTCCATCTATGATCACACGAACAGAACGTTCCTTCACAACTCCCTTTGTATGGAACAAATTATGCCTCTGATTTTGCTCAGCTTGTGTAACCTGCACACTCAAACACGTTGAGCAACTAAACATTCATACCTGTCAGCATCTTCAGGAGCCATGTATTGCGTCTCATGATCAGAATCGTCTCCACCGTGTTCGTCACGTGTAATAAGAGCCAAAGTCTCCTCATCATAGTCACTAGCGGACTCATACCCACCATCCTCAGTAACAATCATCACACGCTTAGATGGGCATTCTCTCGCATAATGACCCCCACCCTTGCAACGTCGACAAATAATATCATGTGTTTGCCCTGTTGATGCCATGGATGAAGAAGAGCTCTTTGCAGGACCAGAAGGTGTGCTCTTGGCAGATAGTGGTGATTGTGCCTGCTTTATTGTATCACGGTTGGAGGTGGTAGCCGACGGAGGCGCTGGTGTAGCAGAACGTGTGGAAGTAGATGATGCACGTGGTGTCCATGATGAAGGTCGACCTGCAGAAAAGTTAGTCCGCGCCAATGCCTGTCGATCCTGCACTTCACGTTCAGCTTTACAAGCAAGATGGAATAAACGAGTGATATTAGTATACTCCTTATACTCTAGAATCGTCTGAATCTCTCTATTTAATCCACCCATAAAACGTGCAAGCATAGCTTCATTCTCCTCAACAATACCACATCTAATCATGCCAGTTTGTAATTCCTGATAATATTCTTCTACAGAATTTTTTCCCTGTCTTAAGCGCTGCAATTTTTGAAGTAATTCACGTTGATAATATGGTGGAACCCAACGAGTACGCATAGCAGTTTTCAAAGCAGCCCAAGTAGCCGGAATAGGATATAATCTACAATGCTCAGACCACCAAACACATGCAAAACTAGTGAAAGCACAAACAGCAGCAGGAACACGTCTCTCCTCGGGATATTGTAAACATGTAAATCGTTGTTCAGTTTCTAACTCCCAAGTAAGATATATATCAGGAACATATCTACCCTCAAATGGTGGAATATTCAATTTTAGTTTAGGGAGATGGTCATGATCTCGTACCTGAGGGTGAGCCCTACCATTGCCATTATTTGCATGTGGACGACCTGGTGGTTGCTGTGCTGTTGGTGGCACATAGTTCTGATTTTGATCAACCTCATCCTCATAATCTCCCACATAAGCATCCTCCTCCACATCAGCAGTAGGAGCCACAGAAGTATCAACAGCAGCACCAGCAGTTTGGCCCGACTGAAGAGGGACACGGCTCGCTCGGCGGAGGGCTATTTCCCGACGTGGAGGTAGTCGGTGTTGTTGCTTTTGTTGCAGAGGTGCGGCAGGAGCAGCCGGTGGTGGTGGTGGAAAACGCGAAAGCAATTCAGCAAACTTGTTATCGAGCTTTGTTTCAAACGTCTTCTCCATGCCATCTATCTTCTCCATGGCCTCTTCAAATCTGTTTATCACATCTTGCACCTGTCCATTCATCATTTGCTGAAACGTATCATGAAGCTCCTTGTTCGTCAAGTTCTCCCAGTCAGTCTCGTCAGCTTGTGATCCTGGCATGGTTAGCAGCAATAGAAACACACAAGAATATGATCCTACAGACTACTAACAAGTGGTGGTGGTGGCGGGTGTCACAAATCCGTCAAGCAAATCTCAAATTCTTACCAGTTCTTACCCAGCAGCAGGCGGTGATCGGCAACCGTTGTAGTCAAAAACTCTTAAAAGCTTGGATAGAGCGATTGCCAGGGAGAGTCAAACGCACGACGTAGATGTATGTGGAGCTGGGAAGGCTTATAGTATGGTAGCAAAACGGGTCAGCAATAATCAATTCAGAGATGCAAAGTTGAATAAATGCTCAACGACGGTACTGTGCTGGTCCTAGGCTAGACCGTGCTAGAGACGCGAGCCTAGAACACTAACAAAATCACGGCGCTGCACGCAAATAAGGGAAAAGCACACTCTGGAACTTTTTTTTCCTCTTTTTTTTGCGCTCCTTTTTTTTGCGCTCCTCTTTTTTTTTTGCGAAAAATCACTATAATGGCGAGTGTCTCAAAACTCTTCCCTCGTCAAACTGATAGGATGGGCACGAAAAAAAAATTCACTTTTTTTTCCGGAAATCAGGACAGCGGCGACGAAAAAGTGCGACAAAAAATCACTATGATGGCACGTGGCTCAAAAGACTCAGAAAAGCCTAAAAATAGGACAGGGAAAAAAATTGCCCGTGAATTTTTTTTTCGAGACCTACGCAGGCAAGGAAACACGAATCGGAATTTAGATTGATCTCAAGAACAAACCTAATATGAGAAGAACTCGGATTGGTGGTGGATATATGGTTGTGGTATATGGCAGCGGTGGTGGTATATGGTAGCGGTGGTGGTATATGGATACAGATTGGTGGTGGTATATGGATACGAATTGATAGTGGTATATGGATATGGATTCAGAGTGGTGGCGGATAAGCAAAAGTGGTAGATGGGCGATGATGATGGTGCGGCGACGGCATGACAACTTATGACCAAAACTCGAAACTCTAAAAGACTAGACTCTAAGACCAGCCACTTGACACGACGATGCAACCGCAAATTCAACAAAGCAAAAACCCTAAAAAGATTATGCAAAGGCTCAGATTGGTTCGGATATGATGAACTAACCCTAATTTTTTTGTGTGGATTTTTTTTGCCGTGGACTGTAGGTATGAAGAATAGACTCGATCTAATCTACGAAAAACTGTAAAAATCTCACCGAGCAACCTGGAAATCTGATACCACTTGATAGAGGCTAAGGTGTCCCGATGTTTCGATGAGATGGTGGCTATCGTTTTCTGTGGGAGTCGACCTTGACGATCCGACTACGAACGTGCGAGACGTCGAGCCTTAGCAATCGCTAAACCAACTTCCGAGGGTTATTGACCACGCCGGAGCACGATCAACCTGACCACGAGGGTCTGTTTCCTGCGAGCAAATGAAGAACAAGCAAGAAACTGAGATTGCAATCGGGTTATTGCGAATATAAGATGAAAGCTTTATTGATCAAGGTGGGGTTCTGTGACGTCTTGGTCTGGTCGTTGGACACAAACGAAGTACGCGAAGTTGCAGCTATGGCGAACTTTTAATCTAAACAAAACCCAAAGTCTAAACGACGCCCTAAGGGCTGTATATATGGAGGAAGAGGGGGGAATTTCGTGGCCCTTGAGGGTGGGGTCCGAAACCAACCCTAACTCTTGTTTCCCCACACATACGGACTCTAAAAATAGCCTATACTTAAGTATTTCGAAATTACATGGGCCTGGCCCATTATTAAGGTGACGCAGCACCTAGAATAGCCTATGGACGAATATTATGAAGTGGCATCTTGTATATTTCGTCCAAGACTTCATGCACTCCTTATGGCGGCTTCAAAGTCCTGAAATCATCACTTGTAACTCCGTTCTTGATCCCCTTGCGCATGCCATCAACTCCATGCGTGTTCTTGCTCCAATGTTCATCCTTCTCCAAGCTAGGCCCTTCATTTTTAAGCAAAACAAATGTATCCAATTTAGGCAGCATCATAATCTCATGAGCATTAGAATCATTACCAAGAAACGAAAGTACCTGGTAATTTAATTGGCGTGCGCGAGCTCTAGTAATTGGTCCAGTATATGTAACAGTAGGGGCTGTGGGTGTAACAATGGTATTGATGTCCTCATCAAGCTCTTCTGAAGTGGTTTCAGTTCTGGACTTGTTTTGCTGCGGCGTTTATTTGCACTAGTCGCCAACTTTGACGACCAGTGTATGTGATATGCTGCTTTGTTCCCTATATTTGCACTGGTAGCGAACTTTGATGCCAAGTGGATGTAATATGTGTAATACTCGTGATAGCCTAGCGTAAGTTGGTTGCTTATTTAGTTCGTTGTTATCTTGTTTATTTGTTTGCTTGTAGTCAGTGCAGTTCTTTTTCCGCGGTTTGCTAGTGGCCGCAATAACCTATTTTTAAAAACTAGGCCACAATAACCATGGGCTACATATTTACTGTAGTTACCATCGGCCTCTTACGGGCCGTAGAAACAATGGGCCTTCTACGGGCCATAGAAACAATGGGCCTTCTATGGGCCATAGCATCAATGGGCCTTCTACGTGCCGTATGATCGATAGGCCAAACATGGGCCAATACCAGACCACGGTATGGGTCATAAACGGGCTAGATTTGAAATCGTCCGTTCATGGGCCAACAATAACTGGCCGTCTTTAATCGGCCGTGTTGGAAGACGCTATGAAAATGGCCCAACGTATTAATGGGCTGCAAACGGGCCGATTTTAACCGCGGGCTGAATTTGGCCCACAAGCAGAAAAGGCGAATAACGGGCCATAAGTAACCGAATGCTGGAAATGAGCCCAAGAATAAATGGGCCGTGAGAAGGTCGAAAGATAACACAGGTTGGAAATGGCTCAATGAATAATGGGTTGTTAATGGGTATAAAGGGGTACACTATTCATTGCGGGCCAGATTCACCACGGGCCGTTAATGGGCCAAGAGTTACAAATGGCCTCGTATGGGCCGAAAGACATCATGGGCCATACATGGGCCAGAAGTTACAACGGGCTGGAATCATATTGGACGGCCTAGATGAAGCTACTGGGCTTAATTCCGATAGGCCATAATGGGTCGTGAGTTAGCGGGCCGTAAATGGGCTACATAGGAATAGGCTTTCCGTGGGCCAGCCCGTTACCTTTTGACTAAGTCAAACAGGTCGGCCTTTTCATCGGAATGGGCCTCTGTTGGGCCGTGCCATGTGTCGACGTATCATAGGCGCCTCCTGTCCAATGAATGGATGACAGTTGTCCCAACGCTGAGCCACCACGTGTTTCCTCCGACCAATGAGAATTTTACACGTGGAAAATCCTCATTGGTCCGGGCTGTTAGCGGGTTATCGGATCCAAAACCGGACCCAATAGCTTAAGGCGACCCGTTACGGTGGATGCAACATGCCTGTCACCCTTGACGAAAGCACTTCCATGACGCGTGATTTATCCTCATGGAAGTGGACACTTCCGTGATGATAATTTTGGTAATGTCATGGAACACTTCTACGACAGCAGAGGTATGACTATCTTGATTCTGTCATAAAATCGTCACGGATGTACATGCATGACAGAAAACGTGACCTACTGTGACAAACACGTATCATCACAGAAGTGTTTTTTTGTAGTGTGATTAGCAGGGTTTATGTTCATCATAGAAAAAACTCATGGATGAAGGATAAAGGAAATTTGGATTCCCATTCAATCTCGGTGATTTACTATCACACACGACTCATCTCCCTCGCCTCTACGAACCGTGTGCGTTCACTCAGACATGCAAAAGGAAAAGAAAACCCTTGCCCACTTCATCCCCACTCACTCGCCGCGGACTGCTCTGCAACTCTGCACCCTAAGCTCGACGGCTATTGGTGGCGGGCGTAGGCCGCGCTCCAAACGGCACCAGATTTCGCCTCCTCCGCTTTCTGCCACCTATCTGCACCAACATTCTAGACTCTGGTCTACTGGGGTTTTCTGCGGGATTGGGCCAGGATTTTTCTCATGGAGAGGGTAATCAACTTAATTAGCGAAATACTCACTCATCTCTTATCGCAGTCCGTCCGTCGCTGTTAATCAACCGGCGGAAATTGCCGTGGGATCATTTTTGTTCTAGCTGATTCGTAGGTGTTCATTCATGTGTCCATCGTGCGAGCACAAATCGGGCAACTGTGGTCGTGGCCAGTCGGAAACGAAGTTCTATCTCACCATTTCGGATGACTTCAGGGAGCGCTCGGTATGTTCAATCTCAACCTACCACGGTCGGCATGGCCTAAATTTGGGAACATATACCGTTTGTTGCTACATTATCTATATATTTGCATGAAATCTTTGTTACATTATCTATTCTTAATTCTATATTTTTGTATTTTTCTTTCATCTCTCTCTCTCTCTCTCTCTCTCTCTCTCTATATATATATATATATATATATATATATATATATATATATATATATATATATAAGACAAATGTTGCCTACAAGCAGTGGTAGTTACCATCACTTGCATTTTCTATGTTGTATGTAGTATCTATCGAAACCGAGAGTATGTACGTCTAGTATGTAGTATATAATAATGACTAGGTAGTATATATATATATACTAATTTGTAGGTAGTATATACCATGTTTTGAGTATACTATTTTTTACGTACAAAAACTATGGGCTCATATGCATTTTTTTCATGTAACTTGCTTTGAAATATCTTAGATATAATATATCAACATATTTAAAATAATAAAATAGTATATATAGTACCACATGGTAGTATATAAGATATGTGGGGTAACTACCACCGGGTGGTAGGATGGATTTTCCCTATATATATACATAAACACTATTCTAATCACAACATGAACTTCCCGAGTAACGCGCATGACCTTCCCCGAGTACTAGGTTGAACTTCAGCTAAAAGGTGTCCAAATGGGGCTTGCGATATACTGTTGGAAAGCTATGGACATCAGTATCATGACCCAAGTTAAATTTTTGGCAAAATGTAAGCGGTTTAAGAGCAGTTTTGAAAACCGTTTTTTCTTCATACAAAAAACATGAATCGTATTTTCGGTCGCATTTTTAAACCGTTTATCAGAATGAGGCAAATAATATGGCGTTGGAAAACTGCTACAAAACCGCTCCGTCCACATGTTGAAAGTTTTCTCTAATTCCCTATGTTTAAAGAGTAATTCGGAAAATCATAGAATTTCGCAAACGGAACACCCGAGTTTGTATTTTCGATGCCATTTCTAAATGGCTAATCCAATTGAGGCAAATAATGTGGCGTTGGAAAGCTTATGAAAATGTGCTACTTTTTCATGTTAAAAGTTTTTTCTAATTTTTAATGGTTTAAAAGTAATTTAGAAAACGGTACAAGTTCCACCGAGTTCGTATTTTCGAGCTAATTTTTTAACCGTGCGTCCAGATGCAGCAAATGATATGGCGTTGGAAAGCTTGAAGAAATGCGAAACTGTTTTGTAAATATTGTTTCTCCTAATTCATTACGGTTTTATGTCAGTTTTGAAAATTGCTAAAAATGTATTTTTGCCGTAATTTCTGCAAACTTTATCGGAATGAGGCAAATAATATACCGCTGAAAAGCTACGGAAAATTCGGAAATTTTTCATGTTGATGGTTTTCTCTGAATCCTAGTCGTTTTCAAGTAATTTCGAAAACGGTGAGATCATGCATTTTGCCTTTATCGCGAAACAAATTTCTTCAAATATGCACCACGTGAAGAACTTGAACTTCTCAGCGTGTGTGCTTGAACTTCACTCTGTTTTTCACATGTTTTTTTCTCGTGGATCTCCATCCACTGCAAGTAGCTCTCCATCCATTCACCGGAATTGAGCAGGTGATATACCGATGGAAAGCTGTTGTAAACACGGAAGTTTCCCGTGTTGATCATCTTTTCATACTCGTGATGATTTTAAAAGTTTTTCATCTAAAATTCATTCAGCGTAGTAGTTGAACTTCCTGCTGTTTTCATGTTGAACTTCTGTGACGTACTTTTGTTTGTAATTTTCTCATCCATTCATTAGTGTTACACAAATAATATTCCTTTTGCACAAACGTCTCTCACAATAATTTTTTTAACTTTCTCCGACCGAGGACTTGAACTTACACAAATGATATTCCTGTTGTTTTGAGGTAAATTAGAAAATGGCGAGATCATGATTTATGCGTTCATCGCGAACGAAAATGCACTGTGTGAAGTAGTTGAACTTCTGGGGCATGTTTTTTTGAACTTCACTCTGTTTTTGCGTGCTGTTTTTTGACGTGTTGTTTTCTGCACTACGTGAAGTAGTTGAACTTCTGGGACATGTCTGTTTGAACTTCACTCAGTTTCACTTCATTATATTTTTATTATATGAAATACACACCATGTAGTACGTGAACTTCCAATCTTTATCACTCTGAACTTCTCTCTCGTTTGAGAGAATTATTTTAAAACACAAAAAATAACATGTATTTTTTTGTATTTTCAACATCTAAATACACGGTGAAGCTCTCTCGCAAGAATTTTTTAAACTTTTCCTATTCGAGCACTTGAACTTCTAGCAACCATTTTTTCGTATATGAGTTGTTTTTAAAAGTGCAAAAATAGCTTGTGTTTTTTATTTTTTTAACAGGTAAATCCTATGTTTTAATAAACTCTGAACTTCCCTGTTATTTCAATTTGACCTTCACCTTTTCATATTTTGAGTAAAGAATTGTATTCAATTTTTATACGGAAAAAATCAAACATGGAAATACAAGGTGAACCTCTCTCGCAAGAATTTTTGAACTTCTCCGGACAGAGCACTTGAACTTCTTTCAACAAACGTTTTAAGTTTTTATTTTTTATACTTTTATTGTCACCTGAAATGCATTCCTTCCAGTACTCGAACTTCTTGTTGTTTTCACTATGAACTTCTGTCGCTTTTTGTGTATACGTCGAATTACACGCAATTGAAGGTCTGACGTTATTTTTTGCCATTTTAAAACATGTAATTAGAGGTTGGATGTCCCGCAATATAAATTCTGAACCGTGCAAGGTGGTGCATGTAAACTTCTTGCAACAAATCTAAGTTTATTATATACTTTGAACTTCTCTGTTATTTTAATTTCAACTTCTTAGTCATATTCTTAAAAAGGAAATATGTTCTTAAATACGCATCAAACTTTTTTTTTGTAAATTGAACTTCATATTTTATTTTATTTTTCTTAGAAACGATAGTAATTTGAGTTTCCCGTATACATCAAACTACTCCTCTTTTTTAATTTGAACTTCATCATTTTTATTCTTTAGTAACAAGGAAAAATCTGAGTTTTTTATAAATATCGAACTTCTCTATTTTCGTAATCTGGACTTCTTGATTTATTTCCTTGTAGTAACGGAAAAATCCTAGTTTTCTAATAAATATTGAAACGACCTGTTATTTAAATATGAACTTCTAGAGTTTTTTTGTAAGAAACGGTGAAAATCCTTTATGAATTTTGTACTGCTCTATTTTAAAAAATTGAAGTTCTTGTGTTTTCATTCCGTAATAATGAGGAAATCTATTTTTTATAACTATCGAATGCTCCGTTTTTTCGATTTTGAACTTCTAGGGTTTTTTAACAGATAAAATCATTTTTGTATAAATTTGTGTTGAGATGCTTTGTTTTTTTGTGTTTCACCTTCTTGGGGTTTGTAATAAACATTGGACTTATTTGTCTTAAAAATTTAGAAATCTAAGTTTTTCTAGAAACGGGGAAATCCAAGTTTTTGTATAATTTTTGAAATGATCACTAATTCAAATTTGAACTTCTTGATTATTTTAGAAATGAGGAAAATCCATTTTCCAAAGATAGGAAATCCATGAGCTTTTTTTTTGTACAAATGTATGTGTCTCTTTTTTGTTTTCTCATTATTGTCGAACTCTCCAATTTATTAAATATCAACTTCAAGAGTTTACATTATTTTAGGCGGTCCTTATTTTTTTCTTCGTATACAAATATCGTGGTGCTTTGTTTTTAAAATTTGAACTTCTTGGTTATATTTCTAGGAACCAAAAAAATCCAATTTTTTGTTACAATTGAACTCCTTTTTTAGTTTAATTAGAACTTCTCGGTTTAAGAGGAAATGGAATGCTCTGTTATTCTAATTTTTATAAATTTCGAACTTCTCTGTTATTTTATTTTGAACTTCTTACTTTTATTTTTAGAAAAAAAATGTTTTTTTACCTATACATCGAACAATTTTTTCTTGAATATTTTTTTCTAGAAACAAGAACAATGTGTGGTTTTTTGTATGCATAGTGCTCATTCGTTATTTTAATTTGAAATTATTGGTTTTTATTATTTAATGAATGAGGAAAATAAATTTTTTCAAACTTCTTTGTTCTAAAAATTTGAACTTCTTGGTTTTATTCTTTTAATAATGAGAGAAAACTATATTTTTTATTAACATTGTACTACTCCGTTAGTTTCATCCGAACTTCTTGGTTTCTTTTTTCATTCGAACTTCTTGGTTTCTTTTTTAGAAAATGCGTATACTGCATCCCCTTTTTATTTAAAATTTTGTTTTTGCATTCGAGAACATCCTTTATCTTGTTGATGTTTTTGAAGTGAATTTTCTAGGCTTATTTTTTGTTTTTGCTCTTTTTAAATTTGTTTGTCTCTTGAAGTTCTAAAAGAATCGCAAATCTCCCATGTATTCCCTTGTGTGTTTAAATTTTTTTGAACTTGTTGAGATACACATAACAGACTTGACCTTCTCGAACACAATATTTTGACCTTCACAAAAAAAAGTTAAAGCAAATTTTTAGCATAATAGTACAAGCACAACAGAGCATTCATCCAATTTCTATAATTGTCATCTTTGAACTTTCGAAAAAATTGTAGCATAATAACATCTATGTGCAAAACCAACAAAACTGCAGGTGCAAAAAGAGTGGGCTGCAATTGAGTCATTTTACCTACAATTTTTGTTGTGTTTAGCAACAAAGTTTGTTCCTAAAACATCACACCGCCTAGTAGAGAGGAAACATCAATGTACGAAATGCTGGTACCATGATGCTACTAGAAAGAATCAGCAACAAGTTCAAGGCTCAAACAAATTAACTCCCTCACTCATTTCCAGCCAAACCTCAGTACTCCAGTACCTCATATATAATGCCACATAAATCAAAAGAATATAAACGCTCAAGTCAGGAACACTCGACATGTAGCAACATGTTTTTGTTCACCATGAATCGAACAAGTTTTATACATCTACAGAAATAAATTGCATCAACGCCACCATTAAGATTACAAAATATTCATAGCAATCTGGAAAACTACATATGCTGGGGTGGACTTTACATCACCACAACATCTTTGTCTCCTTTGTTGTGAATACATATTTTTTGTTCACATCTTCACAGAACACAAGACCATCTTTCAATAAAATGAGCAAGAACAAGATAATGACTGAGAAAATAAAGAAGAAATTGACCCAAACACATTTCGAACTGTCCCAAAAATGAAGTCAAGACATCATCTTTATTGTGTCCTGCTCGCTCCTTTTCCACAACTCATGTCATCTCATCATGTAATTTAACAAGTGACAAATCACCAACCATATATCTGCAATGCGGATAGTAGAATAGCACTGCCGCTCAGGATGTATCTACATCAGCTGCCTGGTTGCCCACGACCGCGGGGTCGACGACGACGGAATGCAGCGCTCCGCACATCTCTCCGCGACTGGATGCCCACATTTGCATCGTTTTCACAAGGCAAAACAAAGAGTTTGTGATGAGAGCTGCATCGACGAACATAGTTAGGCACTCGCGGCACAATTGAGTTTCAGAGTTTCAGTTAGAGCATCCCTTGTTGTCCGCTAGAGGAGTGTGTAGAGTTTCAGAATTTTTGAGCTTGGTGCCTACTGATTTAGGCTAACCAACCATCTAAGAATTAAGTAAAAGTAGCTAACAGTAGTACCAGTTTGTAGACAAACTATTTTTACTGAGATGAAGGTATATATGGATGGTCTAATTTCAAGGAAAATTCACTAGGTATGAAATAAACAGAAGTTCAGAAGAAGCTGGGTAGAAGTGCAAAACTTGAACAACACTCACCGCTGGAAGATTTTGGAGAAGAATTTCCATTGGAGTGGATGCTGATTTTTTGCTGCAGGGGCCTGGACTCAAAGCTCTAGACTAGGGAGGAGGTTGGAGAAGTTTAGAAGAAGTTAGGGGGCGGGCCGGTCGCCGGAAGGGAATGTGGGGGTGCGCGACTTGGGAGGCGGTCAATCTCATCGCTGTTGAGGGCGTTCCGGCGCCTGGTGTTGACGGGGCCGGCGGTGAAGAGGGCACCAGTGGCGGGGGTCCCGGCCGGTGTGGGAGAGGTGGGGCGGGGCACCGACAGCGGGGAGGTTTGGGCCACGGCACGACACCGGCGACGGAGAGGTTCGGGGCGGCACGACACAGGCGATGGCGAGGTTCGGGGCGGCATGACACCGGTGGCGGGAGGTGTGTGGGTCCAGAGCGGGGCGGGGCATGGACGGTTAGCACAAGGGCAGATCCAATGGGGGAGGTGCCGCCGGAGGCGGATCCAGGGGGAGAAGGTGGGTCCGCGGGAGGATCCCGTGGTAGAAAGCGGCGCAGTGGCCGGATCGGGGACCGGAGATGGTGTGGCGGGCGGATCAAGGGTTGAAGGTGGCGCAACGGCCGGTTTCAGGGCGGGTGCGGCGTGCCTCGATGGTGGAAGCGGGTGGGGGAGAAAAGGGGCTCTGTTTCTTTTTTTAGTACGGGAACATCCCTTCGGCTCCTCTCTCTCTCTCTCTCTCTCTCTCTCTATATATATATATATATATATATATATATATATGGATCTGTTCTATCAGTTACTCCCATATTTGCATCTTGCTCTATTATTTCAATATATCTAATTTACGATCTTAATTTTCATTTCAAGTAGTACATCCCCTGCTTTGCAAGAACATGAGTAGAAGGAAATCTTGGGCTTTACTTTGCTCATGACTCCCGGGATGTCATATTGACAACGTAGCATGGATTTACAATGATGATTAGCATAAAACTTGATAAAGATGGTCACTCCTATTTTAATGTAGACCTTTGGAGAAAAATTTCTAAGTGTTATGAACTGAAAGCTAGCAATAAAATTCTAGTGCATGCACCATAGCCTGGTCTAATTAACATGGATGTTTACTTCCCCAATGTCATCAGCCGATCAAAGCCTGATCGAGGTTAGTGTCCTTCCAAATTTCTCCTTGCTATCATATTACTATTTAAGCAACCAATTGATCACTATTAAAGAAGCAAATTGTGATATCATATTTTGACTCCGTTCCTAGGAAGTAACAAATTCTATTTACCAAGTTATGCACACTATATATTCTTCTGCCATGTTCTGAATAAATAATATCTTTCCACCTTTTAAGCAGGATATGTTGGATGCATAGTGAACGATCTCTATGTTACTAAGCGTACAAAATTTCACTGGAAGAACTTGAAGCATGTAATAAACTATGTTGATAATCTGACAGAGATAGCATAGCGTATGAACACTGGATTTTGGATGGGATTAATTAGACCTATGGTGTACACACTGAACAAGACCAATTGTGTGTACAAAACGCTGGTAAAAAGTCTTATTTTAATGTTGATGCTCATAAACTATATATATCTTCAATGATATGTTACATTTGTTTTTTATTCTACATGTCGACAGAAATTGCCCCCTGTAGCAGTTCCTGGATCGATTTTCCCGGCGTGGTCGAATTACACTTGTGCCTTGATGTAGGGTGGGAACCCTAGGGGCCGGTCTTTCACGAAAGGAGCGGATCCCGTGAAGAACATGAGGAACACGAGGGGAAAACGAGGGAAATCATGAGGGGAAACACAAGAGAACCACTAAAACCAACAAGAAATAGTCACACATATGCCAGATCCGAGTACACATAGAGATCAACGGTCCACGATCAACTAAGGACGATACAAGTAGCACGATCTTCTCCGTAAGGAGGTCTTGAAGTTCTTCCCATTAAGGGGTCTTGAATCCGCTTGGGAGTTCTTCTCCGAAGGATGCACGATCTCCGAGGAGAAGGTAACCATGTGGATGAGCAAAGCTCTCACACAAATATGAGCTAATCCTTTGCTAACCCTAAAACGTAGGTAGGAGGAGAGTATATATAGTCTAGGGGGTGAAAGGGTACATGGGCCTCGGCCCTCTGCTATGCGCGGACAGACGGGGTCGGACGTCCGGGCATCGGGCCGGATATCCGGGCATTCACGAAAGGGCGAATATCCGGGCATTCGAGAAAGGCCGGATGTCCGGTGATAGAGGCGAGGGGGCCGATCTTTCGATGAGATGGTGGCTATCGTTTTGGTCGAAGTCTACTTTGACGATCCGACTACGAACGTACGAGGACGTCGCGCCTTAGCAATCGCTAAACCAACTCCGAGAGGTTATTGACCACACCGGAGCACGATCAACATGACCACGAGGGTCTATTTCCTATAAGCAACGAAGAACAAGCAAGAAATTGAAATTGCAATTTGGATATTGCGAATATAAGAGGAAAGCTTTATTGATGAAGGTGGGGTTCTGTAACGTCTTTGTCTGGTCGTTGAACACAAACGAAGTACGCGAAGTTGCAGCTATGGCGAACTTTTAATCTAAACAAAACCCAAAGTCTAAACGACGCCCTAAGGGTTGTATATATGGAGGAAGAGGGGGGAATTCGTGGCCCTTGGAGGAGGGGTCCGAAACCAACCCTAACTCTTGTTTCCCCACACATACGGACTCTAAAAACAGCCTATACTTAAGTATTTCAAAAATACATGGGCCTGGCCCAATAATAAGGTGACGTAGCACCTAGAATAGCCTTTGGACGAAATTTATGAAGTGGCATCTTGTATATTTCGTCCAAGGCTTCATGCACCCCTTATGGTGCCTTCAAAGTCCCGAAATCATCACTTGTAACTCCGTTCTTGATCCCCTTGTGCATGCCATAATCTCCATGCTTGAACTTGCTCCAAGATTCATCTTTCTTGTCCAAACTAGGCCCTTCATTTGTAAGAAAAACAAATGTATCCAATTTAGGCAGCATCATATTCTCATGAACATTATAATCGTTACCAAGAAACGAAAATACCTGATAATTCAGTTCGATTGCGTGAGCTGTAGTAATTGGTCTAGTATGTATAGCAGCAGGAGTTGTGGGTGTAACAATGGTATTAATGTCCTCATCATCCTCCCCTTCTTGAAATGAAGTCATCCTCGACGAAAGCTCCTCTTCCTCACCCAAATAACGCTTCAAATCTGCAATGTTAAAAGTGGGACTAACAGCAAAATCTGCAGGAAGCTCAAGTTTATATGCATTATCATTTATTTTCTCTAACACCTTCAAAGGACCAGCACGTGGCATTAGCTTTGATCTGCGCAAATTAGGAAATCTATCCTTACACAAATGTAAGCAAACAAGATCTCCAGGTGCAAAAACAACATGTTTTCTACCCTTATCTCCAGCAAGTTTATATTTGGCATTCATACGCTCAATGTTTTCCTTAGTTAACTCATGCATTTTTAAAATCAATTCATCATGTTCTTTAGCATCAAAATTAACCTTCTCCGAAGATGTAAGAGGCAACAAATCAATAGGTGCACGAGGTAGGAAACCATACACAATTTCAAAACGGCACATCTTAGTAGTAGAATGCATTGAACGATTATAAGCAAATTCAATATGAGGCAAGCATTCTTCCCACATTTTCTTATTATTCTGCAAAACAACCCTAAGCATAGTAGACAATGTTCTATTGACTACTTTAGTTTGTCCATCAGTTTGGGGGTGACAAGTAGTACTAAAAAGCAGTTTAGTCCCCAACTTAGCCCATAAACATCTCTGAAAGTGGCTAAACAATTTAGTATCATGATCTGAAACAATAGTATTTGGCACACCATGCAAGGGAATAATTTCATGAAAGAACAAATTAGCAACATTAACAGCATCATCGCTTTTATGACATGGTATAAAGTGTGCCATTTTCGAGAACCTATCCACGACAACAAATATGCTATCCCTACCCTTCTTTGTTCGAGGTAAACCTAAAACAAAGTCCATAGACATATCCTCCCAAGCAACACTAGGTACAGGCAAAGGCATATATAAACCATGAGGATTGAGTCATGACTTAGCTTTTTGACATGTAGTGCAGCGAGCAACAAAACACTCAACATCTCGTCTTATCTTTGGCCAAAAGAAATGTGTAGCAAGTATATCCTCCCTCTTCTTGATGCCAAAGTGTTCCATTAATCCTCCTCCATGCGCCTCCTGCAACAACAAAAGACGAACGGAGCTAGCCGGAACGCATAGTTTGTTAGCACAAAACATAAATCCATCGTTAAGAACGAACTTGTTCCAAGTTCTCCCTTCCTTACAATTCTGCAATACATCTTTAAATTCAGCATCATGCGCATATTGATCTTTGATGGTCTCCAAACCAAATATTTTAAAGTCAAGTTGTGAAAGCATAGTATAACGATGAGACAATGCATCAACAATAACATTTTCTTTACCCTTCTTGTGTTTAATGACATAAGGGAAAGTCTCAATGAATTCAACCCATTTAGCATGTCTATGGTTCTATTTTGCTTGACTTTTAATGTGTTTCAAAGATTCATGATCAGAATGCATAACAAATTCCTTGGGCCATAAATAATGTTGCCATGTTTCTAAGGTCCGAGCAAGAGCATATAATTCTTTATCATAGGTAGAATAGTTCAGACTAGGCCCACTCAATTTTTCAGAAAAGTATGCAACAGGTTTGCCATCTTGTAATAACACACCACCTAATCCAATTCCACTAGCATCACATTCAAGCTCAAAAGTCTTATTAAAATCAGGAAGTTGGAGTAAAGGAGCATGCGTCAACTTATCTTTCAATACCGTGAAGGCTTCTTCCTGTGCGGTACCCCAAACAAAAGGCATATCCTTCTTTGTAAGCTCGTGAGAGGTGCAACAATGGTGCTGAAATATCTCACAAAATGCCTATAGAAACCAGCGAGGCCAAGGAAACTCCTCACTTGTGTGACCGTTTTGGGCTGCGGCCAACTTTAAATAGCTTCAATCTCGGCTTTATCAACTTTGATCAATTCCCTGTGGAGTAACAACATAGCCAAGAAAAGATACTCGGTCGGTGCAAAAGGTTCACTTTCCAAGGTTACCAAACAAACGTGCGTCACGTAGAGCAATAAAAACAGCACGTAAATGTTCCAAACATTCCTCCAAAGATTTGTTATAAATCAAAATGTCATGAAAGTAAACTACCACAAATCGTCCAATGAAAGCACGTAAAACTTCGTTCATTAAGCTCATGAAGGTACTAGGTGCATTAGTTAACCCAAAAGGCATGACTAACCACTCATATAATCCAAACTTAGTTTTAAATGTTGTTCTCCATTCATCTCCCAATTTCATACGAATTTGATGGTATCCACTACGCAAATCAACTTTGGAGAATATTGTAGAGCCACTCAATTCATCAAGCATATCATCTAGCCTAGGAATAGGATGACGATAACGAATTGTAATATTATTAATGCCTCTACAATCAACGCACATATGCGACGTACCATCCCTTTTTGGCACTAAAATGATAGGAACAGCACAAGGAGTAAGGGATTCGCGTATACAAACTTTGTCGAGCAGTTGTTGTACTTGGCGCATAATCTCTTTCGTCTCCTCTGGATTGGTACGGTATGGTGCACGGTTGGGTAATGATGCACCAGGAATTAAGTCAATTTGATGCTCAATCCCTCGAATAGGTGGTAATCCCGGTGGCACGTCTTGTGGAAATACGTCAGTGAACTCCTGCAAAATGTTAGTGACAACCGGAGGCAAAGAGGAAGACACGTCCTCGAATGAAAATAATGCCTATTTGCACACAAAAGCATAGCAAACAGATTTGCTAAAATCTAGATCATCAATATCAGATTTGGTGGCAAGTAAACATGCACTTTTCAATTTAATTTCAGAAACAACACTAGATGGTTTATTATTAGGCTTCATTTGTTGCTCAAATTCTTTTGCCACAATCTGATTTTCACTCTTATTTTTCTCCTGTTTTGCTTTATTAGCTCTATTAATATCATCTTCCAAAATGGAATCAGGAGTCAGAGGAAGCAAAGTAATATTTTTATCCTTATGAACAAGAGTATACTGATTGTTTCTACCATGGTGTACAGAATTTTTATCAAATTTCCATGGTCTACCAAGTAATAAGGTACATGCTTGCATGGGTACCACATCACAATCAACATAATCATCATGTGTAGAGTTACTAAAATGCACACAAACAATACGTGTTACCTTAACCTTGCCATTGCTGTTGAACCATTGGATGTAGTAAGGATGTGGATGTGGTCTTGTGGTGAGAGATGGCTTCTCTGCCATCTCCATGCTAGCCAAGTTATTGCAGCTCCCTCCATCTATGATGACGCAAAAAGAACGTTCCTTCACAACTCCCTTTGTATGGAACAAATTCTGCCTCCGATTTTGCTCAGCTTGTGTAACCTGCACACTCAAAACACGTTGAGCAACTAAACATTCATACATGTCAGCATCTTCAGCAGCCATGTATTGCGTCTCATGATCAGAATCATCTCCACCGTGTTCTTCATGTGTAACAAGAGTCAAAGTCTCCTCAGCATCTTCAGCAGCCATGTATTGCGTCTCATGATCAGACTCATACCCGCTGATGCAGAGCATCCCAAGGCCATCCCCATGGACCCAACTACATCTCCTACGACACCTCTTGGACCCATGACACGAGCACGAGCAAGAGCTCTTGAAACCGTGGTGACATCTCTCCTCTCACATTTCCACTTTGATGCACATGAGACATGGCTACTAGCTCATATCGACACTCTGTGCATACTCAGGTATCTTGGAGAAGCTAAGGAGCAAGGAGAAGAAGAAGAGGAAGATGGACGTGAAGACGAAGAAGAAGAACTGCTCAAGATTCCCACGCTCCGGCGACCAACGAACACCGGACGTCCGACGACCTCCAGGCGCCGGACGTCCGACCCCCTCCGGACGACCGATGCTCCCACTCCCGAGCCAAAACCCACGGACCTCCGACGCCCAATGGACGACCGATGCCCGGATGTCCGACCCCTACTGGACGTCCGACCGAAGACCACCTGAGCCGAAACTATGGACGTCTGACAAGCATCGGACGTCCGGACCCTCATGAGCCTCCGGACAACCTGTGACCCCCAGACGTCCGATGCCAGTGCGCTGATGCGTGTTGGGCCGCAGCCCATGTAGCCCTTCGCCCCCTCTTTTGCACTAAGACTATATATACTCCACCTATTCCTTCTAGCTAGGGCTAGCAAAGGATTAGCTCATATTTTGTGTGAGAGCTTTGCTCATCCACTTGGTTACCTTCTCCTCGGATATTCGAGCCTCCACCGGAGAAGATCCCCCAAGCGGATTCAAGACCCCTCTTTAGGGAAGAACTCAAGACCTCCTCACGGAGAAGACCGGTTACCGTGTATCGTCCATTGTTGACTTTGGATCGTGTATCTTCTCTTATGTATTTGAGGATCTAGCACTTGTGTGACTTGTTCTTGTTAGTTTGAGTGTTCCTCTTGTGTTTCCCCTTGTGATTTCCCTCGTTTCCCTCCTCGTGTTCTTTGTGTTCATTGCGGGATCCGCTCCTTTCGTGAAAGATTTACCGATTAGGGTTCTACCCTACATCATCTTGGTATCATGAGCCACGTTGATCATGATTTCGGAGCCTCCCCGTTGTGTTTCTAGCCTTGTTTTGTTGTTTTTTGTCCTAATTCCAAAATTTCCCCACAAAAATAGCCCCAATTTTTTGTGATTTGTTAGTGTGCTGAGATTTTGTTGGTTAGGATCCGTGGATTTGCTTTGTTTTGAGTGGATCTAGCTTTCCCTCCCTTTTCCCACCCTTTCCATCCACAAAATCCTCCGGATTTGACCATTTGCGCCATCTCCACCTCGAACCCAAGCTGTTCATCCCGTGCCCGAATTTCGCCCAGGCACCGGACGTCCGACGACCGGACGACCGGCCAGGCCCGAACATCTGACCGACCCTGACAAAATAGAATTTTTTTTAGTTTTAATCACCACCACCGCCCCACATTTCCGCAAACACACTCCTACCACTATACACCATCCCCACTTCCGCATACCACCACCATTTTGGACCGTTTCGCATTCCAACACGTGTTGCCACTTTGAGCTTTGAGAATTTGAGTTGCGGTACCATATCCTTTTGTGTTTCAGCTATCCAGGTATGGTTCGACATCGACATCACCGCCGCTCATCTTTGCCACGAACGCGTCATCAACAACGTCAACCTCAACTACACCTTGGCACTCGTGCCACCATTTTGACACTTTACTGAACGGAAGACAGTAACCTCGTCTTGATATTGGACATATCACCCTTGCCATTACATTGATAGCCATCATAGCCTTACTCCTTTGCGTTGCTTACCCATCGAGACTAGCCATTGAGTATTGCCGACAACGAGACTTGTGCACATTAGAGATCATACTTCCCATAGCATACATACATCATTGTTGCATATATTGGTATCATCTCTGATGTCACAAAGTTGTCATCGCATACACAATTGCTATCTTGGTTCGTCAAACATTGCATAAGAAAAGAGCTCCAACATCAAAGAGCCAAACAAGCTTTTAAGCAAAGAGGAAATATAAGCAAAGAGCTTTCGAGCAAGAACCATAACATCATACAACATTAAGATTGTCATACTGGATCATCTTGGATCATATCATAGCAACATCTTGCATAAAGCATACTCGGGACAGAAGTCGTTGCATTTTTGCTAAGTAGGTTGTGCACAAGTTCTTGTGTCCGCCTATTGTGGAATCGTGCTAGCGTCTCTCTAGTGTTGTACAACAAGAGCATTTTTGTGGATTCCACATTTTGGCTCATCCTTGGTTGCCCAACCCCACTTATATTTTTGCGTGTGTGTTTCCGTGTACCTTATATGCTTGGTATACTTGTTACATTGCATCTTGCGAATCTTTTCCAACATTATTGAAGCTCACTTACAATTGCATGAAATTTTCTGCCACCATCCTAACCAAGCTCCACCAAAAGCTTTTACTTGTGTAGGTGTGAAAAACCGACAAGACCTAGTACCAATTGTGCTATTTCCTTGTCCTACATTGGAGTGATCTTCGATCCACTTTCAACTTTGGTCAAGGTACATTTGGTATTCGTTCTTCTCTTTCTACCACTCACATTTTGTCTTGGAATGATGGATAGGCCAAGTACTTCTACCAACCCACTCTTCATGGAGCAAGACGACGACATGAACTCCTTCGTCACCAAGAGTCACCTCTTTGGTGCACAACATGCTTTGCATAAATAGCAACAAGGAGTGGGAGGAGTGCCTACCAATCGCCGAGTTTGCCTACAACCGAGCAAGACACTCAACAACCAGCAAGTCCCCCTTCGAGGTCGTCTACGGATTCAACCCATTGTCACCATGGACATTCTTCCTCTACCACTCCAAGAGCGCATCAATTTGAACGCAAGTGCACGAGCGACACATCTCAAGAAGGTGCATGAAGATACAATAAACACCATCGAGCGCCAAGTACAACGCCTTGCAACCAAGCTCAACATCAACAAGCACCCTATGGTATTCAACATTGGATATCTTGTGTGGCTACACCTTCGCAAAGACCGCTTTCCCCAAGAATGCAAGTCCAAACTTCGAGCACGCACGGATGGACCCTTCAAGGTGCTTGCACGCTACAACAACAACGCATACAAGATCGACATTCCTCGCGACAAGTACTCCATGAGCGACATCTTCAATGTAAAAGATCTCTCTCCCTTCCATGGTGATGAAGAATTTGATCCAAAGATGGATCTTCCCCAAGGGAGGGGAGATGATGCGGAGCATCCCAAGGCCATCCCCATGGACCCAACTACATCTCCTATGACACCTCTTGGACCAATGACACGAGCATGTGCAAGAGCTCTTGAAACCAAGGTGACATCTCTCCTCTCACATTTCCACTTTGATGCACATGAGACATGGCTACTACCTCATACGGACAATCTGTCCATACTCAGGTATCTTGGAGAAGCTAAGGAGCGAGGAGAAGAAGAAGAGGAAGATGGACATGAAAACGAAGAAGAAGAACTGCTCAAAGTTCCCAGGCTCCGGATGATCGACGAACAATGGACGTCCAACGACCTCCAGGCTCCGGACGAATGACACTCCCACTCCCGAGCCAAAACCCACGGACATCTGACGCCCAACGGACGACCGACGCCCGGACATGCGACCCCGACCGGACGTCCGATCGAAGACCACCTGAGCTAAAACTACGGACGTCCGATAGGCACTGGACGTCCGGACCCTCGCGAGCCTCCGGACGACCGGTGACCCTCGGACGTCCGACGCCTGTGCGCTGATGCGTGTTGGGCCGCAGCCCATGTACCCCTTCGCCCCCTCTTTTGCACTAAGACTACATATACTCCACCTATTCCCTCTAGCTAGGGTTAGCAAAGGATTAGCTCATATTTTGTGTGAGAGCTTTGCTCATCCACTTGGTTACCTTCTCCTCGGAGATTCGAGCCTCCACCGGAGAAGATCCCCCAAGCAGATTCAAGACCCCTCTTTAGGGAAGAACTCAAGACCTCCTCACGAAGAAGACCGGTTACCGTGTATCGTCCGTTGTTGACTTTGGATCGTGTATCTTCTCTTATGCATTCGAGGATCTAGCACTTGTGTGACTTGTTCTTGTTAGTTTGAGTGTTCCTCTTGTGTTTCCCCTTGTGATTTCCCTTGTTTCCCTCCTCGTGTTTTTCGTGTTCATCGCGAGATCCGCTCCTTTCGTGAAAGATCGGCCGATTAGGGTTCTACCATACATCACCCACCATCCTCAGTAACAATCATCACACGCTGAGATTTGCATTCTCTCACAAAATGTACTCTTCCCTTACAACGACGACAAATAATATCACTTGTGTGCCTTGTTGATGCCATGGAAGAAGAAGAGCTCTGCGCAGCCCCAGCAGGTGTGCTCTTGGAAGATAATGGTGGTGGTGCCTGCATTCTTGTATCACGGCTGGAGATGGCACCTGATGGAGGTGCTGGTCCAGTCAAAGTAGAGGATGCACGTGGTGTCCATGATGAAGATCGACCTGCAGAAAGTTAGTTCGCGCCAATGCCTATTGATCCTGCACTTCACGTTCCGCTTTACAAGCAAGATGGAATAAACGAGTGATATTAGTATACTCCTTATACTCTAGAATGGTCTGAATCTCTCTATTTAATCCACCCGTAAAACGTGCAAGCATAGCTTCATTCTCCTCAACAATACCACATCTAATCATGCCAACTTGTAATTCCTGATAATATTCTTCTACAGAATTTTTTACTTGTCTTAAATGCTGCAATTTTTGAAGTAATTCACGTTGATAATATGGTGGAACCCAACGAGTACGCATAGCAGTTTTCAAAGCAGCCCAAGTAGCTAGAATAGGATATAATCTACAATGTTCAGACCACCAAACACATGCAAAACTAGTGAAAGCACAAACAGCAGCAGGAACACGTCTCTCATCAGGATATTGTAAACATGTAAAACATTGTTCAGTTTCTAACTCCCAAGTAAGATATATATCGAGAACATATCTACCCTCAAATGGTGGAATATTCAACTTCAGTTTAGGAAAAAGGTCATGATCTCGTACCTCAGGTGGTGGTGCAGCCCTACCTTGCGATGATATACCTGAGGATGACCTGGTGGTGGTGGTGCTGGTGGTTGCACGTTGTTCTGATTTTGTCTACCTCATCCTCGTAATTGTCCTCCACCTCTACAGTAGCAGCAGGAGCTACAGAAGCATCAACAGCGGCACCAGAATTTTTCCCAGGGTCAATCAGAACGTGCTGTGCTCGTCCCACTTGATTTGGAAGGCGATGTTGTTGTTGTTGTTGTTGTTGTTGTTGTTTCTGTTGTAGTAGAGGTGCATTAGGTGCAGCCGGTGGTGGTGGTGGAAGACGCGTGAGCAATTCATTAAACTTGTTATCGAGCTTTGTTTCGAACGCCTTCTCAATGCCATCTATCTTCTCCATGGCCTCTTCAAATCTCTTTAGCACATCTTCCACCTTTCCACTCCTCATTTGCTGAAAATTATCATGTAACTCTTTGTTTGTCCTATTCTCCTAGTCAGTCTCGTCGGCTTGTGATCCTGCCATGGTTAGCAACAATAGAAACACACAAGAATATGATCCTACAGACTACTAACAAGAGGTGGTGGTGGGTGTCACAAATCCGTCAAGAAAATCTCAAATTCTTATCAGTTCTTACCCAGCAGCAGGCGGTGATCGGCAACCGTCGTAGTCAAAACTCTCAAAGCTTGGATAGAGCGATTACCAGGGAGAGTCAAACGCACGACGTAGATGTATGTGGAGCTGGGAAGGCTTATAATATGGTAGCAAAAAGGGTCAGCAATAATCAATTCAGAGATGCAAAGTTGAATAAACGCTCAACGACGGTACTGTGCTGGTCCTAGGCTAGACCGTGCTAGAGACGCGAGCCTAGAACACTAACAAAATCACGACGCTGCATGGAAACAAGGGAGGAGCACGCTCTGATTTTTTTTCACTTTTTTTCCTCTTTTTTTGCTCTGCAACAATTTTTTTCTTCGAAAAACTCTACAAATGGTCTGAAAACTGCCTAGCCAGAATTTTCCAGACTTGAAACTGGAACTATTTTTTCTACTGCGGGTAGCACGGAATCTCGGGAGTCCTACTCTGTCACGACTCAAAGTATCTTGTGATCTAGAACTCGAAAGCAAGGCAACAAATACTGGACTCGGACTAGGACTGGTGGTCGATATGAATCTGGTGGAACTCGGACTGGTGGCAAATATATGTAGGGCAGTCGAACACGGACTGGTGGCGAATCTGTGATGGAGGTGGACTCGAATTATCGTGATGGCGGTGGGTATGTGGTATATGGCAGTGGCGATGACGATGGTGGTATATGGCAGCGATGATGACGATGGTGGTATATGGCAGCGGTGACGATGATGGTGGTATATGGCAACGGTGATGATGATGATGCGGCGGCGACGTGACTATTTGTGAACAGAACTCGAAACTCTAAAGGACTAGACACTAAGACCAGCAACTAGACACGACAATGCAACCGCAAACTCAACAATGCAAAACCCTAAAAAGAATATGCAAAGGCTCAGATTGGTTCGGATATGATGAACTAACCCTAAATTTTTTGTGGCTTTTTCGTGGACTGTAGGTATGAAGATCAGACTCGACCTAAACTACAAAAAACTATAAAATCTCACCGAGCAACCTGAAGCTCTGATACCACTTGATAGAGGCGAGGAGCCCGATATTTCGATGAGATGGTGGCCATCGTTTTGGTGGAAGTCGACTTTGACGATCCGACTACGAATGTGGGAGGACATCGCACCTTAGCAATCGCTAAACCAACTCCGAGAGGTTATTGACCACGCCGGAGCACGATCAACCTGACCACGAGGGTCTATTTCCTGCACGCAATGAAGAAGAAGCAAGAAATTAAAATTGCAATCTACATATTGCAAATATAAGAGCAAAGCTTTATTGATGAAGGTGGGGTTCTGTGACGTCTTTGTCTGGTCATTGAACACAAACGAAGTATGCAAAGTTGCAGCTACGGCGAACTTTTAATCTAAACAAAACCCAAAGTCTAAACGACGCCCTAAGGGCTTTATATATGGAGGAAGAGGGGGGAATTTCGTGGCCCTTGGAGGAGGGTCCGAAACCAACCCTAACTCTTGTTTCCCCACACATACGGACTTTAAAAACATCCTATACTTAAGTATTTCGAAAATACATGGGCCTGGCCCAATGATAAGGTGATGCAGCACCTAGAATAGCTTCTGGATGAAATTTATGAAGTGGCATCTTGTATATTTCGTCCAAGGCTTCATGCACTTCTTATGGTGGCTTCAAAGTCCTGAAATCATCACTTGTAACTCTGTTCTTGATCCCCTTGCGCATGCCATCATCTCCATGCTTGAACTTGCTCCAAGGTTCATTTTTCTTGTACAAACTAGGCCCTTCATTTGTAAGCAAAACAAATGTATCCAATTTAGGAAGCATCATATTCTCATGTACATTAGAATCGTTACCAAGAAATGAAAGTACCTGATAATTCAATTGGCGTGCGCGAGATCTAGTAATTGGTCCAATATGTATAGCAGCAGGGGCTGTGGGTGTAACAATGGTATTGATGTTCTCATCATCTGGGCTGGCAGGGGTTCCCTTTTGTCCACTGTTGCAGCTTGTCCGGATATCCAGGCGTTGGGGCCGGATTTTCGGGCCGGGCTGGATGTCCGGGCTGGGGCCGGACGTCCAAGGCCTGTAAATGTCCAGCGGCTGGAAGGCTGCTGTAGCTGATGTCTCCAGCGGTCGGATGTCTAGGCTCGGGGCCGGATGTCCGGGCCCTGGAGCTGACTTCTTCTCCTTGCTGCGTTCATCTTCATCTATGGACTTGGTGGCTTGTCCATCTTCACGTGCATCTTCGGGAGGGTCCGCTTGGTACCTAATCATGCACAACATCTCGGACTTACGTAGTAGCCATATCTCGAGAGAATCACATGTAATATCACTAGGGAGGGAAGTCACCTTGGTCTCGAGAGCTCTAGCTCTAGCTCGAGTCGTAGGCCCTCTTGGCACTTTGTGAGGCGATGGTAGGTCCATGGGGATGACCGTAGGATGCTCCGCATCATCTCCCCTCCCTTGGGGAAGATGCAACCTCGGATCGAAATCTTCATCCCCATGGTAGGGCGAGAGATCCTTGATGTTGAAGATGTCGCTCACGGAGTACTTGTCACGTGGGAGGTCGATCTTGTAGGCGTTGTTGTTGTAGCGTTCAAGCACCTTCAAGGGTCCGTCCGCTTGTGGTCGAAGTTTGGACTTGCGTTCGTGGGGGAAGCAGTCCTTGCGAAGGTGTAGCCACACAAGATCTCCAATGTTGAATACCATGGGGTGCTTGTTGATGTTGCGCTTGGTCGCAAGTCGTTGTCCTTGGCGCTTGATGGTTTGCCTTGTATCTTCATGCACCTTCTTGAGATGGTTCCCACGTGCACTTGCATCCATATTGATGCGCTCTTGTAGTGGTAGCGGGAGAATGTCCAAAGGGGACAATGGGCTGAATCCGTAGACGACCTCGAAGGGGGACTTGCCGGTAGTTTAGTGTCGTGCGCGGTTGTAGGCGAACTCGGCGATAGGTAGACACTCCTCCCACTCCTTGATGTTCTTCTTGATTAGCACTCGAAGTAGAGTGGAGAGTGTGCGTTGGTCACCTCCGTTTGGCCGTCGGTTTGAGGATGGTAAGTCGTGGAGAAGAGTGGCTTGATTCCGAGCTTGGCGCATAGGGTCTTCCAGAAGTACCTTAGGAACTTGACATCGCTGTCCAAGACAATCGTCTTTGGCACTCCATGTAGACGCAATATGTCCCTACAAAAGAGATTCGCAACATGTGAAGCATTGTCTATCTTGTTGCAAGGAATGAAATGTTCCATCAAGAGAAACGGTCCACAACAACAAATACAGAATCATTTCCATTTCTTGTTCTAGGCAAACCAAGCACAGAATCCATGCTAATATCTTCCCATGGTTGATATGGGATTGGGAGAGGCATGTAAAGGCCATGGGATTGAGCTTTAGACTTAGCTTTGCGACATGTAGAGCATCGGTTGGTGAAGCGGTTGACGTCGCGAAACATCTTAGGCCAATAATAGTTCTTGGAGAGCGTAGCAAAAGTCTTGTCGCATCCAAAATTTCCCATTAGTCCTCCTCCATGAGATTCCTGCAAAAGCAACAAACGAAGAGAAGACTCGGGGATGCAAAGTTTGTTTGCTCTCATAAGATATCCATCTTTGATGTAGTAGTGTTCCCAAGATGTATGCGTCAAACATTTGGTATAAGGTGTAGCAAAAGTTGGATCATGTGCATACAAGTCTTTTATGTGCTCAAAGCCAATGACATCCAATTCAAGTTGAGTAACAAGCATGCATATGCAGGAAAGCGCGTCCGCCACAACATTTTCCTTACCTTTGACGTACTTGATGACATAAGGAAAAGACTCAATGAATTCACTCCATTTAGCATGACGCTTGTTCAACTTGGTTTGACCCTTAAGGTATTTAAGCGTTTCATGATCGGTATGAATGATAAATTCATGAGGGCGAAGATAATGTTCCCATTCATGCAAAACTCGCACTAAAGCATATAACTCTTTGTTATAGATGGGGTAATTTAGTTGCGCTCCGGAAAGTTTCTCACTAAATTAAGCTATGGGGCGCTTCTCTTACGTTAACACACCTCCTATGGCATTACCACTAGCATCACAATGAATCTCAAAGGTTTGTCAAAGTTGGGTAATGCAAGCACGGGAGCATGAGTAAGCAAATTCTTAAGCTCATTGAAAGCGGTATCTTGGGATGGTCCCCAAACAAAAGGTGCATTTTCTTGCTCAAAGCATGCAAAGGTGAAGCAATGGTGCTAAAGTCCTTGACAAATCGACGGTAGAAACCGGCTAAACAAATGAAGCTACGCACTTGATTCAAGTTGGTTGGTTGTGGCCAAGTTTTAATAGCATTGATTTTAGAGTCATCAACATGAACACCCTTAGAGGAAACAAAAAACCCAAGAAAATGAGCTTATCAATGCCAAAAAGGCACTTTTCCATGTTAGCATATAGACGCTCTTTTCGATGAGTTTGCAAAACGGTTTGAACATGGGTGACATGATCTTTGAGAGATTTGGTATAAACAAGGATATCATCGAAGTAGACCACAACAAACTCACCAATGTAAGGGCGAAACACATAATTCATAAGACGCATCAGAGTACCCAGTGCTTCCGATAGAACCATAGGCATGACTAACCACTCAAACAAACCAAACATTGTTTTGAAAGCAGTTTTCCATTCATCACCCTCTTTTATGCGGATTTGATAGTAACCGCTTTTAAGATCAGTTTTTGAAAAGATAGTGGCACCACTAAGTTCATCAAGCATATCATCAAGGCGTGGAATGGGATACCTATAACGAACGGTGATAGCATTGATAGGTCTACAATCGGAGCACATGCGAAAGCTACCGTCTCTTTTTGGCACAAGAATGACCGGAACGACACAAGGACTCAAACTTTCGCGCACATGTCCATGGTCTATGATATGATTTACTTGCCTTTGTATTTCTTTGGTTTCTTCGGGGTTGACTCGGTAGGGAGCTTTGTTTGGAAGAGGTGCTCCGGGGATGAGGTCGATGCGATGCTCGAGGCCTCGTAGTGAAGGAAGCCCCAGAGGTAGCTCATTGGGGAAAACATCTTGGAATTCCTGCAAAAGAGAAGACAACACTAAAGGTAGAGTGTGAGAGGTGTTAGCTTGTGATGCATCATCCTTGCACAAAAGGATGTAGTGCATCACACTAGATGGGTTCTCACACACTTCTCTTATCTCACGTTTGGTGGCAAATAGTGCAAAAACCAACTTCCGAGGGGTTATTGACCACGCCGGAGCATGATCAACCTGACCACGAGGGTCTTATTCCTGCGATCAAACGAAGAACAAGCAAGAAACTGATATTGCAATCTGGCTATTGCGAATATAAGATGAAAGATTTATTGATCAAGGTGGGGTTTTGTGACACCTTGGTCTGGTCGTTGAACACAAACGAAGTACGCAAAGTTGCAGCTCTGGCGAAGTTTTAATCTAAACAAAACCCAAAGTCTAAACGATGCCCTAAGGCCTGTATATATGGAGGAAGAGGGGGGTGATTTCATGGCCCTTGGAGGAGGGGTTCGAAACCAACCCTAACTCTTGTTTCCCCACACATACGGACTCCAAAAACAACATATACTTAAGTATTTCGAAAATACATGGGCCTGGCACAATAATAAGGTGACGCAGCACCTAGAATAGCCTCTGGACGAAATTTATGAAGTGACATCTTGTACATTTCGTCCAAGGCTTCATGCACTCCTTATGGTGGCTCCAAAGTGCTAAAATCATCACTGGTAACTCCGTTCTTGATCCCCTTACACATGAAATCATCTCCATGCTTTGTCTTGCTCAAGTGTTCATCCCTCTTATCCATGCTAGGACCTTCATTTGTAAGCACAACAAATGTATCCAATTTAGGCAGCATCATATTCTCATGAACATTAGAATCATTACCAAGAAACCAAAGTACCTGATAATTTAATTGGTGTGCGCGAGCTCATGTAATTGGTCCAGTATGTATAGCAGCAGGGGCTGTGGGTGTAACAATGGTATTGATGTCCTCATCATCCTCCCCTTCTTGAAATGAAGTCATCCTCGACGGAAGCTCATCTTCCTCACCCAAATAAGGCTTCAAATCTGCAATGTTAAAAGTGGGACTAACCCCAAAATCTGCAGGCAGCTCAAGTTTATATGCATTATCATTTATTTTCTCTAACACCTTGAAAGGACCATCAGCACGTGGCATTAGCTTTGATTTGCACAAATTAGGAAATCTATCCTTACGCAAATGTAACCAAACAAGATCTCCAGGTGCAAACACAACATGTTTTCTACCCTTATCTCCAGCAAGTTTATATTTGGCATTCATACGCTCAATCTTTTCCTTAGTTAACTCATGCATTTTTAAAATCAACTCAGCACGTTCTTTAGCATCAAAATTAACCTTCTTCGAAGATGGAAGAGGCAACAAATCAATAGGTGCACGAGGTAGGAAACCATACACAATTTCAAAAGGGCGCATCTTAGTAGTAGAATGCATTGAACGATTATAAGCAGATTCAATATGAGGCAAGCATTCTTCCCACATTTTATTATTATTCTTCAAAACAGCCCTAAGCATAGTAGACAATGTTCTATTGACTACTTCAGTTTGTCCATCAGTTTGGGGGTGACAAGTAGTACTAAAAAGCAGTTTAGTCCGCAACTTAGCCCATAAACATCTCCAAAAGTGGCTAAGAAATTTAGTATCACGATATGAAACAATAGTATTTGGCACACCATGCAAGCAAATAATTTCACGAAAGAACAAATCAAGCAAATAATTTAGTATCGCTTTTATGACATGGTATAAAGTGTGCCATTTTCGAGAACCTATCCACGACAACAAATATGCTATCCCTCCCCTTCTTTGTTCGAGGTAAACCTAAAACAAAGTACATAGAAATATCCTCCCAAGGAACACTAGGTACAGGCAAAGGCATATATAAACCATGAGGATTGAGTCGTGACTTAGCTTTTGACATGTAGTGTAGCGAGCAACAAAACACTCAACATCCCGTCTCATCTTTGGCCAAAATAAATGTGTAGCAAGTATATCCTCTCTCTTCTTGATGCCAAAGTGTCCCATTAATCCTCCTCCATGCGCCTCCTGCAACAAAAAAAGACGAACGGAGCTAGCTGGAATGCATAGCTTGTTAGCACGAAACACAAATCCATCGTTATGAATGAACTTGTTCCAAGTTCTCCCTTCCTTACAATTCTGCAATACATCTTTAAATTCAGCATCATGCACATATTGATCTTTGATGGTCTCCAAACCAAATATTTTAAAGTCAAGTTGTGAAAGCATAGTATAACGACGAGACAATGCATCAGCAATAACATTTTCTTTACCCTTCTTGTGTTTAACGACATAAAGGAAAGTCTCAATGAATTCAACCCATTTAGCATGTCTATGGTTCAGTTTTGCTTGACTTTTAATGTGTTTCAAAGATTCATGATCAGAATGTATAACAAATTCCTTGGGCCATAAATAATGTTGCCATGTTTCTAAGGTCCGAACAAGAGCATATAATTCTATATCATAAGTAGAATAGTTCAGACTAGGCCCACTCAATTTTTCAGAAAAGTATGCAACAGGTTTGCCATCTTGTAATAACACACCTCCAAATCCAATTCCACTAGCATCACATTCAAGCTCAAAAGTATTATTAAAATCAGGAAGTTGGAGTAAAGGAGCATGTATCAACTTATCTTTCAATACCGTGAAGGCATCTTCCTGTGCAGTACGCCAAACAAAAGGCACATCCTTCTTTGTAAGCTCGTTGAGAGATGCAGCAATGGTGCTGAAATCTCACACAAAACGCCTATAGAAACTAGTGAGGCCAAGGAAACTCCTCACTCAATAGCTTCAATCTTGGCTTTATTAACTTGAATTCCATGTGGAGTAACAACATAGCCAAGAAAAGATACTCGATCGGTGCAAAAGGTGCGCTTTCCAAGGTTACCAAACAAACATGCATCACCTAGAGCAATAAAAATAGCACGTAAATGTTCAAAATGTTCCTCCAAAAATTTCTGGTTTTGCAATATGGTGTTGGGGATACCAGGAGGAACAAATATATATCACACAACTAACAAGCCCTACGCTCCACTGTATCCATCCGTCAACACATAACCAAGAAAACTCCGAACATCATGTACCTCGACCTTCCAAAAGCATCTGTTATACTAGTTGTGGCAATACTCCTGAACTCCCTCCCCAGTACTGGGTGGCGTCAGGTTATCTCACCAACAACTGCATAAAAGAGATTTTCGATGTCGGTGAACTCAGGTATTCCAGAACTACAACGATAAAATTGTGACGACAACACCTTGGAGCTCAACTCCCCGGGACACTGCCACAACCCCTAAATGTCAGGAGGCACCAAGAGCAATGTTCTCATCACAAAACCATCAAAACGATTCCAAGATACCCACGTGATCCTAAAAAAATTCGTGAAATTTGAGGAGAGAAGAGTTAAAACTCTACGTCAGGAGGCCTCACCAGAGCGACGAAGGGACTGAGGAGTAAAAAGAATCCTACTCTCTGATATATATAATCGTAAGACTCAAAACATTTTTCTAGACTCAACAACGTCAGCGATTCGATCAAGCAGGGGGCTCCTAAGTTGGGGAAGGCTCTGATTACCAACTTGTATCACCCACGATGCGGCTATATCTCCGACGTGTCAAAGCACGACTTAGAGGCATAACTGCATAGTAGGCATGTCGCAAGAGGGGTAATCTTTACACATCCCATGTACTGAATTAGAAAGGGATAAAGAGTTGGCTTACAATCGCCACTTCATACAATACATAAATATAGCATACATCATCCAGAATACAATCAAGGTCCAACTATGGAACCAACATAAAGAAAGACAACCCCAAATGCTAGATCCCCTATCGCCCCAACTGGGCTCTACTACTGATCAACTGGAAAGAAAACAACACAAAGAACACGATCTTCATCGAGCTCCCACTTGAGCTGGGTTACGTCACCTGCACTGGTATCATCGACACCTGCAACTGTTTGGAAGTATCTGTGAGCCATGAGGACTCAGCAATATCACACCCACGAGATCAAGACTATTTAAGCTTATGGGTTGGAAAGGTATTGAGGTGGAGCTGCAGCAAGCACTAAGCATATATGGTGGCTAACTTACGCAAATAAGAGCGAGAAGAGAAGTGAAGCAACGGTCGTGAACTAGAAATGATCAAGAAGTGATCCTGAGTCTACTTACGTTCAAGCATAACACAAGATCCGTGTTCACTTCCCGGACTCCGCTGGAAAGAGACCATCACGGCTACACACGCGGTTAATTCATTTTAATTAAGTTAAGTGTCAAGTTCTCTACAACCGGACATGAACAAATTCCCATCTGCCCATAACCACGGGCACGTCTTTCGAAAGTTCAAACCCTGCAGGGGTGTCCCAACTTATCCCATCACAAGCTCTCACGGTCAACGAAGTATATTCCTTCTCCTGGGAAGACCCGATCAGACTCGGAGTCCCGGTTACAAGACATTTCAACAATGGTAAAACAAGACCAGCAAGACCGCACGATGCGCCGACATCCTGATAGGAGCTGCACATATCTCGTTCTCAGGGCAACACCGGATGAACACTACGTACAGCTAAAACCAGCCCTCAAGTTTCCCCGAGGTGGCTCTGGTTTGGACCAACACTTAGACAAGCACTGGCCCGGGGGGTTAAAATAAAGATGACCCTTGAGTCTACAGAACCCAAGGGAAGGTGATAGGTTGTTAGGCAAATGTAAAACCAAGGTTGGGCCTTGCTGGAGGAGTTTTATTCAAAGCGAACTGTCAAGGGGTTCCCATAACACCCAACCGCGCAAGGAACGCAAAATCAAGGAACATAACACCGGTATGACGGAAACTAGGGCGGCAAGAGTGGAACAAAACACCAGGCATAAGGTCGAGCCTTCCACCCTTAACCAAGTATATAGATGAATTAATTAAATAAGAGATATTGTGATATCCCAACATATCCATATTCCAACATGGAACAAACTTCAACTTCAACTGCAACTAGCAACGCTATAAGAGGGGCTGAGCAAAGGCGGTAACATAGCCAAACAACGGTTTCCTAGGAAAGGTGGGTTAGAGGCTTGACATGGCAATATAGGAGGCATGATATAGCAAGTGGTAGGTATCGCAGCATAGCAATAGAGCGAGCAACTAGCAAGCAAAGATAGAAGTTATTTCGAGGGTATGGTCATCTTGCCTAAGATCCCGCAAGGAAGAAGAATGAGTCCATGAAGAAGACAAACGGACGAAGTCGAACGAATGCTCACAACCCCGGAACGAAACCGAAGCTAACGAGAGAAATAACCCGGAAAGAAGCAAGCAACATAGTAAACAACCATCACATAAACATGGCATGATGCACAACCAAATATGATGCATGTCCGGTTTAAATATGCATGGCATGGCCAAGTGCACAACCAAAACTACAAGTTAAGTGGAGCTCAATATGAAACGAGTTGCATATTGACGAAACACCACATCAATTATTTAGTTCACTCCCGGTTAGGTACTTAACAATATTAAATGTTGTTAACATGGCAAGAGGTGAAACATGGGTAAAAATGCACAGTTAGGCATTTTAAATGTGGAGGAAACATCAAACAACAATTTCAGTAAATCCCCATGTGCATTAGCAATTTAATGCAACAACAATTTTAAACATTCTTGATGTTGTTTTCATGATGCGGATGACATATGCAAGTTTATGCAATTTTATGAAAATGTTGACATGAGCATTATGAAGCATCTGTCACCGTGGTCGCAAGAAAGGGTTCCACGGCGACGATAACAAAAACGGTGCCACAGCAACGTTCCGGTTCCGGTAACTCGATTGAGATGCCGGTGGAAAAGATAGGGCGTGAACGAGTTGAGCAAGATCGTGGGGTGCTCCCGACTACCGGGTCCCCACGGGTTAGTGGCATGGAAACGAGTGACAATTCAGACACGGTGCAGACAAAGGGTGCATCTCATACAACACAAGCATTCGTTCTCGGGCGGTCGTTCTTGGCGGTTATACCTTTGAAGCATGCATAACGGGACGGTTTGGGGTCGATGCAATGTAGAGGAAGTAGACGTTCTCGGGACAGTCGTAGTGGAAGTAGTCATTCACGGTTCGTTGTGGGAAGTGGTCCTTCTTGTGGCGACGGTACTGGAAGTAGTGGTACTACTGGTCCTCGGCGATGGTAGTGGTACAAGCGACCTTGGTGATGATAGTTGTTCACATTCTTAGTCGCACAAGTTTCCGTAGATGTTCGGGGTCACGACGAGGAACTTGATGAAGGAAATATGCCCTAGAGGTAATAATAAAGTTATTGTTTATTTCCTTATATCATGATAAATGTTTATTATTCATGCTAGAATTTTTTTAACCAGAAACATAATACATGTGTGAATACATAGACAAAATAGAGTGTCACTAGTATGCCTCTACTTGACTAGCTCGTTGATCAAAGATGGTTATGTTTCCTAACCATAGACATGAGTTGTCATTTGATTAACGGGATCACATCATTAGGAGAATGATGTGATTGACTTGACCCATTCCGTTAGCTTAGCACTTGATCGTTTGGTTTGTTGCAAGTGCTTTCTTCATAACTTATACATGTTCCTATGACTATGAGATTATGCAACTCCCGTTTACCGGAGGAACACTTTGTGTGCTACCAAACGTCACAACGTAACTGGGTGATTATAAAGGTGCTCTACAGGTGTCGCCGAAGGTACTTGTTGGGTTGGCGTATTTCGAGATTAGGATTTGTCACTCCGATTGTCGGAGAAGTATCTCTGGGCCCTCTCCCTAATAAGTTAGTGGCGGGATTATGTATTACGGAACGAGAAAAGAGACTTGCCGGTAACGAGATTGAACTAGGTATTGAGATACCAACGATCGAATCTCGGGCAAGTAACATACCGATGACAAAGGGAACAACGTATGTTGTTATGCGGTCAGACCGATAAAGATCTTCGTAGAATATGTAGGAGCCAATATGAGCATCCAGGTTCCTCTATTGGTTATTGACCGGAGACATGTCTCGGTCATGTCTACATAGTTCTCGAACCCGTAGGGTCCGCACGCTTAAAGTTCGGTGATGATCGTAATTAGGGTTTTTGTGTTTTGATGTACCGAAGGTTGTTCGGAGTCCCGGATGTGATCACGGATATGACGAGGAGTCTCGAAATGGTCGAGACATAATGATTGATATATTGGAAGCCTGCATTTGGATATCGGAAACGTTCCGGGTGAAATCGGGATTTTACTGGAGTACCGGGGGGTTACCGGAACCCCCCGGGGGTTATTGGGCCTACATGGGCCATAAGGGAGGAGAGGAGGGCCGGCCAGGGAAGGCCGCGCCCCCCCCCTCTCCCCTAGTCCGAATAGGACAAGGAAAGGGGGGGCGGCTCCCCCCTTCCCTCTTTCTCCCTTCCTCCTTCCTTTTCCAACAAGGCAAGAGGGGGGAGTCCTACTCCCGGTTGGAGTAGGACTCCTCCAGGCGCACCCATAGAGCCGGCCGCACCTCCCCCTCTCCCTCCTTTATATACTGAGGCAAGGGGGCACCCCATGACACACAAGTTGATCGTTGTGATCGTTCCTTAGCCATGTGTGGTGCCCCCTTCCACCATATTTTATCTCGGTCATATCATAGCGGTGCTTAGGCGAGGCCCTGCGTCAGTAGAACATCATCACCGTCATCACGCCGTCGTGCTGATGAAACTCTCCCTCAACGTTTTGCTGGATCGGAGCTCGAGGGACGTCACCGAGTTGAACGTGTGCAGAACTCGGAGGTGCCGTACGTTTAGTACTTGGATCGGTCGGATCGGGAAGACGTACGACTACTTCCTCTACATTGTGTCAACGCTTCCGTTTCCGGTCTACGAGGGTACGTAGACAACACTCTCCCCTCTCGTTGCTATGAATCACCATGATCTTGCGTGTGCCTAGGAAAATTTTGAAATTACTACGTTCCCCAACAGTGGCATCAGAGCCTAGGTTTTATGGGTTGTTCTTGTGCACGAGTAGAACACAAGTGAGTTGTGGGCGATATAAGTCATACTGCTTACCAGCATGTTATACTTTGGTTCAGCGGTATTGTTGGATGAAGCGGCCCGGACCGACATTACGCGTACGCTTACGCGAGACTGGTTCTATCGACGTGCTTTGCACACAGGTGGCTGGCGGGTGTCAGTTTCTCCAACTTTAGTTGAACCAAGTGTGGCTACGACCGGTCCTTGCGAAGGTTAAAACAGCACCAACTTGACAAACTATCATTGTGGTTTTGATGCGTAGGTAACAATGGTTCTTGCTAAGCCCGTAGCTGTAACATCCCAATTTTCCTAAATTAGGATGTTATTAGATCATTCATGTGCATATCATATTTTTATTGCATTATTTGTCTTTCTGCAATATTCGAATCATTATGCCACAAAAGGCAATTTATTTGGAGTGGAGATAACATGACTTCTCCCCTATTTTAAAAAAATGTTCATAATGTGCAGAATATTATTTTCCAGTTCATCTAATATGTTCTGGTAATTTTTGCAATCTTCAAAATATTTTAATTGTGTGTTATTTTACTGTTTGTGTGGCCTTTTGCATCAAAATGAATTTCTAAAATTGCATTAGGTGAGGAACTAGCATTCCTATAGTTTATATTAGCAGTATAGATTTTACTGTGTGTCTAGGTATTTTTATTTAGATTTTATGTTGTGTATGTTTTTTTTATTTTTTGTTCTGCTGCTGTAGTTTTTGTTTAAAAAAAATAACAGCCAGCCGGCCAGCTAGCTAGCAAGCAGCCCAGCTAGCTAGCCCGCCAACCAACGCCGCGGCCCAGCACACCCCGCAGCCCACTTCGACCAAAGTGGTGCTCCGCACCACTGCGCCCGATCCGCATCGCCCCTTGCCTCCCGTCGCTGACCAGCAGACCCCACGCTCCCTGTTTGTCCTTCACCGAGCCGGACCACCGCACGCACGCCGAGGCCGAACCCGGATCAATCTGGCGCACTGGTCGATCCCGTGCCCTCCAAGGACGCCGCACGCGAGGAAAACTACTCGAGGAACCCTACCGTACACTCTTCCCCACCCTTCCTCGTTTGCACGAAGACGCTGCGCCATTTGGATCTCGTCGGAGGAGCTCCGAGGCCGCCGTTGTTCACCGCTCATCCCCGCCCCGTAAAGACCCGCCGATCCATGCAGACTACCCCGCTCGAACCCCCTCTCACTTCCGCATCTTCGTGACGTGTTGTTTTGGCCCACAGAGCACGGGAATGAGCCTCCCGAGCAGACCGACTTCGCCGGAGTTTCACGTCACCGCCGCCGCCTACTGAGGGAGCTTCCCCGCCGTTGAACACCACCACCACCTCCACCACTCACCGCTGCATCCCCCTGTCACTTCCCCCTCGCCGTAGAGTCGCCGGAGAACCGCCGCCGCCGATGCCCGAAGCCGCCGCCGTTTTCCTCTGTTTCCGGTGAGCACACACACACAGGAGTTTTCTCGGCCAATCACACGCTGCCACGTGGCAGTTTGCTACAGGAGTTGCTACAGCCCAGATGTTTTCTGTTGCTTCTGTTTTATTTTCAGATTTCAGCTAAAACTTCAACTAGCTATATCTTTTAACCTATATGTCCAATTTAGGTAATTCCTTTTCCTATGCACTCACAAAAATTAGCACAATATCACAGTGCCAACTTTGCACATGTCTGCTCTGTTTAAATTTGAATTCGTTTGAATTTGAATTAAACCTTCCGGAGGCCATAACTCTCAAACCGTTTATCGGAATCGAGTGATTCTTTTTGCTTGTGACCGTAGTGCAATTTAGGTGCTTTTAAGCTTCTGTTGTTGAGTTTTAAAAATGGTTTTGTTGCTGTTTGTTTTGTTTTGGTTCTATTCGTGTTCCGGTGATTGATTGTTGAATTGTGTGAAACATGTAGATTGTCCGGAGTGCGACACGAGCTATTGTCAGGAGTGTGACTTTCTGAACCAGAACCAAGGCAAGTTACATGTTGATCATCCTTTACCTATTGTTTTCTATGCATGTAGTTATATCACACTATGAATATGTGCATGTATTGGAATACTATATTATTTTTGCTATGCTGATGAGCTATCTTCCTGTCTTTGCAAATCGTGGTAGTGGTAGGTTGCTATGCTTTGTAGACGGGGGTGGTTCGTGTATTCATTGAGTTTATGTGAGGATTATATATATAACTAAATTGAGTAGTAATTAAGGATTTAATTCACCTCTGGGCGGAAGTGGTATTGCTTGGTGTTGAGGGAAGGCATCATGGGGTCTTGCACCTTTACTAAGGCCATGCGCCCATGAGAGTGCACCCTAAGTGGAATGCCGCCCAGGTTCAAAAAGATCAGACAGACCTAGTGACTAGTAGCTTCCATGTGCGGCCACTGGCTATGTGGGCTCTGGCTTAGTTGATCAGTTGTTGGAACCCTTGCCCAGACAGTGTCGACAGATGTTGCATATGTAGGTGGGATGTGGCCGTCAGGTGGTTAAGGGAACCTCTTCTGAAAGACTTTGTCTCAATCTTCGGATTGGGTCCAGTGGGTAAAGCGTACAAAACTCTGCAGAGTATTAAAACTAATCATGATTAGCCGTGCCCCCGGTTTATGGGTAAATTTGAGCGACTATGCCATTACAGTTGTTGGATGATCTTGACAGATGTGACACTTAATAAATTTGTTGGGCAACTTCATAAAGGGTAGGTTGGGGTTGATTTTGCCAACTCAACCTTGTGTATATAATTGTGGTAATAAAAGAACTAAATAAAAATTTGACTATTAGCTAGTTATTAGGATAAAATCAGCTTTCTGCAAAATAAACCCCCAAGCCTTCCTTTGTTGTACTATGCATATACATGTAGGTCTGTTTTATTATTACTCCTGTGTAACTTGCCAATACATTCAAAGTATTGACCTATATGGCTGCAACGTCTCATGTTGCAGGATATTCAGACGAAGAGTAAGGTACCGTTATGGCCGCGAGTCTGCACTCAGCATCGCTAGTGGGCTATGATGGGACTCATTGTTATTTTCTGCTACTTTCCGCTATTTGGTTGAATAAAGCTAGCCAAGTGCTATGCAGATTGTTTTATTTTATATATTCTGGATCATACGATGTAATAAATGATGCACCTGCTATTCTGGTATTCATCTATACTGTGTGTGCTAGCGAGTTCGATCCAGGGACTAGCACGGTAAGCATAGAGACTCAAATCCTTCGAGGTTTGGTCGTTACAGTAGCAGCCACGTAAAACTTGCAACAACAAAGTAGAGGACGTCTAACTTGTTTTGGAGGGCATGTTGTGATGTGATATGGTCAAGACATGATGCTAAATTTTATTGTATGACATGATCATGTTTTGTAACTGAGTTATCGGCAACTGGCAGGAGCCATATGGTTGTCGCTTTATTGTATGCAATGCAATTGTGCTGTAATGCTTTACTTTATCACTAAGCGGTAGCGATAGTCGTGGAAGCATAAGATTGGCGAGACGACAACGATGCTACGATGGTGATCAAGGTGTCGCGCCGGTGACGATGGTGATCATGAAGGTGCTTCGGAGATGGAGATCACAAGCACAAGATGATGATGGCCATATCATATCACTTATATTGATTACATGTGATGTTTATCTTTTATGCATCTTATCTTGCTTTGTTTGATGGTAGCATTATAAGATGATCCCTCACTAAATTATCAAAGTATAAGTGTTCTCCCTGAGTATGCACCGTGGCGAAATTCTTCGTGCTGAGACACCACATGATGATCGGGTGCGATAGGCTCTACGTTCAAATACAACGGGTGCAAAATAGTTGCACACGTGGAATACTCAGGTTTAACTTGACGAGCCTAGCATATAATAGATATGGCCTCGGAACACAGAGATCGAAAGGTCGAGCGTGAATCATATAGTAGATATGATCAACATATTGATGTTCACCATTGATACTACTCCATCTCACGTGATGATTGGACATGGTTTAGTTGATTTGGATCACGTGATCACTTAGAGGATTAGAGGGATATCTTTCTAAGTGGAAGTTCTTAAGTAATATGATTAATTGAACTTAAATTTATCATGAACTTAGTACCTGATAGTATCTTGCTTGTCTATGTTTGATTGTAGATAGATAGCTCGTGTTGTTGTTCCGTTGAATTTTAATGCATTCCTTGAGAAAGCAAAGTTGAAAGATGATGGTAGCAATTACACGGACTGGGTCCATAACTTGAGGATTATCCTCATTGCTGCACAGAAGAATTACGTCCTGGAAGCACCGCTAAGTGTCAAGCCTGTTGCAGGAGCAACACCAGATGTTATGAACGTCTGGCAGAGCAAAGCTGATGACTACTCGATAGTTCAGTGTGCCATGCTTTATGGCTTAGAACCGGGTCTTCAACGGCATTTTGAACATCATGGAGCATATGAGATGTTCCAGGAGTTGAAGTTAATATTTCAAGAAAATGCCCGGATTGAGAGATATGAAGTCTCCAATAAGTTCTATAGCTACGAGATGGAGGAGAATAGTTCTGTAAGTGAACATATACTCAAAATGTCTGGGTATCATAATCACTTGACTCGACTGGGGGTTAATCTTCCTGTTGATAGTGTCATTGACAGAGTTCTTCAATCACTGCCACCAAGCTACAAAAGCTTCGTGATGAACTATAATATGCAAGGGATGAATAAAACTATTCCTGAGCTCTTCGCGATGCTAAAAGCCGTGGAGGTAGAAATCAAGAAGGAGCATCAAGTGTTGATGGTCCATAAGACCACCAGTTTCAAGAAAAATGGCAAAGGGAAGAAGAAAGGGAACTTCAAGAAGAACAGCAAACAAGTTGTTGCTCAGGAGAAGAAACCCAAGTCTGGACCTAAGCCTGAGACTGAGTGCTTGTACTACAAGCAGATTGGTCACTAGAAGCGGAACTGCCCCAAGTATTTGGCGGATAAGAAGGATGGCAAAGGGAACAAAAGTATATGTGATATACATGTTATTGATGTGTACCTTACTAATGCTCGCAGTAGCACCTGGGTATTTGATAATGGTTCTGTTGCTAACATTTGCAACTCGGAACAGGGGCTACGGATTAAGCGAAGATTGGCTAAGGACGAGGTGACGATGCGCGTGGGAAATGGTTCCAAAGTCGATGTGATCGCGGTCGGCACGCTACCTCTACATCTACCTTCGGGATTAGTATTAGACCTAAATAATTGTTATTTGGTGCCAGCGTTGAGCATGAACATTATATCTGGATCTTGTTTGACGTGAGATGGTTATTCATTTAAATCAGAGAATAATGGTTGTTCTATTTATATGAGTAATATCTTTTATGGTCATTGTCGGTGTCAAAACCGGTGGATCTCGGGTAGGGGGTCCCGAATTGTGCGTCTAGGCCGGATGGTAATAGGAGGCAAGGAACACGATGTTTTACCCAGGTTCGGGCCCTCTTGATGGAGGTAAAACCCTACGTCCTGCTTGATTAATATTGATGATATGGGTAGTACAAGAGTAGATCTACCACGAGAGCAAGGAGGCTAAACCCTAAAATCTAGCTTATGGTATGATTGTTGTATATGAAGTTGTCCTACGGACTAAAACCCTCCGGTTTATATAGACACCGGAGAGGGTTAGGGTTACACAAAGTCAGTTAGAATGGTAGGAGATCTAAATATCCGCATCGCCAAGCTTGCCTTCCACGCCAAGGAACTTCCCATCCGGACACGGGACGAAGTCTTCAATCTTGTATCTTCATAGTCCTGGAGTCCGGCTGAAGGTATAGTCCGGCTACCCGAACACCCCCTAATCTAGGACTCCCTCAGTAGCCCCTGAACCAGGCTTCAATGACGACGAGTCCGGCGCGTAGATTGTCTTCGGCATTGCAAGGCGGGTTCCTCCTCCAAATTCTTCATAAAAGTTTGTAAACACCAAGAGTAGTGTCCGGCTCTGCAAAATAAGTTCCCACGTATTGCCACAGAGAGAATAATATTAACACAAATCTAATCTGCTGTCGTATTCCGCAGTGTGACATCACACTATGGCCAAGCCTTTATTCGAATCGTTTTCACTTTTCCACCTCAGCGTGTTTTGCGAGGCGGTTTCCTTGGCACGTCTTGTCAAAGCAGAGATCGTGTCCCCTTTATTTACGAGATTCTCATCAATACGGACGTGGGTAACCCAATCGTGCCCGTTAGCATGTCTTCTCGATTAAAGGCGAGTCCCAAACGGCTACGGGGAGGGCTCCTGGTATTTAACCTCTTATAAAGGGACCAAGGCCTTACTCCTTTTCTCCAATCTCAAAACAAGTTCGTCCGTCGCCTCGAGTTCCAACACCCTAGGCTCCAGATTCCAGGCGCTTCGGACCTTCGACAATGTCCGGTTCCGACCTTCAAGGCTGATGGATGCCCTCCTCCGTCATGGAGGAGGACGTGCTAAAGTTGAGAGAGGCTAAGTTCTTGACCGCCGAAATTTTGCATAGGTTGCCTGCTCAAAGGCAGGCTATTCCCAGTCCCAAGCCCGGTGAGAGCGTAGTGTTCATGTCTCACTTCCTTCAGGGGTTAGGCTTCCCAATGGATCCCTTCGTGAGGGGGCTGATGTTCTATTATGGGCTGGAATTTCACGACTTAGCTCCGGAGTCCATCCTCCACATTTCCTCATTCATCGTTGTGTGCGAAGCGTTCCTCCGTGTTACTCCTCACTTCGGATTATGGCTCAAGACTTTTGGAGTGGAGCCGAAGATGATCGAGGGACGGCACGCAGAGTGCGGAGGCGCTGTCATAAGTAAGAATGCTGATGCTCCATGGCCCGAGGGCTCCTTTCAAGAGGAGCTTGGCTTGTGGCAATGAGAGTGGTTCTATATCACCGCTCCCAGGAGCACCAAGTGGGTGGCGCCTCCTGCCTTTCGCTCAGGCCCCCCACCACGGCTAGCTTCATGGGTCAACAAAGGATTAGATTGGGGGTTATCCAAAGACGTGCCCTTGTTGCAGGGCCGCATTAGGGATCTCTTAGAAAGAGACCTCAACCTGGTCAAGGTGACGCAGGTCATGCTGATTCACCGAACACTGCCCGGCAAACGTCGCTCCCTTCGTCTGTGGGAGTTTAATCCGGAGGGACCACGAGCTCTCCAGCATTTTATGGGCGCAACGCCCGTGGAGATGTATAAAATGTTCTTCGGATCACAAGCAATGTGTCCGAATTTGACCGAGGACGTAGGTTTAAGCCGCAATCGCCCGGATACTCAAGTAAGTAATCTTGTGCCCGGACTCACTATCCGTAAAATTGTCATAAATTCGCCCCTAAAAGAGCTGTCCTTTTAAACAGGAGTGGATAGCGAAGGCAAAGCTGATCAGGTGTCCGGCTCCCCTTCCTGAGACCAGGCCGGATCCCGTGCTAGTCACGATGTTGAAGATCGTGCCTTTGGAGGGAAGTGAGGGGGAGGACAAGGAAACTATGGCCTCCTTGAAGGAGGCTGCTCCGAAGGGAAGAACTGACAATTCCTCTCCTAAGGGGAAGAAGAGGGCCGCCTCTGACGACCCGGAGACCATGGCCTCAAAGCGGGGGAAAAAGTCCTCGTCAGAGGGTCCGACGCCGGGGAGATCCTCGGCCGAACTACCCCCTCAAAGGGATTAGCCCTCCAGCGAGCCGTAAGTAGAGAAAGATTTTCCTTTAGAGGGATGAGAGAAATCCTTGCTTTTTATTTGAGAAGATTAACCGAAATTTTACCTTGTAGCTCAGACCTCAACCCTTCTTAGCAGAGCTCGTCTTCGGGGGATCTTCTTCCAGAGATGATGGAGAGTGGAACTCCTCCCCCTGCCGTACCGCCTGGCGAGGTGGGCGACCCTGAGGTGTCGTCGTGGAGGGTTTCTCCGAATCCGGCAGGGGTGAAAGGTAGCCATATGTCCTCCCAAGGTTCTCCGCGTCCGACCTTCGATGGAGGTCATAGGACGAGTACGGCATCGTCCGATGCGCGGTCGGAGGAGCTGATGATTCTGCTGGGGCGAGCTACTATCTCAGAGGAGCACCATGCATTAATGGGTACGGTGATTGGAAGGATTTCGTCCGTGGAAATCGGATTGCATGAGGCCGTCAGAAGTTTGCTGACGGGTTTTGAGGTACGTTTGATAATGTACTTCTTTGTCAGTTGCACATAAACAAGATGCGCCCTGTGTAGATAGTAGCCCCTGAGACTCTGTGCGTTGTAAAAATTGACGGCGCGCAGAGGATCATAATCCCAGATCTAAAATGTCGCCTTTGTATACAGGTGGCGAAGTGTCCGGAATCGAGCCGAACTGATGATTTTGCCGAACTAAAGCGGCAACTTGACGTGGCAGATGCCGACATCGCACTCGTCAACGAGCGGATTGATGAGGCTCAAGGTATGCAATTCCTCGGGCGGCATCTGGTAAGAGGAGCTTTATGCCAGTATCTTACAATGTGTGTGCTTGACGCAGATGGTGCGGCCGCCGTGGAGAGTCTTCGGGCGGAACTTTCCCGAGCTAAGGAACAAGCCAGGAAAAGTGATGCGGCTGCCGAGAAGGCCCTTGAAGAGCTGAGAGCCGAACAGGCTGCTCACTGCCGAAGCAAGAAGGAGATGGCCGTGATGGCCGTGAAGTTAAAAAGTGCTGCTGACTGTTGCAAGTTTCTTGAGGAAGGAGACCGGGCGAGACAGACGGACTTAGAGAAGGCCGTTGCTGATGCCAAGGACGCTCGCTCTGCGATGAGAGCTGCGAAGGAGGAGCTGCGTCAGGCCGGACAGATTGCGGCTGGAAAGCCCTTTATGCTGCGGAGGAAGTTTTGCGATCCGAAGTTTGCTCCATTGGACCGGATGTGGAGTGCGGAGGACACCTATCTGGATTTGGCAGCGAGTGCTGCTGATGCGACCGAATACTTTCGAGATAAAGAAGATCGCGAAGTGGAAAGGCTTTTCTGGTCGCAGTTCCAGAATCCAGAGCGTCCACTGGCAGTGGACGATAATCTGGCTCAATGGGCCGAACTGAATAGATTGTCCGGACTCGCCATGAAGTACGTCATGGGTCATTTGTGGCCGGGGAGATCGGAGCCGAAGAGTTATTTCAGCTTGGTGCAGCAATTCCTTGACGCGGTGCCACGTATCAATGCGATGAAGAGGTCAGCATGCATAGAGGGCGCACGGATGGCTCTTGCCCGTGTCAAGACATACTGGGCAGAGATGGAGACCACCGTTGTTGCATCCCGAGATTCGGACAAAAGCCGAGTACCCTCCGAGCACTATTTTCAGGAAGTCCTTGAAGGCGCTCGTGTAATAGAGACGCAGTGCTCGAAGGATGCTATGTTCTGATAGCATATGTAATTATAAAGCAATATTTTGATGAATTGTAGTAGCCTTTTATACTTGTTCCTTCAAGTATTTGGAACACCTCATGTGCGGCCGTTTTAAGATATATATACAAAATCTGAAAGATTGCAGTCGTTGGCTTCAGCCCCCACGCACATAGTGCGGGGGTGCTCGCAGAAGGTGCATTTTCACACTTAATCCAATGTCTTGGTCCTACAAAGGAGGTGATAGCGCAGCGAGTTAGGCAACCGGACTATAATGCTTTAACACTTTCACTTAGCCATAGGAGCTTGACAATGGGACTATTTAGGTAGCCCCTGGTGGCGACTGCGCTCGCCCGAATTCGGGGCGCGTATGTGCCTGGCCGGGAAACGGCCCTTCGTTAATGCGGAGGAATCCTATAGATTCCGCAGAGTCATCGAGTGGTTGACCAGTCTCACACCATATCATGACAGTCGGTTTTCGGCTTTCTCTACTGAGGTGCTCGCCTGGCCGAACCAGGGCACAATCGCAGTAGTTCTCCTGGTGCCGCCTTAGCCGATAGAGCGTAACGTAAGGCGGCCGAACACCGGAGCCGGGCAACCCAACATTTGACCAAAATCATGACTCGGAGCTGATGCATATAGGGCCAAACTCGCGACGCCGAACACTCCCTAAGGTATTCGGTCTTTATGAGAGCGGGCGAGGTAACGCTCTGAGGTATAAGCCCCTAGTGTCCAGGTACGCGCAAGAATTCTGACGTGGCCACATGCCAAGACGCCAGCCTCCTCCTTGGTCATAGAACCAGGGGATGTGTATCAACAAGAGACAGTAAAAAAGGTTTACGCAGGGTCTTAATCTAAAAAGAATCCTTGGAACGGGTCCCTACTGCATGTCTGCGCCTGTGTCTCCGTTGTGCCGTATCCTGGATGGGCGCAGCACGATGTTCATCTGTAAAAAGAGAGCAACTAAGTTGAAAAAGGGGCGTGCCGAACAAAAGTTATATGAAATAAACAAAGTGTAAAGTAAAATATGAAAAATTGAGCTTTATTGTCTCTTATATTATACGTGTGAAGCCCCTAGTGCAAGGGTATATGGCCACTAAGCTTTATCAATGATACTTTTGTGCCGGAATCGTCAATCCGTGTCCGTGGTCTTAATGACCTGTTCTGATGTTCTGGTTGGTGAAGCCATTGTATTGTGGGGCTATTAAAGCAGCCGCACAATCCTCTGCTTGGGGGAGGTGTTTTCACTGCTTCCCCTTTAAGGAGATGATGCCGCGTGGACCGGGCATCTTAAGCGTAAGAGATGCATAATGCGGTATTGCGTTAAAGCGGGCGAAAACTTCGTGTCCCGGTAGTGCTTGATAGCGACTTGAGAATGGGACGATGTGGAAAGTCAGCTTTTCGCGACGGAAGTTATCGGCAGAGCCGAAAATAACCTCGAGCCGGAGAAAACCCATGCAATGGGTGTCCGGACCTGGCGTTACTCCTTGAAAGGTGGTTTTGCTGTGGCGAATTCTTTTTGGGTCGATCCCCATTTGGCGGATTGAGTCCTGATATAGCAGGTTGAGTCCGTTGCCACCGTCCATAAGGACATTTGAAAACTGGAGTCCACCAATTATTGGATCAAGTACCAGGGCAGTCCAGCCTGGGTTCCTGACACTTCTAGAATAATCTAGATGATCGAAGATGATTGGTTTTGACAACCAGTGGCGGGATTCCTTTGGGATAGGCCGTGGGGCGCTTACCTTTATGGGCGCCGCACGTTTTGTTATGTGGAATAAGTTTACTGTTTTTACTTCTTGTGGGAAATTCTTTTGTTTCCTGGTACTCTGCTTTTGGGGTTCGTCCTCGTCTTCGCTTGGTGTGCCGAGTCCCTTGTGTTCGGCGTTGAGTCTGCCGGATTGTTTGAAAACCCAACAATCTTTGTGGGTATGGTTAGCAGGCTTTCCGGGAGTGCTGTGTATTTGACATATCCTATCCAAGATTTTGTTTAGGTTGGATAGGTCGTCCCTGTTATCTTGGAGGGGCGGCTTTTTCTGATTCTATCATGAGCTTTTGAATCCGGCATTGACTGTCGTGCTCTTCAGACTTTTTTCCTTAGTCCGGCGACGGTCCTTATTGCGTCGCGGTTTTTTGTCTCCATCCCTAGTTTCGGATGTACTTGGGTCACTGTTGCTGCATCTTGCCAACCAGCTGTCCTCTCCTGCGCAAAAGCGGGTCATGAGGCTTGTTAGTGCGGCCATTGTTCTTGGCTTTTCTTGGCCGAGGTGTCTGGTGATCCATTCGTCTTGGACATTATGCCTGAAAGCAGCTAAGGCTTCAGCGTCCGGACAGTCGACTATCTGATTCTTTTTAGTAAGAAATCTATTCCAGAATTGCCGAGCTGACTCTCTGGGCTGTTGAGTTATGTGACTAAGATCGTCTGGATCCGGAGGGCGGACATAGTTCCCTTGAAAATTTGCTCGGAAAGCGTCCTCGAGCTCTTCCCAACTTCCGATTGTGTTTTCAGGAAGGCTTTTGAGCCAATGCCGGGCTGGCCCTTTAAGCTTGAGGGGTAAGTATTTTATGGCATGGAGGTCATCTCCTCTAGCCATATGTATGTGGAGGATATAATCCTCGATCCAGACTCCAGGGTCTGTTGTTCAATCATATGCCTCTATGTTTACGGGTTTGAATCCCGCTGGAAATTCATAATCCCGGACCTCATCGGTGAAACATAGGGGGTGTGCGGCACCCCTGTATTTGGGTGTGCCGGATTCTGATAATGGCTTTATTGCATTGCTTATGAGAGCTTGCTTTCTTGGCCCGTAAATGGACCTGGCTGGGCCATGATGCGAATCCTTAAATGGGTCGCATGCCGGCTTAAGTGCGGCGCTGCTTGCCGCTTTATGCTGGCCATGGGGTCGTCTATCCGACCGTGTGGCTTTCTCACTTTTGGAATGCGAGGGCTCTAAGGCCTCCTCGTCGAATTCAGGCAGGAGCTTTCTCTTCGGATAGCTTTTAGTGCGGCGACTGTCACCGTATTTGTCTGCGGTATTGATTACTTTACTCCATCTGATCCTGAGTGCATCTTCCGCAGTTTTTAGCTTCCGCTTCTGCTTTTTCAGGCTGCGTGCGGTTGCAACAAGCCGTTTGTGGAGGTTCTTCTGCTTCGTGGGCTTGTCCGGCATAGGGTCGTCCGGAATGCCATTTTCGCCGGGGGAGGGATGTTCTGTTTCTCTATCCGGGTTGTCCTGTTGGGATGGTTACTCTAAGGCATGCTCGTCATCTACCGGCTCATCCTGCTCTATGGCTGGGTCTTTATCGAGGCGGGGCTTGGGTCGGCGTTTACGCCGACGCTTTGATTTTTTTTCGAGAGATCGATCCCTCTTTCCATCCCCGTTTTCCTCGTTGTTGCTTCCTTTAGGGGTATCCACCATGTACACATCGTGAGATGAGGTGGCTGTCCAATGCCCTATAGGCATTGGTTTTTGGTTGTCTCCTGCATCGTCGTCCATACCGTTGATGTCTTCGGAGTCGAAGTCGAGCATGTCGGTTAAGTCGTCGACAGTGGCTACGAAGTGGGTGGTGGGTGGGTTTTGAATTTCTTCATCATCCGAATCCCATCCTTGTTGACCGTAGTCCGGCCAGGGCTCTCCTGATAAAGAGAGAGACTTTAGCGAATTCAGGATGTCGCCGAAGGGCGAGTGCTGAAAGATGTCTGCGGCGGTGAACTCCATTATCGGCGCCCAATCGGATTCGATCGGCAGGGGCACGGGGGGCTCGGAGTTCGAAAAGGAATCCGGCTCCTCGGAGTCACGGGCCATGCGGAGTTCGGGGCTGGAGTTCGGCTCGATTGCCTCTGAGATCGCAGCCCCTGAGGCAGCGTCCAACCGCTGATCCTCGATCGGCGCAGTAGGCTCCGAATCAATGGCCGGAACCGATGTGTGTGCGGCCTCCAAGGCGCTGTTCGGCGGCAGAGCTATATCATGCCCATCAAGACAGTGCGGTGCGCTTGGCTGTGGCTCGAATCCGTCGAAGATCAAGTCCCCGCGGATGTCAGCCGTGTAGTTTAGGCTTCCAAACCTGACCTGATGGCCGGGGGCGTAGCTTTCGATCTGCTCAAGGTGGCCAAGCGACTTGGCCCGCAGTGCGAAGCCGCCGAAGACGAAGATCTGTCCGGGGAGAAAAGTCTCACCCTGGACTGCATCGTTGTTGATGATCGAAGGAGCCATCGGTCCTAAGGGCGACGGCACAGAGGAACTCTCAATGAAAGCACCAATGTCGGTGTCAAAACCAGCGGATCTCGGGTAGGGGGTCCCGAACTGTGCGTCTAGGCCGGATGGTAACAGGAGGCAAGGAACACGATGTTTTACCCAGGTTCGGGCCCTCTTGATGGAGGTAAAACCCTACGTCCTGCTTGATTAATATTGATGATATGGGTAGTACAAGAGTAGATCTACCACGAGATCAAGGAGGCTAAACCCAAAAAGCTAGCCTATGGTATGATTGTTGTATATGAAGTTGTCCTACGGCCTAAAACCCTCCGGTTTATATAGACACCAGAGAGGGTTAGGGTTACACAAAGTCGGTTACAATGGTAGGAGATCTAAATATCCGCATCGCCAAGCTTGCCTTCCACGCCAAGGAAAGTCCCATCCGGACATGGGATGAAGTCTTCAATCTTGTATCTTCATAGTCCTGGAGTCCGGCTGAAGGTATAGTCCGGCTACCTGAACACCCCCTAATCTAGGACTCCCTCAGTCATGCACCCTTGAAGAGTGGTCTATTTTTTATGAATCTCGATAGTAGTGATACACATATTCATAATGTTGAAATCAAAAGATGCAGAGTTGATAATGATAGTGCAACTTATTTGTGGCACTGCCGTTTAGGTCATATCGGTGTAAAGCGCATGAAGAAACTCCATACTGATGGACTTTTGGAACCACTTGATTATGAATCACTTGGTACTTGCGAACCGTGCCTCATGGGTAAGATGACTAAAACGCAGTTCTCCGGTACTATGGAGAGAGCAACGGATTTGTTGGAAATCATACATATAGATGTATGTGGTCCAATGAATGTTGAGGCTCGTGGCGGATATCGTTATTTTCTCACCTTCACGGATGATTTAAGCAGATATGGGTATATCTACTTAATGAAACATAAGTATGAAACATTTGAAAAGTTCAAAGAATTTCAGAGTGAAGTTGAAAATCATCGTAACAAGAAAATAAAGTTTCTACGATCTGATCGTGGAGGAGAATATTTGAATTACGAGTTTGGTCTACATTTGAAACAATGCGGAATAGTTTCGCAACTCACGCCACCCGGAACACCACAGCGTAATGGTGTGTCCGAACGTCGTAATCGTACTTCATTAGATATGGTGAGATCTATGATGTCTCTTACTGATTTACCGTTGTCGTTTTGGAGTTATGCTTTAGAGACGGCTGCATTCACGTTAAATAGGACACCATCGAAATCCGTTGAGACGACGCCTTATGAAGTGTGGTTTGGCAAGAAACCAAAGTTGTCATTTCTGAAAGTTTGGGCCTGCGATGCTTATGTGAAAAAGTTTCAACCTGATAAGCTCGAACCCAAATGGAGAAATGTGTCTTCATAGGATACCCAAAGGAGACTGTTGGGTACACCTTCTATCACAGATCCAAAGGCAAGACTTTTGTTGCTAAATTCAGAGTTTTTCTAGAGAAGGAGTTTCTCTTGAAAGAAGTGAGTGGGAGAAAAGTAGAACTTGATGAGGTAACTGTACCTGCTCCCTTATTGGAAAGTAGTACATCATAGAAACCGGTTTCTATGACACCTACACCAATTAGTGATGAAGCTAATGATAATGATCATGAAACTTCAGATCAAGTTACTACCGAACCTCGTAGAACAACTAGAGTAAGATCTGCACAAGAGTGGTACGGTAATCCTGTTCTGGAAGTCATGCTACTAGATCATGATGAACCTACGAACTATGAAGAAGCGATGGTGAGCCCAGATTCCGCAAAATGGCTAGAAGCCATGAAATCTGAGATGGGATCCATGTATGAGAACAAAGTGCGGACTTTGGTTGACTTGCCCGTTGATCGGCAAGCAATTGAGAATAAATGGATCTTCAAGAAGAAGACTGACGTTGACGGTAATGTTACTATCTACAAAGCTCGACTTGTTGCAAAAGGTTTTCGACAAGTTCAAGGGATTGACTACGATAAGACCTTCTCACCCGTAGCGATGCTTAAGTCTGTCCGAATCATGTTAGCAATTGCCGCATTTTATGATTATGAAATTTGGCAAATGGATGTCAAAACTGCATTCCTGAATGGATTTCTGGAAGAAGAGTTGTATATGATGCAACCAGAAGGTTTTCTCGATACAAAGGGAGCTAACAAAGTGTGAAAGCTCTAGCGATCCATTTATGGACTGGTGCAAGCCTCTCGGAGTTGGAATAAACGCTTTTATAGTGTAATCAAAGCATTTGGTTTTGTACAGACTTTTGGAGAAGCATGTATTTACAAGAAAGTGAGTGGGAGCTCTGTAGCATTTATGATATTATATGTGGATGACATATTATTGATTGGAAATGATATAGAATTTCTGGATAGCATAAAGGGATACTTGAATAAGAGTTTTTCAATGAAAGACCTCGATGAAGCTGCTTACATATTGGGCATTAAGATCTATAGAGATAGATCAAGATGCTTAATTGGACTTTCACAAAGCACATACCTTGAAAAGGTTTTGAAGAAGTTCAAAATGGATCAAGAAAAGAAAGGGTTCTTGCCTGTGTTATAAGGTGTGAAGTTGAGTAAGACTCAATGTCCGACCACCGCAGAAGATAGAGAGAAAATGAAAGATGTTCCCTATGCTTCAGCCATAGGCTCTATCATGTATGTAATGCTGTGTACCAGACCAGATGTGTGCCTTGCTATAAGTCTAGCAAGGAGGTACCAAAGTAATCCAGGAGTGGATCACTGGACAGCGGTCAAGAACATCCTGAAATACCTGAAAAGGACTAAGGATATGTTTCTCGTATACTGTGGCGACCCGACCCGAATGGATCAAGTCTACTGTGCTCGGGTGTCATCCCTGGATCAGTAATGCTGACACCACACAGTACATCGAAGGATTTATAGCAGAGTGGCAATCACACACTTATTACATCGTTGTCTCAAAGAGAACTTATTACAATAAATATGGCTTAAGGCCATCTAATGACGATAACAGCGGAAGACTCGGAAGATAAATGGGTCCATCAACTCCAACGGCATCACTGAGTATAGAACCACGACCTAAAAAGTACCTTACTCGTCGTCTGAAAAGTCTGCAACATGAGAAGTTGCAGCCCGAAAACGGGTCAGCACATGGAATATGCTGGCAATGTAACACATAGAGAGTAATGGAATGAAACAGCTATACTATATGCATATATGGCTGGTGGAAAGCTCTATGGTTATAGTTTTGCGTAAAGCCAGTTTTTCCCTACTGCAAAGGAATAAATTTATTTAACTATCATGGTGGTTGTGAAACAACGAGAATGGTTGACAGCATTCCGAGTCCAATTAAGTGAACAATTAAAACCCAACAACATTAATTAGAAGTAACATGTTGAGATTCACATGATATTCAAGTACTAGATACTCAAGATGTCCATAACCAGGGACACGGCTAATCACGATTAGTTTATACACTCTGCAGAGGTTTGGGCACTTTTCCCCACAAGACTCGATCGCCTCCGTTGGATTTCTCGCACTAAATGGTGTTTGAGAAACGGATGACCGAGACATAGCCTTTCAGAAGCGCTAGCACCTTACGATCGGGTAGACCGGTACACCTACATCCCCTACATCTGCTAGTCTACCACTGTAAGAGTTCGCACAACCTAGTCAACTATGCCTGAGCCCATAATGGCTTGTGGCTGCACACGGAAGTTTCTAGCATGAAAGATCTTATGATCCCTTTGAGCCTGGGTGGCGGTCCAAAATAAAAACAGGCAAGTCCTGATAGACATCAGGTGCCTCAATCCACCCAGATGTGTGTTTAAGTGGCCACCTTAGATAAACCATTAAAAATTATCAACTCACATCTGTCATGGATATCGCTCACCCAATCCACGTCTACTAGCATAGCATGGCATAATAAGCAACGTAGAAGTAACTCCCAAAGGTTTCATAGTAATACAGGTGATAGGTGCTACCTCATCTACTTCCCATCCCACAATTTATTTAGATCCTAGTCATGCAATGTGAGAGGATTGATCTAATGCAATAAAACATGGGTGGTAGAAAAGGTATGATCAAAGTGTTACTTGCCTTGCTGATGATCCGCGAGACCTAGGGAATCGAAGTAACAGGCGGCGCAATCCGGGTGATCTATCGCAGACAAACAACAAGCATACAATAAGTACTCATCTAATGCATAGGTAAAAGTCGAACAAGAGAACGAACCAGAAAGTTCAACTTAAGAACTCCGGTTGCAAAGAAAGAATGAACCGAACAAAGAAACGGAAAACAAATGGCGGAAGAAAACAACTCGGTTCTAGCAAGTTGAAACTAGGTCAAATTTTACCATAGCAAAACTTGTTTAAGTTGACTAGACGGAACGGCGGTTTCGAAACGAAACTCCAGGCGCTTGAATCACCTGATTCTGATAAACGAGCGAGAAGAAAGACTAGAACGAAGATCGGATCTGAGATCACGATCGCGGAATAAATCCGACGAAAAGAAAGAGACGAACGGTTAAACGAACGGACGTTCGTTAACCGAGAAAAATCGGTGATCCCGTTCATTGAGACGAACGGTCCGAAAGAAGAACGAAAACCGATCTAGGGTTTTCGGAAAAGAACCGAAACAAAAACCGGAAGAAAAGAACCGGAACGGTTTCTAGAAGAAAAACCAAACCGAGGCAAGGGTAGGGTGGCGCGGCTACCTCGACGAGGCTCCGACAAAGGGCTCCGGCGGCGGCGGGGTAAGGGCGGCGGCGGCTAGGCGGCGGCGGCGCTAGGGCGGCGGTGGCTGCTGCTACTGCTGCTTATTGCGGCTTGATGTGAGGAGAGGGGTATATATACTAGGAGGGGGAGGGGGTGTTGCTTGGGCAAGGGCAAGGGGGGCGCCAGCCTAGAGTCCTTCTAGGACTCGGCCTAGGGCGGCGGCTGGCGGCTGGCGCGCGCAGCGCTGGGAGGCGGCGGTGGTTGGGCCTTGGCCCAGTCGGCTGGGCCGGCGGACCTCTTTTTTTTTAAATAGTTTCACGCACAGAAAAACAAAGAAAAAGAAAACTAAACGAACTCCAAAAATTCTAAAGTAAAATTTCCCCGACTCCTAAAAATGATTCGAACAAAATGAACTTTACTCCGGGCCTAAAATGCAATTTTTGAAAACACGCATTTTTCCCTATCCAAATAAAAAGCAAACAAAACTCCGGCAAAAACCAAAATTTGATTTATTCATTAAATCTTAATTTTTCCTAAATTTGGGAAAGTCATATTATTCCCTCTCTCATTTTTGATATAGGAAAATAATTGAAGATGAAATATATAAATCAAATGATCCTCTTTTCCAATATTTGAGAGAACTCAAATATGAAAATAACGAAATCTCCAACTCTCTCCGTGGGTCCTTGAGTTGCGTGAAATTTCTAGGATCAACCAAAATGCAAGAAAATATGCTATTCATGATGATCTAGTGTATAACATTCCAAATTGAAAATTTGGGATGTTACAAACCTACCCCCCTTAAGATGAATCTCGCCCTCGAGATTCGGGTTGGCTAGAAAATAGGTGAGGGTGGTCCTTGAGCAAATCTTCTTCTCTTTCCCAGGTGGCTTCATCCTCTGAATGGTGGTTCCACTTAACTTTGCAAAACTTGATAACCTTGCTGCGGGTAACTCTGCTGGCAAAATCGAGAATCTTGACTGGTTTCTCCTCATAGGTTAAATCGTTATCCAACTGAATTGCTTCAAGCGGCACTGTATCTCTTAGCGGTACCTCTGCCATCTCGGCGTGACATTTCTTCAGCTGAGAAACATGGAATACATCATGAACTCCTGACAGTCCCTCTGGTAATTCCAACTTATAAGCGACTTCTCCCATACGTTGCAAGATCCTATACGGTCCAACGAAACGCGGTGCTAACTTTCCCTTAACTCCAAAGCGCTTAACTCCTCGAAGTGGGGATACTCGGAGATAAACTCTGTCTCCGGTTTTGTAGACTGTCTCCTTGCGTTTAGAATCTGCGTAGCTCTTCTGCCTGGACTGGGCTACCTTGAGCCTATCGCGAATCAACTTAACTTTCCGTTCAGACTCCTTAATCAAATCTGGTCCAAAGAATTGACGGTCTCCAACTTCGTCCCATGACAACGGTGTCCTGCACCTCCTTCCGTATAAAGCTTCGAAAGGTGCCATCTTCAAACTGGTTTGGTAACTGTTGTTATAAGAAAACTCCGCATACGGCAAGTTATCGTCCCAGCTAGATCCATAATCTAGTGCACAAGCTCTCAGCATATCCTCCATAATCTGATTGACTCTCTCGGTCTGTCCATCTGTCTGCGGATGAAAAGCTGTGCTGAACTCTAGTCTGGTTCCTAAAGTTTCATGCAACTGATTCCAAAACTTTGAGGTAAATTGGGTTCCTCTATCTGATACGATACTCCTCGGAACTCCATGCAAACAAATGATCCTAGTCATGTATATCTTTGCCAACTTAGCACTGGTGTAAGTGGTCTTAACTGGAATAAAATGTGCTACCTTCATCAAACGATCAACTACTACCCATATCGAGTCATAGCCTGCTTTCGTCCTGGGTAGTCCTATGATAAAATCCATGCCTATCTTATCCCACTTCCATTCGGGTATCGGCAATGGTTGTAACAAACCTGCTGGCTTCTGATGCTCTGCCTTTACTCTCTGACATACGTCACAAACTGCTACATATGCTGCAATATCCTTCTTCATTCCGGTCCACCAGAATGTTTCCTTCAAATCCAAATACATCTTGGTATTCCCTGGGTGAATCGAATACGGTGAATCATGTGCCTCTTGCAAAATCAACTTCCTGATCTCTGGGTCATTGGGCACATAAACACGGTCCTCAAACCATAAGGTATCGTGCTCATCCTCACGAAATCCCTTTGCTTTTCCTTCGGTCAATTTCTCTTTTATAGTAGCAATCTCCTTGTCAGATTTCTGAGCTTCTCTGATCTTATCCATCAATGTTGACTGAATCTCCAATGCTGCTACATAGCCTCTCGGAACTATTTCCAAACATAGCTCACAAAGGTTTTCTGCTAACTCCTTTGGTACTTCTCCCGTTACTAGGGTGTTGACATGGCTCTTACGGCTCAATGCGTCAGCTACTACATTAGCTTTTCCGGGATGGTAATGCAATCTCATATCATAATCCTTGATGAGCTCCAACCATCTCCTTTGTCGGAGGTTCAACTCCTTCTGCGTGAAAATGTACTTCAAACTCTTGTGATCCGTGTACACCTCACAATGATTTCCAATGAGGAAATGTCTCCATGTCTTCAATGCATGCACTACGGCTGCTAACTCCAAATCATGCGTGGCATAATTCAACTCATGAGGCTTCAGTTGTCGTGAAGCATATGAAACAACTCTTCCTTCCTGCATAAGCACTGCTCCAAGTCCTCGACGTGAAGCGTCGCAATACACCTCATAATCCTTGATCTGATCTGGCAAAATCAATACTGGTGAGGTAACCAAACGTTTCTTCAACTCCTGGAAACTAGCCTCACATTCCTCAGTCCAATTGAACTTAGTATCCTTCTTCAACAATTCAGTCATAGGCTTTGCAATCTTTGAGAAATTCTCAATAAATCTCCGGTAGTATCCTGCGAGTCCAAGAAAACTCCGGATCTCTCCAACTGTCGTTGGTGAATGGTTACGGTCTCAACCTTAGTGGGGTCAACTGCTATACCTTCTCCGGATATAACGTGTCCGAGAAATCCAACTTCCTTCAACCAAAACTCACATTTGCTGAATTTGGCATATAACTGATGTTCCCTTAGTTTCTCCAAAACCAAACGCAAATGTTCCTTATGCTCCTCTTCATTCTTTGAATAAACCAGAATGTCGTCAATGAACACTATGATGAACTTATCCAAAAACTCCATAAACACTTTGTTCATCAGGTTCATAAAATAGGCTGGTGCGTTAGTCAATCCAAATGACATAACGGTATACTCATACAGTCCATATCTCGTGGTGAATGCTGTCTTAGGTATGTCCTGCTCTCGAATCTTCAACTAAAGGTACCCTGATCGCAAATCGATCTTGGAAAACATTTTAGCTCCTTGCAACCAATCAAACAGATCGTTGATCATTGGCAGTGGGTACTTATTCTTGATGGTTACTTCATTCAATCCCCGATAATCTACAACCATCCTTAATGATCCATCCTTCTTTTCCACTAGAAGTACGGGTGATCCCCAAGGCGAAGAACTTGGGCGAATGTAACCTTTATCCATTAACTCCTTAATCTGATTCTTAATTTCCACCAAATCCTTTGCTGGCATCCGGTACGGTCGCTTCCATATTGGGCCTGTACCTGGCAATAACTCAATCAAAAACTCAATGTCTCTATCCGGTGGCATGCCTGGCAATTCCTCAGGAAATACATCGGGAAAATCCTTTACCACTGGTACTTCCTCCTGCACAACTCCTGATAAGGAATTTACTTGTGTCATGTTTGGCACATGCCGGGATACATACTTGATCCTTCTTCCTTCTGGTGTGGTAAGCAAAATTGTCTTACTGGCGCAATCGATGTTTCCTCCATACATCGACAGCCAATCCATACCAAGAATCACATCCAGACCTTGGGATTCCAGAATAATTAAATCCGTTGGGAAAACATGCCTTCCTATACTTAATGGCACTTGGAAACATCCTTGTCTGGCCATGTATTCTGCTCCTGGCGAGCTTACTAGCATAGGTGTTTTAAGAATCCTAGTGGGCAGGCTATACTTTTCCACAAATCCCCTTGATATGTATGAATGCGATGCACCAGTATCAAAAAGAATGAGTGCAGTAAATGACTTAACCAAAAACTTACCTATTACTGCATCAGGCTGATCTTCAATCTCCTCCACATTAACGTGGTTCACCTGTCCCCTATTGAAAGGGTTCGGCTTCTTCCCAGAGCTTCCATTGCCATTTCCATTCTGGCCTTCAGGACATTCATTTGCATAATGCCCTGGCTTCGAACACTTATAGCAAGTGACATGGCTCAAGTCCTTTTTGGCTGGGGTGGATGGGGTGGTCCAGTTCTGGCCGTTGCTTCATCCATTCCCATTACCATTCTTGTGGCCATTATGGTTGTGCAAGCTACCTCCTCCATGGGTATGCTGAAACTGAAATCCCGGTTTAGGGGCAAAATGGGGCTTCTGCTGGGTTCCAGAGTTATACTTCCCCTGTCCATACTTCCTCTTACGGTTTTCAATCTGCTGTTGCTTCCCTTCAATCATGATGGCACGATCTACCAACTCCTGGTAGTTGTTGAAACTTGCTACCATCAACTGCATGCTTAGTTCATCATTCAATCCTTCCAGAAACTTCTCCTGCTTAGTTGCATCCGTACCAACGTCATCTGGGGCATAACGTGCTAACTTGCTGAAGTCGTCAACGTACTGGCCCACTGTCCTTCCTCCTTGGCGTAAGTTGCAAAACTCATGCTTCTTTATGGCCATAGCTCCTGCTGAAACATGGGCAGTGCGGAAAGCTTGCTGAAACTGATCCCATGTGACAGTGTCAACTAGGTAAGTGGCTGTGAAATTCTCCCACCATGCTGCCGCGGGTCCGTCAAGCTGGTGTGCGGCAAACTTCACATTCTCACCATCCGTACATCCTGCAGTGGTCAACTCCCTTCCTATCTTGTGGAGCCAATCGTCTGCTACTATCGGCTCGGTGCTACTCGAAAACACCGGCGGATTCAGCCTAAGGAAACTAGCTAAGTGGTCAACAGGTGGTGGTGGTGGTGGTGGTGGGTTGTTGTTGTTGTTCTACTGGTTCTGGACTAACATCTGCATCAATTGATTCTGCTGCTGGATCAACTGAGTGAGCTCCGGTGGAAATCCATTGTCATGTCTCGGAGGCATCTGAGGGTTTAGAAAAGACGAGAATTGAGAATAGAGTGAGGTCTAAAGAGAAAACACTACCCCAATGCACATGAGCAAATGCACACAAAATCACTTCATTCAATCAAACAAGGGCTTACAATCGGTCTAAAACTATCGCAAAAGTGCTCGACTATAATGTTTACATGGGGGAAATACTACTACTATCTGGTGGTCATCTAGAAATTTGAACCGGTGGAAGACTCCATGATATCTGCTCCAACTTCGTCTTCAAAGTCGGGTTCACTTGGATCCGAATCGGTGTCGTCGATGATGATGTAGTTGTCCGGACATGCGACGTACTCGTCTTCCTCCGTGGATGCTAACTTCCTCTTGAGTTCTTCAATCTCCTGCTTAAGATCGCCATTGTGCCTTGCTAGAGCTACGATCTCGTCCATGTAGTCCTTGCGTGTAGACTTCAGTTCTCCTTCTAGCTCGATGATCCTTGCCTTCGCATTCTTCAACTCTATCATGTCATTGCACATCTGGTTCTCGTGGCGGCGAATGTGCTGGTTTAACTCCTGGATGAAAGATGCAATGGATCTATCCTTCTTGGTGCTGACTAACTCCCATTGTTCATCTCGGCGTCCGCAAATCTAGTAGATAGTGTCCTTGAGGTCTTCTTGGTAAACTTCTCCAATGCGTCCTATGGTGATATGAGCTGCCATGCTTCTTCCCAGACTCCAGGTTGGTGCATTGAAAACACTATCTATGGGCTTCGTGATTGGCGCGAATGTTCTTCCCGGAACGTGAGCTTGAATCTTCCAGCGCTCCTCTTCAGGCAGAGTGGCGTTGAAAGTTCCCGTGAAGCTTGGTAATCCAATGTTCAGGTACTTGGTGACTTCCTTCAAGTGCAATCCAAAAGGTGTTCCTTCATCCGGTTGAGCGTACTTAATCTTCGCGTGCGTCATCCTAAAAGAGTAGAAAAGATGAGGAGTTAGAAAATGAGAAGAGAATGGTGATCTATGGCTTTAACTTAGTGGTCGTGTCCTACAGTCAGCGTGTGCTCTGATACCATCTCTGTGGTGACCCGACCCGAATGGATCAAGTCTACTGTGCTCGGGTGTCATCCCTGGATCAGTAATGCTGACACCACACAGTACATCGAAGGATTTATAGCAGAGTGGCAATCACACACTTATTACATCGTTGTCTCAAAGAGAACTTATTACAATAAATATGGCTTAAAGCCATCTAATGACGATAACAGCGGAAGACTCGGAAGATAAATGGGTCCATCAACTCCAACGGCATCACTGAGTATAGAACCACGACCTAAAAAGCACCTTACTCGTCGTCTGAAAAGTCTGCAACATGAGAAGTTGCAGCCCGAAAACGGGTCAGCACATGGAATATGCTGGCAATGTAACACATAGAGAGTAATGGAATGAAACACCTATACTATATGCATATATGGCTGGTGGAAAGCTCTATGGTTACAGTTTTGCGTAAAGCCAGTTTTTCCCTACTGCAAAGGAATAAATTTATTTAACTATCATGGTGGTTGTGAAACATCGAGAATGGTTGACAGCATTCCGATCCCAATTAAGTGAACAATTAAAACCCAACAACATTAATTAGAAGTAACATGTTGAGATTCACATGATATTCAAGTACTAGATACTCAAGATGTCCATAACCGGGGACACGGCTAATCATGATTAGTTTATACACTCTGCAGAGGTTTGCGCACTTTTCCCCACAAGACTCGATCGCCTCCGTTGGATTTCTCGCACTAAATGGTGTTTGAGACACGGATGACCGAGACATAGCCTTTAAGAAGCGCTAGCACCTTACGATCGGGTAGACCGGTACACCTACATCCCCTACATCTGCTAGTCTACCACTGTAAGAGTTCACACAACCTAGTCAACTATGCCAGAGCCCATAATGGCTTGTGGCTGCACACGGAAGTTTCTAGCATGAAAGATCTTATGATCCCTTTGAGCCTGGGTGGCGGTCCAAAATAAAAACAGGCAAGTCCTGATAGACATCAGGTGCCTCAATCCACCCAGATGTGTGTTTAAGTGGCCACCTTAGATAAACCATTAAAAATTATCAACTCACATCTGTCATGGATATCACTCACCCAATCCATGTCTACTAGCATAGCATGGCATAATAAGCAACGTAGAAGTAACTACAAAAGGTTTCATAGTAATACAGGTGATAGGTACTACCTCATCTACTTCCCATCCCACAATTTATTTAGATCCTAATCATGCAATGTGAGAGGATTGATCTAATGCAATAAAACATGGGTGGTAGAAAAGGTATGATCAAAGTGTTACTTGCCTTGCTGATGATCCGCGAGACCTAGGGAATCGAAGTAACAGGCGGCGCAATCCGGGTGATCTATCACAGACAAACAACAAGCATACAATAAGTACTCATCTAATGCACAGGTAAAACTCGAACAAGAGAACGAACCAGAAAGTTCAACTTAAGAACTCCGGTTGCAAAGAAAGAACGAACCGAACAAAGAAACGGAAAACAAATGGCGGAAGAAAACAACTCGGTTCTAGCAAGTTGAAACTAGGTCAAATTTTACCGTAGCAAAACTTGTTTAAGTTGACTAGACGGAACGGCGGTTTCGAAACAAAACTCCAGGCGCTTGAATCACCTGATTCCGATAAACGAGCGAGAAGAAAGACTAGAACGAAGATCGGATATGAGATCACGATCGCGGAATAAATCCGACGAAAAGAAAGAGACGAACGGTTAAACGAATGGACGTTCGTTAACCGAGAAAAATCAGTGATCACGTTCGTTGATACGAACGGTCCGAAAGAAGAACGAAAACCGATCTAGGGTTTTCGGAAAAGAACCGAAACAAAAACCGGAAGAAAAGAAAAGAACCGGAACGGTTTCTAGAAGAAAAACCGAACCGAGGCGAGGGTAGGGTGGCGCGGCTACCTCGACGAGGCTCCGGCGAAGGGCTCCGGCGGCGGCGGGGTAAGGGCGGCGGCGGCGGCTAGGCGGCGGCAGCGGCTAGGCGGCGGCGGCAACTAGGCGGCGGCGGCGCTAGGGCGGCGGCGGCGGCGGTGGCTGCCGCTGCTGCTGCTTGCTGCGGCTTGATGTGAGGAGAGGGGGGGTAGAGGGGTATATATACTAGGAGGGGGAGGGGGGTGTTGCTTGGGCAAGGGGCAAGGGGGGCGCCGGCCTAGAGTCCTTCTAGGACTCGGCCTAGGGCGGCGGCTGGCGGCTGGCGCGTGCAGCGCTGGGAGGCGGCGGCGGTTGGGCCTTGGCCCAGTCGGCTGGGCCGGCGGACCTCTTTTTTTTTAAATAGTTTCGCGCGCAGAAAAACAAAGAAAAAGAAAACTAAACGAACTCCAAAAATTCTAAAGTAAATTTTCCCCGACTCCTAAAAATGAGTCGAACAAAATGAACTTTACTCCGGACCTAAAATGCAATTTTTGAAAACACGCATTTTTCCCTATCCAAATAAAAAGCAAACAAAACTCCGGCAAAAACCAAAATTTGATTTATTCATTAAATCTTCATTTTTCCTAAATTTGGGAAAGTCATATTATTCCCTCTCTCATTTTTGATATAGGAAAATAATTGAAGATGAAATATATAAATCAAATGATCCTCTTTTCCAACATTTGAGAGAACTCAAATATGAAAATAACAAAATCTCCAACTCTCTCCGTGGGTCCTTGAGTTGCGTGAAATTTATAGGATCAACCAAAATGCAAGAAAATATGCTATGGATGATGATCTAGTGTATAACATTCCAAATTAAAAATTTGGGATGTTACATATATTGAGGTGACAAAGAGCTCATCGTAAATGGTTACGTTGATGCAAGCTTTGAGACTGATCCGGACGATTCTAAATCGCAAACCGGATACGTGTTTTTACTGAATGGTGGAGCTGTCAGTTGGTGCAGTTCTAAACAAAGCGTCGTGGCGGGATCTACATGTGAAGCGGAGTACATAGCTGCTTCAGAAGCAGCAAATGAAGGAGTCTGGATGAAGGAGTTCATATCCGATCTAGGTGTCATACCTAGTGCATTGGGTCCAATGAAAATCTTTTGTGACAATACTGGTGCAATTGCCTTGGCAAAGGAATCCAGATTTCACAAGAGAACCAAGCACATCAAGAGACGCTTCAATTCCATTCGGGATTTAGTCCAAGTGGGAGACATAGAAATTTGCAAGATACATACGGATCTGAATGTTGCAGACCCGCTGACTAAGCCTCTTCCATGAGCAAAACATGATCAGCACCAAGGCTCCATGGGTGTTAGAATCATTACTGTGTAATCTAGATTATTGACTCTAGTGCAAGTGGGAGACTGAAGGAAATATGCCCTAGAGGCAATAATAAAGTTATTATTTATTTCCTTATATCATGATAAATGTTTATTATTCATGCTAGAATTGTATTAACCGGAAACATAATACATGTGTGAATACATAGACAAAACAGAGTGTCACTAGTATGCCTCTACTTGACTAGCTCGTTGATCAAAGATGGTTATGTTTCCTAACCATAGACATGAGTTGTCATTTGATTAACGGGATCACATCATTAGAAGAATGATGTGATTGACTTGACCCATTTGTTAGCTTAGCACTTGATCGTTTAGTTTGTTGCTATTGCTTTCTTCATAACTTATACATGTTCCTATGACTATGAGATTATGCAACTCCCGTTTACTGGAGGAACACTTTGTGTGCTACCAAACGTCACAACATAACTGGGTGATTATAAAGGTGCTCTACAGGTGTCTCCGAAGGTACTTGTTGGGTTGGCGTATTGCGAGATTAGGATTGTCACTCCGATTGGCGGAGAGGTATCTCTGGGCCCTCTCGGTAATGCACATCACTCAAGCCTTGCAAGCATTGCAACTAATAAGTTAGTTGCGGGATGATGTATTACGGAACGAGTAAAGAGACTTGCCGGTAATGAGATTGAACTAGGTATTGAGATACCGACGATCGAATCTCGGGCAAGTAACATACCGATGACAACGGGAACAACGTATGTTGTTATGCGGTCTGACCTATAAAGATCTTCGTAGAATATGTAGGAGCCAATATGAGCATCCAGGTTCCTCTATTGGTTATTGACCGGAGACATGTCTCGGTCATGTCTACGTAGTTCTCGAACCCGTAGGGTCCGCAAGCTTAAAGTTCGGTGACGATCGTAATTAGGGTTTTTGTGTTTTGATGTACCGAAAGTTGTTCGGAGTCCCGGATGTGATCACGGACATGACAAGGAGCCTTGAAATGGTCGAGACATAAAGATTGATATATTGGAAGCCTATATTTGGATATCGGAAACGTTCCGGGTGAAATCGGGATTTTACCGGAGTACCGGGGGTTACCGGAACCCCCCCCCCCCCGGGGGTTATTGGGCCTACATGGGCCATAAGGGAGAAGAGGAGGGCCGGCCAGGGCAGGCCGCGCGCCCCCTCCCCCATAGTCCAAATAGGACAAGGAAGGGGGGGTGGCGCCCCCCTTTCCTCTTTCTCCCTTCGTCCTTCCTTTTCCAACAAGGCAAGAGGGGGGAGTCCTACTCCTGGTTGGAGTAGGACTCCTCCAGGTGCACCCATAGGGTCGGCCGCACCCCATGACACACAAGTTAATCCTCGTGATCGTTCCTTAGCCGTGTGTGGTGCCCCCTTCCACCATATTTCACCTCGGTCATATCATAGCGGTGCTTAGGCGAAGCCCTGCGTCGGTAGAACATCATCACCGTCATCACGCCGTCGTGCTGACGAAACTCTCCCTCAACGTTTTGCTGGATCGGAGCTCGAGGGACGTCACCGAGTTGAACGTGTGCAGAACTTGGAGGTGCCTTACGTTCGGTACTTGGATCAGTCGGATCAGGAAGACGTACGACTACCTCCTCTACGTTGTGTCAACGCTTCCGTTGCCGGTCTACGAGGGTACGTAGACAACACTCTCCCCTCTCATTGCTATGCATCACCATGATCTTGCGTGTGCATAGGAAAATTTTGAAATTACTACGTTCCCCAACACTTGACGTCCACGGGGTCTTGGAGGGCCGACGATAGTGATACATACGTCGTCGTGGGAGTAGTGGTCCACGCCACGGTAGTCGAACTTGACGAACCCGAACTCTTTGAGGATCGTCGTGGTACTTGACGATATCCAGGACGATTTTGTGATTTGTCAATCTCGACGAACCATAGGGTTACTTCATCTTGGGTTTTTGCGACGGTAGTGGAACTTGGTGCGTCCAATGCCTTCGGGCGTAGAGGTACTTGCGAAAACCGAGATGATCTTGATGATCCGGTGAGATGACATGGTTTGGGGCGGTCTCAGTCTTGATGGTCCTTGAGTCCAACAATTACTAGGTGATCTAGGCCTCCAAGTCTGTAATCAAAAAAAGGTGTGCATGGGATGCAACAGAAGGTGGTGGTGATGCAGGGGAGCAGCGTAGGCGAGGAGGAGTCCCAGCAGCGGAGCTCCTTGAGCAGAGAAGAAGCCGGTGGCAGGGAAGGATGGGACAGGAGGTTGCTGCTGGGTGTTGGGGCTTGACGGTTCCAGGCGAGGTCGCCGACAGCAGAGCAGCAGCTACCCGAGGTCAACCGCATGAGGTGGGGGGCGACGAGCTCGCTCCGGCGATGGCGGGGTACAAGGCATGGGTGTGGCCGGACGCTGGTGATGGCCGAAGACGGAGGCGCTACGAACTGTAGCGGCGGACATGGTCTTGGAGCAGCCTAGCCGGAGGACGAGGCAGGGGCGCGCGGCTTGGCGAATTTGGCGCTCCTGCGGGCATTCATGGCGGCGGCGGACCGAGAAGACGGAAGGCGGAGGCGGAGACTCGGTCGGGCCAGGGTGGACTCGCCGGCCGACGGGGCGCCATGGCAAGGAGGCGGAGCAGAGGAATAGAGGAGAGGGCACTGCAAGGGAGGCGGCGTGAGGGAGAACGGGAGCAGGGGAACGAAGTGGCGGCGCTTGTTCCTCTCTGCCAGTGGGTGGACACGAGGGAGAGGGAGAGATCGATCGGGAGAGGGATGAAAGGAAAAATGGGTAGGAGGCGGCGGCAGGGGAGAGATGGATCGGGAGGGAGTGGAGTCGGGCTAGGGTTAGCAGTGGGGCTAGTTGGGCCATGGGGATGGTGCAATTGGCCTAGGTGGGCCGCGGGGAAGCAGGCTGGCCTGGCGCTGAGGCCCAAGTGGCCAGCTGGGCTTCTCTCTCTCCCTCATATTACTTTAACAGAAAAGAAAAAATAAAGAGAGGAAAAGAAAGAGAGGGTTAAGAAAAGATTTTGGGCATGGGGATAATTTTCCCGAACTCACAAAAAATATGCTTGTTCCGAGAAAAATAGAAAAGGCGAAGATTGAAAGATGTAAAATTCGAACCCGTTTGAATTTAATTCAAACGGGTTTGAACTAGGACTTGGTTTTTGAAGTGACCAAAAATGTTGAAAATTTAGGTGGAGCTCCGGAAAATGACGAAAGGATATATGGCAAAGTTAGGGGCCAAGAGTTGTGATAAGAAAGGCATTGGGATTTGCAAGTGTGTTATGGTGAATTTCAAATTAAAGAAATATTTAAAATAGCTCCCTACTATCAGGAGGATATGTTATAAAGAGAAGTCACCCTTCCCTCGATTTGAATAGATCAAAGATTTATGCATTTTATTTAGATGAGTTTTACAAAATTAAAAGACATGATGACTGATGCAATGCGAATGATGCAATGATGAAAGCAACAAACCAACAACTCACACGACGAAACTCGGAAAACATGGAAGGCGTCTGAAGCTCCGGCCTTGGGGCGTCACACATGTTTCTAATGTCCGAACAAGAGCATATAATTCTTTATCATAAGTAGAATAGTTCAGACTAGGCCCACTCAATTTTTTCAGAAAAGTATGCAACTTGTTTGCCATCTTGTAATAACACGTCTCCTAATCCAATTCCACTAGCATCACATTCAAGCTCAAAAGTCTTATTAAAATCAGGAAGTTGGAGTAAAGGAGCATGTGTCAACTTATCTTTCAATACCGTGAAGGCTTCTTCCTGTGCAGTACCCCAAACAAAAGGCACATCCTTCTTTGTGAGCTCATTGAGAGGTGCAACAATGGTGCTGAAATTTCTCACAAAACGCCTATAGAAACCAGCGAGGCCAAGAAAACTCCTCACTTGTGTGACCCTTTTGGGCTGCGGCCAACTCTCAATAGCTTCAATCTTGGCTTTATCAACTTCAATTCCCTGTGGAGTAACAACATAGCCAAGAAAGGATTCTCGGAGGCGCTACGTCGTGCACGTTTGTAGTCGGATCGTCAAAGTCTACTCCACCAAAAACGATAGTTATCATCTCCTCGAAAGATCGGGACACCCTCCCCTCTATCAGCAAGCCAGCTGCGGCCCACCTTTTCACGCAGCCGCCCACCACCACCACGTGATAGGTCGGCCCAACCCAACCGACCAAAGCCCCACGCCTCCAGCTCAGCAAAGCGGTAATCATAGCGCACCACCGCGCCCGACCCACACCAAACCCGCTGCCCCTCTCTCGCTGATGGGTAGACCCCGCAGCCCTTTCCCCGTCCTCCGAGCCAGACACCGCCACGCCGCACCGCACCGCACGCACAGCCACGGCCGAGGCCAACTCGACCCGGCGCCCTGGTTGACCCCACGCATGCCCTAGTTGCCTAGTGCCGCCCACGCCCTCGATGAACCCCGCACCCCTGATCTCGATTCCTTCCGTCGCCGCACAGGAACCAGGGGCTTTCTGTTGTTTTCTGCTATTCTTTTTGTCTTTTTTAGGTTTTCAACCAAAACTTCTTTAGCTATATCTTTTAGTGTATAAGTCCAAATTTGATAATTCTTTTTCCTATGCACTCACAAAATTCAGCACTTTATCACAGTACCAAAATTTCTCATGTTTGCACTTTTCAAATTTGAATTCATTTGAATTTGAAATAAACCTTCCGGAGGCCGTAACTCTCAAACCGTTTGTCGGTTTTAAGTGTTTATTTTTTCGTTGTTACCGTAGTGCAATTTAGGTGCTCTTATGTTGCTCTTGTTGATTTTTTTAAATGGTTTTCTTGCTGTTGGTTTTATTTTAGCTTTATTGGAGTTTTGATGATTGATTTTTTGATTGTGTGAAACATGTAAATTGTCCGGAGTGCGAGGCGAGCTATTGTCAGGATTGTGACCTTTTGAACCAGAACCAAGGCAAGTTACATGTTGATCATCCTTTACCTATTGTTTTCTCTGCATGTATTTATATCACACTATGAATATATGCATGTATAGGATTACTATATAATTTTGCTATGTTGTTGAGCTATCTTCCCGTCTTTTGCAAACCGTGGTAGTTGTAGTTTGCTATGCTTTGTAGACGGGGTGGTTCGTGTATCCATTGAGATTATGTGAGGATTATATTTATAACAAATTGAGTAGTAATAAAGGATTTAACTAACCTGTGGGCGGAACTGGTATTGATGGGTGGTTTCAAGAACATCATGGTTTATACCCTCTGAATGTAAGTGGACAGCCGCCCAGGCTCAAAAGGATCAGACAGACTTAGTGACTAGTAGCTTCCATGCGCAACCACTAGCTAAATGGGCTCTGGCTTAGTTGAGTAGGTTGTGGGATCCTCGCTCAGGTAAGCTAGCAGATGTAGATATAAGTAGGTGTACCGTCTGCCGGTGGGTGGAGGTTACTACTTATGAAAGACTTCGTCTCAATCTTCGGTTGAGTCTAGTGGTAAAGTATGCAAAACCGTCAGAATGTTAAAAACTAATCGTGATTAGCCGTGTCCTCGGTTATGGAAAAATTTGAGCGACTATGCCATTACAGTTGTTGGATGATCTTGACAAATGTGACACTTAATAATATTTGTGGCAAAACTTAATAAAGGGTAGGTTGGAGTTGATTTTGCCAACTCAACCTTGTGTATTTAATTGTAGTAATTAAAGAACTAAAAAAAATTGACTATTAGGTACTTATGAGGACAAAATCAGCTTTCTGCGAAAATAAACCCTCAAGCCTTCCTTTTGTTATACTATGCATATACATGTAGGTCTGCTATATTATTACTCCTGTGTAACTTGCCAATACATTCAAAGTATTGACCTATATGGCTGCAACGTCTCATATTGCAGGATATTCAGACGAAGAGTAAGGTACCGTTAGGGTCGCGAGTCGGCACTCAGCATCGCCAGTGGGCTATGATGGGACTCATCGTTATTTTCTGCTACTTTTCCACTGTTTGATTCAATAAAGCTAGCCAAGTGCTATGCAGATTGTTTTATTTTATACATTCTGGACCATACGTTGTAGTAAATGATGCACTTGTTATTCTGGTATTCATCTATATTGTGTGTGCTAGCGAGTTTGATCCAGGGACTTGCACGGTAAGCATAGAGACTCAAATCCTTCGAGGTTTGCTCGTTACAGATGGCACGAGAGCAGTGTGTTGACTGTAGGACGTGGCCCTAGAAAATGGATTAGAAAAGCCATAGGAGTGAAAATCATTTTACAAACTAGTTATACTTCTGGTTGTTTAGTAGTTAAACCCCTCATGTATCTTGGCCAGTTAAGTAGGAACTAGTGCTGAGACCACTATTCATGCTTGTTTTATATAGCAACGTTATCGTGTTAGCGTATCTGATTATGTCCACCTTCGTGGTATGAAGATACTAGATTGTTTGCTTGCTTGGCAGTTTATTTGTTGAATTATATCTTGTCATAATTATTCGACTATATATATAATTTTATCATATTGTTTGTTGTTTGTTTGTTGGAGTTATTCGTTGTTTTGTTTTGTTGGCTTGATCATATTATGCATATGGGTAAAATATATTTATATATACATAGTCTTTGGCCCTATTATATCTATAACTATTCTATTCTTGCCCACCAGATGCCGCCGAGGCATGATACTAGATGCACTACTACAGGAGGAGACAACAATGGCAATGGAGTACCACCATACATATAGCAGGTTATTGAGGGACAGACCCAGTTGATCCAGTTGCTTGCTCAGAACCAGAACAATAACAACAACAATCCGCCGCCACTGCCACCTATGGATATGCTTACCAGGTTCTTGAGGTTGAATCCTCAAAGGTTCTCCAGTTCCCCTGAACCTATTGTGGCTGATGATTGGCTCCGTGCAGTCAATAGGAACCTAGAGACAGTTGGATGCACTGATGCAGAGAGGGTGAGGTTTACCTCACATTTATTTGAGGGTCCTGCCGCAGCTTGGTGGGGCAACTACTTGGTAACTTATCCCATTGCTACTATCACATGGCCTCAGTTTCAGGATGCTTTCCATGCTGCACATGTGTCTGCTGGTGCTATGAGATTGAAAAAGAAGGAATTTCGAAGTTTGCTCCAGGGAGGTCGCACAGTTAATGCGTATGTGGAGGAATTTAATAATCTTGCACGTTATGCTCCTAATGATGTTAACACTGATGCAGCTAGGTAGGAGAAATTCATGGAGGGCCTAAATGATGAGTTGAGCCTTCAGTTGATGGTGGCCACTTTTAGGAATTCATTTTAAGCATATCAGTCAAACGCATACGCAAGAAGATAGGCCTAATCATTTCAGCAAAGCGCTCAAAATCCTCATCATCCTTTTTCTTGGATGGTTTAGGAGGAAAAGGCGTGGGTTTTTGAACCCATGGTTCTCTTTCTTTACCGTGCTTCCTAGCAACAAAGTCTCTCTTATCATAACATTGATTCTTTGATCGTGGGTTATCAAGATCAACATCAGGTTCAATCTCTACATCATTATCATCGCTGGGGTGAGCATCAATATGAATATCATCATTAACATTATCACTAGGTTCATGTTCATTACCAGGTTGTGTTTCAGCATCGGAGATATAGATATTATTGGGATTCTCAGGTGTGTCAATAACAGGTTCACTAGAAGCATGCAAAGTCCTATCATTTTTCTTTTTCTTCCCCTTAGACAGACTAGGTGCATCAACATTAGTTCTCTAAGAATCTTGCTCAATTCTCTTAGGATGGCCCTCCGGATAAAAAGGTTCCTGAGTAAATTTACCACCTCTAGTTGCAACTCTAACAGCGAAGTCATCATTTTTACTATTCAATTGATGGAGCAAATCATTCTGAGCTTTAAGTACTTGTTCTACTTGAGTGGTAACCATAGAAGCATGTTTACTAATAAGTTTAAGTTCACCCTTAACACTAGCCATATAATCACTCCAGTGGTCAATCATATAAGCATTATGTTTCAATTGTCAACCAACATAAGCATTAAAATCTTCTTGCTTAACCATAAAGTTATCAAACTCATCTAAGCATTGGCTAGCAAGCTTAGTAGGAGGGATTTCAGCTTTATCATATCTATAGAGAGAATTGACCTTTACTACCTGTGTCGGGTTATCAAGACCGTGTGTTTCTTCAACATGCGGTAAATTAAGACCATGTATTTCTTCAACAGGCGGTAAATTTTTAACATCTTCAGCTTCAATAACTTTTTCTTTCATAGATTTCTTTGCCTCTTGCATATCTCCAGGACTGAGAAATAGAATACCCCTTTTCTTCGGAGTTGGCTCAGGAGTTGGTTCAGGAACTGGATCAGGGATTGGATCAGGAAGTTTCCAATTATTTTCATTAGTCAACATATTATTTAATAGAATTTCAGCTTCATCAACAGTTCTTTCCATGAAAACACAACCAACACAACTATCCAGGTGGTCTCTGGAATCATCGGTTAGTCCATTATAAAAGATATCAAGTATCTCATTTTTATTGTGAGGATGATCAAGCAAAGCATTAAGTAATTGGAGAAGCCTCCAACAATACTGTGGGAGACTCTCTTCTTCAATTTGCACAAAATTATATATTTCCCTTAAAGCAGCTTGTTTCTTATGAGCGGGGAAATATTTAGTAGAGAAGTAATAAATAATATCCTGGGGACTTCGCACACAACCAGGGTCAAGAGAATTAAACCATATCTTAGCATCACCTTTTAATGAGAACGGAAATAATTTAAGGATATAATAATAGCGAGTTTTCTCATCATTAGTGTATAGGGTGGCTATATCATTTAATTTAGTAAGATGTGCCACAACAGTTTCAGATTCATAGCCATAGAAAGGATCAGATTCAACCAAAGTAATTAACTCAGGATCAACAGAGAAATCATAATCCTTATCAGTAACAAAGATAGGTGAAGTAGCATAAGCAGGATCATATTTCATTCTAGCATTCGAAGTTTTTTGTTTCAGCTTAGCTAAAAGCTTCTTAAGATCACTCCTACCATTGCAAGGAAGAAAGTCTCTAGCAGTTTCTTCATCCATAACATAACCCTCAGGAACAACAGGTAATTCATATCTAGGTGGAGAATCTTCATCATCACTTTCATCAATATTATCAGTTTCAATAATTTTATTCTCTCCAGCCCTAGCAAGCTGTTCATCCAGAAATTCACCTAGTGGCACAGTAGTATCAAGCATAGAAGTAGTTTCATCATAAGTATCATGCATAGCAGAAGTGGCATCATCAATAACATGCGACATATCAGAATTAATAGCAGAAGCAGGTCTAGGTGTCGCAAGTTTACTCAAAACAGAAGGTGAATCAAGTGCAGAGCTAGATGGCAGTTCCTTACCTCCCCTCGTAGTTGAGGGATAAATCTTGGTTCTTGGATCTTTCAAGTACTTCATAATGATAAGCAGATATAAATCCCAAGTGACTCAAAGAATAGAGCTATGCTCCCCGGCAACAGCGCCAGAAAATAGTCTTGATAACCCACAAGTATAGGGGATCGCAACAGTTTTCGAGGCTAGAGTATTCAACCCAAATTTATTGATTCGACACAAGGGGAGCCAAAGAATATTCTCAAGTATTAGCAGCTGAGTTGTCAATTCAACCACACCTGGAAACTTAATATCTGCAGCAAGGTATTTAGTAGCAAAGTAATATGATAGTAGTGGTAACGTTGGTAAAAGGTAACGGTAGCAAAAGTAATATTTTTGGTGTTTTATAGTGATTGTAACAATAGCAACAGAAAAGTAAATAAGTGAAGAACAATATATGTAAAGCTCGTAGGCAATGGATCGGTGATAGAGGATTATGTCGGATGCGATCGATCATGTCACAGTCATAACATAGGTGACACAAAACTAGTTCCAGTTCATCAATGTAATGTAGGCATGTATTCCGAATATAGTCATACGTGCTTATGGAAAGAACTTGCATGACATCTTTTGTCCTACCCTCCCGTGGCAGCGGGGTCCTATTGGAAACTAAGGGATATTAAGGCCTCCTTTTAATAGAGTACCGGACCAAAGCATTAACACATAGTGAATACATGAACTCCTCAAACTACGGTCATCACCGGGAGTGGTCCCGACTATTGTCACTTCGGGGTTGCCGGATCATAACACATAGTAGGTGATTATAGACTTGCAAGATAGGATCAAGAACTCCCATATATTGACGAAAACATAATAGGTTCAGATCTGAAATCATGGCACTCGGGCCCTAGTGACAAGATCGGAACAAGATAGTGACGGGCCCGACTCCTGGGGTCCGCACACCATTGCATCGTCGGGGCGCGAAGGCGACCTCGACGCCATGATCGCTGGAAGCCGGCGCCGCGAGCTCGTCAGCCCCGGAGGCCGAAGCAACCAGCGCTGCTCCTGCCGACTGGGTGCAGGCGATCCTGGATGTCCAGGCCAAGCTCTGAGCCGAGGCCACCGCTCTTCAGTAGTGCAACAGGGCGTTCTTGGATTCGCGAGCGGCCATTCAGGTATGCTCTTTATTTCTTCGTCTTTAATTTTTGTACTTCTTTGTGGGGGCGTGACATCGCATCCATTGGGTGTAGTCCCCATGTTTCGGGCCGGCTGCTGAGCAGGCAGCCCAGAACTTCACTTGGCGGGCTCCGAGTGCTAACTTTTCTTCTATCTTCATTGCAGGACAATCATAATCTTCGTGCGGTCACCCTCAACTCGAACGTCCGGGAGCTGGACCGACGGACCACCGACTTGTCGGAAAGCCGGAGTAAGTCCATGTTTCCCTTCTCTGCGGGGGCGCGATAGCACACCCGCGGGCTATAGTCCCCGAGATTCGGGCTGACTGCTGAGCAGTCGGGCCGGATCTCCCCAGCAACTATACTTCTTTTTCTTGTTGGCTACTAACATCTTTTTCTTTCTCCACTCTTGCAGAGGCCAATGCCATCCTGCAGCGACAGCTGGGTGAGGCCAACACCGTGTTGCGTGCCAAGGAGGCAGAGTGCGCCGAGCTGGCCCAGGAGCGTGACCAACGGGCCACGCAACTGGCAGAGCAGGCGGAGCTTCTCCAGACGGCCCGGAAGGAGGCGGAGGTGAAGGAGTCCAAGATCCTCGCAGAGTTCGAGACCGAACGCTCCACCTGGACTGACAAGGAGGCGCTGCTGAAATCCGGCTTCGGCAGGATTGAAGACATGGTTGATGGTAAGTTTTCTTCTTTTTCTTTTTCTTTCGGCTGCCGCCTGCTGACCGAGCCGGCCTCCAGCTACGGACTTCTTTGCTTTGTATCTGTACAGACTTCTTTCCTGGCCATTCTGCCGCCGCCAATGAGGCCATCGAGGCTTATCGTGAGGAACTGAGGGCGGAAGGCGTGCGGATCGCCGCCGATGCTCCCCGAACCCTTAGCGAGCAGCTTCTCAGCATCCAAGCCCGCCTTCGGCCAGCTCATCGGATGCTGCTACGCCGCCTTCAGCGCGTCGGGGCTCAGGCGATCTCCGCCCTTTGGCCAGACATGCCGGCTCCGCACACTCCCAGTCGGACTGCCGACTGGATGGAGGTGGCGGCCGACCGACTCAAGGCCTGGAAGGGCTCTTCGGCCCGGGCTGGAGCGCGCCGGGCCTTGGAGTTCTTCAAGGCATGTTATCCTGTGCTAAACCTAGCCTAGTTGGCCATGTTTCGGCAGGAGGCCCAAGAGGAGCTGGTGGCGGTGGAGCGCGACCTCGTCAGACGTGCAGCGGCGATCGTCGACTACACTGACACTAGCATCTTCATTCCTGAGCTGGTCGAGGATGGAGTCGAGGCACCACCGGAGTGGTTCGGCCTAAACCCGAAGGACGACGAAGACTCGGCCGAGGTGATCGACTCCAGCGACGAGGGGGAAGACAAGGGAGGAGACGAGGAGGGCGAGGAATGCGAAGAAGATGCGCCAGAGGTCGGAGCGGATGGCCAGCCCCAACCTGATCATGCCTCGGACAACGAGCCACACTCGAGCACGCCGACTGCGGCTGGAGGCGACCAAGCGGAGACCGACCAGCTGTCCACTCCACCAACCAGCTGAACCGACTACGCCGACCAGCCAAACCCCTCTACAGCTCCCTAGGCCGCCAACTTCTCTTTATTTTCCCTGTTTTATCAGTCTCGACAAACTTCGTTAAATTTGCACAATTCCACTCGCGGGGTGTATTTCAAACTTTGTTGAATGCTGGCCAAGGGCCTTTTGTTATGTAAATACGCTTTCTCTGAAGTTATGCTTTGTCGAGTTCTATCTGATCTTGTTTTCTGCCCCTTGGCCTTTTTCCTTTGCCGCCTTCCCTTGGCTGCCGACTTGCCAGGCAATAGCCGTTCTGCGGACTGTTGGCTGGTCAAGTACTTAGCTGCTTTTGGGAAGCCAAGTACTTAGCCGACTAGAGCGTTTAACAAGTTAAGTAGAAACCGACCGACCGGCTGTTTCGGCAGCCGACCGATGCCAGGAGAGGGCTTGGGTGCCAACGCACTACTTGTCCGACTACATGAAGCACCACATAGAACAAGGCGGCGAGCCCTCGGGCCGACTGGTCGAGCCCGGTGCCAGGTGGAAATAATGAAATGATGCATTCATGGGCATAACATTTATCATATATAGAAAAGAGGGTAGTCCCCGAGCTCTTCTCGGGGGACCCGAAGTCTTCGTACTTAATACAAAAGGTAGCGTGGTACATACTGCTTCAACTGTAAAATCATCAAAGGAGGTTTGCATTCCACGGCCGCTCTGTCTCTTTGCCGGAGTCGTGTCTCATGCGTGCTCTAGGCTTCTGAGCATCGACCAAGTAGTAGGAGTTGTTGCCCAAAACTTTGCTAACGATGAATGGGCCTTCCCAAGGTGCCGAGCTCGTGCTGGCCGGCTGTTCGTTGGATCAGTCGGAGCACAAGGTCTCCCTCCTGGAAAGATCTTGGCTTGACCTTCCGGTTTTAGTAGCGGCGTAGACTCTGCTGGTAGATGGCGGGACGGCTTAGTGCTAATAGCCGGCCCTCCTCCAATAGATCGACGCCGTCTTCACACGCTTCTTTTGCTTCCGCCTCGGTGTACATGGTGATGCGAGGTGAGTCGAACTCAATGTCCATCGGGATGACGACCTCGGCACCATAGACGAGGAAGAATGGAGTGAAGCCGGTTGACTTTTTCGGAGTGGTGCGGAGGCTCCAGAGGATGGTCGGCAGCTCATCAATCCAGCAGCCGGCTGACCACTCCAGTGGCTCGGCCAGTCGGGGTTTGACACCGGAAATGGTGAGGCCATTTGCTCGCTCAACCTGGCTGTTTGACTCTGGATGGGCAACGGACGCTAGGTCCAATTGGATGCCCTGCGTCGCGCAGAAACGGGCCAAGGCTCCTTAGGAAAAATTTGTGCCATTATCCGTGATGATGCTATGTGCTACTCCATACCGAGTGGTGATATCTGCAATAAAGGTCACGGTAGTCGGACCATTCAACTACTTGATTGGCTTTGCTTCTATCCACTTAGTGAATTTGTTCACGGCGACAAGAAGATGGGTCATGCCGCCGCATGCTGTCTTGAATGGTCCCACCATATCCAAGCCCCAGATGGCAAAAGGCCATGTTAAGGGGATGGTCTTGAGTGTAGAAGCTAGTAGATGTTTCTTCGAGCTGAACTTCTGGCACCCTTTGCAATTCTTTACTAGATCCTTGGCATCCTCCAAAGCAGTCGGCCAGAAGAAACTATGGCGGAAATCTTTGGCCACGAGTGACCTGGAAGCCATGTGGTGGCCGCACTCGCCTTGGTGGATGTGTTTGAGGATTGCTTGGCCTTTCTCCAGCTCCACACGGCGCTGGTACACACTAGTGACACTGCGCCTCACAAGTTCTCTGTTGACAATGGTGTATGTTGCTGCTCGACGTTGCACTTGCCGGGCTGAGATGTCATCAGTCGGCAGCTCTTTGTTCACCAGAAAGTTGAGGATTCTGTGCCCATGAAGGTGCTGCTATTTCTTCGACTGCCAGAGCTGCAACTTGCACGAGGGCGGTTGGGTTGGGAGGTGGCGGGGTGGAGGCGGTCACCGCTTGTTGTGTTAATGAAGTCCCCGGGCCGACTGCCGCAGCCCCGGGGCCAGGTTCTGAAGTTCCCGGGCCGGGTGCGCCTGCTGAAGTCCTCAAGCCGCTTGGTGAAGTCCCCGGGCCGACTGTTGCAGTCCTTGAGCCGGATCCGACTGCTTCAGGAGGGGCCGGCACAAAGATGTATTCAGATTCCGGAGAAGGCTAGATTGATGGCTTGAGCAGGCGCTGAAGGGAGACACCGGCTGGTATTGCTTGCCGAGTAGAGCCGATTCGTGCCAAGGCATCTCCTTGCTCATTGTCAGTTCTTGGCACGTGAAGGAACTCGCACCCATCGAAGTATCCACTAAGTTGCTGGACGAAAAAAGGTATCTTGCCATGTTTGCATCCTTGGCATCACAGTCGCCAGAAGACTGCTGGACCACCAAGTCAGAGTCGCCGTAGCATAGGATCCGGCGGATGGCGATTTCCTTGGCCAGCCGAAGGTCGTGTATTAGTGCTTCATACTCGGCCACATTGTTGGAGGCGGCAAAATGGATTTGCAATGTGTACTTGAGCTTGTCTCCTTTGGGAGAGGTGAGGATGATGCCGGCTCCCAAACCGTGGCGCATCTTTGAACCATCGAAATGCATCCGCCAGTGGGTGGAGTCCAGCGCTGGCGGTAGGTACTGGGTCTCGGCCAAGTCGACGAGGAAGTCGGCCAGTGCTTGGGACTTGATGGCGGTGCGGGGCTGGTAGTAGATGGTGTAGGGGGCCAACTCGATTGCCCATTTGGCCACTCGACCAGAAGCATCTCTGTTGCCAATTATCTCAGCAAGGGGAGCAGTGCAGACAACAGTGATTGGGTGCTGTTGAAAGTATGGCTTCAGCTTCTTGGCGGCGAAATGCACGCCGTAGCACATCTTCTGATAGTGGGGGTAGTTCTTCTTGAAGGCGGACAATACTTCACTCGGGTAATACAACGGCCTCTGGACTGGTAACGCCTTGCCGTCTTCCTTGCGCTCCACCACTATGACTGTGCTGACCACCCGACTGGTGGTGGCGATGTAAAGGTACATGAGCTCTTTAGCAGTCAGAGCCGCCAGGACAGGCGGCGTGGTCAACATCTTTTTCAGCTGGAGAAAAGCGGCATCCGCCTGGTCATTCCACTCAAAATGAGTGGTCTTCTTCATGAGTTTTCTTGCCCAGTCGACTGATGAACCGGCTGATGGATGCTAAGCAGCTGGTGAATTTCTGGACGTCTCGCAGTCGGGTGGGCTTCTGCATCCTCTCGATGGCTTTGATCTTCACAGGGTTGCACTCAATGCCGTGTTCTGAGACCAGGAAGCCAAGGAGCCGGCTGGCTGGTACTCCGAACATGCACTTTTCCGGATTGAGCTTGATTTGAAATCGGCGCAGATTTTCAATTGTTTCCTTGAGGTCTTCGAGGAGTGTGTTGTGCCTCTCTGTCTTCACCACGATATCATCTACGTAGACGTGGGCATTTCTGCCGAGTTACTTGAGGAGGCACTTCTGCATGCAATGCTGAAAAGTGGCACCGGGATTCCTCAGTCCGAATGTCATGGTCAAGTAACAGAAGGCTCCAAATGGTGTGATGAATGCGGTCTTCAGACGGTCTGCCAGGTTCAGCTTGATCTAGTGATACCCTGAGTAGGCATCTAGGAAAGTCAACAGCTCGCATCCAGCTATGGAGTTCCGTGGCAGAGAAAACGGATCCTTCGGGCAGGCCTTGTTGAGGCTGGTGTAATCAATGCACATGCGCCACTTGTTGTTCTTCTTTAGCACTAGCACTGGGTTGGCGAGCCATTCCGGCAAGAAAACTTTCATAATGAAGCCGGCTGCCAACAGACGGGCGATCTCTTCTCCAACAATTCTCCTCTTCCCCTCCGACAGTCGGCTTAGGGGTTGCTTGACTGGCTTGGCACCTTCTTTGACATTTAGTTTGTGCTCGGCGAAATCCGTCGGGACACCCGACATGTCTTTGGGAGACCATGCAAAGATGTCCCGATTCTCATGAAGGAAATCGACGAGCTCGCTTTCCTATTTGCTGCCAAGGTTTGCACCTATGACATCGTACCTCTCCGGGTGCTCCTGGTCCAATGGTATCTTCTATGTCTCCTTGGCCGGCTTGAAGGATCCTTTGGCTTCCGACTCCTTGGGATCGTGGGGTATGTCCGGTAGCTTGCCGACCAGGGCCACAACCTGGTCAAGGAGCTGCTTTTCGGCAGCGATCACAAGGGACTCAGCCAACTGGTTGCTGGCGGCCGCACAGTTGGACGACTTCTGATAATCTCCGGAGATGGTGATGACTCCCTTGGCGCTTGGCATCTTCATCTTGAGGTAGGCATAATGTGGCACCGCATGAACTTGGCTAAAGCAGGTCGGCCAAGTAGCGCGTGGTACGGGCTTTCCAAGTCGACCACCTCAAACCAGATGGGCTCTCGGTGGAAATGATCTTTATCCCCGAAGAGGACATCTTTCTGGATCTTGCCAATTGGTGAATGAGAAAGGCTAGGAGCTATGCCGTGGAAGACAGTCCGACTGGGCAGGAGATGCTTGGGCTTGATCTTCAACTTCTCCATGGTGTCATGGTATAGGATGTTGATGCTGCTGCTGCCATCTATCAAGATTCGGGAGAAACGAGCAGCTCGCCTCTCTATGGCGAAGGTGGCCTCCAACACCAAAGCGTAAGAACCCGGAGAGGGCATCACCTCCGGGTGATCAGCCCGGCTCCAACTGATCGGTCTCTCTGACCAGTGCATGAACTCTAGGGCTTCAATGGCTACAGCGTTCACCTCACGAGACCGTCGTCGCCGGCTATGCCTGTCATCAGCCACACTGGTGAAAACAACATATGCTCCATGTTCTTCAGGGAATTGGTCTTGAAAGGTGTCGACTGCTGGATGGGCCGCCGGCTGCTGAGGAGGCTGACCAGCAGGTGGCGGTGGTCGCAGCCCTTCGCCCTTGGAGATTCATGTGAGCCGATGACACTTCCGGGTGGTGTGGTTGGACGGCTTCGCGCCACTGTGGAACTTGCAAGGAGCATCAAGAGTCTGTTCATAGGAGAAGGCGGGTAACCAGTTGGGCTTGCCGCCCTTCTGGCGCTGGGGAGGAGGTTGTCTTTCCGGTTGCCGGTCTTCGACTGCTGCCACCTGCCGGCTGGTGGAAACCGGCATCGGGGCTTTCCGCTTGTTGTCACTTTGCTGTTGTCACCGACTGGTGTCTCCAGTCAGGTTACGAGGAGCTTGAGGGGCCACCTTGCCAGATGCATCAACCTGAATCACTGTCTTCATGCAGGAATCGGCCATGGCGTACTTGTCCGCTATGATTAGCAGCTCATCGAGGGTCGTCGGCTCGTCGCAGTGGAGCCGGTGTTTGAGCAAAGTGCCTTCTCTGCACCCGGTCGTGAAGTACTCGATGGCCTGCACCTCATGCACGCCCTCGCGAGAGTTGCGCAGCTCGGCCCAACGCCTGAGGTAGTCGCGGGTCGATTCATTGGGCCTTGGACACACAAGGAGAGCTGGCGAGGCTTGCGCGGCCGCTTGTACGTGCTGGTGAAGTTGCGGACGAAGGCCTCAGTGAAATCCACCCAGCTGTTGATGCTGCGGGGCTTCAGGTTGTTCAGCCATGTCCGGCCGGTGCCCTGGAGCATGAGTGGAACATACTTCACGGCAACGCGCTTGTTGCCGTTTGCTATGCTGATGGCTGTGGAGTAGTCAACCAACCAGTCCTCCGACTTCACGGAGCCGATATACTTGGGCGTATCTCTTGAGAGCGTGAACCCTTTAGGGAAGGGCTCATCTCTAATGCGGGGGCCAAAGCAAGGCGGGCCCAACGCGTATTCTTCTTCTAGCGCCAGGGATCGGTTGAGACGATCGATCCGGTGGAGGGCATCATTCTCTCCAATTCCTTCTCGGGGGCCAAGCTGGCCTCCAAGACTCGGGTGGTCGACAGGCGGGGGAGACATGCGCCTTTCTCTGTGCTGAGGAGGTCGGTAGCCGCCTGGTCGTTCCACCGCACGAGGGCGACCGTCTTGGTCGCGCTCGATGGTGATGTGCGTCCGGCTGCGGCTGGCAGCCGACTCCTTGTCTCGTCGTCCATGGTTACCATCAGTCAGTGTCTGGGACGTCGCGCCATGCTCATGGCAGGGAGGCGGGCCATTGTTCCGCCGATTGGGGTCCTCGACGCGGCAGCCGGCCTCTTGTTGCTCGGCAGCCGCATCGATGAGTCGCTGGACGCGTTCCGTCATGTGGCGATGCTCGTCGCCTTCGAGGTTATCCAGCTCATCTGCTGCAGCTTGGGCGGCTCGTATGTTCTCCATAGGCGTGGCATAGACGGGGCGATCGGCCCAGAACGTGCTGGCAATGGCCGTGCCGTGCTGCCGGACCATATCGACGCGGCTGGGCCCGCCGGGAGCTTGCGTGCCACCAACAGCGCGGTCCATCTCACGCTAATAAGCCTCCGACTGGCGTCTCATGCTAGCTCGCTTCCTGGCGCTCTTGACAAGTTGGACGCGGCGGGCTTCTAGCGTCTTGGTGTCGGTGTCATCTACGATGGGTGCGGACAGGTCTTGCAGCGTTGTCTCGAGCGGGTCCCGGGTACCGTGATGCAGGATGGAACCCTAATCGGCCGATCTTTCACGAAATGAGTGGATCCCGCGATAAACACGAGGAGGGAAACGAAGGAAATCACAAGGGAAACACAAGAGGAAACACTAAACCAACAGGAATAAGTCACACATGTGGTAGATCCTCGAGTACATACGAAAAGATACACAATCCATGGACAACTAATGACGATACAAGGGTAGCCTGTCTTCTCCATGAGGAGGTCTTGAGTTCTTCCCTAAAAGGGGTCTTTAATCCGCTTGGGGGATCTTCTCCGGTGGAGGCTCGAATCTCTGAGGAGAAGGTGTTGTAGGGTGGAACCCTAAGTGGAGATCTTTCACGAATTGGAGGGGGAATCCCTAAGAACAAGATGAACACAAGAGGGAAAACAAGAGGAACACTCAAGAACAAGTCCAATCACACATCCACTAGACCAACAAGCACACAAGATCCACAAGGTACATGAACAATCAAAGGGAAACAAGATACATGGTAGAGTTCATCCCAAATCCTATGAAGAATATGAGGGCTTGATGATCTAGATAGATCCTTCCCTAGATGGGGGCTTTATCCACTAGGGAACTTCTCCAATGGACGTCTTGTACTCCAATGGAGTCTTCTCTCTCAAGAGGAATCCCACAACGGGAGGTACATGAGCTAAGCTCTAATATCTAGATCTATTCTTAGCTCCCTTCTAAATGGAGGAGGAACAGGAGTATATATAGGTCCAAGGGATGAAGGGGTGAGTAGGGGTGAAATGGGGATAACATGGGCAAAGCCCGCAGCAACACTCAGGGGGCCCCGTGTGCACGGGGTATCCAGAGACATGACGCATGAGCCCGTGCGCATGGGGTCCATGGGTCCCATGGACACGGGGGTCTCGTGGGCACGGTACACGCCCGTGCGCATGGGGGCTTCAGGACCGCCAGCCTGGTAGGCCTGTGGGCATGGGGTCGGAGGGGCCCGTGCGCACGGGGTCGCCTGGGAGCTATTGCCCTCTTCTTGGCGCTTCCTTGATGCCATGTATATCACGAAGAACGTGTGCGAGGGTCTTCTTGGTACCCTGCTCAACATGCCAGAGAGGACCAAAGATGGGCCAAAAGCAAGGGCAGACTTGAAATCAATGGGCATCAGGCAGGAGCTTCACGCTAATGGTGATGATGATGATGATGATGAGGCGAAGCAGGACACAGAAACTCGTCGCAAAGGCAAAAAGGCCAAGAAGACCGGAAGTGACTACCCTCCCGCGTGCTTCACTCTAAGTCAGGAGGAGATCGAGCAGTTTTTCACCTGCCTCGTAGGAGTAAAACTTCCTTACGGTTACGCGGGGAAGATAAGCAGATACCTAGACCCAGCGAAGCAGAAGTTCAGCGGGATGAAATCTCACGACTGTCACGTGCTGATGACGCAGATACTTCCAGTTGCAATCCGTGGGATCATGGACGCACACGTCCGTGAAACGCTATTTGGCCTATGCAACTTTTTTGACGTCATCTCTCGGAAGTCGATTGGCGTGAGGCAACTCAGAAGACTACAGGAAGAGATCGTGGTGATACTATGCGAGCTTGAGATGTACTTCCCGCCCGCATTCTTTGACGTTATGGTGCATTTGCTGGTCCATATCGTGGAGGATATCATCCAACTCGGGCCGACGTTCCTGCACAGCATGATGCCGTTCGAAAGGATGAATGGTGTCATCAAAGGATACGTTCGCAACATGTCACGTCCAGAGGGAAGTATAGCCAGGGGCTTTCTAACCGAAGAGTGCATCTCCTACTGCACGAATTATCTAGGAATCGAGAACCCCGTTGGTCTGCCCGTCAACAGGCACCTTGGCTGGCTCACTGGATGGGGGCACCGTGAGGGTCGCCGCGAAATGCATGTCGACTTCGAGGGTCGACTCGCCAACTTTGAAAGAGCAAACGTAGTCGCGCTACAACACATAGACGTGGTCGATCCTTGGGTGGTAGAGCACAAAACCTTTATTGAGAAGACGTACAATGACCGAGGCCAACAGAGGACGGACGGAGATATAATCAAAGAGCACAACTCATGTTTCACGCATTGGTTCAAGCAGAAGCTTCTGTCGTACCCTTTACATGAGGATTCTTCCGCGGAAGAACAACTCATATTCGCCTTGTCACAGGGCGCCGAGCACAAGCTGATGACCTATGAGGCGTACGATATCAACACTACACATTCTACACCGAGAACAAGGACATGAAGAGCGATGGTTATCAGAACTCCGGGGTAACGATGGAATCCTACACCGGTAACGACAAGAACAGATACTACGGAAGGATCGAGGAGATCTAGGAGCTGAGCTACGCTGGACAGAAGGTCCCGATGTTCCGTGTCAAATGGGCTGTAGAACTGTTCTTCATCTTTACAGTGCTGTTGTATAGAAATATTTTGAATTTTCTGCTCTGATTGTTGCTCAAAGAAATTTAGCAAAAAAAAGGGGTCCTGGGAGACGCCGCTGCTGCTTGAGGCCCTTGAGAGGCCCTTCGTGTCGTGATGATTTTGGAGGTACCCTGAGAGGCCCTTGAGTTTGCCGGAATGTCGATTAACTTCTGTTCCGGCAAATTCAGGTACTCCATATGTCCTATTTTCAGCAAAGGTCATGCTGAAATTTTCTGTGAATTTTAGCATGACTTTGCTAAAAATCGGACATATGAGGTACTTGCTACTAATGCATGGGCCGGGGTATCTTAGTACTTAATTAAGTAGGATCAACTGCCCCTTTATTCTTGATGCATTAAACCATAGGTGGCAATAGAGCCAAGTGATTAGGCCCAACTTAGAAATTCTCCTTAGCATCGATAAACCCTAGATGATAAACCCAACATAGGTGACAATAGAGCCAACTGATTAGTGCCAAGTGATTAGGCCCAACCTAGGGTGCCTCGGCATAGATAAACCCTAAATGATGAAAACTTAACATTTAGGGTGCCTCGGCGTGGACAAACCCTAAATGATGAAACCTTGGCTTTTAGGGTGCCTCGGTGTCGATGAGAACCTAAATGATGTACGCTTAGGCTTTTAGGGTGCCTCGGCGTCGACAAACCCTAAATGATAAAAGCTTAGCTTTTAGGATGCCTCGGTGTCGACAAACCCTAAATGATGAGACCATGATCTTGTTCCTTGACAATAACCAACTTTTTGACCAAACTTTTTTCCTATTTAGAGCGAAACATGGCCCACAACGATGAGGCCGGCGGTTCGGGCGGCAAGCAATTCTGGGAGCTGTCCCAGGAGTTGGAGGAAGAACCTCACCGCTATGAGGACGCCGCGGAAGACACCGATCCTGACTACACAACCCCTAGTGGCGTCGGGGATGACACCACTGATGATGGCGCCGCGGATGCCACCATTGATGATGGCGGCGCACGCGCAGATGGCAGCCAACCGAAGAGGCAATGAAAGGACCGGCGCCCGAACATGCTCGGCACCGTCAGGGAGGAATTTACTGAAGTGAACTCCGACGGGCATCCGACGGTGCCCAAACACGTAGTCAAGGGGTACTCGATTAAGCTCGGGTGCATTCTCCGGAGCACCGCCTCGATCAACACCGGGAACCTAAGGCATAAGGACTGAGGGAATTTGCGTAGCCTCCTCTTCACGAAGCTGCACGAACGATACAAGTTCCCCGCTGAGTTCGCAAACACACGCCTCTCGGGTAATAAAGTGAACGGTGCCGCCCTCATGACGATGAGCACGACCCTGTCTACTTCGAAAAGCACGGTGAAGGCAATGATTGACAAAGGTGATAGTTATGAGAAGATCAAGGCGAAATATCCTTTGATGAGCGAAGATGACTACAAGGAGTTCAAGATCAAGTGCGAGAGCCCCGCAACCTCCGAATCAAGTAAGTGGGGGAAAGAAATGCGGCAGTTGAACATAGGGGTCCACCAACTCGGTCGCGGCGGTTACAGAGTGGCGGAGCCTATATGGGAAAAGGAGGAAGCGGAGCGTGCCGAGCAAGGCCTACCGCCCCGCTTCGAGAAATATAGTGACAAGCAGACCAGGAACTTTCTCAGGGCCCAGTACAAGGAGGACCCGGTAACAAAGGAGCTTACCACGGATCCGAAGACCAAGGAGCTTGAGCTTGTTCTAGTAAGGAATACAGCCCCGCGTAATTAGCTCCATATGGTTGCATTCTAATTAATCCCCAATATTTCTAAATGGTTCATGTTCCTTCCGCAGGACAAAGAAAGCAGTAGCGCGGGGTCGTCTCAGAGCTCCCCTTTCGACACCCCTTTGAATAGGGCGTTGAACGTAATGAAAAACAAGGATAAGCTCAGTAAGCCAACGTCAGCTGGTCGTGTGGCCGGCAAAGGCTTGTCCACAAAATGGTCGTCATACTATACCGCTGGTGGGCGAAAGGAGAGAAAGACCAGCTCGGAAAGCCAGTCGCGCGAGGTTGAAGCACTCAAGGCGCAAGTGGCGCGGATTCCGGAGATGGTCCAAGAGCAAGTGCAACAACAACTGGGATCGACGCTCACCGGCATTATGCCTACCTTGATTCATGGGATAACGACGTGGATTGCGGGTGGCCAACAGGGGCCGCCCCCGATTCCCAGCTTCACGGCCAGCAACTTGCACAACACGCAGGCGGCGCCATTGGTGTCTCCGGCGGCGGCGGTATTGGTGTCTACGGCGGCGGCGCCATTGGTGTCTCCGGCGGCGGCGGTATTGGTGTCTCCGACGCCGGCATTGGAGCTTAATGCACCCGGGTGTACGCCGGCCGGCACCTCGCCAGCAAGCGGCCCCTCCGTCAGTTGCACGCCCGCCGTTGGCAGTGCCTCGACATTAGCCGAGCTCGACGGCATCACAGTAACTAAGCCTCTCGGACGAGGACTTCATCTCCTTGCCTTTGACTGGGCATCCCTGACGCCCTACATGTTTTCGCAGGGCGCTGCCGACGTTCCTTGCACTCTCCTACACTTCGTGGGCGGTGAGTTGGTCAATGTCGCCAAGGGCAGAATCGTTCAACCGGGAAACCCCATGTTCCACGGTAATCCGATGCGACCCACAATGTATAGGGTTGAAGTGGTTCGGGTGCTGCCAGGCTGCGACGAGCTGTTACCTCCGATTCGACCCGCTGGGGCCGACGAAGAAGATGAGATGACCCTCAGCGCCTGCGTAAGCTGGCCCCTGCTTTGGCCGAAGAGCCAGATTCGTTTGGGGGCGGGGGACACCACCCCACAGACAAGACCACCAGTCATGCCGGCGCCAAGCCATGGCAAGAACGCCGCAACGCTACCGGACATGCCGGACATCCCTATGGCACAGGATCCGGACATGCATATGGCACAGGACCCGGATGACGATGACAACGACGATGGTACATTTACCAACGTCGATAAGTACTTTGCCAAACATGGGTACGGTGACGAGTTCTGCGGGCCTCCTTCTCAAGAACCCAAAAAAGACGACCGCGATCTAGCTGGTATGGCGGAGAAACTCAATTGCAACAGGCGTCGTCTGGCGTTCAGTTCTCAGGAGACGCCTCCAGCTGCCGCCTTCACCGAGCCTCAGATAGCGGAGGTGCCAAATATTATCAGCCCTAACACGCTCAAGAAGGCGGTCTGTGAGCAGAACTCGGTCCCATTACAGCAGATCAAGAAGAAGGGCCAGAAACGGCCGACTAAAAAGGGAGCCGGTGCGAGCCAGCCGGCACCAAGTACGATCCGTGCTCAGGACGGGCCACCTTCACCTAAGGATATCTCGAGGAGGGTGCATGTGGCGGGTAGGGCGATGCTACCGACAAATATGCTCAATGCTGCAACCGGTGCTATGCGGAGTCTGCACGACAGTGTTCTTTCTTTGGAGAAGCGGCGTCTCAGAGAGAATGATGTGGCATACCCGGTTTTCATGGCCAAGGTGCCAGAGGGCAAGGGCTTTGTGGATGGCGCCATCGGGGGTACGATCGTCATGCGGTTTGATGACATCTTTGCTATGTTCAACCTTCATCCGCTGCACTACACCTTCGTTCGGCTGTTTTCGCTGAGTATGGAGATGCGGATCATTAGAGACAAGACCATGGACATCGTGATCGCCGACCCCTTCTACATGCGTGGCAAGCTCTTGAGCAGCGCTGGGGACCACCAAGTCGCGAGTTCACACCTCGAAGACGTCATTCTGGCAAACCCAGATAAGGATAACTTCCTTGTGGCTTACTTTCCCGAGTAAGTCATCCCTTAACCGCCCCGTAACATATGATTTCTTAGATTTCAATCATTCTTATTTTTTCTAACATTCCGTGTTCTGTGCAGTGACACACATTGCACACTCATCCTCTCAAGCCCGAAATATTCCATGGCCACGTATTTCGACCCGAACCGTAACTCCAAGATAGACTACACAAATATCAAGAAAGTTCTTGATGATGTTCTCCCTGGCTACGCCAAATCTGGAGGCACCTTCATCAGGGCAGTTCGTAAGTACGGCAAGCACGTGTTCGCCCACAATACGACGTTTTGATGCGTCAAGCAGCCGCCTGGCGGTCAGAAGGATGCCTACTACGCCCTCCATCACATGCGGGCGATCGTAAGGGACCATCATCACCTTCTGCTACCAAATAATCTCAAAGATTGGGCCGCGAGCTTGTCGGCAATCCAGGACGCGGACATCAGACAAGAATTCTTTCGCATCCAGTCGGAGTTTGCAGACATCATCCATCAAGATGTCCTTCATACCTCAGGGCAGTTCTTCCTCAGATATCAACCGTTCAACATTGAGAGAGACGGAATGCTACAAATGCAGGCTGACAACGCCCGCGATTTCATGACCATCATGACAGATGGCGGCTTCATCCACGCTCCTGTCCATGAGTCGAGTCGAAAGTAGTGATGTGTAGTTCTGAAACATTGATTGGCTCATGTTGTAATTAAACTTTAATGAATTGTATGTCTCTTTGGTTTGGACAGTCGTTCAACTTAGATGTAATCGATGCTATTTATTAGTAGGACCATGAATCGTGCTATTAATGTCTTGCTTTTCTCTTCCGATCCTTTTGTTGCATACTTATATATTGCTTATGTATGTATTGTCTGTTGTTTGGCTTGTGCATAGAGATGCCATCGTATGTCGTGTACAAGGGTAAGGTTCCCGGAGTCTACGATGACCGGGAGGAGTGTTGGAGACAGGTTCACCGTTTCAGCGGTAACAGTTACAAAGGGTACACCACTAGGGCGGAGGCCGAATCTAGATACACCCGCTATCTAGCGGGAGAGAGGAGGGAGCGTTGGAGGAACCGGATGAAGACCAGTTTGATTGCGATGATGCTCATCGTGATGACCGCAGCTCTCTTCTATGTGATGGTAGTTTAGATGATTGATATCGACTTGTAATGTGAAGACAAACTCGATACTCATGGTCTCGAGACTTGTAATGTTTTATCTTTGTTCGGTCTTTTGAATTTGGAGACTAATATGATGAATTGTTTTCGGAGACTAATCTTCTATTGTATTCGATGAATCTGCTGTTGCTGTGTGCTACTGTCTATATTCTATCAAATAATATATTTTGTAACCTGTGCAAAAATCAGAAAAGTAAAAAAAACAAATATTCATACTAGTGGTGCATCACCACAAGGTGCGCCATTAGTATGCCAAAGGATACTAATGGCGCATCAAGACAGAGTGCGCCATTAGTATGCCAAAGGATACTAATGGCGCATCAAGACAGAGTGTGCCATTAGTATGCCAAGTATACTAATGGCGCATCTATCCGCAGTGCGCCATTAGTGTGCCAAGCACATGGTTAAATATGGCCCCTGGGAGGCACACTAATGGCGCATGGTGTTATAAACTAATGGCGTAGTTGGTGGTGCGCCATTAGTAAAAATTACTGGTGGCGTGCTACTAATGGCGCACCAGTGATGCGCCATTAGTAGGCAAAACTGGTGCGCCATTAGTAGGCCTTTTCCTAGTAGTGAAGGGGGTCACGGAGATGAGGGACGCTCGCAGACGAGGGGGGGAACGGAAAGGAGCGAGGAAACGACGGCGCACACGGGAGCTCACTGTGTTCGGCGACGGCTCAATGAGGAAACAAATGAAGGGGGAACGAGCTCCAGGGAGAAGACGATTAAGAACTAAACATGATTTCTGGGAGGCTTTTGGTAGCAAATACTATAGGCGTGTAAAGTTGGAAGGGATTTGGGCAAGTATTTAACACAACTGCAGTTCAACTATCCAGTATGGCCCAGAAAACAAATGAGGAAGAAACACTCACTAGGAGTGTTAGATAGAGCTACCACTTGGAAAACCTCCATGTTTTTGTCATATTTAGATGCTGCAAAAAGATCATACCAAATGGACTTGCCAAATGGGTATTAGCTTCACAAGCATCACTGTTGACCAGAAACTTGGGAAAATTCTAAGAAAGTATTGACTACATGGAATGAGCCAAACTCTTGGGTAGGTGGGTTATATGGATAGGAGAAGGCTTGGAAATATTTTCAATCATAATGGAGCAAGATAAAATATACTTGCTTCACAAACTCAAATTTTGGACAGAAAACAAGAATTGCTCCTGTGCTCTCATCGTTCAATGCAATGAGCTGAATTTAGGTGGAGGCTAATGATTTGGAATACTTGAGAGGATTGCAAAGTTTCATATCATTTGGAAACTCTATGAAGGTACGTCCTTCACAAAGTTGCAATCTGGTCAGAAATTTTGAAAAATTGCACTGGGAGCCAGAAGGAAGGGATTGAGCTCATCGTTGGTATCCTTGGGTTATTTAACAATGGTAATCACCCTGCCAAATTGCAGCTCAATTGGAATTAGTAATAAAGCACTTCCTTTGCAAAATTTCAGAGAAGGCAGAAACTTGCATTGGATCATGTGCCAACTTTTTGATCTGTGGAACATGAGATAAGGATGGAACTAGTGATTATATAGCACGGACAAGCTCCACAATTTATGTGAGAATTTTCTCTGCTATAAAAATAGTAGTTCCTTTAGAAAACGACAGAATTGCATTATTGGTATTAAATAGGAAAAGGCAATTTTCCTTATTTAATTATGTCCAATATTTTTGCCAAAGCTAGGATTAGACATAAATATCATCTCCACAAATTTTCATTATTTTAGGAGAAGACTAGATATGCCTTTGGATTTTATTCCTTGGAAAGCCAAGAAAAGGAATAAATTATAATTCAAAAATATTGCATGGGACTTGGCAATATTTTTGCATATCCAAGGATTAGGAGGATAGGAGGGTCTCTGGGAACAGATGAGATGATCAACAGATCAAGGAAAATGGTGGCTCCTTTGTATTCACAAAGGACACATTCAAATTCCAAGAATTGGAATTAGGGTTTGAGAGGATTTGAGATGATGCAAATCAGGTCTTGCCCACTGACAAAGACATGAGTAAGGTTTTGAAAGGTTGGAAATGACAAAATTTCTCAGGGTCATCTAGCAAACTCAAGAGAAAATTTGAAAAGTAATTGCCAGGAAGAAATAATAGCACAAAAATTCATAACCCAGTTTTGGGGCTATTACAAACCTTCCCCCATTAAAAAGAATCTCATCCTCAAGATTCCTAGGGTTACAACACAATTGAAAAGATAACCACTCCGGGGAAAACCTCGGGGTAAATTTTGAATCCTTCGGTCAGATTTCAATGAGTTGGGGTACCGATAATTAATACACCCCGCGAGATATGGACAAACATGGTTATATCCACGGCTAGGGGCACTCGAGATCAAACTCTCAAAAAATCTGCTAGATGCACCCAAGTGAACAGTGGATTCACCTGCTGACATGTGGGTCCAGGGCCCACTGGCAGTCTCCTTCTTCTACCTCTGGCTTGTTCCTTCTCCTACGCTGCTGCTCCGCGTGCGGCTTGGCGCGACGCGCATCTAGCTCCTAGGGCGATGAGGACCCTAGAGCCATAATGCGCGGCGTGCACGGCGCCGGTGCAGCGAGCACTCACATCGCAGGCCAGCACCATGTCAGCACTACTCGCGGATTCGCCTCCTAGACGCCAGTGATCGAGCGACGAGTGGTTCTCCTGGACCTCGCTCATCGCACACCGGGGTTGGGCTATAAAAGGTGGCAGCGCAGCCCTCCTCCAACACACCAACACAATGCCGCTCTACTACCTCTTCGGTTTCGACGAGATTGAACTGAGCTCCTTCAGCGAGGAAATGTTCTTGTGTGAGGACCCCGATTCCAAGTCACATCGATCTAGCCGGTAACACCTCATATCACTTTGCGGCCTCACACACGGTATTCCCACGGGTGTCGCCTTACCATGGCCCAGGACCGTTTGCGCCTTTTGGCTCACGTATATTATAGTGTCGCTAGCATCCATATGACAGAGAACCCGGGCCGACATGGCTAGCCATGAACCCAAAGCGGCACTAACCTATGGGGACAGGCATACATGAATCACATCGAGCATGTCTGTCATCAGCGTGTGAATCCGGGCTGTAGCACTGGGCTAACAGGACTCCGGGGAACCCGGGCTGTAGCAGGCTAGGCAGGACTCCGGATGTCACCGCGTGACATTTCCCCGAAGGGACAGACATAGGAATAAAGTGAAACACATGCCGGCCAGTCAAGTGTCATGAGTAGTAGTGCTGGGCTAGCAGGACTCCGGTGAACCGGGCTGTAGCAAACTACTATGGCTCAAGGAGCACTAGACTACATTTCCCCATAAGAGAGGCTGCCAAGGATAAACAACTAGATTGTCGGATCCCACACATACCAAGCATTTCAATCATACACACAATCGATATGTGTAAATACAACATGGCATCACAACAAAACTCTACAAGTCAAGTACTTTATTTAAAGGCTCCGGAGAGCCATACATAACATGTTCATACAGGTAGGGGTCACAAGACTCGACACTCAAGTCATACAAGCATACAAGCACATGCGGAAGCAAATAAGTCTAAGTACAGACACTAGAAAGAAAGAAGGCTTGTCGAAGCCTGTCTATCTACATGGGGCCCTCCATGGCCAGAATCACCACCTGGGTGGCAAGTTACTCATCGACGTCGAGGTCTACATAAAACCCATCGGAGGGGGCGGTGTTGTCATGTGAAAACAGTAATTAAAGCAACATGAGTACAAAGGTACTCAACAAGTCTTACAACAGATCCTACTATACATGCTCATTCTCAAGAAGGTGGTGGAGTTATTGCAGCAAGCCATCTTTGACTCTTGGCTAAGCTATCCTACGAGACACCATTGTAAAATAGTTTCCGCACATGAGTCCACTAATCACCAACACAATACTCCACTGGGGATCCTCCCTCGTCATCCTACGAGAGGGCCATCCTCGGTACTCACACTTACCTTGAGTCTTTTAGTAGTAACCATTAACTTGTCTATGAACTGTATAGGCAACCAAGTAGTCCTTTACCGCGGACGCGGCTATTCGAATAGATGATGTTAACCCTGCAGGGGTGTCCTTCTTCAAACACGCTCTCACCACTTACCGTCGTTTACACGACATATACTCGGCAACCTTCAAGCAGAAGCCCAACGAGGGTGTCGGCCACGGCCTACCGAAACACACGAGTCTCTAGTCCAGGTTTATCGCCTATCCAGGTTCCATCCGTAGGGAGTCCGGCCGAGGTTTCCACATACGGCCCTGAACTATGTGAACTTGGTTCCCGAGACACCAAACGGGTGACTCGGTACACCGTGCCACGGTGTATCTACCGCATCATAGCCCACCCCTAGGGTCAGCGCTACGCACAGCCGCCAACACATAACCTACAAACACCATAAACTAATTGCAACTCCTGGACAGAGTACTAGGGTGATTAAGAAGCCGAGAGGGTCCATTGGTTTCGGGCCCAATGTATGGTAGTAACAGATTCTTGAATCACACATACAGATCTCAGTTTCTAGGGACGACCTCAATGAAACAACCCACCATGTACTCCTACATGGCCTCTCATCGATACCTTTACCAAAACATGTTCAACACATCCCTCACATTACCGACGTAATCATTTCACTCTAGCCCATCACCCAGATGAACCAGACCTGACACAACTCTAAGCATAGCAGGCATAGCAAGGTAGGAAACACATGCATGGCTCAATCAACTCATACACATGCTAGAGGGTTTCATCTAGTTACTGTGGCAATGACAGGTCATGCAGAGGATAAAGGTTCAACTACCGCAGCACACAGCAGTTTGAAACATTGTTGTCTTAATGCAGTAAATGAGAGCAGAAGCGAGAACATGGGATTGTATCGATATGATCAATGGGGCTGCTTGCCTGATGGAGTAGTAGTAGGGTACTGCCCTTCAGTTGGATACTCGGAGATATCCTCGGAGGCAGAACCTACCACGAAAGACACCACAGAACACAATCATCACATGGCAATATGCAACAATATGATGCATGCTATGACATGGCAATCTGAGGTGTCCTGCCTAATGCAATGTGAAAGAAGTTGGTTTGGGTCCATTTGAATCAAAGATTCAAATGGATGCTTATGTTCTTTAGCACTATAAGTGTATTAGCTTGTTTCACCTAAACAGCAAGGTTAAAGTGTTTTGTCATGCATGAAACCATTACAAATGGAAAGATTGAATTTTTCTGATCAAATTTCATATATAAATCTTTGCATTTGGAGTTACAGATTAAAAGTTATGAATTTTTGAAGTTTGCAAGATTTTCTGGAATTTTCTGAATAAGATTAAATCCAGAAAAGTCCATTACCGCGTCAGCATTGCGTCAGAACTGCATCAGCAGGTCAACAGGCGGCTCAGGTCAAACCTGACCAGTGGGACCCACTGGTCAGTGACACCGTTAGTTAACTAACCAATTAGGGTTAGTTAGTGCTAATATAGGTTTGACCAGGGACAGGGCCCACATGTCAGTGACTCAGGGGGGTCAAATCCCTGGTCAGCGGGGTCAAAGCACCAGCGTTTAAATGCCGGCGACGACCAGACGCGGCGGCGCAGCTCGGGATTCATGCTCCGGCGACCAAAAGTGTGGCGGAGGCCATCTACGTGATGCGGATGCTCCCCCGCATCGAGTGGTGGTGGTGGTTGGACCAGGGTGGCTGAAAACGTCGCCGGCGACGACTTCAGCCGCTGTCGAAGCTCGGTGTTGTCGCTACGAAGGGCGTGGCGGCGTGGGGTTAGCTCCTACGTGCTCTACGTGGCGTGGTGAGCAAGAAGGACGTGACGGCTAAGCCGTTGCGTGGCCGGAGTCACGCCGGCGGTGAGAACAGGCGGCGGCGGGTGCGGGTGTGCTCGGTGCGGTGCGTACGGTGTACGAGAGAGAGAACGGAGAGGGAGAGGACGGGCAGCAGCTCACAACGGTCTTGACGAGCTGGTCAGCGAGGTCGGGGAAGAGCTGGAGCGGTCGAGGTAGCGAGGGGGATCTCCGGCGATGGCGGATCGGGACGGGCTCAGTGCAGCGTCTCCGGGGCGAGCGAGTGCTCGAGGATCGGTTGAGGCGAAGCAGTGGACGACGGTGAAGCTTATTGGAAGGGCGAGGCGACGAGTGGACGGCGGTGGCTGCGCGCTTCATGACGGCGCGGGCGCGGCTGCGTCGGCCATGGCGTCGAGGGAGCGAGGGAGAGAGCAGGGGGGAGTGTGAGGTGTTGGGTAGACTGGGGCGACACCGAGGAGGCGTTCGCGGCGTCGAGGCGGTGACCAGGCGATGCAGATGAGCAGGGTGGTGGCGTGGCGAGCTCGGGTGCGTGCGCCGTGTCCCTCCTCTGCCTACTGGCAGAGGTAGGCGATGACTGCCACGGGACAGCACAGTGCTGGGCCTGCCAGTGGGCTGCCAGGTGGGCTGCGCCAAGTAAGTGGCTGGATCCTTTCTCTCTCCCCTTTTTTTCGGTTTTCTATTATTTCTGTAACTTCAGGGCTTTATGAAAAATGCTAGGGCATTTCGAAAAATCATAAACCTAATCATGGCTACTGCTTAGAATATATCCAACAGTAAACATTTTAGTTTATGATTATTTGAGCATTTAAAATATTTTATAGCATTTAACTGCCAAAATGCAAACACTATATGAATTAATCCAATGACCTTAAGATGTCCTAGAAAAGTGTGCACCATTTTTGTCAAAGGTTTTAACCCAAAACAAAAAGGGTGGACTTTTCAGAAGGGCATTTCAGGTTCATTGAAAAAGTTTTTAGTAAACCCTAGTTGTTCCAGGGGGTGCTGGGGGTTCTGTCATCCCCATTTCAGTTTTCTGGGAAATTAAACATGATGCAACACTCTAATGCATGAACTAGCTAGGGTGTGACAACTCACCTCCACTCAAAAGAATCTCTTCCCGAGATTTAGGATCCATTGGGAAGAAGGTGGGGTACTCAAGTCAAAGATGATCCTCCCTTTCCCAAGTGGCTTCCTTTTCAGTGTGGTGTGACCATTGAACCTTAAGAAACTTGATGTTATGGCGTCGAGTGGTACGCTCGGCTTGATCAAGTATACGAACGGGATATTCCCGATATGAGAGATTATCTTGTAGATCAAGCGTTTCGTGGTCCACTCCACGGATAGGATCCGTGAAGCAACGCCTGAGTTGAGAAACATGGAAGACATCGTGAACTATGGAAAGATGCGGAGGTAGTTCCAATTGGTAGGCAACTTCTCCTCGTTTGGCAGGAATGCGAAAGGGTCCAATGTAACGAGGAGCCAATTTGCCTTTGATACCGAATCGATGGGTTCCCTTTAATGGAGTGACCCGAAGGTAAGCCTTCTTGCCGACTTCATAAGTCACGAGCTTATGTTTACGGTCATATTGGCTCTTTTGACGAGATTGGGCTGTTTTCAATTTCTCACGAATAACGCGAACCTGCTCTACTGCTTCCTGAATCATATCCGACCCAAATAGTTGTCTTTCCCCGGTTTCTGACCAGTTAAGAGGCATTCGACATTTTCGTCCATAGAGAACTTTGAAAGGAGCTTTGCCCAAGCTAGCTTGATAACTATTGTTATAAGCAAACTTCATGAATGGAAGGCATTTCTCCCAATCCATTCCGAATGAAATGACCGAAGCTCGGAGCATATCCTCCAGGATTTGATTGACTCGTGCTACTTGACCACTTGATTGGGTGTGAAACGCGGTGCTAAAAGAGAGACGAGTTCCCATAGCATTTTGGAAACTTTCCCAAAATCGAGAGGTGAAGAGACTCCCACGGTCTGAGTTAATTTCCAATGGGACACCATAAAGAGACACTATTCGGGAGATGTATAGGTCAGCTAGCTGGCTAGCAGTGATACTCTCACGAACAGGTAGGAAATGGGCTACTTTGGAAAGACGATCGATCACGGCGAAGATAGCATTATTCCCTCTCTTGGTCCTGGGAAACCCAGTAATGAAATCCATACTGATTTTATCCCATTTCCAGTCAGGAATAGCCAAAGGTTGAAGGGTGCCAGCAGGCCGTTGATGCTCTTCTTTAACACGATGACAGACGTCGCAACTAGCAATGTATTGAGCAATTTCTCTCTTCATCCTAGTCCACCAAAACCTCTGGAGTAGGTCTTGATACATTTTAGTACTACCAGGATGAATGGCGAGAGGGGATTCATGAGCTTCCTTAAGGATCAGCCGCCTCAGGTTTCGTGCTTTTGGAACCACTAAACGGTTTCCAAAGTATACGACACCTTGATCATCAACGGAGAAACAATTTGCGACTCCTTTCTTAATGTTTCTCTTAATACGGGAGATCCCCGGATCTACCTTCTGTGCCTTGATGATCTGATCCGTAAGGGTAGGTTTCGCCACCAGGGTGGATAGGAATCCTTGAGGAACAATGTGAAGGTTAAGCTTATGAAATTCCTCGTGGAGAAGTGGTTGACTTTGTTGTAACATCAGGTTGTTACAATAAGATTTACGACTTAGCGCATCAGCCATGACATTGGCTTTGCCCGGGGTGTAAGTGTTTCCTAAGTCGTAATCCGAGATCAACTCGACCCAACGTCTTTGCCAGAGATTCAAATCCGGTTGGGTGAAGATATATTTCAAACTTTGGTGATCGGTGAAGATCTCGCAACGATTACCGAGAAGGTAATGTCACCATGTTTTAAGTGCATGGACTACCGCTGCAAGCTCTAGATCATGTGTGGGATAGTTTTCCTCATGTGGGTGTAATTGCCGTGAAGCATAGGCAATTACCTAACGATCTTGCATGAGTATGCAACCTAGTCCTTGTCGCGAGGCGTCGCAATAGATAATAAAGTCCTTGGAGAAATCTGGTGGTACCAGTACAGGAGCAGATGTCACGCATCTTTTCAGTTCCTGAAAGCTGAACTTGCACTGTGGGGTCCACTCGAACTTTTTATCTTTCTTGAGGAGTTCAGTTAGAGGTTTAGCAACCTTGGAGAAATTCTCGATGAAGCGGCGACAATAGCTCGCTAAGCCAAGGAAGCTCCGAACTTGCTTGACCGTTTCAGGTGGAGTCCAATCAAGGACAGCTTGAACTCTCTCGGGATTGACAGCAATACCCTTACCAGAGATTACATGGCCTACATAGGTCACTTCTGGCAACCAAAATTCACACTTGGAGAATTTGGCATAAAGGCGATGCTCTCGAAGTTTCGTCAATACGAGCCTTAGATGTTCGGCATGTTCTTCCTCGCTCTTGGAGTAGATGAGTATATCATCGAGGTATACCACGACGAATTTATCAAAATACTCCATGAAGACCGAGTTCATTAACTGAGAGAAGGTTGCTGGTGCATTGGTTAAACCAAAGGACATAACGGTGTACTGGTATTGGCCATAGCGAGTAACAAAGGCCGTTTTGGGAATGTCCGCGTTTTTTATTTTGATTTGATGGTAGCCCAACCTCAAATCCATCTTGGAAAAGACTAGGGATCCAGCGAGCTGGTCATACAGATCGTTGATCCTGGGGAGCGGATACTTGTTCTGGATAGTGACCAAGTTGACAGGTCGGTAATCTACAACCATCCGATCCATCCCATCCTTCTTCGTAACGAAGAGGACGGGGCAAGCCCAAGGAGAAGAACTAGGATGGATGAAACCCTTTTTCAAGGACTCATCGAGTTGGCTCTTAAGCTCGGCTAGTTCTAAGGGTGCCATCTTATAGGGTCTCCTAGAAATTGGAACGGTTCCTGGAACAAGGTCTATCACAAACTCGACATCCATGTCAGGTGGAACACCTGGCAGTTCTTCTGGAAAGACATCCGGGAAGTCTCGGACTACCGGAATATCTTCAAGGTCTGGAAGGGGGTTGGCATTTCGGGAGTAAAGCTGGCGCTTGGCCACTCGAGTTAAGACACTGACTGTCTTGCCCGATGGGTGAGTAAGTTGAACAGTCCTAGTAGAGCAATCAATCTTAGCATAATGGGCTGACATCCAGTCCATACCCAAGATGATGTTTATGTCCGAGGACTTGAGAGCTCTTAAGGATGCAAGGAAGAAAAGTCTATCGACAAGGATTTCATTCCCATGGCTTACTCTAGAAGTTTGCCATTTGGAACCCGGAGTTTGAATTACCATGGAAGTGGGCATGTCACAGAATGTCATGTCATGCAATCGAGCATAGTTCTCAGATATGAATGAATGAGATGCTCCAGTATCGAAAAGAACAGATGCTGGATGGCAATTAATAAGGAGCGTACCAAGGATGATGTTAGGATCATCATGAGCCTCCTCAGCTGAGACATAGTTGACATGGCCACGTGCAGTGGTGGCTGGCTTGGCGTAGAATGCCTTTCCCGCTGGCTTACCATGGCCAACGGACTTTCCAGACTGGTTGGGGTTGTTGTTCTGGGGACACTCTCAACTGTAGTGACTCAGCTCTCCACACTTGAAACATGTCACAACATCGGGGCGTGGAGCAGCATTAGCAGCGGGGCCACCATAGGGTTTAGGCAATTCAAACTGCTGGTTGGGGCGAGGCACCTCAAAGGATGGCCTCGGAATGAACCTGGGTGGCAGCGCTGTGCTTGGAATCCACACCCGTTGCTTCTGAGATCCAGAGCCGGATGAAGAACCAAAATCACGAGAGTGCTTGCGTGAAGCGTCATAGTCACACTGGCCTGTCTCAGCACTGATGGCTTTATTGACCAACTTCTGGAAAGAGGTGCACTCGTGAAGACGAAGATCGCGGCGAAGCTCGGGGCTAAGTCCCTTGTGGAACCTTGCCTGCTTCTTAGCGCCGGTGGATACCTCTTCAGGAGCATAACGTGCCAGATTGCCAAATTCACGACTATATGCATCCACAGTCAGTGTGCCATGGGTGAAGTTGCAGAACTCTTCCCTCTTACGATCTATGAGACCTTCCGGGATGTGATGCTCACGGAAAGCCTCATTGAATTCAGCCCAAGTAGTGATTTGGCCGACCGGGCGCATAACCTCAAAGTTTTCCCACCAAAGGCTAGCAGGGCCTTCGAGGTGATAGGCAGCATAGGTAACCTTATCAGCTTCGGCTACGTTGGCAGAACGTAGCTTGTGGGTGATGCTGCGAAGCAAGTCATCCATGTCGAGGGGCTCGACGGAATGATTAAACTTTGGTGGGTACAACTTGATAAAGTCATTGATTGACACCAAGTCGTTTCGCTGATGACGTGTAGTGTTCTGCTCAATCCGCTCCAGCAAGCGGTTAGTCTCACACTTGTTTCTTTCTGCCTCCAGCATACCTTCGGCCAGAGAAGGCGGGTGAGGCAGATTTTCACCCCTAGCTGCACTGGCTTCTCCCTGCTCCGGGGCAGCATGGTTACTGCGGGTGTTGACCATCCTAGGAAAAACAAGATAACGGTTTAGACAAGGATGGCACAAACTTGGCAAGGAAGTGCAGAATGTAATGGATAACATGGAATGCTAAGACATTCATTGCACGACATGGTAATATAGAAACTGCCATATATATACCATTGGTCATACACATCGTACATAGTTTAGTACAAGCCCAGACTAGAGTACAACTACGGTGAAAGACATTACATCTCATCGGAGGCATCCCAAGCTCCTATACATTATTTTTCTACACCTCCGGAGCGTGATACACACCAAGCCGTATCCCACGGGTCACGCGGGACTGTGGAGAATACAACTATTACAGTACTAGTGAAACTACTACTAGCTAAGACGGCTCCGTAGTAATCCGCATAAAAGTCACCACCAAAGCCTGGAAGTGGAACATGATCATCTGGGAACAGACGGTCCTGCGGAGCCTGCGGGCCATAGGGACTCGGATGTGGCCTTGGTCCCACAGACGGTGGCAGACGGGGACCAGGAGGAGGGGTGATGCCTCCTACATCACGCCACTCCATACAATCTGGCAATCCAGACCGCACAGGGTACAGGTCCCTCATGTCCATGTATCCTGCCTGCACAGCAGGTGCAAACCGAGTCAAAGTGGCCCGGTGATCAGAACGAGTGTTGAAAAGCTCCATACGCAAGGCCCGATTTTCGTGGTCCTTGTCTTCGAGCATCTCGGCAGTGGTGCGGAGTAGTGACTCCTCATGTGTAGAGTCATAGTACAAAGCCTGATAGTACCCCTGTGCTCCAGGGAGTGAGGCTGGCATGTAGCGGAAATCGGTGTTCTGAAGCAAGGCAGTCCTGGCTCAAATGATAGTCATTATTGAGTAAGGTGCATCCTGCACAGACATCTCAATAGTGACCCCAAGTCCATAGGAACAGTGAAGGGGTTCAGTGGCTCTAGGATAAGAGGGATATAGCCTGACGGTACAAAGGTACTTGTTTTGGTTGAAGTCTCGGAACTGCTCCTCGATGGTATATTCCGGATACCACCGATAGCCTGCTCGACCATCACTCGAACCAACATGGCCGTGTGACCGGGTACATCGAGGCACCGGGTCAGACGAACCACTTGGTTCTAAGAACGGGTGGCCATCTGAAAGCACAGAATAATGCAAAGACATTAGAATTTCCTAGGAGAAATTGAACAGCATAACGACAGTAAATGCTCAGAAAAAGATTTGAGACATCCACAACAGTTTGCAAAACCACTCAACAACATCATAACAAGGTTCTGGTTCAACTGACTACATACTAAAAGTATTAGAAACTATACTGAGGCTTGTAACAACAATCCTATAAGCTACTGCAGATTAGTAACACGTGAACCTGATAGAGAGAAGAGAGCCTAGTCCTTAACCCACGTAGAATGAGAAGAGAATGACTCAGATTAGAGGGCATAAGGTAAAGAAGTAAAAGAGCCTTACGTTCCCTCCCACAATCAATTCCCCTACATATAACTAAAGCATTTCTAGACTCGACATTGACCAGTTTGGATCAACGAACCTACAAGCAGTCTGGCTCAGATGCCAACGCTGTCAAGACCCCGATTCCAAGTCACGTCGATCTAGCCGGTAACACCTCATATCACTTTGCGGCCTCACGCACGATATTCCCACGGGTGTCGCCTTACCATGGCCCGGGATCGTTTGCGCCTTTTGGCTCACATATATGATAGTGTCGCTAGCATCCATATGACAGAGAACCCGGGCCGACATGGCTAGTCGTGAACCCAAAGCGGCACTAACCTATGTGTACAGGCATACATGAATCACATCGAGCATGTCGGTCATCAGCGTGTGAATCCGGGCTATAGCACTGGGCTAACAGGACTCCGGGGAACTCGGGCTGTAGTAGGCTAGGCAGGACTCCGGATGTCACCGCGTGACATTTCCCCGAAGGGACAGACATAGGAACAAAGTGAAACACATTTCGGCCAGTCAAGTGTCCTGAGCAGTAGTGCTGGGCTAGCAGGACTCCGGTGAACCGGGCTGTAGCGGACTACTATGGCTCAAGGAGCACTAGACTACATTTCCCCATAAGAGAGGCTGCCAAGGATGAACAACTAGATTGTCGGATCCCACACATACCAAGCATTTCAATCATACACACAATATGCTCGATATGTGTAAATACAACATGGCATCACAACAAAACTCTACAAGTCAAGTACTTTATTTAAAGGCTCCGGAGAGCCATACATAACATGTTCATACAGGTAGGGGTCACAAGACCCGACACTCAAGTCATACAAGCATACAAGCACATGCGGAAGCAAATAAGTCTGAGTACAGACACTAGAAAGAAAGAAGGCATGTCGAAGTTACTCATGGCCAGAATCACCACCTGGGTGGCAAGTTACTCATCGACGTCGAGGTCTACATAAAACCCATAGGAGGGGGCGGTGTTGTCGTCTGAAAACAGTAATTAAAGCAACATGAGTACAAAGGTACTCAGCAAGTCTTACAACATATCCTACTATACATGCTTATTCTCAAGAAGGTGGTGGAGTTATTGCAGCAAGCCAGCTTTGACTCTTGGCTAAGCTATCCTACGAGACACCACTATAAAATAGTTTCCGCACACGAGTCCACTAATCACCAACACAATACTCCACCGGGGATCCTCCCTCGTCATCCTACGAGAGGGCCATCCTCGGTACTCACACTTATCTTCAGTCTTTTAGTAGTAACCATTAACTTGTCTATGAACTATATAGGAAACCAAGTAGTGCTTTACCGCGGATGCGGCTATTCGAATAGATGATGTTAACCCTGCAGGGGTGTACTTCTTCATACACGCTCTCACCACTTACCGTCGTTTACACGACATGTACTCGGCAACCTTCAAGCGGAAGCCCAATGAGGGTGTCGGCCACGGCCTACCTCAACACACGAGTCTCTAGTCCAGGTTTATCACCTATCCAGGTTCCATCCGCAGGGAGTCCGGCCGAGGTTTCCACATACGGCCCCGAACGATGTGAACAGGGTTCCCGAGACACCAAACGGGTGACTCGGTACACCGTGTCACGGTGTATCTACCGCATCATAGCCCACCCCTAGGTTCAGCGCTACGCACGGCCACCAACACATAACCTACAAACACCAGAAACTAATTGCAACTCCTGGACAGAGTACTAGGGTGATTAAGAAGCTGAGAGGGTCCATTGGTTTCGGGCCCAATGTATGGTAGTAACTGATTCTTGAATCACACATACAGATCTAAGTTCTTAGGGACGGCCTCAATGAAACAACCCACCATGTACTCCTACATGGCCTCTCATCGATACCTTTACCAAAACATGTTCAACACATCCCTCACATTACCGGCATAATCATTTCAATCTAGCCCATCACCCAGATGAACCAGACCTGACACAACTCTAAGCATAGCAGGCATATCAAGGTGGGAAACACATACATGGCTCAATCAACTCCTACACATGCTAGTGGGTTCATCTAATTACGGTGGCAATGACAGGTCATGCAGAGGATAAAGGTTCAACTACCGCAGCACACAGCAGTTTGAAACGTTGTTGTCTTAATGCAGTAAATGAGAGCAGAAGCGAGAACATGGGATTGTATCGATATGATCAATGGGGTTGCTTGCTTGATGGAGTAGTAGTAGGGTACTGCCCTTCAGTTGGATACTCGAAGATATCCTCGGAGGCAGAACCTACCATGAAAGACACCATAGAACACAATCATCACATGGCAATATGCAACAATATGATGCATGCTATGACATGGCAATATGAGGTCTCCTGCCTAATGCAATGTGAAACAAGTTGGTTAGGGTCCATTGGAATCAAAGATTCAAATGGAAGCTTATGTTCTTTAGCATTATAAGTGTATTAGCTTGTTTCTCCTAAACAGCAAGGTTAAAGTGTTTTGTCATGCATGAAACCATTACAGATGGAAGGATTGAATTTTTCTGATCAAATTTCATATATAAATCTTTGCATTTGGAGTTACAGATTAAAAGTTATGAATTCTTGAAGTTTGTAAGATTTTCTGCAATTTCCTGAATAAGATTGAATCCAGAAAAGTCCATTACCGCGTCAGCATTGCGTCAGCACTGCGTCAGCAGGTCAACAGGCGGCTCTGGTCAAACCCGACCAGTGGGACCCACTAGTCAGTGACACCGTTAGTTAACTAACTAATTAGGGTTAGTTAGTGCTAATCTAGGTTTGACCAGGGATAGGGCCCACGTGTCAGTGACTCAGGGGGGGTCAAATCCCTGGTCAGCGGGGTCAAAGCATCGGCGTTTAAACGCCGGCGATGACCAGACACGGCGGGGCAGCGCGGGATTCACGCTCCGGCGACCAAAAGTGTGGCAGAGGCCATCTACGTGATGCGGGAGCTCCCCCGCATCGAATGGTGGTGGTGGTTGGACCGGGCGTGGCTGAAAACATCGCCGGCGACGACTTCGGCGGCTGTCGGAGCTTGGGTGAGCTCGGGGTCGTCGCTACGACGGGCGTGGCGGCGTGGGGTTAGCTCCTACGTGCTCTACGTGGCGCGGTGAGCAAGAAGGACGTGACGGCTGAGCCGTTGCGTGGCCAGAGTCACGCCAGCGGTGAGCATAGGCGGCGGCAGGTGCGAGTGAGCTCGGTGCGGTGCTTACGGTGTATGAGAGAGAGAATGCAGAGGGAGAGGACGGGCAGCAGCTCACAGTGGTCTCGACGAGCTGGTCAGCAAGGTCGGGGAAGAGCTGGAGCGGTCGAGGTAGCGAGGAGGATCTCCGATGATGGCGGATCGAGACGGGCTCGGTGCAGTGTCTCCGGGGCGAGCGAGCGCTCGGGGATCGGTCAAGGCGAAGCAGTGGACGACGGTGAAGCTTGTTGGCACGGCAAGGCGACGAGTGGATGATGGTGGCTGCGGGCTTCACGACGGCACGGGCGCGGCTGCGTCGGCCATGGCGTCAACGGAGCGAGGGAGAGAGCAAGGGGGGAGTGTGAGGTGTCGGGTAGACCGGGGCGACACCGAGGAGGCGTTCGCGGCGTTGAGGCGGTGACCAGGCGATGCAGATGAGCAGGGTGGTGGCGTGGCGAGCTCGGGCGCATGCGCCGTGTCCCTCCTCTGCCTACTGGTAGAGGTAGGCGATGACTGCCACGGGCCAGCACAGTGCTGGGCCTGCCAGTGGGCTGCCAGGTGGGCTGCGCCAGGTAAGTGGTTGGATCCTTTCTCTCTCTCCTTTTTTCGGTTTTGTATTATTTCTGTAACTTCAGGGCTTTATTAAAAATGCCAGGGCATTTCCAAAAATCATAAAACTAATCATGGCTACTGCTTAGAATATATCCAACAGTAAACATTTTAGTTTAGGATTATTTGAGCATTTAAAATATTTTATAGCATTTAACTGCCCAAATGCAAATACTATATGAATTAATCCAATGACCTTAAGATGTCCTAGAATAGTGTGCACCATTTTTGTCGAAGGTTTTAACCCAAAACAAAAAGGGTGGACTTTTTAGAAGGGCATTTCAGGTTCATTGAAAAAGTTTTTAGTAAACCCTAGTTGTTCCAGGGGGGTGCTGGGGGTTCTGTCATCCCCATTTTAGTTTTCTGGGAAATTAAACATGATGCAACACTCTAATGCATGAACTAGAGAGGGTGTGACATCTTGGCAGCGCTACGGTTGTTCCTCGCGGCGCTGCTAGGTACGCTGATCGGCTCGTCGATCCTCCCGTCGATCTCATCAGGAATGATCGGGTTCGGGACAATGCGTGCCTAGGTGCGGTGGCTCGAGGTGCGGGAGAAGATGGTGCACGGGGTGGTCCTCCCCCACGCTTGATCCTCCGTCGCTTTTTGCGCCAGCGGAGTGATCGCGTGCTACGGTGTAGTGGTGGTGGCGACTTTCCTGCACCATGTAAGGCAGAGATGATGGTGGTGGTGAGGTTCGGATGCAGGCGAGATGGCCGGGCCAGCTCCAGAAACACACTGGGTACGGAAAAATTTCGCGGATAGCTCCACGAAATGTAGGTGTAGAGGTAGAATCGGAGTTGAAATCTGTATTGTGGTAGATGTACTGGATCGAATGAAATAAAGTTGGTAGTGTTCCTCTGGAAACGAAATTGGGGAAAATAATTAGAGATAAGGAACTACCAGGTGGAAATGCCTCTGCGAAGCTCTGGGATTAGAAATCCGGCACACTGGGTATGCACAGATAGAGATGGATATGTGACTTTGCATTCCCCCGAGTACTGCCCGAGTGTACTCGTGGGCGAACCGGGTATGCGTGCAGTATGCAGTACAAACAAACTAACAAACATACCGATGAAACAAACAAGTGATTGCCCACAAGTATAGAGGATTAATTGTAGCCTCTTTCGATAAGTAAGAGTGTAGAACCCAACGAGAAGCTAAAGGTAGAACAAATATTCCCTCAAGTTCTATGGACCACCGATACAACTCTACGCACTCTTAACATCCGCTTTACCTAGAACAAGTATGAAACTAGAAGTACTCTGTAGGTGTTGTTGGATAGGTTTGCAAGATAATAAAGAGCGCATAAATAAAAAGTAGGGGCTGTTTAGATAAAGACACAACTAAGTTAGTTTTAGTAGAGAGCTTTTTGTCACAAAAGAAAGTTATTTGTCCCTAGGCAATCGATAATTAGACCGGTAATCATTATTGCAATTTTATTTGAGGGAGAGGCATAAGCTAACATACTTTCTCTTCTTGGGTCATATGCACTTATGATTGCAACTCTAGAAAGCATCTGCATCTACTAAAGATCATTAAGGTAAAACCCAACCATAGCATTATAAGGCATCAAGTCCTCTTTATTCCCATACGTAAACAACCTACTTACTCGAGTATGTGTTTCTATCGCTCACGCCACCCACCATAAGCAAATCATGAACATATTGCAAACCCTACAGCAGGTATCCCTCATTCTTGCGCGACATGGAGAGCACCATAGGAAAGCACCAATAACAAAACATGCAACTCAAACCAATCATGATCATTAATTAACCTATAGGACAAAACGGATCTACTCAAACATCATAGGATAGCCATACATCATTGGGAAAGAATATATAGTGTTGAGCACCATTTTTATGTCAAGATTATAGCGGGTAAAAGAGGGGTTACACCGCTGCATAGAGGGGGGAAGAGTTGGTGATGACGGAGGTGAAGTTGTTGGTGTAGATTGCGGTGATGATGATGGCCCCGGCGGTATTCCGGCGCCACCGGAAGAGAGAGGGAGAGAGCCCCCCTTCTTCTTCTTCCTTGACCTTCCCCCTAGATGGGAGAAGGGTTTCCCCTCTGTTCCATGGCCTTCGTGGCGGCCGAGGGGCGAGAGCCCCTCCGAGATTGGATCTGTCTCTTTGTCTCCCTCTGTTTCTGCGCTCCCTGATCTGCCCTTTCACCGTTTCATAAATTCCCGGAGATCCTTAACTCCGATTGGGCTGGATTTTGGACACGATCTCTACCCAGATATTAGCATTGCTTCGGCGAAAGAAGGGCACAAACGGCCTTACAGGGTGGCCACAAGGGCCCAGGGCGCGCCTGACCCCCAAGGGCGCTCCCCCCTGCCTCGTGGCCCCCTCAGGCATCGTCTCGCTTTGATTCTTCTTCCCAAAAATCACATATATTCCAAAAAAATCTCCGTCGGTTTTTATCCTGTTTGGACTCCGTTTGATATGGATTTTCTGTGAAATAAAAACCATGCAGTAAATAGGAACTGGCACTGGGCACTGGCTCAATATGTTAGTCCCAAAAATAGTATAAAAATTTGCCAAAAGTATATGAAAGTTGTATAATATTGGCATGGAACAATAAAAAATTATAGAAACGACAGAGACGTATAAGCAACGCCAAGATTAATTCTTCTCGTCCTCGAGTAGGTAAATGATAAAAAAGATAATTTTTGATGTGGAATGCTACCTAGCATAATCTTGATCATGTAATCTAATCATGGCATGAATATTAAGACACGGGTGATTCAAAGCAGTAGTCTATCATTTGACATTAAGACAATAATACTTCGAGCATACTAATAAAGCAAACATGTCCTCTCAAAATAACATAGCCAAAGAAAGCTCATCCCTACAAAATCAAATAGTTTGGCCATGCTTCATTTTCAACACACAAAAGGCTCCCATCATGCACAACCCCGATGACAAGCCGAGCAATTGGTTCATACTTTTTAACGCGCTTCAGCCTTTTCAACCCTCACGCAATACATGAGCGTGAGCCATGGACATAGCACTATAGGTGGAATAGAATATGATGGTGGAGTTTGTGTGGAGAAGACAAAAAGGAGAAAGTCTCACATTGACGCGGCTAATCAACGGGTTATGGAGATGCCCATCAATTGATGTCAATGTGAGGAGTAGGGATTTCCATGCAACGGATGCACTAGAGCTATAAGTATATGAAAGCTCAAACTGAAACTAAGTGGGTGTGCATCCAACTTGCTTGCTCATGAAGACCTCGGGCATTTGAGGAAGCCCGTCATCGGAATATACAAGCCAAGTTCTATAATGAAAATTTCCACTAGTATATGAAAGTGATAACTCAATGAGACTCTCTATATGAAGAACATGGTGCTACTTTGAAGCATAAGTGTGTTAAAAGGATAGTAACATTGTCCCTTCTCCATTTTTCTCTCTTTTTTTTTGTTTTTTTGTTTTTTTGGTGGTCTTCTTTGGCCTCTTTTTTTATTTGGGCTTCTTTGGCCTCTTTATTTTTTGAAGTACGGAGTCTCATCCCGACATGTGGGGGAATCATAGTCTCCATCATCCTTTCCTCACTAGGGCAATGCTCTAATAATGATGATCATCACACTTTTATTTACTTACAACTTAATATTACAACTTGATGTGTAGAACAAAGTATGACTCTATATGAATGCCTCCAGCGGTGTACCGGGATGTGCAATGATCGAGCGTAGCAATGACATCAAAAAACGGACAAGCCATGAAAACATCATGCTAGCTATCTTACGGTCATGCAAAGCAATATGAAATAAATGCTCAAGTCATGTATATGATGATGATGGAAGTTGCATGGCAATATATCTCGGAATGGCTATGGAAATGCCATTATAGGTAGCTATGGTGGCTGTTTTGAGGAAGATATAAGGAGGTTTATGTGTGATAGAGTGTATCATATCACGGGGTTTGGATGCACTGGCGAAGTTTGCACCAACTCTCGAGGTGAGAAAGGGCAATGCATGGTACCGAAGAGGCTAGCAACGATGGAAGGGTGAGAGTGTGTATAATCCATGGACTCACATTAGTCATAAAGAACTCATATACTTATTGCAAAACTTTATTAGCCCTCGAAGCAAAGTACTACTACACATGCCCCTAGGGGGATAGATTGGCAGGAAAAGACCATCGCTCATCCCCGACCGCCACTCATTAGGAAAGCAATCAAAGAACACCCCATGCTTAAAATTTGTCACACAACGTTTACCATACGTGCATGCTATGGGACTTGCAAACCTCAACACAAGTCTTTCTCAATTTCACAATTACTCAACTAGCACGAGTCTAATATCACCACCTTTATATCGCAAAACTATTGCAAGGAATCAAACATATCATATTCAGTGATCTACATGTTTTATGTAGGATTTTATGACTAACCATGTGAATGACCAATTCATGTCATCTCTCTAAATAGATATAAGTGAAGGAAGAGAGTTTAGTTCTTTCTAAAAAAGATATGCCCACGCTCTAACAAATATAAGTGAAGCAAAAGAGCATTCTACAAATGGTGGTTTTCTATGTGAAGAGAAACATGCAATCCAAACTTCAAATGATATAAGTGAAGCACATGAAGCATTCTATAAATCAACCAAGGACTATCTTATACCAGCATGGTGCATAAAAGAAAAGTGGAAACTAAATGCAAAAGACGCTCCAAGATTTGCACATATGGCATGAACGAAACGAATCCGAAAACATACTGATACTTGTTGAACAAAGATGGGATGCCTTTCGGGGCATCCCCAAGCTTAGAAACTTGAGTCTCCTTGAATATTTACTTGGGGTGCCTTGGCCATCCCTAATCTTGAGCTCTTGCCTCTCCTCCTTCTCCTCACATCGAGACCTCCTCGATCTTCGAACACTTCATCCACACAAAACTCAACAGAAAACTCGGTAAGATCCGTTAGTACAATAAAGCAAATCACTACTCTAATACTATTGCAAACCAATTCATATTTTATTTTTGAACTGTAGCTACTATAATATAACTTTTCCATGGCTTAATCCACTGATAGAAATTGATAGTTTCATCAAAACAAGCAAACAATGCATCAAAAACAGAATATGTCTAAAACAGGACAGTTTGTAGTAATCTGAACATTAACCATACCTCTGGTACTCCAAAAGTTCTGCCAAAATTAGGAAAAATAAACAGTTTGTATGGAAAGACACTGAAAAAAGTTTCAGAACCGTTTGACATTCCAGTAAAAAATGTAAAATCACGCACTACAGCCAAAGTTTCTGTTCTACACCGCACAAACCAACAAGCAATGTAAACATCCTCAAGGCAAATCTTGGCACATTATTTTTATAATACAAAGGAATTGTACAAGGGGATAATTATTTTTGTTGAAAAGTTTCTGTAATCAAGGGTCACAAAGTTTCCATGGGCATGAACAAAGTTCAAGGCTAGCTCCCATTTTAACAATGCTCGTCTTTCTCACTTTCGCTTTTCTTTTTGAAAAAGTTTTAGGTTCCCCTCTTTATTTTATTTTATTTTTAAACTTTATAAAAGCACTCAATAGAAAAAATGACTCTCTAAAACTTCCGGCTTGTCTCCCTGGCAGCGCTTTCTTTAAATCCATTAAGCTAGGCATAAGGTGCTCAAGTAATGGATCCACCCGGATCGCAAGGTATATCAAAACTAATTTGAATTAGCAATGATTTGGCATTTACTAGTGAGCAAAAAGTAACATATGTCATGCAACAACAAAGTCTAACTCTCTTCCTATGCATCGACATGTCATAAAAGAACAATTCATGCACACATAGTAAAGGCCAATGCATAGTACAAACTGTTTCTTGCAATTTTATCGTGTTGGAAACATAGAGAGGTGGAGATGTAGTTCCTCTATCATAATAATTGCAAGTAGGAGCAAGAAGCACATGCATATTACATTATTCAAAATCATCATGTGCAATGGTAAAATTCAACCCATCAACATAATCCTTAATAAGAGCAAACTTCTCCGATATAGTGTAGTTTGGAGAATTCAAAAAGGTAATAGGACTATTATGTGTGGGTGCAATAGCAACAATTTCATGTTTAACATGAGGAACTATAGCAAGTTCATCACCATAAGCATCATTCATATTGGCATCATGTCCACAAGCATAGCAAGCATCAAGTTCATCAAAAAGGGGTATTTCAAAAGAATCAACGGGATCATAACAATCATCATAGCAATCATCCTTCGGTAAGAACGAAGGGCATTAAGTAATGTATGAGTAGGAGAGTTACTCTCATTAGAAGGTGGGCACGGGTAGCTAATTCGATCTTCCTCCTTTTGTTCTTCGCTCTCCTCATCATCTTTTTCATCCAATGAGCTCACAGTTTCATCAATTTCTTCTTTCATAGACTCTTGCAAAATATTAATATCTTGTTGGACAATGGAGGAGTCCTCAATATATGGTTTAACATAGGTGTTAGAAGCATAATTATCATAACAATATTAAGTATGGCAAAATTTTCAGATTTGTAAAGAGTAGCATCATACTTTTCAATCAAAGAAGAAATTTCATAAGCACTCTTAAAAGCAACAAATTCTTCAATTTGTTGAACATCATAGTAACTATAAACACCCTTAGCATATGAAGATACGATTCCATTATCACTAAACTCACATTGGTAGGGAAGGTGTTTTTTTGGTTTTCAAAACAACAAGTAACATCATATATTTCACATAAATTCCAAGCATAGCATTGCAAATGATGAATTTGATCCAGTAAAAGTTTCCCCTTTTGAGATAAGCGGTGTCGCACATAACAAGCATGCTCATCTAAAGATTTTCCCTCAACTAAGCTAGTTGGGGTTTCAGCACGAGCACGTAGGGATCGAAGATGATCCAAGTAAAAAGCTTCAGGAGTGTGATAGATTTTTGAGTGGTTCTTCAACCATTGGTGTAGTAGGTACAACTAATTTTTTTGGTATTTTGCATTTCCTACCCATAACTAAAGATAGAAAACAATAGCACAAAATAAAAACTACCTAGTGATAAAGCAAACAAGCACACACGAGAATATTCACCCCACACTATAACTCCTCGGCAACGGCTGTAGCGACCAGACCTTAGACGGTCCAATCTCTGTGCTCAGGTGTCATCCCTGGATCAGTAATGCTGACACCACACAGTACTTGAAGGATTTATAACAGAGTAGCAATCAAACACTTATTACATCGAATGTCTCAAAAGAGAACTTATTACAATAACTTGGCTTAAGGCCATCTAATGCGATAACAGCGGAAGGCTTGGAAGATAAAGTGAGTCCATCAACTCCAATGACATAGCTGAGCTGCACGGCAACGACCTAACGAACCTTACTCCTCATCTGAAAAGTCTGCAACATAATACGTTGCAGCCTGAAAACGGGTCAGCACATGGAATATGCTGGCAATATAACACAATAGAGCAAGAACAGAATAATTCTATCACTACATGCATATATGCCTGGTGGAAAGCTGTATGGTTATAGTTTTTGCGAAAAGCCAATTTTTCCCTACAACAAAGAAATAGATTTTAATTTAACTATCATGGTGGTTGAAACATCATTGAGAAGGTACCCCCAACTCAATCCCAATTAAAGTGATTAACAACCCAACAATATTAATTAAACATGGTGAGATACATGCGATAACTCAAGTACTAGATACTCAAGAATTGTCCATAACCGGGGACATGGCTAACCATGATTAGATTGTACACTCTGCAGAGGTTTGCGCACTTTTCCCCACAAGACTCGAATCGCCTCCGTTGGATTTCTCGCACGACATGGTGTTTGAGAAACGGATGATCGAGACACAGTCTTTCAGAAACATTAACTCTCTACTCCGGGCAGACCATACCAAACCTACAAAACCCACTACCTGCTGATCCACCTCTTCAAGAGCTTCACATAACTTACTCAACTATGCTAGAGCCCATAATAGCTTGTGGCTGCACACGGAAGTTTCTAGCATGAATCATCTCAGTTCCCTTTGAGCCTGGGTGGCGGTCCGTAGGAAGATCACACGGGTACCCCAGGATTTCCAAAAATAAAAATAGACAACACTGGGTTCCCCAGGTGCCTCAATCCACCCAGATGTTTGATTAAGTTGCCACCTTAAGTTGAACCATTAATTAAGAATCTCACATCTATCGTGGATTTCACTCAAACCCGAACCACGTCTACGAGCATAGCATGGCAATATAAGCAATACGTAGAAGTAACTCCCAAGGGTTTGAATATAACAGGGCAATAGGTTCTACCTCAGCAACTACTTCCCAACCCACAAGTTAATGGCATCCTAATCATGCAATGTTTGAGGATTGGAACTAATGCACAAAAACTGGGTTTGGAAAGAGTATGATCAATGTGTTACTTGCCTTGCAGACGATCCGTGAATCCTAGAGACTCGTAGTAACACGCTTCGCACTCCGGGATTTCTATCGCAAGCAAACAATAAAATACATAAATAACAAGCAACAATGCACAAGAAAAACTCAAATAAGAGAGGTTGACCAGAAAGTTCAACTTAAGAACTCTGGTTTGCAAAAGAATCAAATCGAACAAAGCAACAAAACTCAACCGGCGAACGAAAGAAACTTTGTTTACTACTCTAAACTTAGGTCAAATTTTTACAGTAGCAAAACTTGTTTGAGTTGATTAACCGGAAAGAGGGTTTGGAGACAAAACTCCAGGTGCTTCAATCGCCTGATTCCGATAAACGAGCGAAAAGATAAACAGAAACTAAGATTGGATCCGAAATCACGATCAGAAAAATCGCGGAATAAATCCGAGAAAAAGAAAAACGAAAAACAGATTAACGAATGAACGTTCATTATTTGGATCTAGACGAAGAACATGTTTGTTAAAACGATCGAACAAACGAACGCTCGCTAAATAAATAAACCAGAGAAAAACCGATCTATAAAAAAACAAAAAATGAAACTAGGGTTTTCTAAAAAAACCGAACGGTTTTCTTTCGAAAACCGGGGCGGCGGGGCGGCTACCTCGGCTCGGCTCCGGCGGGACTCCGGCGCTGCGGCGGGACGGCGTGGGGTGCGGGGCTGCGGCGGCGGGCGGCGGCTGCTCTGGCGCGGCGCGGGCGGCGGCAAACGGCGGCAGCGCGGCGGTTCTAGGCAGCGGTGCGGGCGGCTGCGGGCGGTGGGGCGGCGGCTGCGGCGGCGGTGGCTGGGGCTCCAGGGGGGGCTCCAGCGGGGTTATAAAGAGGGGGGGGCAACTTGGGGAAGGGGGCGGCCTCGGGAGGCGTGTCCGCCCCAGACACGGCGGCGGCGGCGGCTCCGATCGGGACTCCAGTCCCGATCCGGCTGGGGAGGCGGTGGCGCGGGCAGGCCGGCCTGGCTGGGCTGGGATTCGGCCCAGTCGGGCGCGCATTATTATTTTTTAAATAATTCCACCGACATAAATAAAATCCTAGAAAAATAAATACAAATCTAAAAATGCCAAATAAATTTTCGCCGCCTAAATAAAATATTTAGCACGAGGTGAACATTTTCTTGGCTCTAAAATGCAATTTTGAAAACGTGCAATTTTTCTAATGCAAATAAAATCCGAATAAAACCAAATAAAATCCAATAAATGATTTTAATATTTTTCCTCTAATATTTCATTTATTTTGGAGAAGTCATATTATCTCCACTCATTTGATTTAATATGAAATATTTTTCAGAGAGAAAAATTGTTAAAATCAAAATCCTCGTTTCATTATTTGATAGAAATCAAATATGAAAACCGAAAAAATCCCCAACTCTCTCCGTGGGTCCTTGAGTTGCTTAGGATTTCGAGGATTGCGGAACGGAAATGCAATAAATCATGATATGCATGGATGATCTATGTATAACATTCCAAATTGAAAATTTGGGATGTTACAAGCCTACCCCCCTTAAGATGAATCTCGCCCTCGAGATTCAGGTTGGCTAGAAAATAGGTATGGGTGGTTCTTGCGGAGATCATCCTCTCGTTCCCAGGTGGCTTCATCTTCGGTGTGGTGGCTCCACTTAACTTTGCAAAACTTGATAACCTTACTACGGGTGACTCTGCTGGCAAACTCAAGAATCTTAACTGGCTTCTCCTCGTAAGTCAGATCACTGTCCAACTGAATCGCCTCCAAGGGTACTGTATATCTTAATGGTATATCAGCCATCTCAGCATGACACTTCTTTAGCTGTGAAACTTGGAACACATCGTGGACTCCTGACAATCCCTCAGGTAGCTCCAACTTGTAGGCAACTTCTCCCATCCGTTCCAAAATGCGATACGGTCCTACAAATCTCGGGGCTAACTTTCCTTTAACTCCAAAACATTTCACTCCGCGCAAGGGCGATACTCGCAGATATGCTCTATCTCCAATCTCGTAGGTTACCTCCTTGCGTTTTGAGTCTGCATAACTCTTCTGCCTGGACTGGGCAATCTTCAGTCGGTCTCAGATCAGTTTTACCTTCTCCTCAGACTCCTTGATCAAGTCTGGTCCAAACAACTATCGGTCTCCTACCTCGTCCCATATCAACGGTGTTCTGCACCTGCGTCCATATAGGGCTTCAAACGGTGTCATCTTCAAACTGGCTTGGTAGCTATTGTTGTACGAGAACTCTGCATACGGCAAATTGTCATCCCAACTAGATCCATAATCTAGCGCACAGGCTCTCAACATGTCCTCCAAAATTTGATTGACTCTCTCAGTCTGTCCATCTATCCGCGGGTGAAACGCTGTACTAAACTCCAATCTCGTTCCCAAAGTCTGGTGTAACTGATGCCAAAACTTTGAAGTAAACTGCGTTCCCCGATCTGATACGATGGTCTTCGGAACTCCATGCAGACATAGGATCCTGGACATATAGATCTTGGCCAACTTTGCACTTGTATAGGTGGTTTTCACTGGGATGAAGTGAGCTACTTTGGTCAAACGATCAACTACTACCCATATGGAATCATATCCTGGTTTAGTCCTGGGTAATCCGGTGATAAAGTCCATGCCAAGTTTATCCCACTTCCATTCGGGTATCGGCATAGGCTGTAACAGTCCTGCTGGCTTCTGATGCTCTGCCTTGACTCTGTGACATACATCACATACGGCTACATACTCGGCAATATCCTTCTTCATACCAATCCACCAGAAACGTTCCTTCAAATCCAAATACATCTTGGTGTTTCCGGGTGTATCGAGTATGGTGAGTCATGAGCCTCTTGAAGTATTAACTTTCTGACCTCCTGATTATTGGGCACATAAATTCGGTCCTCAAACCATAGGGTATCATGCTCATCCTCACGAAAACCTTTGGCCTTTCCTTTTCCCATCTTCTCCTTTATCTCGGCAATCTCTTTGTCATCCTTCTGAGCTTCCAGAATCTTGTCCATCAATGTCGACTGAACCTCCATTGTGGCAATGAACCCTCTAGGTACAATCTCTAATCGAAGTTCCATGATGTCCTCTGCTAACTCCTTCGGCAGTCCTTTACTTTCGAGGATATTAGCATAACTTTTCCGACTCAAGGCGTCTGCTATGACATTGGCCTTTCCCGGATGATAGTGTAGCTTCATGTCATAATCCTTTATAAGCTCCAACCATCTCCTCTGTCTAAGGTTCAGCTCCTTCTGGGTGAAGATGTACTTCGAACTCTTGTGATCCGTGTACACATCACAACGGTTTCCAATAAGATAGTGTCTCCAAGTCTTCAATGCATGCACTACGGCTGCTAGCTCCAAATCATGCGTGGCATAATTCAGCTCATGAGGTTTTAGTTGTCGTGAGGCATACGAAACAACTCTTCCGTCCTGCATAAGCACACATCCAAGTCCTAAGCAAGAGGCGTCGCAATACACTTGGAACTCCTTATGTATATCTGGCAGTACTAGCACTGGGGCTGTAGTCAAATGTTTCTTCAACTCCTAGAAACTTGCTTCACAATCTTCTGTCCATTTAAACTTGGTATCCTTCTTTAACAGTTCAGTCATTGGTTTTGCAATCTTGGAAAAATTCTCAAGGAATCTCCGGTAGTATCATGCGAGTCCAAGAAAACTGCGGATCTCGCTAACTGAGGTGGGTGCCAACCATTCAGTGAATGACTGAACCTTGCTGGGGTCTACTGTTATACCTTCTCCTGATATAACATGTCCAAGGAATCCGACTTCCTTCAGCCAAAACTCGCATTTGCTAAACTTAGCATACAACTGGTGTTCCCTAAGCTTCTCAAGAACTAAACGCAAATGCTCCTTGTGCTCCTCTTCGTTCTTCGAGTATACCATGATATCATCAATAAATACCACAACAAACTTGTCCAAATACTCCATGAACACCTTGTTCATCATGCTCATGAAATAGGCAGGGGCGTTAGTCAGTCCAAACGACATGACTGTATACTTGTATAATCCATATCGCGTTGTGAATGACGTCTTTGGTATGTCCTTCTCTCGTATCTTCAACTGATGATACCCCGATCGTAAATCGATCTTTGAGAACAGTTTAGCTCCTTGCAATTGATCAAACAGATCATTGATCATCGGCAGTGGGTACTTGTTCTTTATCGTCACTTCATTCAAGGCTCGATAATCAACAACCATCCTTAGGGATTTATCCTTCTTCTCAACCAAAAGTACTGGGGCTCCCCAAGGTGATGAACTTCTTCGGATGTATCCTTTCTCCAATAACTCCTTGATCTATTTCTTAATTTCCTCCAGGTCATTTGCAGGCATCCGATAGGGTCTCTTGGATATTGGTCTTGTCCCTGGCAACAGTTCTATCAAAAACTCAATGTCTCTGTCCGGTGGCATGCCTGGTAATTCCTCTGGGAAAACATCCGGGTAATCCTTTACTACCGGCACTTCTTCCTGAACAACTCCCATAAGGGCATTCACTTGGCTCCTCCTAGGCACATGCCTAGACACATACTTAATCCTTTTTCCCTCCGGGGTGGTGAGATAAATCGACTTACTAACACAGTCAATGCTTCCTCCATACTTTGACATCCAGTCCATACCCAATATCACATCCAATCCTTGCGACTCTAAGATAATTAGGTCGGATGGAAACACATGTGTGCCAATGGTTAAGGGTATCTGGTCACACCATCGGCTAGCCATATACTCTGCTCCGGGTGAACTCACTAAAAGAGGGGTCCTAAGGGTTTGGGTTGGCAGTTTAAACTTATCCACGAATCCCCTTGATATGTATGAATGCGATGCACCAGTATCGAAAAGTACAAGAGCGGTAGATGACTTAACCAAAAACTTACCTATTACCGCGTCTGGCTGCTCTTCAACCTCCTCCACGTTAACGTGGTTCACTTGTCCTTTGTTGAATGGATTAGGCTTCTTCCCAGCGCTTCCATTTCTGTTTCCATTCCTTCCTTCAGGGCAATCATTGGAATAGTGCCCTGTCTTCCGGCACTTAAAGGAGGTAACCTGACTTAGGTCTCTTTTGGCGGGTGTGGACGGGTTGGAGCGGTTCTGATTGTTGTTAGCTCCGTTCCCATTCCCATTCTTAGCACCACTGTGGTTATGTGATCCTCCTCCAGTGTGGTTGTGACCTCCATGGTTATGAACAAGTCCTCCCGAGTTCGGGGTTAGGCGAGGCTTCTGTTGAGCTCCTGAATTATACTTCCCTTGTCCATACTTCCTCTTGCGGCTCTCAATCTGCTGCTGCTTCCCTTCAATCATAAGAGCCTTGTCTACCAACTCCTGGTAGTTGTTGAAGGTTGCTACCATCAACTGCATACTCATCTCATCATTCAGCCCTTCCATAAACTTCTCCTGCTTCGCGGCATCTGTGGCCACATCATCAGGGGCATAGCGTGATAACTTGCTAAACTCATCCACGAACCGAGCCACAGTACGGTTCCCCTGGCGTAGGTTGCGGAACTCCCGCTTCTTCATCTGCATAGCTCCAGTTGAGACATGGGCTGTGCGGAAGGCTTGCTGAAACTGGTCCCAAGTGACATTGGCTACAGGAAAAGTGGCTGTGTAATTCTCCCACCATGAGGCTGCTGGTCCATCCAATTGATGTGCGGCAAAGCGCACCCTCTCAGCATCTGTGCAACCTGCGGTGGTCAACTCCCTTCCAATACGGCGTAGCCAATCATCAGCAACTATAGGCTCGGTGCTACTGGAAAACACCGGCGGCTGTAACCTTAGAAAATGGGCTAGGTTGTCCACTGGCGGTGGGTTGTTGTTGTTGTTGCCCTGGTTCTGAACTAGTAATTGCATCAAGGCATTCTGCTGCTGGATCAACTGGGTGAGTTCCGGTGGGAAAGTAAAACCAGGGTCACATCTCGGAGGCATCTGATGGGTTTAGATGGAAGAGATTAGAATAGAAAAGGGGTCTAATAAGAAAACACTACCCATATGCACATGAGACAAACACAATCATTTCACTCAATCAATCAAGTAAGGGCATACAAACGGTCTAGAACTATCGCAAAAGTGCTCACTACTACTATATACATGGGGGAAATACTACTAATAGTTGGTGGTCATCTAGAAATTTTGATCGGTGGAAGACTCCATGATGTCTGCTCTAGCTTCGTCTTCAAAGTCATCATCACTAGGGTCGGAGTCAGTGTCATCGATGATGTTGTAGTCCTCGGGGCGTATTTCCTTGGGTTCTTCTTCTTCTTCTATTGGTGCTGGTCCTCCCATGAATACTCCGATCTTCTTGACTAGGTCGTCATTTTTCTCCAGTAGGGTCTTGATTTCCTCCTCATATCCATCACATGTAAACTTGAGTTCTTCCTCTATATCGATGATCCTAGTCTTCGCCTTCTTCAAGTCCATCATGTCCGCGCACATCTGGTTCTCCTGACGTCAGATGTGCTGGTTTAACTCCTGGATGAAAGCTGCAATGGATCTATCCTTCCTGGTGCTGATTACTTCCATTGCTCGTCGCGGCGCCCACATATTTGGTAGATTGTGTCCTTAAGTTCCCTGTTGTAAGCTTCTCCAATGCGTCCCATTGTAATGTGGGCTGCCATGCTCTTTCCTAAACTCCAGGTAGGTGCTCTGAAAGAAAACTCTATGGGTTTGGAAGTTGGCGAGAACGTCCTTCCTGGAACTTGTACTTGAATCGTCCAGCGCTCCTCTTCAGGTAAAGTGGCGTTGTACGTCCCGGTGAAGCTTGGTATTCCAATGTTCAAGTACCTAGTGACTTCCTTCAGGTGACGTCCAAAAGGTGTGTCCTCATCCGGTTGTGCAAACTTGTTCTTCATCTCCGCCATCCTAAAGAGTAGAAAGTGGAGAGGAGTCAGAAATGAGTAGAGAAGTGTGACCTAGGGTTTATCTTAGTGGTCGTGTCCTACACTCAGCGTGTGCTATGATACCATCTTGTAGCGACCAGACATCAGACGGTCCAATCTCTGTGCTCAGGTGTCATCCCTGGATCAGTAATGCTGACACCACACAGTACTTGAAGGATTTATAACAGAGTAGCAATCACACACTTATTACATCGAATGTCTCAAAAGAGAACTTATTACAATAACATGGCTTAAGGCCATCTAATGCGATAACAACGGAAGGCTTGGAAGATAAATTGAGTCCATCAACTCCAACGGCATAGCTGAGCTGCACGGCAACGACCTAACGAACCTTACTCCTCGTCTGAAAAGTCTGCAACATAATACGTTGCAGCCCGAAAACGGGTCAGCACATGGAATATGCTGGCAATATAACACAGTAGAGCAAGAACAGAATAATTCTATCACTACATGCATATATGCCTGGTGGAAAGCTGTATGGTTATAGTTTTTGCGAAAAGCCAATTTTTCCCTACAACAAAGAAATAGATTTTAATTTAACTATCATGGTGGTTGAAACATCATTGAGAAGGTACCCCCAACTCAATCCCAATTAAAGTGATTAACAAACCAACAATATTAATTAAACATGGTGAGATACATGCGATAACTCAAGTACTAGATACTCAAGGATTGTCCATAACCGGGGACATGGCTAACCATGATTAGATTGTACACTCTGCAGAGGTTTGCGCACTTTTCCCCACAAGACTTGAATCACCTCCATTGGATTTATCGCACTACATGGTGTTTGAGAAACGGATGACCGAGACACAGTCTTTCAGAAACATTAACTCTCTACTCCGGGCAGACCATACCAAACCTACAAAACCCACTACCTGCTGATCCACCTCTTCAAGTGCTTCACGTAACTTACTCAACTATGCTAGAGCCCATAATAGCTTGTGGCTGCACACGGAAGTTTCTAGCATGAATCATCTCAGTTCCCTTTGAGCCTGGGTGGCAGTCCATAGGAAGATCACACGGGTACCCCGGGATTTCCAAAAATAAAAACAGACAACACTGGGTTCCCCAGGTGCCTCAATCCACCCAGATGTTTGTTTAAGTTGCCACCTTAAGTTGAACCGTTAATTAAGAATCTCACATCTGTCGTGGATTTCACTCAAACCCGAACCACGTTTATGAGCATAGCATGGCAATATAAGCAATACGTAGAAGTAACTCCCAAGGGTTTGAATATAACAGGGCAATAGGTTCTACCTCAGCAACTACTTCCCAACCCACAAGTTAATGACATCCTAATCATGCAATGTTTGAGGATTGGAACTAATGCACAAAAACTGGGTTTGGAAAGAGTATGATCAATGTGTTACTTGCCTTGCTGACGATTCGCGAATCCTAGAGACTCGTAGTAACACGCTTCGCACTCCGGGAATTCTATCGCAAGCAAACAATAACATACATAAGTAACAAGCAACGATGCACAAGAAAAACTCAAATAAGAGAGGTTGACCAGAAAGTTCAACTTAATAATTCTGGTTTGCAAAAGAATCAAATCGAACAAAGCAACAAAACTCAACCGGCGAACGAAAGAAACTTCGTTTACTATTCTGAACTTAGGTCAAATTTTTACAGTAGCAAAACTTGTTTGATTTGATTAACCGGAAAGAGGGTTTCGAGACGAAACTCCAGGTGCTTGAATCGCCTGATTCCGATAAATGACCGAAAAAATAAACAGAAACTAAGATTGGATCCGAAATCGTGATCAGAAAAATCGCGGAATAAATCCGAGAAAAAGTAAAACAAAAAATAGATTAATGAATGAACGTTCGTTATCTGGATCTAGACGAAGAACACGTTCGTTAAAACGAACGAATGAACGAACGCTCGCTAAATAAATAAACCAGAGAAAAACCGATCTATAAAAAAACAAAAAACAAAACTAGGGTTTTCTAAAAAACGAACGGTTTTCTTTGGAAAACCGGGGTGGCTACCTCGGCTCGCCACCGGCGGGGCTCCGGTGGGGCGGTGTGGGGTGCGGGGCTGCGGCGGTGGGCGGCGGCGGCTCCAGCGGGGCGCGGGCGGAGGCAAACGGCGGTGGCGCGGCGGCTGCGGGCGGTGGGGCGGCGGTGGCTCCGGCGGGGTTATAAAGAGGGGGGGCGGCCAACTTGGGGAAGGGGGCGGCCTCGGGAGGTGTGTCTGCCCCGGACACGACGGCGACGGCGGCTCCGATCGGGACTCCGGTCCCGATCTGGCTGCGGAGGCGGTGGCGCGGGCAGGCCGGCCTGGCTGGGCTGGGATTCGGCCCAGTCGGGCGCGCAGTATTTTTTTTAAATAATTCCACCGACATAAATAGAATCCTAGAAAAATAAATAAAAATCTAAAAATGCCAAAACAAATTTTCACCGCCTAAATAAAATATTTAGGACGAGGTGAACATTTTCTTGGCTCTAAAATGTAATTTTGAAAACGTGCAATTTTTCTAATGCAAATAAAATCCGAATAAAACCAAATAAAATCCAATAAATGATTTTAATATTTTTCCTCCAATATTTCATTTATTTTGGAGAAGTCATATTATCTCCACTCATTTGATCTAATATGAAATATTTTTCGGAGAGAAAAAATATTAAAATCAAAATCCTCGTTTCATTATTTGATAGAAATCAAATATGAAAACCGGAAAAATCCCCAACTCTCTCCGTGGGTCTTGAGTTTCTTAGGATTTCGAGGATTGTAGAACGGAAATGCAATAAATCATGATATGCATGGATGATCTATGTATAACATTCCAAATTGAAAATTTGGGATGTTACAACAGCGCCAGAAAAAGGTCTTGATAACCCACAAGTATAGGGGATCAATTGTAGCCTCTTTCGATAAGTAAGAGTGTCAAACCCAACGAGGGGCTAAAGGTAGAACAAATATTCCCTCAAGTTCTATCGACCACCGATACAACTCTACGCACGCTTGACGTTCGCTTTACCTAGAATAAGTATCAAACTAGAAGTACTTTGTAGGTGTTGTTGGATAGGTTTGCAAGATAATATAGAGCGCGTAAATAAAAAGTAGGGGCTGTTTAGATAAAGACACAACTAAGTTAGTTTTAGTAGAGAGCTTTTGGTCACACAAGAAAGTTATTTGTCCCTAGGAAATCGATAACTAGACCGGTAATCATTATTGCAATTTTATTTGAGGGAGAGGCATAAGCTAACATACTTTCTCTTCTTGGATCATATGCACTTATGATTGGATCTCTATAAAGCATCCACAACTACTAAAGATCATTAAGGTAAAACCCAACCATAGCATTATAAGGCATCAAGTCCTCTTTATTCCCATACGTAAACAACCTACTTACTCGGGTATGTGTTTCTATCACTCACGCCACCCACCATAAGAAAATCATGAACATATTGCAAACACTATAGCGGGGATCCCTTACGCTTGCGTGACACGGAGAGCACCATAGGACAGCACCAATAACAAAACATGCAACTCAAACCAATCACGATCATCAATTAACCCATAGGACAAAACGGATCTACTCAAACATCATAGGATAGCTATACATCATTGGGAAATAATATATAGCATTGAGCACCATGTTTAAGTAGAGATTTCAGCGGGTAAAAGAGGGGTTAGACCGCTGCATAGAGGGGGGAAGAGTTGGTGATGACAGCGGTGAAGTTGTTGGTGTAGATTGTGGTGATGATGATGGCCCCGACGGCGTTCCGGCACCACTGGAAGAGAGGGGGAGAGAGCCCCCCTTCTTATTCTTATTCCTTGACCTTCCCCCTAGATGGGTGAAGCGTTTCCCCTCTGGTCCATGGCCTCCATGGTGGCGGAGGGGCGAGAGCCCCTCCTAGATCGGATTTGTCTCTCTATCTCTCTCTGTTTATGCGCTCCCTAATTCTGCCCTGTCACCGTTTCTTAAATTCCCGGAGATCTGTAACTCCGATTGGGCTGAATTTTCGACACGATCTCTATCCGGATATTAGCTTCATTTCGGTGAAAGAAGGGTACCAACCGCCTTAAGGGGTGGCCATGAGGTCCCACGACATGCCTGACCCCCTGGGCGCGCCCTCCTACCTCGTGGCCCCCTCGGGCATCGTCTCTCTTTGATTCTTCTTCCCAAAAATCACATATATTCCAAAAAATCTCCGTCAGTTTTTATCCCGTTTGGACTCCGTTTGATATGGATTTTCTCCGAAACAAAAAACATGCAACAGACAGGAATTGGCACTGGATCAATATGTTAGTCCCAAAAATAGTATAAAAAGTTGCAAAAAGTATATGAAAGTTGTATACGACGAAGACGTATCAACAAGCAATGAAAAACACAGTAGACAAATCATTCTAAGGTGTTTTAATGCTAGTGGGTATATATAATCCTGGCATATATATACTTACACCAGCGTGCATTTTATTAAAGACTCGGGACGAGCCAGTGTTGTTTTTAGTGTAGGTGATCTACTGCTTAAAATCTTGTTAGCACACATTGCCAACCCTGTCAAACATCTCTACTTGACAGAGAGACAAACAAGCACGAAAAGAAAAGCATGAAAACATGCACAGAACACAGCACACGCACTACAACAGTACCAGCATACAACAAAGCATGAACGCTCTACGCACTAAACGAAACAACTCACTCCAGGATACGGGGTTCTATTCTCATATCAGGGATGAACCGACAGACCGACCTACTTGCCGAAACAACTGATTGCGCGACTAAGGTCAAGTTGAGGGTTGGCCTTGCTGGGGCTCTACGGGAGGACGAAGACTAAGCCAATCTCCATCTTCATTGTCCAACATCACTATGGGTTGGGGTTCGACTACTGTGGGTGTGGTGGAAATTGATCCAAGCAAATGCTGCTGGTGGATTCAGAAAAGAGCCTTGTCGAGGGTGACGATGTTTGGCCTGGGCCATAACACAGGCTGAGAGGGTAGCACTGGTTCGGATGGCATGGGGTGAACGGCTTGAGATGCGAATTTACGAGCCTCATGATAAGCTTCCTTGACAACTCGTACCGCATCATTGTCCAGGGTTCTAAATTCGGCAAGCATCTTTGAAATCATCATCCCCTGGGCAGTGATATATTGCACCAGGCGAGCGATTGCGAGGTCATCTCCTTGGATAGTGGGAGAAGGCTGAATTCCTACTTCTGTCACAATGGGGAAAAAGCAGAACTCCCGCCTTTGTGCCACCTGCGGAAACTTGGTTCGGAGGTATAGAATGGCCTCCACAACAGCGGCCTGAATGGATAAATCAGCGGTAGGCATGGCTTTACCCTGAAAAACCAAAGGCTGGCCATCTACTGTGGGACTTGGGCCGATGTGCACTCGTGCATCATAGCGATCAAGGTGAGCAACGGGTGTCAACTGGAACACCAGGTAATCGGGGCTAGCATTGCAGCCAAAGGCTTTGGTGAGCATCTCAGCAAGAAGGGGTGGAAAGCCAGGGTGGTTGACGACAAAGGTGCCGGTGTGAAACTTGTGAGCTTTGGGGTGCTAGCCATGGCTAGGGAGCTACTAGCTAAGCTTTTCTGCAGGGACATGGCTGACTGAGGGGTGAGCGATACGGCTAGCGGAAAGGGGATTTGTAGGCAGCTACATGGGACATGCCCGCAGGGTGTGGCCCCTTTCCCTTAATGGCGAAGGGAAAGCGGTGCGGCCGACCAAAAAGGATAGGGTTGCTATTCGTCCCACGGATAACTAGGTGGGGACAGCGGGGTGAGGACGTGTCGGTCCCGACCGCGCCACCTGTTGATTAACAGTGGCCATGCCGGATGCCAGGGATGGGTCAAATCCTGTAGGGTCATTATGGTTTAATGGTAGCGGTGATCTAATGCTAGGATAACCTATGCCAGCCTGGCTCTGATACCATCTCCTGTGGCACCCCGATCCGCATGGAGTAGGGGACCTTCGCACGTCAACCCAGGATAACACCTGACGCACGACAGGTCCATGATACAGCATTCCAGGTACAATAATATTCATCAAATACATGTGTATAAGATTACATCATTGATGAATACAATTATCTGGCATAGCCCTAAGGCTATTTAAATGGCAGTTGGAAGTCTATTTGAATGGCGGCGGATGTCTTGGTTTGGCAGCATAATGCTCGTCTCGAGCTTGCGTTGGTTTTCCCCGAAGAGGAAGGGCTAATGCAGCAGAGTAGCGTAAGTATTTCCCTCTGTTTTTGAGAACCAAGGTATCAATCCAGTAGGAGCCCACGCTCAAGTCCCTCGTACCTGCACAAAGCGATAGCTACTCGCAACCAACGCGATTAGGGGTTGTCAAGCCCTTCACGGTCACTTACGAGAGTGAGATCTGATAGATAGAATATTTTTGGTATTTTTGATATAAAGATGCAAAGTAAAAAGTAAAGGCAAAGTAAATAGTAAACAATGTAAAAGTGATGGAGATTGATATGAGAAGAATAGACCCGGGGGCCATAGGTTTCACTAGTGGCTTCTCTCGAGAGCATAAGTATTCTACGGCGGGTGAACAAATTACTGTTGAGCAATTGATAGAATTGTGCATAATTATGAGAATATCTAGGCATGATCATGTATATAGGCATCACGTCCGTGACAAGTAGACCAAAACAATTCTGCATCTACTACTATTACTCCACTCATCGACCGCTATCCAGCATGCATCTAGAGTGTTAAGTTAAAAACAGAGTAACGCCTTAAGAAAGATGACATGATGTAGAGAGATAAATTCATGCAATATGAAATAAACACCATCTTGTTATCCTCGATGGCAACAATACAATACGTGCCTTGCTGCCCCTTCTGTCACTGGGTAAGCACACCGCAAGATTGAACCCAAAGCTAAGCACTTCTCCCATGGCAAGAACTACCAATCTAGTTGGCCAAACCAAACGGATAATTCGAAGAGACTTGCAAAGATAACCAATCATGCATAAAAGAATTCAGAGAAGATCAAAAAGAAGATTACATCGAATAGATCTCCACGAGAGAGGGGGAGAACTTTGTATTGAGATTCAAAGACAGAGAAGAAGCCATCTAGCTACTAACTATGGACCCAAAGGTCTGAGGTAAACTACTCACACATCATCGGAGAGGCTATGATGATGTAGAAGCCCTCCGTGATGACGGCCCTCTTCCGGTGGAGCTCCGGAACAGGCCCCAAGATGGGATCTCGTGGATACAGAAAGTTGTGGCGGTGGAATTAGGTTTTTGGCTCCTGTTCTGATAGTTTGGGGGTACGTGTGTATATATAGGAGGAAGGAGTACGTCGGTGGAGCACTGAGGGGCCCACGAGGCAGGGGGCGCGCCCTAGGGGGGCCCCACCCTCGTGACCGCCTCTTTGATCCCTTAAAGTAGGGTCCAAGTGTCCTGGATCACGTTCGGTGAGAAAATCACGTTTCCGAAGATTTTATTCCGTTTGGACTCGGTTTGATATTCTGTTTATCCGAAACACTGAAATAGGCAAAAAACAGCAATTCTGGGTTGGGCCTCCGGTTAATAGGTTAGTCCCAAAAATAATATAAAAGTGGAAAATAAAGCCCAATATATTCCAAAACAGTAGATAATATAGCATGGAGCAATCAAAAATTATAGATACGTTGTAGACGTATCACATAACAACTCTGGCTGGGCTCCACAACTCATAGGACTGGCAAGATTACGACCTAGCATGACAGAACAAACGAACAATTTGGGCATGACCTACAAAACTGGCATGACACTCCAGGTCAGTATATTGAATGTACTCGCAAGACAACCAAATACATAGCATCCAAACAAACAGATGACAAAGCAGGAACCAAGCATATGCAATAGTCTACTTCAACACAACTTCTAAGCATGGCATGATATTAACTAGAATCATAAATCAAACTAAGCATGAACAACATAATAGCATCTACTAGCATGGCATATCAAATTTACTTCTAGCAAAGCAGCAACAAAGCAAAGCATATCAAAACATGGCATGGCATCATGAAACTATGCTAGAAATTAACTACCAGTTACCTCCCGTGAAGACATGTTGTATTAACCTTATGCAACAATCACTTACTCTGCCGCGGCTCCTCGGAGCACACACATGACTTACCGAGACCTCGTCTCGGGGTCATATCAACACATCATCATGACTTCTCACATTTTTTTCCATAGTCCAAGTCATCACATGATTTATCACATTTTAATTATCACACAAGTTATTAGCAGGTTTATCCTCCATTTCGACCAAGATCCGATACTGTGACCTACTACGAACTTTTGCCCATGACCGAGGACGCGGCTATCAATAGATTAAACATACAATCTGCAGAGGTAGCGCACTTTACCCACACCACGGAACCCATTGCGTCGCGCTCCCATACGTATGGGCCACGACGTTTTGACAAAACCGAGCTACTGCCATGACACTCTCCCGGCCACTCCGACCAACACCCCCTTGGTGTTCAGTCCTGGGTGGCCCCGTGTCTACCAAAGACACCAACGGCCACCGTCGTGGCAAAACGGTCCCAAACGGGGACAAGGTACCATAAAAACAAAAACGAGCACACAAGGTTATGTCCGCCTACCTGATCAAGGTAGCGCGTTCCCTTAACCTTCCCTCATGGGAGGCACTGGCGAGAGGCATGACAATAGACCCAGCTAGGACCTCCCCATAAGGTAAATGTGGTTGCACTGGAGAAATCTCGATTTGGGTGGCACTATGATATCCTAGTGATGACGGAGGAGGTTTGTTATTAAGTCATATTGTTAACTTATCCATCATCAATCATAATGCGAGCATTATTAACATGAATGCAACAACTAACAAGCAACATACCGATGCAGTAACAAAACATCAAGCATTTCAAAAGAACAATGATAGCATGTGAAACATGGCAATACCAAGTACTAACAAACTTATCAGTGCAACAGAATTATCATAACATCGATACTACTAACATGAAACTAAACTAGACAGAAGCATGATATCATTAGTAACAACATCAAACTAACATGTCAACTTATTTCATGAAAACACAAGCATGCAAGACAAATAACAAAATCATATGGCACGAATGAAATAACAACAGACGGAACAAACAAGAAACTACTGCAACTAAACACACACACACGAGGTACAAGCAAAGTCAACATGCAAGTTTGGGGCTCATGATAAGAGGTTGGCTTGCCTGGGGGTCGAGGATTACTCCGGAAAAAGTGCGGAACGATCGCGGAAGGAGTTGCCGGAAATAGTTCTCTCTCAAAGGGGGCTGTTTATGTGCAAGGGCAAAGTGGTCATTTTTAGTAGTTGCAAACATGGTGCAAATGATTCCAATGGAACGGGCTCGACGAAACGAAGAAGTGGGCTTTTGAATCACCTCAATCGGAGTTGTGAGAAAAAAGATATGATAGTTTTACTGCCAGGGACCTATCTGTAATGAAAATATTTTCAAATAGGGCCTGGACAGAAAACAAAAAACGTATCAGGTTAGATACGCTGTCAAAACCGGGAAAGCGTACTGTGGGATAAAGAAGAACTGGGAAAAGCGCCTTCTTGGCTGAAGCAGAGTAAAACTACGCTTACCCGAAGGGGAAACGTATTCTGCTGATTACGCGTTCACTTAAGTGGCTGGGCCCGCCACTTATCCACGTCATCGAGTCCGAGTCAACGCCTCAGTGACTGATTGGCGGGGCTCACGGGCAGGTGGGGTCGACCCGGTCGTTGTCTTCCTCCTCCCGCTCGCACGGGCGCCTGGCAGAGGGAGGGGCTCACCTCGACGGTGATCATCGGCGCGTCCGGCCACCTCCCGGGGCGCACGACCTACCCAGAAGATTAGGACGGAGAGGTGCATCCCATTGTTGTGTCAGTTGCCGCCAAGGATTACGAGGGAGGGAGTAGCAAGGCAGCGGCAGAGCAGGGCTTCGGCCTCCGACGAATAGGGGGCTTCGGTGGGGAAACAGCGGGGCTGAGGCCACTAGGAGGTTCGCCAGAGTTTGGGGAAGGCAGATGTGGAGGTGGAACGGCGAGAGGGATGCGGCATCGCCGGGATCGAGCAAATCCCGAGGCGGCGACCATGGCCATGGGGAGGGGTCAGAGAGGAGCTCTGGGCTCGGGGAGAGGCTCTGGGAGGCGTTGAGGGCCGCGAGGGGGTCGAGGGCTCTACTTATAGCCGCGGGGAGAGCTTGAGGGGGAAGGGAGGAGGTGGCACGCGGCGCTGCTACGAGTGCCAGGGGGGTCACGGAGACGAGTTACGCTCGCGGACGAGAGGGGGAAATGGACATGAGCTAGGAAACGACGGCGCACACAGGAGCTCACTGTGTTCGGCAATGACGACGGCTCAATGAGGAAACAAACGAAGGGGGAACGAGCTCCAAGGGGAAGACGATGTCGAGAGGGAGCTGTGTGACATGTTTGGACAAGCCAGAACCGGCCGGAGCGGCGTTGCTGTTGCCAACGGTGGCTAGACCACCGATTTGGCTGGCAATGCTCGTGGTCACCATGGGCAACACACGCTCTGGTCGCCTACTTCACGCCAAACTTGTCATCAGTGGAGTTCTTCCAAGGCTCATTAAAGAAGAGGTGATGGCACGGGCAGAGGTGTAGGGAGCAGAGGGGAACAAGCTCGACAAGTTTGCTGTTGCAAACTTGGCCCCATCTTGGTGATCTAACTGGTGGGATTAAGAACTAAACGTGATGTTTGGGAGGCTTATGGAAGAAAATACTATAGGCCTAGAAAGTTGGAAGGGATTTGGGCAAGTATTTAACATAGCTGCAGTGCAACTGTCCAATATGGCATACAAAACAAATGAGGAAGAAGCGCTCACTAGGAGTGTTAGATAGAGCTATCACTTGGCAAATCTCCATGATTTGGTCATATTTAGATGCTGCAAAAAGATCATACCAAATGGACTTGCCAAATGGGTACTTGCTTCACAGTCATCTCGCACTTGATGTTCCGCTTTGGTGGCTTGATGCACTAGCTCGATGAGGTTCGAGTATGGTTGGAAGTCGGCTATCTTGTTGATAGGATGATTGAGTCCATTCAAGAAACGTGCCATAGTTTTCTCATCATCTTCCGTGACATTAGCTCGTATCATGGCAATCTCCATTTTCTTGTAATATTCTTCAACCCTCTTGGTTCCTTGTTTGAGGAGTTGGAGTTTCATGAAAATGTCGCGGTTGTAGTAGGTTGGCACAAAGCATTCTCTCATGACATCCTTCATTTGCGCCCAAGCAGTGATGGGTGGTTCACCTCTTGCCTCTTGGCGCTCAATGACTTTTTCCCACCAAATGAGGACGTAGTCTTGGAACTCAAGGGATGCCATAGCGATCTTCTTGTCTTCCTCATAGTTCTGCAAGCGGAAGATTTTGTCGACCTTCAATGCCCATGAAAGGTAATCTTCACGATCATTGATTCCATTGAACTTGTGCATGGTGAACTTAAGCTTGCCGTATCGTTGCTCTTCATTGTGTTGGGGTCGAGGATGATGACGTCCTTGACGAGGAGGATCGTCTTCTCGTTGTGGAGCATTTCCAATGTCTTCTTGCTCTTGTTGAACTTGAGGTTCTTGGCGAGGTTGGGGACTAGCTTGAGGAACTTGACGATGCACACGTGATTGGTAAATCCGTTCTTGAACTTCATCGCAAAGCGCTTCTTCTTGTTCGCGTCTATGGCGGTTGTGTTGGGAAACGACATGATTTGTGTTGTAGAGTGCATGTTGCACCTCAAGTGCTCTAGGTTGTCACAATTTTTGTTCTTCGCGTTGTGCCTCGGCATCTTGTGCATCTTGGTGTAGACGCGCTCGCTCTTCCTCTTCTCGTTGGCATTGTTGTTGCCGTTCTTGTGCATGCTCGAGAGTAGCTTGGTTTTGATGATGTCGATGTTCTTGCGCACGAGCTTGCTCTTGGGAGTCGATGTCGTGTGGAGGGTTGCGGTTTGCGTCATGATCTTGACGTGCAGCACGACGAAGAGTGTTCGATGTTGGTGTAGTTGAGCCGGAGATGGTGTAGTCGGAGTGTCGACTTGAGCGGCTCCGTCTTGATGACGACGAAGTGGAAGAAGAGCGGTTGAGCAACAAAGCACGAATCTTGTCCATTCTTGCATCATTCTCTTGCTTGTGGTTATCGAGCTTGTTGTCGAAATAGTCTCTTGTACGTTGCTCGGAGAGTCGCAAGTCGGCGGCAAGCTTGTCGATGCGTTCACTCATTTCTTGTTGCTTTTGATGCAAAGCACGTTGTGCACCAGAGAGTTGGCTCTTTGTGACGTAGGAAGACATGTTGTCCTCTTGCTCGATGAAGAGTGGGTTGGTAGAAGTACTTGGCCTATCCATCATTCCAAACAATTTTGTGAGTGGTAGAAGGAGAAGAACAATACCAAATGTACCTTGACCGAAGTTGAAGATGGATCAATGATCACTCCAATGTGGGACAAGGAAATAGCACAATTGGTACCAATTATTGTTGGTTTCTCACACCTACACAAGTAAAAGCTTATGGTGGAGCTCTGTTAGGATGGTGGCACAAAATTGGACGCAATTTTTAGTGAGCTTCAATAATGTTGGGAAAGATTCGCAAGTTTGCAATGCAACAAGTAGACCAATAGAAAAATATGTTACACGGAAACACACACACAAAGAGATAAGTGGCGTCATGCAACCAAGGATGATCCAAAATGTGTAATCCACGAAAATGCTCTTGTTGCACAACACTAAGAGACGCTAGCACGATTGCACAATAGGCGGATACGGAGACTTGTGCACAACCTACTAAGCAAAAATGCAACGGCTTCTATCCAAAGGATGCTCTATGTATGGTATTCCGATGATATGATACAAGATGATCTAGTATGACAATCTTAATGTTGTATGATGCTATGTTGCTTGCTTAAAAGCTCTTTTCTTATCTTTCCCTTTTGCTTAAAAGCTTGTTTGGCTCTTTCTCTTTTGAGCTCTTTTCTCATGCAATGTTTCACGAAGCAAGACACCAATTGTGTATGCATGACAACTTTGTGACACAAAAGATGATACAAAGATATGGACCAATGAGATGATATGTATGCAATGGGAAGTATGATCACTAATGTGCACAAGTGACGTTGCCGGCAATACTCAAAGGCTAGTCTCGATGGGTAAGATATGCAAAATTGGGCTATGTGGTTATCAACATAATGGCAAGAATGATGTATCACGATAACAAGATGAGGTTACCATTTGATGTTGGTTGTTTTTAAGCAAGAAATGGTTAACAGTGTCAAAAATGGCGAAGTGGTCGTTGTCGATGACGCGTTCATGGCGAAGATGAGCGGCGGTGATGTTGATGTTGAACCATACCTAAATTGCCGAAACACAATAGGACACGGAACCGCAACTCAAATTCTCAAATAAAAACATGACCAATTGTCGGAGTTGGTAGTGGTAAGCGATGGTATTGCTATGCGGAAGTGGTGGTGTTATGCGGAAGTGGATGTGGGAATCGGAACAAAAGTTGGTGAAATTTGGACGGAAAACGGGGCGGTAGATGGAAGTGATGCTGTCAGGGGCCGGATGTGCGGGCTTGAGGGGTCGGATGTCCGGGGTGGCCGGATGTCCGAGGGTTCGGGCCGGATGTTCGGGGTGGCCGGATGTCCGGGCTCTAGATCCATGGACGAACTCCGCGTGGAAGTGGCAAATCGTGGCAAAATTCGGGGGATTTTGTGGATGGAAATTGGGGAAAAGATGTGGGAAGCTAGATCTACCTGCAACACATGAAATCCGCGGATCAAATCCTACAGAAGTTCATCACACCAACAAATCACAAAAAAAATTGGGGGGCTATTTTTGTGGGGAATTTTCGAATTAGGGAAAAAATCAACAAAACTAGGCTAGAAAACACAACGAGGAGTCTCCGAAATCATGATCAACATGGCTCTAGATACCAAGATGAAGTAGGGTGGAACCCTAGATGGCCGATCTTTCACGAAAGGAGCAGATCCCGCGATGAACACAAAGAACATGAGGGGAAACAGGAGGGGAAATCACAAAGGGAAACACAACAGAATCACTCAAACCAACAAGATTAGGTCACACAAATGCTAGATCCTCGAACACAAAAGAGATACAAGGTCCATAGTCAACTAGAGACGATACAAGTAGCAAGATCTTCTCCATGAGGAGGTCTTGAGTTCTTCCTGTGAAGGGGTGTTGAGTCCGGTTGGGGGATCTTCTCCGAGGAGGTGCGATCTCCAAGGAGAAGGTAACCAAGTGGATGAGCCAAGCTCTCACACAAAATGAGCGAATCCTTTGCTAACCATAGAAATATGGAGGAGGAGGAGTATATATAGTCTAGGTGGTCGAAGGGGTACATGGGCCTCGGCCCTACACCGTGCGTAGATAAGGGAGGCCGGATGTCCGGGCTACGGGTCGGATGTCCGGGCGTTCGCGGAGGGTCGGATGTCCGGGCTACAGGGGCCGGATGTCCGGGATGGCGGGGTCGGTCTTGTTGCTTTCGAGATCAAGGGTGTCCGGATTTCCGGGTCGGGGCCGGATGTTCGGGTTGGTCGCCCGATGTCCGAGCCTTATAGACTTGGCCGCTGGTCCATTGCTATAGGGGACACCTCCAAGGGTCGGATGTCCTGGGTCCTGGCCGGATGTCCGGGTCCTAGGAGCTGTTCTTGGTTCCTTCCATTGGATCTCTTCATCCGTGGACTTGGGGACTTGTCCATCTTCGCGTGCATCTTCGGGAGGGTCCTCTTGGTACCTGATCATGCACAACATTCCGGACTTAGGTAGTAGCCATGTCTCGAGAGGATCATATGTGATAACACGAAGGAAGGAAGTCACCTCGCTCTCGAGAGCTCTAGCTCTATCTCCTGTCATAGGTCCTCTTGGCACTTCGTGGGACGATGGTAGGTCCATGGGGATGACCGTAGGATGCTCTGCATCATCTTGCTTGTGCGTAGATTTTTTTTGTTTTCCATGCAATGTTTCCCAACAACTCCCGCTCGACGTGTTTGCACGGAGGGATTCGACATTGGCAGGCAGTTTCTCAGTTGCCCCTTATAGGTTAGTGCTAAGTTCATCATTTTACTTGAGTTAATGCCACCGCTCATCCTAAATACTATTTAACATTGGCAGGGATATGAGGCTTGTGCCTCTATTAACTTGCTGGATGAAGAATGGCATGGCAGGGTTCGGAGTGTTATCACCGAGCTCGCAGAACATAATGTAAAGCTAAACAAGAAACTGGCTTATCTAGAATGTACAATCAGTATGATGAAGAAAGAAAGAATCAATCACAGGCAACAGATAAAAGCAAGAGACAAGAAGTGATGCGGAGCATCCCACGTTCATCCCCATGTACACTCCGACTACTCTCCAAGCCCCAAGGATACATAAAATGAGACCTCGACTATACACCATTGGACACAAGGTGAACTCGCTCCTCTCCGAACTTTCACTTCCCACATGTGAGACATGGCTACTACCTCAAACTTGTGTGCTATGCATGTCCAGGAACCAAGAGGAAGCCCATGGACAAGAAGGCGAGGACACCAGGCGCGAGGAACAAGAAGAAGGGCTACGAAAGAAGCTCCAGCCACCGGACGACCGGCCGGGACCGGACGTCCGACGCCTGAAGACCCACCGGACGACCGACCCGGACCGCACGACCGGTGATCCTGCACCCGAGCCAAATGAGCGGACATCCGACAAGCCCCGGACGTCCGACACACTCTAGCGTCCGGATGTCCGACCACCCCCGGATATCCGGCGCCACCTCAACCGAGCCGAAACGCCGGACGTCCGACATGTACCGGGCAACCGGACCCTCATAAGCCACCGGACGTCTGGTACCTGTCGGACGACCGGCGCCTGTTTGTGCACAGAGATCGGGCCCGAGGCCCATGTATCCCCCACTTACCCCTTCGTGGACCTAGACTATATATACTCCTCCTCCACCTCCTAGTTAGGGTTAGCATTGTTTTAGCTCATATTTAGAGATAGAGCATTGCTCATCCACATCGGATCTACTCCACGAGAGAGACCGCGGCCTACGGAGAAGATCCCTTAGGATTCAAGACCTCCTTGCGGAGAAGAACATCAAGACCTCCTAACGGAGAAGACCGGCTACCTTTGTATCATCCGTTGTTGACTTTGGATCTTTTATCTTCCTTTCTGTTCATGGATCTAGCGCATGTGTGATCAATCTTGTTGGTTTGAGTGTTCTCTTGTGTTCCCCTTGTGATTTTCCCCTCGTTTCCCTCCACGTGTTCTTCATGTTCATCACGGGATCTGCTCCGTTCGTGAAAGATCGGCCTATAGGGTTCCACCCTACATCATCTTGGTATCATGAGCCACGTTGATCATGATTTCAGAGCCTCCCCTCGTTGTTTTCTAGCCTAATTTTGTTGTGTTCTTCCCCAATTTCAAAAATCCCCACCAAAAATAGCCCCAATTGTTTTTGGGATTTGTTGGTTTGACGAAGTTTTGTTGGATTTGATCCGTGGATTTGCTTGATTTCAAGTGGATCTAGCGTCTCCCCAAGTTTCCCCATCTTTCATTGCTACCTCTTGAGCTTGCATTGGATTTCCCCGAAGAGGAAAGGATGATGCAGCAGAGTAGCGTAAGTATTTCCCTCAGTTTTTGAGAACCAAGGTATCAATCCAGTAGGAGGCCACGCTCAAGTCCCTCGTACCTGCACAAAACGATAGCTACTCGCAACCAACGCGATTAGGGGTTGTCAATCCCTTCACGGTCAATTACGAGAGTGAGATCTGATAGATATAATATTTTTGGTATTTTTGGTATAGAGATGCAAAGTGAAAAGTAAAAGGCAAAGTAAAAAGCAAAGCAAGATTAAAGTGATGGAGATTGATATGATGAGAATAGACCCGAGGGCCATAGTTTTCACTAGTGGCTTCTCTCAAGAGCATAAGTATTCTACGGTGGGTGAACAAATTACTGTTGAGCAATTGACAGAATTGAGCATAGTTATGAGAATATCTAGGCATGATCATGTATATAGGCATCACGTCCGTGACAAGTAGACCGAAACGATTTTGCATCTACTACTATTACTCCACTCATCGACCGCTATCCAGCGTGCATCTAGAGTATTAAGTTAAAAATAGAGTAACACTTTAAGCAAGATAACATGATGTAGAGAGATAAATTCATGCAATATGAAATAAACCCCATCTTGTTATCCTCGATGGCAACGATGCAATACGTGCCTTGCTGCCCCTTGTGTCACTAGGAAAGGACACCGCAAGATCGAACCCAAAGCTAAGCACTTCTCCCATGGCAAGAAAAACCAATCTAGTAGGCCAAACCAAACTGATAATTCGAAGAGACTTGCAAAGATAACCAATCATACATAAAAGAATTCAGAGAAGATTCAAATATTATTCATAGATAGACTTGATCATAAACCCACAATTCATCGGTCTCAACAAACACACCGCAAAAAAGAAGAAGATTACATCGAATAGATCTTCACAAGAGAGGGGGAGAACTTTGTATTGAGATCCAAAAAGAGAGAAGAAGCCATCTAGCTAATAACTATGGACTCGAAGGTCTGAGGTAAACTACTCACACTTCATCGGAGAGGTTATGATGATGTAGAAGCCCTCCGTGATGACGGCCCTCTCCGGTGGAGCTCTGGAACATGCCCCAAGATTGGATCTCGTGGATACAGAAAGTTGCGGCGGTGGAATTATTTTTTTGGCTCTGTATCTGTTCGTTTGGGGGTACGTAGGTATATATAGGAGGAAGAAGTACGTCGGTGGAGCTTCGGTGGACCCACGAGGGTGGGGGCGCGCCTGGGGGTATATGGTGCGCCCCCTGCCTCGTGCCCACCTCGAAGCTTCCTTGGCGTAGGGTCCAAGTCTCCTGGGTCATATTCGGGAAGAAAATCACGTTCCAGAAAGGTTTATTCCGTTTGGACTCCGTTTGATATTCCGTTTTTCGAAACACTGAAATAGGCAAAAAACAACAATTCTGGGCTGGGCCTCCGGTTAATAGGTTAGTCCTAAAAATAATATAAAAGTGGAAAATAAAGCCCAATATAGTCCAAAATAGTAGATAATATAGCATGGAGCAATCAAAAATTATATATACGTTGGAGACGTATCAGGCATCCCCAAGCTTAATTCCTGCTCGTCCTCGAGTAGGTAAATGATAAAAAGAGAAATTTTGATGCGGAGTGCTACTTGGCATAATTTCAATGCAAATCTTCTTAATTGTGGTATGAATATTCAGATTAGGAAGATTCAAGACAAAAGTTCATATTGACATAGAGAATAATAATACTTCAAGCAAACCAACAAAGCACTTATGTTTTCTTAAAGTAACATGGCCAAAGAAAGTTCATCCCTACAAAATCATATAGTTTAGTCATGCTCCATTTTCGTCAAACAAGAATGCTCTCATCATGCACAACCCCGATGACAAGCCAAACAATTGTTTCATACCTTAATAATTTCAAACTAATAAACTTTCACGCAATACATGAGCGTGAGCCATGGATATAGCACTATGGGTGGAATAGAATATAATGATGGGGGTTATGTGGAGAAGACAAAAAGGAGAAAGTCTCACATCAACGAGGCTAATCAATGGGCTATGGAGATGCCCATCAATTTATGTTAATGCAAGGAGTAGGGATTGCCATGCAACGGATGCACTAGAGCTATAAATGTATGAAAGCTCAACAAAAGAAACTAAGTGGGTGTGCATCCAACTTGCTTGCTCACGAAGACCTAGGGCACTTGAGGAGGCCCATTGTTGGAATATACAAGCCAAGTTCTATAATTAAAATTCCCACTAGTATATGAAAGTGATAACTCAAGAGACTCTGTATATGAAGAACATGGTGCTACTTTGAAGCACAAGTGTGGAAAAAGGGGATAGTAGCATTGCCCCTTTTTATTTATTTTCTTTTTTTGGGCCTTCTTTTTTTCTTTGGCCTTTCTCTTTTTTTTGGGACAATGCTTTATTGAATGATGATCATCACACTTCTATTTATTTACAAGTCAATGATTACAACTCGATACTAGAACAAAGTATGACTCTATACGGATGCCTCCGGCGGTGTGCCGGGTTATGCAATGAATCAAGAGTGACAAGTATGAAAAAATTATGAACGGTGGCTTTACCACAAATACTATGTCAACTACATGATCATGCTAAGAAATATGAAAATGATGAATGTGTCATGATAAACTGGATGGTGGAAAGTTGCATGGCAATATATCTCGGAATGGCTATGGAAATGCCATAATAGGTAGGTATGGTGGCTGTTTTGAGGAAGATATAAGGAGGTTTATGTGTGAAAGAGCGTATCATATCACGGGGTTTGGATGCACCGGCGAAGTTTGCACCAACTCTCGATGTGAGAAAGGGCAATTGACAGTACCGTAGAGGCTAGCAATGATGGAAGGGTGAGAGTTCGTATAATCCATGGACTCAACATTAGTCATAAAGAACACATATACTTATTGCAAAAATCTACAAGCCATCAAAAACCAAAGTATTACGCGCATGCTCCTAGGGGGATAGATTGGTAGGAAAGGACCATCGCTCGTCCCCGACCGCCAATCATAAGGAGGACAATCAAATAACACCTCATGTTTCAAATTTGTTGCATAACGTTTACCATACATGCATGCTACGGAACTTGCAAACTTTAACTCAAGCACTTCTGAAATTCACAATTACTCTACTAGCATGACTTTGATATTACTACCTCCATATCTCAAAACAATTATCAAGCATCCAACTTTTCTTAGTATTCAACACACTCAAAAGAAAGTTTCACAAATCTTGAATACCAAGCATGTTATTATTAAGCAAATTACCATGCTATTAAGACTCTCAAAATAATTTAAGTGAAGCATGAGAGATCAATAGTTTATTTAAAACAAATCCATCACCGTGCTCTAAAAGATCTAAGTGAAGCACATAGAGCAAAATTATAGCGCTCAAAAGATATAAGTGAAGCACATAGAGCAAAACTACTTAGCTCAAAAAGATATAAGTGAAGCACATAGAGTATTCTATCAAATTCTAATTCATGTATGGCTCTCTCAAAAGGTGTGTAAAGCAAGGATGATTGTGGCACACTAACAACCAAAGTCACAAATAATACAAGACCCTCCAAGCAAAACACATATCATGTTGGTGAATAAAAATATAGCTCCAAGTAAATTACCGATGGAAGTGGACGAAAGAGGGGATGCCTTCCGGGGCATCCCCAAGCTTTGACTTTTTGGTGTCCTTGGATTATCTTGGGGGTGCCATGGGCATCCCCAAGCTTAGGCTCTTGCCACTCCTTGTTCCATAATCCATCACAAGAATTCACACAAAACTTGAAAACTTCAAAACACAAAACTCAATAGAAATCTCGTGAGCTCCGTTAGGGAAAGAAAACAAAAGACCACTTCAAGGTACTGTAATGAACTCATTCTTTATTTATATTGGTTTTAAACCTACTGTATTCCAACTTCTCTATGGATTATAAACTATTTTAGTAACCATAGATTCATCAAAATAAGCAAACAACACACGAAAAACAGAATCTGTCAAAAACAGAACAGTCTGTAGTAATCTGTAACTAACGCAAACTTTTGGAACTCGAAAAAATCTACCACAATTGGACGACCTAGACAATTTGTTTATTGATCAGCAGAAATTGGAATCAGTATTTTATAAATTTCTGGTGATTGTTAACAATTCGGCCACTGAACGCAAAGTTTCTGGAAATTATAGCAAGTTCAAATAACTATCATCCAAGAAGATCCAATAGGTCTAACTTGGCACAAACACTAATTAAAACACAAAACCACAACAGAAGGTAGATGGGTTATTTATTCCCTAACAGAAGAAAAGCACAAAAAACGAAAATAAAATTGGGTTGCCTCCCAACAAGCGCTATCGTTTAACACCCCTAGCTAGGCATAAAAGCGAGGATAGATCTAGGTATTGCCATCTTTGGTAGGCAATCCATAAGTGGCTCTCATGATAGTTTGAGATGGCAATTTTATTTTCTTTCTTGGAAAGTGTTCCATGCCCTTTTTTAATGGAAATTGAAATTTAATATTCCCGTTCTTCACATCAATAAACGCACCAACCGTTCTAAGGAAAGGTCTACCAAGAATAATAGGGCAAGAAGGATTGCAATCTATATCAAGAACAATGAAATCTACGGGCACATAATTCCTATTTGCAACAATAAGAACATCATTAATCCTTCCCATAGGTTTCTTAATAGTAGAATCCGCAAGATGTAAGTTTAGAGAGCAATCATCAAAATCGCGGAAATCTAGCAAATCACACAAAGTTTTGGGGATAGTGGAGACACTAGCACCCAAATCACACAAAGCATAAAACTCATGATCTTTAATTTTATTTTTAATAGTTGGTTCCCACTCATCATAGAGTTTTCTATGGATAGAAACTTTCAACTCAAGTTTTTCTTCATAAGATTGCATCAAGGCATCAACAATATGTTTGCTGAAGGCTTTCTTTTGACTATAAGCATGTGGAGAATTTAGCACGGATTGCAACAAGGAAATACAATCAATTAAAGAGTAACTTTCATAATTAAATTCCATGAAATCCAATATAGTGGGTTTAGCAACATCTAGATTTTTATTTCTTTCAATCCCACTTTCATCAATTTCATCATAAAGATCTAAATACTCTGAATTTTTAGAACGCCTTCTAGGTAAAGGAAGATCATATTCAGTTTCATCAAGATTCATACTGCAAAACAAAGATTTAATAGGAGACACATCAATAACTTTTAGATCTTCATCTTGATTTTCATAGGAATTGGAAGAACACGCTTTAATAAAGGCATCTTTGGAAGCACGCATCCTAGCGGTTCTTTCCTTGCACTCATCAATGGAAATTCTCATGGCTTTGAGAGACTCATTGATATCATGCTTAGGAGGAATAGATCTAAGCTTTAAAGAATCAACCTCAAGAGAAATTCTATCAACGTTCCTTGCCAAATCATCAACTTTAAGCAATTTCTCTTCAAGCAAAGCATTAAAATTCTTTTGTGAATTCATAAACTCTTTAACACTATTCTCAAATTCAGAGGGCATCTTATTACAATTTCCATAAGAGTTGTTGTAGGAATTCCAATAATTATTAGAAGGATTACTAGGATATGGCCTAGGATTAAAATTCCCTCTATAAGCGTTGTTACCAAAATTATTCCTACCAACAAAATCCACATCCATAGATTCATTGTTATTTTCAATCAAAGTAGACAAAGGCATATCATTAGAATCAGAAGAAACACTCTTAGTAGCAAATTATTTCATAAGTTCATCCATCTTTCCACTCAAAACATTGATTTCTTCTATCGCATGCACTTTTTTATTAGAAGATCTTTCAGTATGCCATTGAAAATAATTAACCATAATATTATCTAGGAGTTTAGTAGCATCTCCTAAAGTGATCTCCATAAAAGTGCCTCCCGCGGCCGAATCTAAAAGATTTCTAGAAGCAAAATTCAATCCGGCATAAAATATTTGTATAATCATCCACAAATTCAAACCATGAGTAGGGCAATTACGTATCATTAATTTCATTCTCTCCCAAGCTTGTGCAACATGTTCATGATCAAGTTGCTTAAAGTTCATAATATCGTTTCTAATAGAGATGATTTTAGCGGGAGGGAAATACTTAGAGATAAAAGCAACTTTGCACTTGTTCCAAGAATCAATACTATTTTTAGGCAAAGACAAAAACCAAGATTTAGCACGATCTCTAAGCGAAAAAGGAAATAGCTTCAATTTAATGACATCATTATCGACATATTTTTTCTTTTGCATATCACATAAATCAACGAAGCTATTCAGATGAGTAGCGGCATCTTCACTAGGAAGGCCGGCGAATTGATATTTCATAACAAGATTCAGCAAAGCAGTATTGATTTCACAAGATTCTGTATTGGCAAGAGGAGCAATCGGAGTGCTAAGGAAATCATTATTATTGGTATTGGTGAAGTCACACAATTTGTTAGTATCTTGAGCCATCGCGACAAACAAGCAATCCAACACACGAGCAAACAAAAAGGCAAGCGAGAAAAAGGCAAACAGAGAAAGAGAAGGAGAAGGAGATTGGGAAAGAGAGGGCGAATAAAACGACAAGGGTGAAGTGGGGGAGAGGAAAACGAGAGGCAAATGGCAACTAATGTAATGCGAGAGATAGGGATTGTGATGGGTACTTGGCATGTTCACTTTTTGAGTAGACTCCCTGGCAACGGCGCCAGAAATTCTTCTTGCTACCTCTTGAGCTTGCATTGGATTTCCCCGAAGAGGAAAGGATGATGCAGCAGAGTAGCGTAAGTATTTCCCTCAGTTTTTGAGAACCAAGGTATCAATCCAGTAGGAGGCCACGCTCAAGTCCCTCGTACCTGCACAAAACGATAGCTACTCGCAACCAACGCGATTAGGGGTTGTGAATCCCTTCACGGTCACTTACGAGAGTGAGATCTGATAGATATAATATTTTTGGTATTTTTGGTATAGAGATGCAAAGTGAAAAGTAAAAGGCAACTAAAAAGCAAAGCAAGATTAAAGTGATGGAGATTGATATGATGAGAATAGACCCGGGGGCCATAGGTTTCACTAGTGGCTTCTCTCTAGAGCATAAGTATTCTACAGTGGGTGAACAAATTACTGTTGAGAAATTGACAGAATTGAGCATAGTTATGAGAATATCTAGGCATGATCTGTGACAAGTAGACCGAAACGATTCTGCATCTACTACTATTACTCCACTCATCGACCGCTATCCAGCATGCATCTAGAGTATTAAGTTAAAAATAGAGTAACGCTTTAAGCAAGATGACATGATGTAGAGAGATAAATCCATGCAATATGAAATAAACCCCATCTTGTTATCCTCGATGGCAACGATGCAATACGTGCCTTGCTGCCCCTTCTGTCACTGGGAAAGGACACTGCAAGACCGAACCCAAAGCTAAGCACTTCTCCCATGGCAAGAAAAACCAATCTAGTAGGCCAAACCAAACTGATAATTCGAAGAGACTTGCAAAGATAACCAATCATACATAAAAGAATTCAGAGAAGATTCAAATATTATTCATAGATAGACTTGATCATAAACCCACAATTCATCGGTCTCAACAAACACACCGCAAAAAAGAAGAAGATTACATCGAATAGATCTCCACAAGAGAGGGGAAGAACTTTGTATTGAGATCCAAAAAGAGAGAAGAAGCCATCTAGCTAATAACTATGGACCCGAAGGTCTGAGGTAAACTACTCACACTTCATCGGAGAGGCTATGATGATGTAGAAGCCCTCCGTGATGACGGCCCTCTCCGGTGGAGCTCTGGAACATGCCCCAAGATTGGATCTCGTGGATACAGAAAGTTGCGGCGGTGGAATTATTTTTTTGGCTCTGTATCTGTTCGTTTGGGGGTACGTAGGTATATATAGGAGGAAGAAGTACGTCGGTGGAGCTTCGGTGGGCCCACGAGGGTGGGGGGCGCGCCTGGGGTATAGGGCGCGCCCCCTACCTCGTGCCCACCTCGAAGCTTCCTTGGCGTCGGGCCCAAGTCTCCTGGGTCATATTCGGGAAGAAAATCACGTTCCAGAAAGGTTTATTCCGTTTGGACTCCGTTTGATATTCCGTTTCTTCGAAACACCCTCTGGTTAATAGGTTAGTCCCAAAAATAATATAAAAGTGGAAAATAAAGCCCAATATAGTCCAAAACAGTAGATAATATAGCATGGAGCAATCAAAAATTATAGATACATTGGAGACGTATCATTCATCCACGAAATCTCTTCAATTTTGACCCCAAAATCCCCAAATTCCGCCCAAAATCGCGTCCTAAAACTCGCATCTCGCGTTGACCCCGACCCCCGGACGCTCGACACTTTACGGACGTCCGGAGCCCCTGGAACGACCAGACGTCTGACCTTTTCCGGACGACCGGAACCCCTAACCGAGCCAAATTAATGGATTTCCGAGCCCGCCCGGACATCCGGCCATCGGCCGTCCGACCATCTTCGGACGTCTGATACCTGTAGTTTCTCTTTTCGGCTGATTTTTGTTTTGTCCATAACTAATTCATCCGGAGTCCGATTTTCGCATTCTTTAGCTTGTTTTGAAGCTCTTGATATCCCCCTTCTCAGAAAAATATCACCAAAACCATTTGAACCCATCAAATGTTTGAAACTTTGGCATCTTTGCCTAGGGCTTCCACCACATCATCCGCTACACCACCACCGACTTTCGCAACCTAACCAATTTTGCTCCCCGTCGCATTAGTGGTTGCCTGAGGAGTGATTTGAGTCCCCTAAAGTGTCTAGGCTACTTTGGGATGGTTTCTTCTTCATCAACCACCACCACCACCACCATAACTTCCGCATAGGCTTGACCACTATATACTCCCGCCACCCCAACTTAACCCAATTTTGTTTGAGTTGTGAGTTGTGTCTTCTAAGGTGTTTCGGCTACTTAGGGACCGAGCTTCCAACTCTGACACCGTGTATAGTCCACCACCTTACCCTCCACTTCGACATTGCCTACTCGCATAACCCATCATTGCATTTCTGCAATCCTATTGAGCTTCCACAAAACCACCACCACATCCCGCTACCACCATTTGACATTTGACATTTGAGATTTTGAGTTCGCGGTTTTTCCGTTTCCTTAGGTGTTTCGGCTACTTAGGGACGAGTCTCCATCATTTTGGTATCTCCAACAAGATCACCGCCACTCTTCATCGCCAAGGACGGTAACCTCCATATCATCTTGGTATCATGGTATCTCTCCATTGTATATTCCCTTGCCATTGCATTGATAACCCCTAGCCCATTTTGCGTCACTTGCCTATCGAGACTAGCCTTTGAGTATTGCCGGCAATGTTACTTGTGCACATTAGTGATCTACACCATACATTGCATACATACCATACCATAGGTATCATCTTGGTATCATATAATCTCGTGTGCCTCAAGTTTGTTCCCGCATATACACAATTACTATCTTGGTTTGTGCATTTCGCAAAGTGTCCACAAAAAAGAATAAGCTTTTAAGAAAAAGAGTGAACAAAGAGCTCGTAAGCAATAGCCATAGCATCATACCACATTGCATATAAGATCACCTTGGATCACCTTGTGATAAACACCGGTGAGGGAGTGCTAGATTAGGGGGTGTCCGGATGGCCAGACTATACCTTCAGCCGGACTCCTGGACTATGAAGATACAAGATTGAAGACTTTGTCCCGTGTCCGGAAGGGACTTTCCTTAGCATGGAAGGCAAGCTTGGTGATACGGATATGTAGATCTCCTACCATTGTAACCGACTCTATGTAACCCTAACCCTATCCGGTGTCTATATAAACCGGAGGGTTTTAGTCCGTAGGACAACACATTGATACACAACAATCATACCATAGCCTAGCTTCTAGGGCTTAGCCTCTCCGATCTCGTGGTAGATCTACTCTTGTACTACCCATATCATCAATATTAATCAAGCATGGCATTGGGTTTTACCTCCATCGAGAGGGCCTGAACCTGGGTAAAACTTCGTGTCCCTTGCCTCCTGTTACCATCCGGCCTAGACGCACAGTTCGGGACTCCCTACCCTAGATCCGCCGGTTTTGACACCGACATTGGTGCTTTCATTGAGAGTTCCTCTGTGTCGTCGCCGTCAGGCTTGATGGCTCCTACGATCATCAGTAGCGATGCAGTCCAGGGTGAGACCTTCCTCCCCGGACAGATCTTCGTCTTCGGCGGCTTCGCACTGCAGGCCAATTCACTTGGCCATCTGGAGTAGATCGAAAGCTACGCCCCTAGCCCTCTGGTCAGATTTGGAAGTTTAAACTACACGACTGACATCCGCGGGGACTTGATCTTCGACGGATTCGAGCCACTGCCGAGCGCGCCGCACTGTCACGACGAGCATGATCTAGCTCTGCCACCGAACAGTGCCCTGGAGGCCGCACCCGCATCGGCTTCGACCCTTAATTCGGAGCCAACTGCGCCGATCGAGGGCGGGTGGTTGGACACCGCCTCGAGGGCTGCCATCCCAACGGCAATTGAGCCGAACACCAGCCCCGCACTCTGAGAAACCCATGACTCCAAGGAGCCGGACTCCTCTCCGAACTCCGAATCCCTCGCGCCCCTGCCGATCGAATCCGATCGGGCGCCGATCATGGAGTTTACTGTCGCGGACATCTTTCAGCACTCGCCTTTTGGCGATATTCTGAAGACACTAAAGTCTCTCTCTTTATCAGGAGAGCCCTGGCTGGACTATGGTCAGCAAGGTTGGGATACGGACGATGAAGAAATTCAAAACCCACCAACCACCCACTTTGTAGCCACTGCCGACGATTTAACCGACATGCTCGACTTCGACTCAGAAGACATCGATGGTATGGACGCCGATGCAGGAGACAATGAAGAACCAGCGCCTATCGGGCCCTGGAAAGCCACCTCGTCATATGACATATACATGGTGGACACCCCAAAAGAAGGAGACGGCGATGGAACAGCGGAGGATGACCCCTCCAAGAAACAGCCTAAGCGCCGGCGTCAGCGGCGCCGCTCAAAATCCCGCCAAAACAAATACGGCGATTCCAGCACGGGAGATAATAATACTGCGGAGAGTGCCGAAGAAAACCCCCTCCAGCAAGATTCAGCACAGGAGGATGGAGAAACCAGCCCTCATGAGAAAGTGGCAGACAGAGAGGTCGAGGACGATAATCATATGCCTCCCTCCGATGACGAGGCAAGCCTCGACGATGACGAATTCGTCGTGCCTGAGGATCCCGTCGAGAAAGAGAGTTTTCAATGCAGGCTTATGGCCATGGCAAGAAGCCTCAAGAAAAAACAGCAACAGCTTAGAGCTGATCAAGATTTGCTAGTCGACAGATGGACTGAAGTCCTTCCAAGAGCACAAACTCGAACGCCCCTCCAAGAGCTACCCAAAGCGCAGGTTGCTACCCCGATTAGAGGAGGAAGCACTTGATACAGCCGACCGGCCACCTCGTGGCCGCGACAGAGAGGCCACTCGGCCCTCCACTCAAGCCGCACCCCGTACCAATGCACGGGAAAATGCGCCAGACCTGCGAGATATGTTGGAGGACAAGGCAAGGCAAACAAGATCGATCTACGGATCGCGTGGGTGCCCCACGACTCGAGACGGTAACCGTCACACCGGACACAAATCCGGCAGGGCCGAACACAGTAGACAAAGCTCATTGGAGCTACGTCGTGATATAGCCCAGTACAGAGGTGCCGCACACCCACTATGCTTCATAGACGAAGTAATGGATCATCAAATCCCCGAGGGTTTCAAACCCGTAAACATCAAATCATATGATGGCACAACAGATCCTGCGGTATGGATCGAGGATTATCTCCTTCATATCCATATGGCCCGCGGCGATGATCTCCATGCCATCAAATACCTCCCACTCAAGCTTAAGGGACCAGCTCGGCATTGTCTCAACAGCTTGCCAGCAGGATCAATCGGTTGTTGGGAGGACCTGGAAGCTGCATTCCTCGACAATTTCCAGGGCACTTACGTGCGACCCCCAGACGCAGATGACCTAAGCCACGTAATTCAGCAGCCAGATGAATCAGCCAGGCAATTCTGGACACGGTTCCTAACAAAGAAAAATCAAATAGTCGACTGTCCAGACGCTGAGGCCCTAGCAGCCTTCAAGCACAATATCCGTGACGAGTGGCTTGCTCGGCACCTTGGACAGGAAAAGCCGAAATCTATGGCAGCACTCACGACACTCATTACCCGCTTTTGCGTGGGAGAAGACAGCTGGCTTGCTCGTAGCAACAATATAACCAAGAACCCTGGTAATTCGGATACCACGGACAGTAGTGGCAGGTCGCGTCACAACAAGCAGAAGCGCCGCACTAACGGCGACAATGCTGAGGATACGGCAGTTAATGCCGGATTCAAAGGCTCTAAATCCGGTCAGCGGAAAAAGCCATTCAAAAGGAATCCTAGGGGCCCGTCCAGTTTGGACCGAATACTCGACCGCTTGTGCCAGATACATGGCACCCCCGAAAAGCCGGCCAATCACACCAACAGGGATTGTTGGGTGTTCAAGTAGGCAGGCAAGTTAAATGCCGAAAATGAAGACAAGGGGCTGCATAGCGATGACGACGAGGAGCCCCGCCGCCGAACAACAGTGGACAGAAGGGTTTTCCCCCACAAGTGCGGATGGTGAACATGATATACGCAACCCACGTCCCCAAAAGGGAGCGGAAGCGCGCATTAAGGGACATATACACGGTAGAGCTAGTCGCCCCAAAGTTCAACCCATGGTCCTCCTGCCCGATCACCTTTGATCGAAGGGACCACCCCACTAGTATCCGTCATGGCGGATTCGCCGCATTGGTTCTAGACCCAATTATTGACGGATTTCATCTCACTAGAGTCCTTATGGACGGCGGCAGCAGCCTGAACCTGCTTTACCAGGATACAGTGTGGAAAATGGGCATAGATCCCTCGAGGATTAAGCCCACCAAAACGACCTTTAAAGGCATAATACCAGGTGTAGAGTCCAACTTTACAGGCTTAGTCACACTTGAAGTGGTCTTCAGATCTCCGGATAATTTCCGAAGCGAGGAGTTAATCTTCGACATAGTCCCATTCCGCAGTGGCTATCACGCACCATTCGGGCGAACCGCATTCGCCAAGTTCAACGCGGTACCGCACTACGCATACCTTAAGCTCAAGATGCCAGGCCCTCGAGGAGTAATTACGGTCAATGGAAACACCAAACGCTCCCTCCGAACGGAGGAGCACACGGCGACCCTTGAAGCGGCAGTACAAAGCAGCCTCTCCAGGTAGTTCTCTAGTCCGGCCATTAAACGACCGGACACCGTCAAGCGCGCCCGGAGTAACCTATAACAAGACCGCCTGGCACGATCCGAGCAGGCGTAGCAATGCGGCCCCAACCCCAGCCCTCGCAAAAAGGCGATGCCAGTGCTTCGCGTACATAACTACGCTCTAGAAATACCATGGGTACAGGGGGAGGGGCACCATCACGGCACGCCCGAAACACGGCTTAAACAGCACCAGGGGCTGCCGATTTTTTAATTTTCTCTTACTTTCAGGACTCCATTCTTCGGAAATCCTGTTCGGCAGTTCAATTGCCGCACAAACGATGTAAGAACCAGGGAAGCAGACAAGCCACGCCGCATTACGGAACTCCCAGGTGGTCTCTATCACGAGCAGTAAACCTGTTTCGCATACCATTCCGCAGCTTGCCCTTGGAACGGACATATTAAATAGTCCAACCTTTTGCTTATCACATTATTTGTATCGTTCTGCTTTGATCACAGCCCTCTTTAATAAACAATGCATAGCTTTTGTCTATTTTTGCATTACTCTTTTTCTATAAATATATGTTCCTTAACGACATGTTGCACCCGTACACGTTGCTACGGCCAAAATACGCCAGGGGCTTTAGTACCCCTCAATATGGTGTGAGAAGTCCGAACACTTTAACAAGTGCGGCACCCCGAACTTATAGCATTATATGCATCGGCTCCGAATCATGTCTTGGGTCAATAGTTGGGTTTGCCCGGCTCCTATGTTTTGGTGCCTTATGTTCCACTATATCGGCTAAGGTAGCACTAGGAGAACCACTGCGATTGTGCCCCAGTTGAGCTGGGTCAAGCACCTCAGTGGAGAAAGCTAAAACTGACTGTCATGATGAAGCAAGAGCTGGTTGCTGTTCGAGAGGTTTTTGCGAGTCCTTAAAGACTTATGACGCTTAGAGCGAGGAGTCGGCTATTTCCGGCCAAGGCGTGGATAGCGCCCCGAACTCGGTCTTCCGAATACCAGGGGCTTCGCCGAAATATAAAATTATAGAATTCTATGGCTAAGTGAGAGTGTTCACGCATTATAGTCTGATTGCCTTGTTCATTGGGCTGAGCGCCTCCCTCGAAGGACCCAAACATGGGAAAAAGAGCGCTCAGGTTTATCCCCGAACACCCCAGCACTAGCGGCACGTGGGCAGAAGCCGACGACTCGCCATCTCTCAGAATTGATAAACAGCCGCACAGAAGGTAATATTTTAAATTCCAACAGCATTGCTTAGCGCATATGAACAAGTTTTCAGCGCATAGGACAAAACGAGCGAGTTTTACTCAAAAAATACATCCTTGGAACATTCATCCGCCACAAGGCAGGCACCCTTCAGAACATCCTTATAGTAATTCTCAGGCTTGCGATGCTCTTTCCCCGGCGGTGGCCCGTCCTTCACAAGCTTCTCAGCATCCAGCTTGCCCCAGTGCACCTTAGCACGGGCACCTTCAATGCAGACGGAGCTCTTGATGACTTCGAGCCTCAGACAGGCCCCCACCAGCCGCCACACCAGCCCGAAATAGCTCCCCGGCAGAGCCTCTCCAGACCACAGCCGAACTATGAGGCCCTTCATGGCCTGTTCGGCCGCCTTGTGGAGCTCGACCAGTTGCTTCAGCTGGTCGCTCAGGGGCACGGGGTGTCCGGCCTCAGCATACTGAGACCAGAACACCTTCTCTGTCGAGCTGCCCTCCTCGGGTCGATAGAATGCGGCAGCATCGGACACACTCCAGGGAAGATCTGCGAACGCTCCTGGAGAGCTCCGGATTCGGGTAAGTAACAAGTAACTCACGTTTATGTGTTTGCTTTGCATAAAGAATGCCTTACCCGCCGCTATCTTCTTCACCTTATCCAACTCCTGGAGGGTCTTCTGGGATTCGGCCTTGGCAGACTTGGCATTTTCAATAGCCGCCGCGAGCTCGGACGCTCGCGTCTTTGAGTCAAGCTCCAAACTCTCATGTTTTTTCATGAGAACCTGGAGCTCTTGCTGCACCTTGCGAACCTGGGCCTCGTACTTCTCCCGCTCGGTGCGCTCTGTGGCCGCCCTCTTCTTGGCCTCGACCAGCGCTTGCTTAAGGGTCGCCACCTCAGACATGGCCCCTACAATAGCCACGATAATCCTGTCATTTTTTGCAATTGCACCTTTTTATATATATATTTAAACAAGGTATTTCTTACCTTCATTGTCCTCGAGCTGCTTCGTGGCACACCCGAGCTCTTGCTCGGACCGCTCGAGGTTCTGCTTTAGCGTGTGCACTTCCGCAGTCAATGCGGCGGACGCAAGCAGAGAAGCCTGCATACGCATATTGACTCCTTTTTGTTAGACTCCTGCGAATTCTATTTGATCCTCTATTCGGCTTTTCTTCCTGAACGCCAAACAGAGCATCAGGGGCTACTGTCTATGCAGTAATATTATTTACACATTCTTTACTTACCTCAAAGCCTGTTAAGAGGCTAGTACAAGCTTCAGTCAGTCCGCTCTTGGCGGACTGAACCTTCTGGACCACCACACTCATAATGGTGCGGTGCTCCTCGTCGATGGAGGCGCCTTGGAGCGCCTCCAACAGATTGTCCGGCGCCTCCGGTTGGACGGGGGTCACCGGCACGGTGGGCTTGCTCCTCTTGGAAGGAGGTCCCCCGCCGGACTCTGGAACCTTTGAAGGTTCCGGAGCGATGTCCTGCCCAGAGCTGGACTTGGAGCCCTGGGAGATTTTATCCCCTTCACCCCTGGAGTCCTGGAGGTCGCCTTGCGGCGCCTCCAGGACCACCTCCTCCTGACTTGGAACCTGTTGGGACAACACTTCGGCGGCGTCCGTAGGGCGGGGGGAGGAAGCCGTCGGAAGCGAGTTCACATCCGACGAGTCCAGTGAACCGCTCAACGACGCGTCGGCTCGGTCTTTGGGTGGGGTGCATAATCATATTCGACATAAGGGAAAGCTGTGCAATAAAGGAATACTATGAATTACTCTGGTATCCAGATACTTACGATTTCACCAGGGGCTTGGCCTTGTGCGGCCACTCCTCTTCGCCGTCGTCGGTGTCGGTGGAGTAGTCCGGAGGAAGGGTTTTTCCCTTCTTGGACCCTTCGGCCTCCCAAGTTGGGGCGGCCTTCCTTTTCTTTCCTTCCCCCATTGGGGGGGGAGAGGTCTCTTCTTCCTCCTCCTCGTCTTCGTGGGAGGAGTGCGTCTTGGAGCCATCGGATGATGGATCCGACACCTCCTGGCGCCGGGCACCCTTTCGAGTCCCCACGGCCTTCTTCTTGGCCTTCTTCTCCGGCACCACATAGGGTGCTGGAACCAGTAGCTTCGCCAAACGGGCGTTTGCCGGGCCTTCGGGCAAAGGAGCCAGACAGTTTATCTGTCCGGACGTCTTCTGCCAATCCTGTCAAAGGTAAGGGAGCTTAGATCCCGCATGGAGTCAAACTATGAAAAACTGATAACCTGTAGAAGGTAAAAATAGCTTAACGCACGAGCGTGACGCTGCGTGCTGAATCCGCGATCCTCGGTAGCGGATGCGGGGGCCTCGGCGCCTTTGAAAAGCACCTTCCAGGCATCTTCGTACGTCATGTCGAAGAGCCTACTCAGAGTTCAGTGCCGCGCCGGGTCGAGCTCCCACAGGTTGAAAGCCCGTTGTTGACATGGGAGGATCCGGTGGATGAGCATAACCTGGACTACGTTGACAAGCTTGAGCTGCTTGTCCCCCAGGGTTTGGACGCATGTTTGGAGTCCGGTCAGCTCTCCTTTTTTACCCCACGACATGACCATCTCTTTCCAAGACGTGAGCCGCGTTGGGGGTCCGGATCGGAACTCGGGGGCTGCGACCCACTTAGGGTCGCGCGGCTCGGTGATGTAGAACCACCCTGATTGCCACCCCTTCAGGGTCTCCACAAAGGAGCCCTCGAGCCATAAGATGTTGGGCATCTTGCCCACCATGGCGCCTCCGCACTCCGCCTGGTTGCCGCGCACCACATTCGGCTTGACATTAAAAGTCTTGAGCCATAGGCCGAAATGGGGGCGGATGCGGAGGAAGGCCTCGCACACGACGATAAACGCCGAGATGTTGAGGACAAAGTTCGGGGCCAGATCGTGGAAATCCAGGCCATAGTAGAACATGAGCCCCCGGACAAATGGGTGGAGAGGGAAACCCAGTCCGCGGAGGAAATGGGGGAGGAACACCACCCTCTCATGGGGCCTAGGGGTAGGGATGAGCTGCCCCTCTTCGGGAAGCCGGTGCGCAATGTCGTTGGACAAGTATCCGGCCTTCCTTAGTCTTTTGATGTGTCCCTCCGTAATGGAGGAGACCATCCACTTGCCTCCCGCTCCAGACATGACTGGAGAAGGTTGAGGTGGGGAGTGCGGACTTGGGCGCTGGAGCTCGAGTGCGCGAAAATGGATAGGCAAAGGAGGAAGAAGGCGTAGGTGAAAAGGTGGATCCTTATCCCCTTATTGGGTGGACGCGACTATGCGTCCCCACCAGCCTGGTAAAACTCACTTATCTCCCAAGCACCGTAATCAATGGCGCGGTTGGGTTACCCACGCCCGTCTTGATGAGAATCCCGGAATAAGGGGACATGATCTCTGCTTTAACAAGACGTGCCAAGGAAACCGCCTCGCATAACACGCTGAGATGGGACAGTAAAACGGTTCAAATAAAGGCTTGGCCGTGGTGTGATGTCACACTACGGAATACGTCAGCAGATTAGATTTGTGTAAATATTATTCTCTCTATGGCGACATGTGGAAACTTATTTTGCAGAGCCGGACACTATCTTTGTGTTCAAAATCTTCTATGAAGTACTTGGAGGAGGAACCCGCCTTGCAATGCCGAAGACAAACTGCACGCCGGACTCGTCGTCATTGAAGCCTGGTTCAGGGGCTACTGAAGGAGTCCTGGATTAGGGGGTGCCCGGATGGCCGGACTATACCTTCAGCCGGACTCCTGGACTATGAAGATACAAGATTGAAGACTTCGTCCCGTGTCCGGAAAGGACTTTCCTTGGCATGGAAGGCAAGCTTGGCGATACGGATATGTAGATCTCCTACCATTGTAACCGACTCTATGTAACCCTAACCCTATCCGGTGTCTATATAAACCGGAGGATTTTAGTCCGTAGGACAACACATTGATACACAACAATGATACCATAGGCTAGCTTCTAGGGCTTAGCCTCTCCGATCTCGTGGTAGATCTACTCTTGTACTACCCATATCATCAATATTAATCAAGCAGGACGTAGGGTTTTACCTCCATCGAGAGGGCCCGAACCTGGGTAAAACTTCGTGTCCCTTGCCTCCTGTTACCATCCGGCATAGATGCACAGTTCGGGACCCCCTACCCGAGATCCGCCGGTTTTGACACCGACAACCGGGAACCATACATACATAGCATACTTGGGATAGAAAGTTATCCATTTTGCATCTTATAGGTTGTGCACAAGTGTCGTATCCGCCTATTGAGCAATCGTGCTAGCGTCTCTCTTGAGTTGTGCAACACGAGCGTTTTCCGTGGATTCCACATTTTGTGCTCATCCTTGGTTGCACGACCCCATTTATCTATCCGTGTGTGTGTTTCTGTGTGCCACATATTGCTATTGGTCTACTTGTTTCACTTGCAAATTTGTGAATCTCTTTCAACATTATTGACTCTTGCTAACATTTCGCATCAAATTTTTGTGCCACTATCCTCACCGAGCTCCACCATAAGCCTTACTTGTGTAGGTGTGAGAAACCGACAAGAATTGGTACGAATTGTGCTATTTCCTTGTCCACATTGAAGTGATCATTGATCCACTTTCAACTTCGGTCAAGGTACATTTGGTATTCGTTCTTCTCTTTCTACCACTCAGATTTTTCTCTTGGAGTGATGGATAGGCAAGGCATTTCATCTCCGGTCTTCCACAACAACGACGGCGTGAACAACTACATCACCAAAGCGTCAATCTTCGATCTACAATGACAAATGCAAGTTGCACAATAAAGATTGCGAGAGCGCATCGAGAACCTCCCCATCGACATTCGTCACTCCGAAGCAAGGAAAAGGGACTACATCGACAACAAGCTTTCCGTGCACAAGGAGGAGCAAGATGCAAGGATGGAGGAGATTCGGACTTTGTTGGCCAAACGTTCTTCCCCTTCATCATCCTCAAGGCGGCGGCGAGCAAGTCAATAATCTTCGGAGCGCCCAAGCGACGCAAGCGCAAGTCGTCCACGTCAACATCTCCATGGCGACCACCATCAAGTGCGTCATCCACATCGTCATGAAGGGCAAGTCACCTCCAAGCAACATGTGCATAACGACGACGAACAACATCTACTACGAGCTCAAGCACGACAACGACACCATCATCATGATGATGCTCCACAAGCGTAAACATACAAGTCCCAACAAGCCCTACTTCACGCCAAGGCCTAGCTTCAAGAGCAAAAGAGAAGACCGCGAGACAAGCACCACCAAGAGCACGCTACGGCTACAACAACCACTTCGGCATCTTAGCCAAGTGCTATTCAGGCATCTTCGCCTTTGGACGTATGGCATCTTCGCCTACTTCCAATGAGTTCGCCTACATCGACATCTTCAAGTACAAGGTGACCACCTACAGGCGAGGGTGACACTTCCATCTTCGGAAGCCCCCCAAGGAAGATGGCCGAGCATGGGACATTCCCTTTGGTCATGGAGATGAGCTACGAGGTGCCACATCATATGGGCCTCCAACAATAATACAGTGACATGAAGATCGAGCAAGGGCCATCCCCTTCGACCACGGCGACGAGCGTGAACCTCTTGAACAAGACGGCGCCCATATTGGACTCATACTCCGAGTCAAGTTACGAGACTGCACATGAGACCTTATCTTCAGTCTTAGAGGAGAGTGATGACGTGCCATCTTCGGCCTTCATCCATGGCTACGACTATGACATGATTGAGCATGGAGGCATTTGCACCAACATGTCTCCGACATCGACATGTGACGAGATGCCCCAATTACCATGTGAGGAGAGCCACCACAACATGAGTGACATGAGTGACTCCACCACACGTGACATTGAGAGCATTTCCTATGAGAGGATGAGTGTGACCACCACCAGCCCCACACTTGAGAGTATGCCACACATCCTATGTGAGGTTGAGAGCCATTTGAGTGACTCCACCAACCATATGAGTGAGAGCATCCGAGAGGGAGTGAGTGAGCCACAACACTTAGTGATTGAGGTAGTTGACACGGCATGTGAGGCTACTTTGATTTCTAATGACTTAACCTCTACTCCTAGTGTGTTTTCTTCTTTGGTGCTAGGTATCCTACATGACGACACGCCTATCCTCGACGAGTCCATACCTCCAATGGAGACGATGATGGCCATAGTGGACGATGATGCACCCCCACATGGTTCCATCAAGATGAATATGACCACAACTTGGTCTTTGACACCTCACCTACAACACATGAGCGACGCTCCAAAGGTAACATAGGTGATGGTGCTTCTCTTGTCCCACTAATGGACTATTTTATGAATGATTGCTTGCGTGATGTTGACACACCTATTCCCATGCTTCATGCTAGTGCGACTTCCTCATGTCATGACTTACCTATTTATGATGAATATGATGATGAGCATGTCGAGTTGCCTAGTTGTGATGCTATGCTCCATAGGATATCATGTGAAAATTCTATTGGTCACATCATGTTTGACAATCCATTAACCTTGTCATATGCTATGAGTGAGATCTCCCATATTGTATCATTTCAATCTCAACATAGTAACTATGCTTGCCCCATTAAAATAAATCCCATTTGCACTTATGGCATAGATGACGAGATGATGGTCATTGGCTTTTGTTGTTCATGTGATGATATTGCCATGCTTCCTTTACATTATTTACACAATTCATCTACTATGCCATGCCATGATCACATAGAACCAAATATGCTTTGTTTTGGATGTTGTCAATATTCTCCATGTGATGTTTCCATTAATTCTCATGAGGAGACCCCCATAGTTTCCTCATACATATTTGGAGATTTTGATGCATTCCATACTTTGCATGATTCCCATAATTGCTTGCACCATATGCATTCGAATAACAATGCTCTACATCTATCCCATGATTCATTACACAATTTGAGTCTCCATCATGCTATACATAACAACAAACCTATCATGATGTATGACATGTTTCTATATCACGCATCTCATTTATTGGAGCATTGGATATTTTGTGCTAACCGATACAAACACATGAGCATCATGATGGATGATGTGTACATATACCATGCACACACAATTTTTCCTTTGTCTTTGTTTTGTGTAGGTACTCACGTATACTCGTCAACCTCTCAATCCGAAGAGTTGATGAAACGAGCTCTTGAGAGAAAAGATGACTTGGGATCCTGTGTACTATCCTTCCCACCGCTCTCTTCGCGCAACGACTACGCACATCTTTCTCACTTGGCTCTCACACGACTATGGGCTATATAGCGCTTGTCGCTTCATGCTCATTTTACCATGTTCACTTTGCATGATATGCTTGCTATGCCTTTGCCATGCAATTGTGACCCTTGCTTGCATCTACCCATGATTCACCATTATGCTACTCCTATGTGTATTTGCATGCTCGGTAGAGATGCTTGTTGTTTTTGCCATGTTTATCATGTGCCTCATTCTACTGATCCTATTTTGCTCACATCCTCCTTTCATGCTTGTGCTATGTCATGTGAATTATTCATACACATTATTTGCACCCATGACATGCTTGCTATGTTTCCCTCTAGTATGTTGCATCTTCGCACTACTAGCTCACACCACTTGATCGCTATGATTGCTCTCTTTGTCGAATCACCCACGCTCCATTCTCACTCACTTTCTTGGGTTGATGACGTATATGTTTATGCCTCTCACTTGATTTGTCTTGATCATTTTCTCTTGTTTCCATTACTGGCATCTCTCATATCCACTTGTATTGAGTGCCAACTTGCTATGCTTATTGATCGTGGAGACTTGGACATCTTACTTGTGATGCATGCTTGTTTGATTGAGCCTATTGTATTTGGTTGTTCTCGCATCATATGCCTCCATACTATGAAATGCTCCCTTGTCCTTTCTAATGATGAGAATGATGCATACACTTGTTGGGTATCTTACCACACGAATGATAGGTTTTGCACTTCCGCTAACCTCATTTGTTTTCCAAGTGTTTGTCATGTTCTTTCATTTTGGAAGATTCACAAGGCGGTGCCGTCATGAGACAATTTGGTCATGTGAAGGCATACACGATGTGCAACACCAACATTTGCAAGAATCTCCTAAAGGTGAACTCCTTTCCTTTGAGCCATCCTCAATTACGCATATTGGATGGCTCACTCTTTCATTGTTGTCTCCTTCTTGTTGTCTACATGATACATCTTGCGAACGGAGGAGCGACATGGGAGATTGGCTCTATGGACCTTCAAATTGAGGAGCGCTCGGACTTATTGGAAGAACCTTCGAACCTCCACTCATGCAACGACATCGAGCATTGGTACACCAACACCTCCATATTTTTTGATTCTGCTCACACATGTCATGCTCATTGGACATCTCACACCCATGACAAATTTGCATCTTATGCATGGATTGACTCATATTATGGTTGCCTTGTTGCATCTTGTATTCCCATGTCATCCATGATATATGAGCTTGTGCATTTCCTTAGCAAATTTGTTGTGATCTTTCTTGATGGCATCTGCATACATGATGATCATCTTGTCCACCACCAATTGCATGCTAACATAATCATATTGAGCATCCATTGCCATATTCATGCTATTGATAAACCGTCTCACTATGACATCATTTTGCACCGAGGTCGCATTGATCATATTCAAGACACATTTGTGTACACAATGAATGCTTTTGCTCCCATGAATGTTGTGCATATATTTCCATATCTTTTGTATAAGCTTCATGCACCTTGTCATGATCAATATTGTTGCAGGGACACATGTTTACTGGATGGACACTTTGTGTGCGCTAACCATTGTATTTCCATGTGTACTTCGTGTTTGCTCATCTTGCATGTACCACATACTGGAGACACCTTGGAGTACTTGGTTTGCGCCATGCCTTCAACTACGTCCAACTACAAGTCCATCCACGACAACCGTTTCCATGGTGATGAGGATTACGATTCGAGGTCGGATCTTCCCCAAGGGGGGGGAGATGATGCAGAGCATCCCACGTTCATCCCCATGTACACTCCAACTACTCTCCAAGCCCCAAGGATACATAAGATGAGACCTTGACTATACACCATTGGACACAAGGTGAACTCGCTCCTCTCCTAACTTTCACTTTCCACATGTGAGACATGGCTACTACCTCAAACTTGTGTGCTATGCACGTCCAGGACCCAAGAGGAAGCCCATGGACAAGAAGGCGAGGACACCAAGCGCGAGGAACAAGAAGAAGGGCTACGGAAGAAGCTCCAGCCATCGAACGACCGGCCGGGACCGGATGTCCAATGCTTGAAGACCCACCGGATGATTGGCCCGGACTGGACGACCGGCGACCCTGCACCCGAGCCAAATGAGCGGACATCCGACAAGTCCTGGACGTCCGACACACTCTAGCGTCCGGACGTCCCTGGAAATCCGGCGCCACCTCAACCGAGCCGAAACGCCGGACGTCCAACAAGTACCGGACGACCGGACCCTCGCGAGCCACTGGACGTCCGGTACCTGTCGGACGACCGGCGCCTGTCTGTGCACAGAGATCGGGCCCGAGGCCCATGTATCCCCCAGGCCAGTTGCAAGCACTTCACCATTTCGGCCATAACTTCCACATCCGGAGTCTCATTTTCGCGTTCTTTAGCTCATTGAGTAGCTATTGACATCCCCCATACACCTAGATAAGTTCCAACACCATTTGACTCCATAAATGTTATTGACATTTTGGCATCTTTGCCGAGGCCCTCCACCATATCTTCCGCAAAACCACCATAGCCTTCCGCAACCTAACCCTTTTTGCTCCATATAGCATTTGTGGTTGTTTGAGTGGTGACTTGAGTCTCCTAAGGTGTTTCGGCTACTTAGGGACGGTTGCTTCTTCATCAACCACCACCACCACTTCCGCATTTCCATCTCTGCTTCCACCATTTGACATTTTCCGTATGAGATTTTGAGTTTGCGGTTTTTACCGTTTCCTAAGGTGTTTCGGCTACTTAGGGACGGGTCTACATGATCTGTGTATCTATATGAAGACCACCGCCACTCATCATCACCACGAGGTCATCATCGACATCGACCACTTCACCATTTTGACAACCTAACCGTAAGCAAGAATGGTAACCTCTATATTATCTTAGTATCGTGGTATCCCATCATTGTACATTCTTGCCATTACATTGTTAACCCCTTAGCCCATTTTGCGTCACTTGCCTATCGAGACTAGCCATTTGAGTATTGCCGGCAACATTACTTGTGCACATTAGTGATCCGTACCTTCCATTGCATACATACCATATCATATTGGTATCATCTTGGCATCATATCATCTCTTGTGCCACAAGATTGTTCCCGCATATACAAAATCGCTATCTTGGTTTGTGCATTTCGCATAGTGGCCATATCAAAAAAATATAATAAGCTTTTAAGCAAAAAGAGAGCAAAGAAGCTTGTAAGCAAGAGCCATAACATCGCCACATTGCATACCATACTACCATATTGATCATCTTGGATCATCGTATGCAAAACACCAGAACATCATACACATAACATACTTGGGATAGAAAGCTCATACATTTTGCATCTTATAGGTTGCGCACAAGTGTCGTATCTGCCTATTGAGCAATCATGCTAGCGTCTCTCTTGAGTTGTGCAACACGAGCGTTTTTCGTGGATTCCACATTTTGTGCTCATTCCTTGGTTTCACGACCCCATTTATCTATCCGTGTGTGTGTTTCCGTGTGCCACATATTGCTATTGGTCTACTTGTTTCACTTGCGAATTTGTGAATCTTTTCCAACATTATTGACTCTTGCTAACAATTTGCATCAAATTTTTGTGCCACTATCCACATCGAGCTCCACCATAAGCCTTACTTGTGTAGGTGTGAGAATTGACAAGATCCGGTACCAATTGTGATATTTCCTTGTTACATTATTGAGTGATCATTGATCCATCTTCAACATTGGATAAGGTAAATTGGTCTAGTTCTTTCCTTTCTTCCACTCACATTTGCTCGAGTCTTGTGATGGATAGGAAAGGCATTTCATCTCCGGTCTTCCACGACAACGACGATGCAAACAACTACATCACCAAAACGCCAATCTTCGGACTACAATGAGCAATGCGAGGCATTGAGCGACTCACCATTGACATTCACCAACGCAAAGCACGGACAAGGGACTACATCGACACAAAGATGGATGCACAATTGGATGTCATCCGACATGTGTGGGCCAACTACAAGTATTTTTCCTCTTCGTCATCTTCACGTCAGAGACGCTCAAGTCGCAAGTCTTCGTTACGGACACAAGATGCAAGTACCACGCGGCACCGTCAAGAAAACCTTCGTGCCTACAAGAGAAGACCGCAAGACGAGCACCACCAAGACGGAGCTACGAGTACTACCACCACTTCGGCATCTTCGCCTTTCGACGTACGGCATCTTCGCCTACCTCCGACAAGTACGCCTACTTCGATATCATCAAGTCCAAGGCGATCACCTACGAGCGCGGGTGACACTTCCATCTTCGGAAGCCCCTCAAGGGAGATGGTTGAGCATGGGATTTTCCCTTCGACCACGGCGACATGTGATGACTTGAGTGACTTGTGCCACCATATTGAGACTGAGAGTGACTTCACCACTACCCCCATATATGACGAGTTTCCACAACTCACATGTGAGGAGAGCCACAACCCGCACCACTTGAGTGAGATGAGTGACTCCACCATATGTGAGTTTGAGTGCACCTACTTTGAGGGAGTGAGTGAACCACCACATAGAGAGAGTGAGATAGTTGATAGGTCATGTGAGGCCACTTTCAACTCTAACGACTTGACCTCTACCTCTATTGTGTCTTCTCATTTGGTGCTAGGTCCAATTTATGATGATGCATCGATCCTCGACAACTTCGTCCTTCCTATGGACAAGATGATGGCCATGGTGGAATACGATGCACCCCCCAGATGGTTCCATCACAATGAAGATGACCACGGCTCGGTCTTAGACACCTCACCTACACCACATGAGTGGAGCTCCAAAGGTAACATAGGTGATGGTGCTTCTCTTGTCCCACTAGTGGACTATATTCACAATGATTGCTTGCATGATGATGATCACCTTATGGATTCACCATATACTTTGTCTTCTACATGCTTAGATATGCCACCCATTTATGATAAATATGATGATGAGCATGTTGAATTGCCTAGTTGTGATGCCATGCTCCATATCATGTGAAAATTCTTTTGGTCACATCATGTTTGACAATCCATTAACCTTGTCATGTGCTATGAGTGAGATATCCCATATTGATCATTTCAATATCAACATAGTAACTATGCATGCCCCATTAAAATAAATCCTATTTGCACATATGGCATAGATGATGAGATGATAGTCATTGGCTTTTGTTTTTCATGTGATGATATTTCCATGCTTCCTTTACATGACTTGTGCATTCCATCTCATATGCCATGCCATGACATTTATTGTGTTTCGCATGATTGCATCACTTGTAGACACCATATGCATTCCCCCGCATAACAATGCTCTAGATATTTCCCATGATGCATTACACAACTTGAGTCTCCATTATGCCATACATAACAACAAACCCATCATGATGGATGACATGTTTCTATATCATGCAACTCATTTATTTGAGCATTGGATATTTTGTTCTAACCAACACAAGCATGTGCGCATCATGATGGATGGTGTGTACATCTACCACGCACACACAATTTTCCCTTTGTTTTTGTTGTATGTAGGTACTCATGTATACTCGTCAACCTCTCAATCCCAAGAGTTGACGAAACGAGCTCTTGAGAGCAACGACGATTTGGGATCTCGTGGATTGTCCTTCCACCCATTCTCTTCGCGCAACGACTACGCGCATCTCTTATACTTGGCTCTCATAAGGCTATGGGTTATATATCACTTGTTATGTTATGCCCAATTTCTCGTGCTCATTTTGCATGCTATGCCTCTTTCCATGCCTTTGCCATGTAATTGTGACCCTTGCTTGCACCTACCCATGATTCACCATTATGCTACTCCTATGTGTATTTGCATGCTTGGTGGAGATCGTTGTTGCTATTGCCATGTTTATCATGTGCCTCATGCTTTTGATGCTTGTTGTGTTGGGAGAGTCATTATGCCCCATTGCTATTTACATATGCCCTCTCGCCAATACATTGATGATATTTTTCTCATATCTTGTTTTCATGTTTGTGATATGTGATGTGAATTATTCATGCCCACCATTTGCACACATGACATGCTTGCAATGATCCCTTCTAGTATGTTGCATCTTCGCACTACTAGCTTGCACCACATGATTGACTTGGTTGACTCACACATATTGAACAATTGCTCTATCCTTTGTGTTGAGTGCCATGATATCTTCACTACACCATATGCACATTATGCTCGGATTGTCTTGCACTTGACCCATATGTTTAGACATCTCATTATGTTTGGTGTTGTGAATGCTTCATATGCATACCATAGACCATTTGTTGAGTGCCTTATGCATGCTTTCTATGAGTTTGAGGTAGATGCTTATTATCTTGACACACATATTTGCATCGCTACCTCACATCTACATGATTGTTTCCATGATGTCCTTGATTTTGCTCAATTTATGTGCTTTCATGCCATGTCACAATCCTTTGTTACACCATATGCTATGCATGATGACGACACTTGTTTGGTGAATCACCACTTGAATGCTTGGTTTTGCACTAGTGCTAACCACATTTGTTTTTCCAATTGTTTGTTGTTCGTACTCCTTTTGAAGGAATCACAAGATGGTGCGACATTGGAGAGTGCACACCTGGAACTAAAAGATGACGAATGCTTGTTGACCATCCGCTTCTACACGACGCCATCATCTCTTTCTGTAGCGACCAGACCTCAAACGGTCCAATCTCTGTGCTCAGGTGTCATCCCTAGATCAGTAATTGTGAGACCACACAATACTTGAAGGATTTATAACAGAGTAGCAATCACACACTTATTACATCGAGTGTCTCAAAAGAGAACTTATTACAATAAATATGGCTTAAGGCCATCTAAAAACGACAACAGCGGAAGGCTTGGAAGATAAGTGAGTCCATCAACTCCAACAGCATCACTGAGTATAGAACCACGACCTAAAAGGCACCTTACTCATCATCTGAAAAGACTGCAACATGAACGTTGCAGCCCGAAAAAGGGGTCAGCACATGGAATATGCTGGCAATGTAACACATAGAGAGCACTAAAAAGAATAAGGCTATTCTATATGCATATTTGGCTGGTGGAAAGCTCTATGGTTACAGTTTTGTGTAAAGCCAATTTTTCCCTACTGCAAAGGAATAAATTTTATTTAACTATCATGGTAGTTGTTAAACATTGAGAGTGTAGACACGCTCTCAATCCCAATTAAACATCATCATTAAAACCCAACAAAATTATTCAGAGTAACATGATGAGATTCAAATGATAATCCAAGTACTAGATACTCAAGATGTCCATAACCGGGGACACAGCTAACCATGATTAGTTTATACACTCTGCAGAGGTTAGCACCCTTTTCCCCACAAGACTCGATCTCCTCCGTTTGGATTCTCGCACTACATGGTGTTTGAGAAATGGATGACCGAGACATAGTCTTTCAGAAGCGCTAGCACCTTACGAACGGGTAGACCGTACCACCTACATCCCCTACATCTGCTAGTCTACCCCCGTAAGAGTTCACACAACTTAGTCAACTATGCTAGAGCCCATAGTAGCTTGTGGCTGCACAGGGAAGTTTCTAGTATGAATAATCTCATGATCCCTTTGAGCCTGGGTGGCGGTCCAAAAGAAAAACAGGCAATCGCTGGAATACCCATGGGCCTCAATCCACCCAGATGTGTATTTAAGTTGCCACCTTAAATAAACCATTAAATTATCAATCTCACATCTGTCATGGATTTCACTCACCCAATCCATGTCCAATAGCATAGCATGGCATAAAAGCAAACCTAGAAGTAACTCCCAAAGGATTGATAATAACAGGTAATAGGTACTACCTCATCTACTTCCCAACCCAAAATTTAATTAGATCCTAATCATGCAATGTGTGAGGGTTGATCTAATGGAATAAAAATTGGGTAATAGGAAGTATGATCAAAGTGTTACTTGCCTTGCTGATGATCCGTGAAACCTAGCGATTCGAAGTAGCAAGGGGCGCACTCCGGGTACTCTATCACAAACAAACAAGCATACAATAAGTACACATCTAATGCACAGGTAAAACTCAAATAAGAGATCTAACCAGAAATTTCAACTTAAGAACTCCGATTGGCAAAAAGAATCAAATCGGACGAAGCAACGAAAGACAAACGGCAAAAGAAACAACTTCGTTTACTAATCTGAATATAGATCAAATTTTACTGAGGCAAGAACTTGTTTGAGTTGGTTAAACGGAAAGAGGGTTTCGAGACGAAACTCCAGGCGCTTGAATCGCCTGATTCCTATAAACGAGCGAAAATTTAAAATAAAACGAACATCGGATCAGGAATCGCGATCAGAAAAATCACGGATTTAATCCGAGAAAAAGAAAAAAACGGCGAATAGGTTAACGAATGAACGTTCGTTAACTGGAGCTAAACGATGAACGCGTTCGGTAAAACGAGAGAACGAGCGAACGCTTGCTAGATAAATAAACCGGGGGAAAACCGATCATAAAAAACGAAAACTAGGGTTTTCAAAAAAAACGAAACATTTTTTCTCAGAAAACAGGCGCCGCGGCTACCTCGGCTCGGGCTCCGGCGAAGCTCCGGCGGGGCTCCGGGCGGCGGCGGGTGGTGCGGGGCGGCGGCTCCGGGTGGCAGCGGGGCGGCAGCTGCGGCGTGCGGCGACGGCGGCAGGCGGCGCGGGCAACGGCTGCGACGGCGCGGGCGGCATGGGGAGGCGGCGGTGGTGTGGGGCTCCAGGGGGGGCTCCGGCGGGTTATAAAGGGGGGCGGCCAACTTGGGGAAGGGGGCGGCCTCGGGAGGCGTGTCCTCCCCGGACACGGCAGCGGCGGCTATCGGGACTCCGGTCCCGATCCGGTTTTGCGGGAGGCGGCGGCGGCTGGGCCTGCTCGGCTGGGCCTTCGGCCCAGTCGGCGCGCGGGGCTCTTTAAAAAAAAACAATATCGCTGCGACAAAAATATTCTAAAGAAACAAATAAAAATCTAAAAATGCCAAAATGAATTTTCACCGTCTAAATAAAATATTTAGAACTGGATGAACATTTTCTTGGCCCTAAATGCAGTTTTTGAAAACGTGCAATTTTTTCTAAATTCAAATAAAATAGCAAATAAAACCAAAATAAAATCTTATTTGATTTTTTATTAAATCCTCAATATTTCTTTATTTTGGGAAAGTCATTTTATTCCCTCTCTCAAATTTTTTATAGTAGAAATAATTGAAGATAAAATAAATAAAAGCAAATGATCCTATTTTCAAAATTTATGAAAACTCAAATATGAAAATAACGAAATCCCCAACTCTCTGGGATCAACCAAAATGCAATAGAATATGATATGCAATGATGATCTATTGTATAACATTCCAAATTGAAAATTTGGGATGTTACAAACCTAGCCCCCTTAAGATGAATCTCGCCCTCGAGATTCGGGTTGGCTAGAAAATAGGTGAGGGTGGTCCTTCAGCAAATCTTCCTCTCTCTCCCAGGTGGCTTCATCCTCCGTGTGGTGGCTCCACTGAACTTTGCAAAAATTTATAACCTTGCCGCGGGTGACTCGGCTGGCATATTCAAGAATCTTGACTGGTTTCTCCTCATAGGTCAAATCACTGTCCAACTGAATCGCTTCCAGCGGTACTGTGTCTCTCAGTGGTATATCAGCCATCTCGGCGTGGCACTTCTTCAACTGGGAAACGTGGAACACGCCGTGAACTCCTGACAATCCTTCGGGCAACACCAACTTGTAGGCTATTTCTCCCATATGCTGCAAAACTTTGTATGGGCCTACAAAATGTGGTGCTAACTTTCCCTTAACTCCAAAGTGCTTAACTCCTCGAAGTGGAGATACTCGAAGATAAACTCGGTCTCCGACTTCGTAAACTGTCTCCTTGCGTTTTGAATCTGCGTAGCTCTTATGCCTAGACTAGGCTACCTTGAGCCTATCGCGAATCAATTTTACTTTTTGTTCAGACTCCTTAATCAGATCTGGTCCAAACAACTGACGGTCTCCAACTTCATCCCACGACAACGGGGTCCTGCACCTCCTTCCGTACAAGGCTTCGAAAGGGGACATCTTTGAACTGGATTGATAACTGTTGTTATAGGAGAACTCTGCGTATGGCAAATTCTCGTCCGAGCTAGATCCGTAATCTAGCGCACAAGCTCTTAGCATATCCTCCAAAATCTGATTGACTCTCTCGCTCTGTCCATCTGTCTGCGGATGGAAAGCTGTACTGAATTCTAGCCTGGTACCCAAAGTTTCGTGCAACTGATTCCAAAACTTTGAGGTAAACTGGGTTCCTCTAGCTGATACAATGCTTCTTGGAACTCCATGCAGACATACGATTCTGGTCATGTATATCTTGGCCCACTTGGCACTAGTATAGGTAGTCTTTACTGGAATAAAATGAGCTACCTTTGTCAAACGATCTACTACAACCCAAATCGAGTCATAGCCTGAACGAGTCCTGGGCAATCCTGTAATAAAATCCATGCCTAGCTTATTCCACTTCTATTTGGGTATCGGCAATGGCTGTAGCAATCCTGCTAGCTTCTCATGCTCTGTCTTTACTCTCTGACATACATCACAAACTGCTACATACTCTGCAATATCCTTCTTCATTCCGGTCCACCAGAAAATATCCTTCAAATCCAAATACATCTTGGTATTTCCTGGGTGAATTGAATATGGTGAATCATGGGCCTCTTGCAGAATCAACTTCCTGATCTCCGGGTCGTTGGGCACATAAACACGGTCTTCAAACCATAAAGTATCGTGCTCATCCTCACGAAATCCTTTAGCTTTTCCTTTGCTTATTTTCTCCTTAATAGAAGCGATCTCCTTATCAGCCTTTTGAGCTTCTCTGATCTTATCCATCAAAGTAGACTGAATCTCCATTACTGCTACATAGCCTCCCGAAACTATCTCCAAACATAGCTCACGAAGATTTTTGGTTAACTCCCTTTGTAAATCTCCCGTCATTAAGGTGTTGACATGAATTTTACGGTTGAACACATCAGCTACGACGCTAGCCTTTCCAGGGTGATAATGCAATCTCATATCATAATCCTTTATGAGTTCCAACCATCTCTTTTGTCTGAGATTCAACTCCTTCTGCATGAAAATATACTTCAAGCTTTCGTGATCCGTGTACATTTCACAATGGTTTCCAATGAGAAAGTGTCTCCAAGTCTTCAATGCATGCACTACGGCTGCTAAGTCCAAATCATGTGTAGCATAATTCAACTCGTGAGGCTTAAGCTGTCGTGAGGCATATGAAACAACTCTTCCTTCTTGCATAAGCACTGTTCCAAGTCCTCGACGTGAAGCGTCACAATACACCTCATAGTCCTTGGTCTAATCTGGCAAAATCAACACTGGTGATGTAACCAAGCGTTTCTTCAACTCCTGGAAACTAGCCTCACATTCCTGGGTCCATATGAACTTGGTATCCTTCTTCAACAACTCTGTCAAAGGCTTCACAATCTTCGAGAAATTTTCAATGAATCTCCGGTAGTATCCTCCAAGTCCAAGAAAACTCCGGATCTCTCCAACTATTGTTGGCGCTTCCCAATTTTTCACAGTGTCAACCTTGGTGGGATCTACGGCTATACCTTCTCCAGATATAACATGTCTGAGGAATCCAACTTCCTTCAACCAAAACTCACACTTGCTAAACTTGGCATATAACTGATGTTCTCTGAGCTTACTAAGTACCAAACGCAAATGCTCCTTATGCTCCTCTTCATCCTTCGAGTAAACTAGGATATCATCAATGAAAACTATGACAAACTTATCCAAAAACTCCATAAACACTTTGTTCATCATGTTCATAAAATATGCAGGTGCGTTAGTCAGACCAAATGACATAACGGTATACTCGTATAGCCCATACCTGGTGGAAAAATCATCTTAGGTATATCCTGTTCTCGAATCTTCAACTGATGGTTTCCTGATTGCAGATCGATTTTGGAAAATACCTTAGCCCCTTGCAATCGATCAAACAGATCATTGATCATTGGTAGTGGGTACTTGTTCTTGATGGTTACTTCATTCAATCCTCGATAATCAACAACCATCCTTAACGATCCATCCTTCTTCTCCACTAGAAGTACTGGCGATCCCCAAGGCGAAGAACTTGGGCAGATATATCCTTTATCCAATAACTCCTTAATCTCCACCAAATCCTTTGCGGGGCATTCTATATGGTCTCTTAGATATTGGCCCTGTGCCTGGCAAAAGCTCAATCAAAAACTCAATATCTCTATCCGGTGGCATGCCTGGCAACTCCTCTACAAATACATCAGGGAAATCCTTCACTACTGGTACTTCCTCTTGCACAACTCCTGTTAAGCAATTTACTTGAGTCCTTTTCGGCACATGCTGGGATACATACTTGATCCTTCTCCCTTTTGGGGTGGTAAGCAAAATTGACTTACTGGCACATTTAATGTTCCCTTCATACTTCGATAACCAATCCATGCCTAATATCACATCCAAACCTTGAGACTCCAAGACTATTAGGTCTGCGGGAAATACGTAGTTACCAATCCTTAATGGTAACCGATCACACCATAGACTAGCCATATACTCTGCTCCAGGCGAGGTTACTAACATGGGTGACCTAAGGGCTTGGGTTGGCAGTTTATACTTATCCACAAATCCCCTTGATATGTATGAATGCGACGCACAAATATCAAAAAGAACGAGTGCAGTAAATGACTTAACCAGAAACTTACCTATTACTGCATCGGGCTGGGTTCAACCTCCTCCACATTTACGTGGTTCACATGTCCCCTGTTGAAAGGGTTCGGCTTCTTCCCAGAGCTTCCATTGCCATTTCCATTCTGGGATTCAGGACATTCATTGGCATAATGTCTGGTCTTCTGGCACTTAAAGCAAGTGACTTGGCTCAGTTCTCTCTTGGCTGGGGTTGATGGGTTGGTATGGTTCTGGCCGTTGCTTCCTCCATTCCCATTACCATTCTTGGGGCCATTGTGATTGTGCGAGCTACCTCCTCCATGGGTATGCTGAAAATGTCCTCCCGGTCAACGGGTAAAACGTGGTTTCTGCTGAGCTCCAGAATTGTACTTCCCTTGTCCATACTTCCTCTTGCAGTTCTCAATCTGCTGCTGCTTCCCTTCAATCATGAGAGCACGGTCTACCAACTCCTGGTAGTTATTGAAGGTGCTACCATCAACTACATGCTCAACTCATCATTCAGTCCTTCCAGAAAATGCGATGCACCAGTATCAAAAAGAACGAGTGTAGTAAATGACTTAACCAACAACTTACCTATTACTGCATTGGGCTGGGCTTCAACCTCCTCCACATTTACGTGGTTCACCTGTCCCCTGTTGAAAGGGTTCGGCTTCTTCCCAGAGCTTCCATTGCCATTTCCATTCTGGGATTCAGGACATTCATTGGCATAATGTCCGGTCTTCTGGCACTTAAAGCAAGTGACTTGGCTCAGTTCTCTCTTGGCTGGGTTGATGGGTTGGTACGGTTCTGGCCGTTGCTTCCTCCATTACCATTACCATTCTTGGGGCCATTGTGATTGTGCGAGCTACCTCCTCCATGGGTATGATGAAAATGTCCTCCCGGTCTACGGGTAAAATGTGGTTTCTGCTGAGCTCCAGAATTGTACTTCCCTTGTCCATACTTCCTCTTGCAGTTCTCAATCTGCTGCTGCTTCCCTTCAATCATGAGAGCACGGTCTACCAACTCCTGTTAGTTATTGAAGGTTGCTACCATCAACTGCATGCTCAACTCATCATTTAGTCCTTCCAGAAACTTCTTTTGCTTAGCTGCATCCGTAGTGACGTCATCTGGGGCATAGTGTGCTAGCTTACTAAAATCCTCCACATACTGGCCAACTGTCCGTCCTCCTTGACGCGAGTTGCGAAACTCTCGCTTCTTCATGGCCATAGCTTCTGCAGAAACATGGGTAGTACGGAAAGCCTGCTGGAACTATTCCCATGTGACATTGTCGACAGGGAAAGTGGCTATGAAATTCTCCCACCATGATGCTGCGGGTCCTTCAAGCTGATGTGCGGCAAACTTCACCTTTTCCGCATCTGTGCATCATGTCGTGGTCAACTCCCTTGCTATCTTGCGGAGCCAATCATCTACCACTATCGGCTCGGTGCTACTGGAAAACACCGGCGGATTCACCCTAAGAAAACGGGCTAAGTGATCAACAGGTGGTGGTGGTGGGTTGTTGTTGTTGTTGTTCCCTTGATTCTGGTTTTGGACTAGCAACTGCATCAACGTGTTTTGGTGCTGGATCAACTGGGTGAGCTCCGGTCGGAAGGTAAATCCGAGGTCACGTCTCGGAGGCATATGATGGGTTTAGAAAAGATGAGATTTAAGAATAGAGAGGGGTCTAAAGAGAAAACACTACCCATATGCACATGAGGCAAAAGCAAACAATTCACTTCATTCAATTAAACAAGGGCATATAATCGATCTATCTATCGCAAAAGTGCTTGGACTACTATATTTACATGGTGGACTACTACTACAGATAGGGTGGTCTACTAGAAATATTCTTCGGTTGCAGACTCCATGATATCTGCTCCAGCTTCATCAACATAGTCATCATCGCTATCATCTGGATCCGAGTCGGTGTCGTCGCTGATGATGTAGTCTTCCGGGCGAATCTCCTTGGGTTCTTCGTCTTCTTCTGCTGGTGTAGGGCCTCCCATAAATATTCCAATCTTCTTGATCAGATCGTCATTCTTCTCCACTAGTACTTCGATTTCCTCTTCATAATCTTCACGTGTAGCCTTGAGTTCTTCCTCCAATTCCTTGATTCTAGTCCTTGCCTTCTTCAGATCTATCATGTCGGCGCACATCTGGTTGTCCTGACGTCGAATGTCCTGGTTTAACTCCTGGATAAAAGCTGCAATTGATCTATCCTTCCTGGTGCTGATCATCTCCCAGTGCTCATCTCGGCGCCCACAAATATGGTAGATAGTATCCTTGAGATCATTGCGGTAAACTTCTCCAATGCGTCCCATGGCGATGTGAGCTCCCATGCTCTTTCCTAGACTCCAGGTTGGTGCATCAAAGGAAAACTCTATGGGCTCAGTGACTGGCATGAACGTCCTTCCTGGAACTTGAACTTGAATCATCCAGCGCTCCTCTTCAGGTAATGTGGCGTTGTAGGTTCCGGTGAAGCTTGGTACTCCTATGTTCAGGTATCTAGTGACTTCCTTCAAGTGACGTCCAAAGGGTGTATCTTCGTCCGGTTGTGTGAACTTGTTCCTTGCATCCGCCATCCTAAAAGAGTAGAAAAGATGAGGAGTCAGAATGAGAAGAGTGAGTAGTGATCTAGGGCTTTATCTTAGTGGTCGTGTCCTACATTTAGCGTGTGCTCTGATACCATCTTGTAGCGACCAGAACTCAAACGGTCCAATCTCTGGGCTCAGGTGTCATCCCTGGATCAGTAATGCTGACACCACACAGTACTTGAAGGATTTATAACAGAGTAGCAATCACACACTTATTACATCGAGTGTCTCAAAAGAGAACTTATTACAATAAATATGGCTTAAGGCCATCTAAAAACGATAACAGCAGAAGGCTTGGAAGATTAGTGAGTCCATCAACTCCAATGGCATCACTGAGTAGAACCACGACCTAAAAGCCACCTTACTCGTCGTCTGAAAAGTCTGCAACATGAACGTTGCAGCCCGAAAATGGGTTAGCACATGGAATATGCTGGCAATGTAACACATAGAGAGCAATAAAAAGAATAAGGCTATTCTATATGCATATTTGGCTGGTGGAAAGCTCTATGGTTACAGTTTTGCGTAAAGCCAATTTTTCCCTACTGCAAAGGAATAAATTTTATTTAACTATCATGGTAGTTGTTAAACATTGAGAGTGTAGACACGCTCTCAATCCCAATTAAACATCATCATTAAAACCCAACAAAATTATTTAGAGTAACATGATGAGATTCACATGATAATCCAAGTACTAGATACTCAAGATGTCCATAACCGGGGACACGGCTAACCATGATTAGTTTATCCACTCTGTAGAGGTTTGGCACTTTTCCCCACAAGACTCGATCTCCTCCGTTAGGATTCTCGCACTACATGGTGTTTGAGAAACGGATGACCGAGACATAGTCTTTCAAAAGCGCTAGCACCTTACGAATGGGTAGACCGTACCACCTACATCCCCTACATCTGCTAGTCTACCCCTGTAAGAGTTCGCACGACTTAGTCAACAATGCTAGAGCCCATAGTAGCTTGTGGCTGCACACGGAAGTTTCTAGTATGAATAATCTCATGATCCCTTTGAGCCTGGGTGGCGGTCCAAAAGAAAGACAGGCAATCACTGGAATACACATGTGCCTCAATCCACCTAGATGTGTATTTAAGTTGCCACCTTAAATAAACCATTAAATTATCAATCTCACATCTGTCATGCATTTCACTTACCCAATCCACGTCTACTAGCATAGTATGGCATAAAAGCAAACGTAGAAGTAACTCCCAAACGTTTGATAATAACAGGCAATCACTGGAATACACATGTGCCTCAATCCACCCAGATGTGTATTTAAGTTGCCACCTTAAATAAACCATTAAATTATCAATCTCACATCTGTCATGGATTTCACTCACCCAAATGACGTCTACTAGCATAGCATGGGATAAAAGCAAACGTAGAAGTAACTCCCAAAGGTTTGATAATAACAGGTAATAGGTACTACCTCATATACTTCCCAACCCACAATATAATTAGATCCTAATCATGAAATGTGTGAGAGTTGGTCTAATGCAATAAAAACTGGGTAATAGGAAGTATGATCAAAGTGTTACTTGCCTTGCTGATGATCCGTGAAATCTAGCGATTCGAAGTAGCAAGCGGCGCACTCCGGGTACTCTATCGCAAACAAACAAGCATACAATAAGTACTCATCTAATGCACAGGTAAAACTCAAATAAGAGATCTAACCAGAAAGTTCAACTTAAGAACTCCGGTTGGTAAAAAAAATCAAATCGAATGAAGCAATGAAAGACAAACGACAAAAGAAACAACTCCGTTTACTAATCTGAATCTAGGTCAAATTTTACTGAGGCAAAAACTTTTTTGAGTTGGTTAAACGGAAAGAGGGTTTCGAGACGAAACTCTAGGCGCTTGAATCGCCTGATTCCGATAAACGAGCGAAAAGTTAAACTAAACCGAACATTGGATCAGGAATCGCGATCAGAAAAATCGCGGATTTAATCCGAGAAAAAGAAAAAAACGACGAACAGGTTAACGAACGAACGTTCGTTAATTGGAACTAAACGATGAACGCGTTCGGTAAAACGAGCGAATGAGCGAACGCTTGCTAAATAAATAAATCGGGGGAAAACCCATCCAAAAAAACGAAAACTAGGGTTTTCAAAAAAAAACGAAACGGTTTTTCTTAGAAAACCGGCGGCGGCGGCTACCTCGGCTCGGGCTCCGGCGAAGCTCCGACGGGGCTCCGGGCGGCGACGGGTGGTGTGGGGCGGCGCGGGCGGCGGCTGCGCATGTGGCGGCGACGCGGGCGGCGTGGAGAGGCGGCGGCGGTGTGGGGCTCCAGGGGGGCTCCGGCGAGTTATAAAGGGGGGCGGCCAACTTGGGGAAGGGGGCGGCCTCGGGAGGCGTGTCCTCCCCGGACACGGCGGCGGCGGCGATCGGGAGTCCGGTCCCGATCCGGTCTTGCAGGAGGCGACGGCGACGGCTGGGCCGGCTCGGCCCAGTCGGCGCGGGGGGCTCTTTAAAAAAAACAATATCGCTGCGACTAAAAAAATTCTAAAGAAATAAATAAAAATCTAAAAATGCCAAAACGAATTGTCACCGTCTAAATAAAATATTTAGAACAGGATGAACATTTTCTTGGCCCTAAATGCAGTTTTTGAAAACGTGCAATTTTTCTAAATTCAAATAAAATAGCAAATAAAATCAAAAAAAATCTTATTTCATTTTTTTATTAAATCCTCAATATTTCTTTATTTTGGGAAAGTCATTTTATTCCCTCTCTGAAAATTTTTATAGTAGAAATAATAGAAGATAAAATAAATAAAATCAAATGATCCTATTTTCAAAATTTGAGAAAACTCAAATTAGAAAATAACGAAATCCCCAACTCTCTCCGAGGGTCCTTGAGTTGCGTGAAATTTCTAGGATCAACCAAAATGCAATAAAATATGATATGCAATGATGATCTATTGTATAACATTCCAAATTGAAAATTTGGGATGTTACACTTTCCCAAGGTGATTTACATTTCGATCCGAGGTCGGATCTTTCCCAAGGGGGAGGGGATGATGCGGAGCATCCTACGGACATCACCATGTACACCTTCATAGCACATCAAGCCCCTAGTGGACCTACCGGACTTAAGGTGAACCCGCTCCTCTTCAAGATTTACATGAATATCCATAGGACTTGGTTGCTACCTCACCATGGATCATTGTGCATCACTAGGTACGACGACGACCGCCACCAAGAAGTTGGGGAGCATCCTGGCGGCCAAGGAGAAGGACCCCAAGGACACAAGGAGGAAGAAGGAGTGCAACAAGATCAACTCTGCACCTCCCAGGCGACCCCGTGCCCACGGGCCTTGAAGACCCCGTGCGCACGGACTACACAGGGACCTGACGCTGGAGCAGCCCGTGCGCACAGGCTTGTACCGTCCCCACAGGACCCCAGTGCGCACGGGCTCAACTTACCCCGTGCGCACGGGCCCTACAGGATGGATGGCTGTGATTGCTGTTTGGGCCTCCTCTTCATCCACCTCGTCCCTCACCTCCAGCCACCTATATATTCCGTACCTAGACCATTTGTTAGGGATAGAAAAGTATATGAGATGATTATGTGAGCTTTTCTCCTTGTACCCACTCCTCTAGGAGATCATGTCCTCCTAAGCGAGAAGATCCACTTGTGGATATCAAGACCCCCAAATGTGGGAAGGATCCCCATCATAGGATCATCAAGACCTCTCTCCTCATAGGATTGGGATGAACTAGTACCTTGTATCTTTCCTTTGTTGTTCTTGAATCATTGTGACCTCTTGTGTGTTCTTGGATCTAGCATATGTGTGGTTGGATCTAGTGAATTGAGTGTTTCCTCTTGTTTTCTCTCTTGTGTTCTTCTTGTTCTTGGGGATTCCCCCTCCAATTCGTGAAAGACCCCCACTTAGGGTTCCACCCTACAACACTTATGGAGTAGCTCGGTGAGGATAGTGGCACAAAAATTTAATGCAAAATGTTAGCAAGAGTCAATAATGTTGAAAGAGATTCACAAATTCGCAAGTGAAACAAGTAGACCAATAGCAATATGTGGTACACGGAAACACACACACGGATATATAAATGGGCTCATGCAACTAAGGATGAGCACAAAATGTGGAATCCACGCAAAACGCTCGTGTTGCACAACTCAAGAGAGACGCTAGCACGATTGCTCAATAGGCGGATACGACACTTGTGCGCAACCTATAAGATGCAAAATGTATGAGCTTTCTATCCCAAGTATGCTATGTGTATGATGTTCCTGGTATTATGATCCAAGATGATCTTATATGAAAATGTGGTATGATGCCATGGCTATTGCTTACAAGCTTCTTTGCTCTCTCTTTTTCTTTGCTTAAAAGCTTATTCTTTTTTTTGTATGTGTATGGCAACTTTTGCACAATGCACAAACCAACATAGCAATTGTGTATATGCGAGAACAAACTTGTGGCACAAGGGATGATATGATACCAATATGATATGGTATGTATGCAATGTATGGTGTAGATCACTAATGTGCACAAGTAACATTGTTGGCAATACTCAAATGGCTAGTCTCGATAGGCAAGTGACGCAAAATGGGCTAGGGGTTATCAATGCAATGGCAAGGGAATACAATAGAGGGATACCACGATACCAAGATGATATAAAGGTTACCATCCTTGGCGATGATGAGTGGCGGTGATCTTGATGGCAATAACAAGAGGATGGAGACTCATCCCTAAGTAGCCGAAACACCTTAAGAAATGGAAAAACCGCGAACTCAAAAATGTCAAATGTCAAATGTCAAATGGTGGTAGTGGGATGTGGTGGTGGTGTTGTGGAAGCTCAATGGAATTGCAGAATGGCAAAGATGGGTTGTGGAGTATGCAATGCGGAAATGGAGGGTAAGGCGGCGGACTATACATGGTGTCGGTGTTCGAAGCACGGTCCCTAAGTAGCCGAAACACCTTAGGAGACACAACTCACAACACAAACAAATTTGGGTTAAGTTGGGGTGGTGGAACTGTATGGTGGGCAAGTCTATGCGGAAGTTATGGTAGTGGTGGTGGTTGATGAAGAAGAAACCGTCCCTAAGTAGCCCAAACACCTTAGGAGACTCAAATCACAACTCAAACAATCACTAATGCTATATGGAACAAAATGGGTTAGGTTGCGGAACTCGGTGGTGGTAATGCAGATGAGATGGTGGAAGCCCTAGGCAAAGATGTCAAAGTTTCAAAAATTTGATGGAGTCAAATGTTGGTGGTAGTATTTTTGTGGGAAGGGGGTGTCAAGAGCTTCAAAACAAGCTAAAGAACGTCAAAAAATGGAGTTTAGATGAATTAAATGTGGCCAAAACAAAATTTCAGCCGTGTCAGTTACAAGGTTACCCGGACATCCGGGAGGAGGTCCGGATGATCGGGGTCCGTCAAACGGATTTCCGTCGTGTGGGGTGTCCGGACATCCGGGAGATGTCCCAGTTGATCCAGGTGGATCCGGATGATCCGGGCAGGTCAAACTGCTCGGGATTTCCTCTTCGGGACTAATTTTTGGGCGGAAAATGGATGATTTTCGAGGCGAAATTGAGAAGATTTTGTGGATCAAAGGTGGGAAAACTTGGGGAGATGCTAGATCCACTTGAAACCAAGCAAATCCATGGATCAAAATGAACAAAACATCATCAAAACTCACAAATCACAAAAAAAAAATTGGGGCTATTTTTGTGGGTATTTTCGAATTTAGGACGAAATCAACAAAATCAAGCTAGAAAACAAAGAGGAGAGGCTCCGAAATCGTGATCAACGTGGCTCATGATACCAAGATGAAATAGGGTGGAACCCTAATGGCCCGATGATGCGGAGCATCCCACATTCATCCCCATGTACACTCGGACTACTCTCCAAGCCCCAAGAGAACATACGACGAGACCTCGAACATACGCCATCGGACACAAGGTGAACTCGCTCCTCTCCAAATTGTCACTTTCCACATGCGAGACATGGCTACTACCTTAAACATGTGTGCTATGCATGACCAGGAGCCAAGAGGAAGACCATGGACAAGACAACGAGGACACCAAACGCGAGGAACAAGAGAAGGAGCTGCCCGGAGGCTACAGCCGCCGGACGACCGGTCTTTACCAGACGTCCGACCCCCCTCCAACGACCAGACGTTCGAACCTCCGGAAATCCTGAGCCTGAATCCCGAGCCAAACGAGAGGACATCCGACGCCACTGGACGACCGGCCACTTCCAGAAATCCGGTGCCAGCTATCCCGAGCCAAAACACCGGACGTCCGACAAGTACCAGACGACCGGACCCCCGCGAGCCACCGGACGTCTGGTACCCGTCGGACGACCGGTGCCTGTCTGTCCGCAGAGTATCGGGCCAAGTCCCATGTATCCCCCACTTACCCCTTCATGGACCTACACTATATATACTCCTCCACCACCTCCTAGTTAGGGTTAGCGTTGTGATAGCTCATTTCAGAGATAGAGCCTCACTTATCCATATCGGATCTACTCCTTGAGAGAGACCACGGCCCCTCTTCGGAGAAGATCCACCTTGGATTCAAGACCCCTTTACAGGAAGATCCCCTTGTGGATTCAAGACCTCCTCGTGGAGAAGAACGGGCTACCCTTTTGTATCGTCCCTTGTTGGATTTGGATCGTTTATCTCTTTGTGTTTCGAGGATCTAGCATGTGTGTGACCATATCTTGTTGGTTTGAGTGATTCTCTCGTGTTTCCCCTCGTGTTCTTCGTGTTCTTCATGGGATCCGCTCCTTTCGTGAAAGATCGGGCCACTAGGGTTCCACCCTACATCACCCGATCTTTCACGAAAGGAGCGGATCCCACGAAGAACACGGGGAAGAACAAAGAGAAAACACGAGGGGAAACACTCAAGAACAAGTCCAATCACACATCCACTAGACAATCAAACACACAAGATCCACAAGGTACATGAACAAAAAAGGGAAAGATACAAGGTAAGGTTCATCTCCATGAGGAGGTCTTGAATCCACGAGAGGGTCTTGAATCCAAGGTGGATCTTCTCCTAAGAGGGGCCGCGGTCTCTCTCGTGGAGTAGATCCGTAATGGATGAGCAAAGCTCTATCTCAAATGAGCTACTACTTTGCTAACCCTAGAAAGGAGGTGGAGGAGGTCTATTTATAGTCTAGTGGGCGAAGGGATAAGTGAGGGGCGAAACAGGTACATGGGCCTCGGCCCGGAGGCATGCATGCAGGCAAGGCCGGATGATCCAAATGGGGGTCCGGATGATCTGGGACCTCGTCTGGATGATCCGGCTCCGGCCGTGGAGATTCTGCAAGCTTCGAGTGTCTTCGGACGGAATTACCCGGATGATCCAGAGGGGGACCCAGACAATCCGGCTGAGCCCGGATGATCCGGACGGCGGTCCGGATGTCTGGCCTAGCTCCTGCAACCGCTCTGTCTTCTTCCTCTCCTTTCTTTCGTCTTCTCTTCCATGCCTCCATCGCAGATGGTGTATTCGTTCCTTGGCGCTTTCACCCCTCCTCGACATCCATGAAGCTCCGACAATACCTTGCATGCACACGGGAGGAGTGTCAAGTAGTATACCATCCTCGAGAGGGTCAAGTGAACATGTGTAAAGGAGATGATTCACCTTTGTGTATGTGAAGTAGATGTCGCACGTGTCACTTGCCAAATGGACTCTTAACATGGTGATGTCCGTAAGATGCACCACATCAACTTGTCTTGATGGTCCCATCGATCGGAGTAGATGATGATGAAGCTCTCGGCTTGAAGTTTCTTGTAGTAGGAGGAGGATGACTTGAGGTTGTCAAAGTTTTCTTGTAACTAGACTTGTCGCCGTTGCTTGGGGCAGATTTGGTTGAGGTAGAAGGTTTTGGAGTCGTTGAAGCTTGGGTCTTGGAGAAACCATACATCTTTGATGAGAACTTGGCATACTTGAAGTCATCTTGCAATTGACATTCCGCCTTGGTAGCTTGATGCACTAGCTCGCTGAGGTTCGAGTATGGTTGGAAGTTGGTGATCTTCTTGATAGGATGATTGAGGCCATTCAAGAAACGTGCAATAGTTTGCTCATCATCTTCCGTGACATTGGCTCGTATCATTGCAATCTCCATTTCCTTGTAGTATTCTTCAACGATCTTGGTTCCTTTCTTGAGGAGTTGGAGTTTCTTGAAGAGATCCCGGTTGTAGTAGGTTGGCACGAAACGTGCTCTCATGACATCCTTCATTTGCGCCCAAGTAGTGATGGATGGTTCACCTCTTGCCTCTCGGCACTCAATGAATTTTTTCGACCAAATGCGGACGTAACCTTGGATCTCAAGGGATGCCATAGCGATCTTCTTTTCTTCCTCATAGTCGTGCAAGAGGAACATTTTTTCAACCTTCAATGCCCATGAAAGGTACTCTTCGGGATCATTGCTTCCATTGAACTTGGGCATGGTGAACTTTAGCTTGCAGTATCGTTGCTCTTCATTGTGTTGGGGTCGAGGGTGATGACGTTCTTGACGAGGAGGATTCTCTCCCTCAACTTGTTCTTATTGTGGAGGATTTCCATTGTCTTCTTGCTCTTGGTGAACTTGGGGTTCTTGGCAAGGAGGTTGTGGAACTTGATGATGCACTCGAGCTTGATAGTTCCTCTCTTGAATTTCTTCGCAAAGCGCTTCTTGGTGCTCACGATTTTGCCGGTTGCGCGTGGCTACGGCTCAACTTGAATGTCGGAGGGCACGTTGCACCTCAAGTGCTTGAGCTTCCAGTAGTAGTTGGTGTTCTTGACGTTGTGCCTCGGCATATTGTGCATCTTGGTGTTGTCGCGCTCGCTCTTCCTCTTCTTGATGGCATTGGCGTTGCCGTTCTCGTGCTTGCACAAAAGTACCTTGGTTTTGACGGTGTTGTTGCTCTTGAGAGTCTTTGTCGTGGAGAGGATTGCGGTTTGCTTGATGATCGTGGCACGCGGCACGTCGAAGAGTATTCGATGTCGGAGTACTTGAGCCAGAGATGGTGTCATCGGAATGTCGACTTGAGCGGCTCCTTCTTGAGTAGGACGACGAGGTAGAAGAGCAGTTGGCCATCATGGTTCGAATATCCTCCTTGAGAGATGCCACGGATGTGTCAAAGTAGTCTCTTGTACGTTGCTTGGTGAGTTCAAAGTCGGTGGAGAGGTTGTCGATGTGTTCAGTCATTACTTGTTGCTCTTCATGCAAAGCTCGTTGTGCACCAAAGAGGTGGCTCTTTGTGACGTAGGTTGACATGTCGTCGTCTTGCTCGATGAAGAGTGGGTTGGTAGAAGTACATGGCCTATCCATCATTCCAAGCAAAATGTGTACATGGGAGAAAGAGAAGAATTTATACCAAATGTACCTTGACTGATGTTGAAGATGGATCAATGATCACTCAAATGTGGAACAAGGAAATAGCACAATTGGTACCAATACTTGTCGGTTTCTCACACCTACACAAGTAAAAGCTTATAGTAGAGCTCGGTTAGGATGGTGGCACAAAATTTGATGCAATTGTTAGTGAGCTTCAATAATGTTGGAAAATATTCGCAAAATTGCAAATGCAACAAGTCGACCAATAGCAAAATGTGGTACATGGAAACACACCGCAAATAGATAAATGGGGTCGTGCAACCAAGGGATGAGCCAAAATGTGGAATTCACGGAAAATGCTCTTGTTGCACAACACTAGAGAGGCGCTAGCATGATTTCATAATAGATGGATACGAAGACTTGTGCACAACCTACTAAGCAAAAATGCAACGACTTCTATCCCAAGGATGCTATATGTGTGGTATTCCGATGATATGATCCAAAATGATCGAGTATGACAATCTTAATGTAGTATGATGCTATGGTTCTTTCTTAAAAGCTCTTTAATTATCTTTCCCTTTTGCTTAAAAGCTTGTTTGGCTCTTTCTCTTTTGAGCTCTTTTCTCATGCAATGCTTCATGAACCAAGATAGCAATTGTGTATGTAATGACAAATTTGTGACACAAAAGATGATACCAAGATATGTACCAAAATGGTATGGTAAGTATGCAATGTGAAGTATGACCATTAATGTGCACAAGGGGCGTTGCCAGCAATACTCAAAGGCTTGTCTCGATGGGTAAGATACACAAAATTGGGCTATGGTGGTTATCAATGTAATGCCATGAATACCAAGATGAGGTTACCGTTCTTGCTTACGGTATGGTGTCAAAATGGTGGAGTGGTTGTTGTTGATGACACGTCCATGGCGAAGATGAGCTGCGGCAATTTTGATGTCGAACCATACCTAAATAGCCGAAACACAATAGGACACGGAATAACAACTCAAATTCTCAAAGCAAAACATGAAAAAATTGTCAGAATTGGTAGCGGTTAAGCGATGGTGGTGTTTGTGGGAAATGGGGGTGCTATGTGGAAGTGATGGTGGTATGCGGAAGTGAATGTGGGCACCGGAGCAAAATTTGATGAAAGTTAGGCGGGAAACGGGGCGGTGGATGGAGATGTTGCTGTCAGGGGCCGGATTTCCGGTCTTGAGGGCCGGATGTCTAGGGTGGCCGGATGTCCGGGCTCTGGATCCGTGGACGAACTTGAGGAACTCCGCATGGAAGAGGCAATTTCGGGGCAAAATTCAGGAGATTTTGTGGATGGAAATTGGGGAAAATATGTGGGAAAGCTAGATCTACCTGCAATACATGAAATCCGGGGATCAAATCCAACAGAACTTCATCACACCAACAAATCACAAAAAAATTGGTGGCTATTTTTGTGGGGAATTTTCGAATTTAGGATGAAACCAACAAAACTAGGCTAGAAAACAAAGAGGGGAGGCTCCGAAATCATGATCAACGCGGCTCATGATACCAAGATGATGTAGGGTGGAACCCTATACCGCTGGTCTTTCACGAAAGGAGCGGATCCCACGATGAACACGAAGAACACAAGGGGGAATCACAAAGTGAAACACAAGAGAATCACTCCAACCATCGAGATTAGGTCACACATATGCTAGATCCTCGAAAGACAAAAGGAGATACAAGATCGACGATCAACAAGGGACGATACAAAGGTAACCGGTTCTTCTCCGACAGGAGGTCTTGAGGTCTTCCTGTTAGGGGTATTGAATCCAAGATGGATCTTCTCCGAAGAGGTGACAGTCCCTCGCAATGGAGTAGATCCCGATGGATAAGCGAAGCTCTACCTGACATATGAGCTAACACAACGCTAACCCTAGAAAGAGGGAGGAGGATGAGTATATATAGTCTAGGGTGCGAAGGGGTATATGTGCCTCGGCCCTACACTGTTCCAGCCAGGGGAGGCCGGATGTCCGCGCATTTGCGAGGTGACAGTTTTCCGGGATGGAGGGTCTGGACGTCCGGGCTGACTGGGCCGGTCTTGATGCATTCGGGAAGGAGGGCGCCAGATTTCCATGCTTGGTCCGGATTTTCGGGCTTGGCCTAATGTTCGGGTTGAGGCCGGATGTCCGGGGCCATAGGTTCTTGGCGGCTGTCGTGGTGGATACTCCAGGGGCCGGATGTCCAGGGTCATGGCCGGATGTCCGGGTCCTAGAAGCTGCTCTTAACTCCTTCCACTGGTTCTCTTCATCTATGAACTTGGGGACTTGTCTGCCTTCATGTGCATCTTCGGGAGGGTCCTCTTGGTACCTAATCAGGCACAACATTCCAGACTTAGGTAGAAGCCATGCGTCAAGTGGATCATATGTGATATCACTAAGGAAGGAAGTCACCTCGGTCTCGAGAGCTCTTGCTCTAGCTCGTGTCATAGGTCCTCTTGGCACTTAGTTAGACGATGATAGGTCCATGGGAATGACCGTAGGATGCTCCACATAAAACTTATAGCTAGTTACTCATTCTACGAGTAACATCACCACATACCAAAACAAAATGACTCTATAACCTAATAAATGAAGCTTTGCATGAAACTACATGTGCAATGACCACTGGAGCAATCCACTTAGGTTGTACGTAAACATGTTTATACTCATCATTCATGATTTTTACTAGAAATAGGATGTACATGGCGATGTCATCCTCATACTAGCCACTATTTATGGATGGCCACGCAGCATCGCTGTGCTCACCTGCTACTGCAACCCGAGTTGCGTATGTAGCAACTACGACTACAATGGAGTACTAGACGGACAAGGCATGTTGTCGGTGCTACTTCATGAGCTATCGAGCCGTCTAGACGAGCGCGCGGTAATAGACATCACGTGCCGAATGGAGGACGTCGTTCTTTCGCCGTGTCATGTCCATCACAAAGGTGGTGACGCACTTTGCGGGGTTGTCAGAGACGGAGTCCGTCGTCCCACTCCAGCGATGGATAACGCTCGCCCAAGAGCGCGAACATGGACACAGGTTCGTGCAAACACGGCCAGATTTCATATAAACATGATGGATTTCATTACATTTTCATTAAATAAGCTGTGCTAGACCGGAGCTAAAGGTAGAATTAATATACCTAACCTAAATCGTCGTCGGCCAATGCTTTGTCCTCCTCTAGCATCCGGCTAAAGAAGGATCGTGCAAGACACTGACTGTTTTCGCCAACGTCGCCTCAGCAATGGCCTTCATGGGATACAATCAGTGGCAGCCTCCTGTGCTCTACTTATCCTCAATGATGGCGGTGGGTGGGGACGTGCTGGCCGTCACCTCATCGACATCCGCGTAGCCGCGTCACCTCGTCAACATCCGCGACAACTTGTTTCTCTGCCTGCATGGCACAGTTACGCGCGCGTTGATGACGGATGGCGCAGTCATAGGCAATGGAGGTGTTGTACGACGCGGCGACATCAAGGGCAGTGATGATGCCCGTGCCGCGGTGCTCCTCGACAAGTCGGCGTGGAGCAACTCGGCACTCTTCCTCGAGTTGGATTGGACCGGCCAGTTGCGGAACCACGCGCTAGCTTAGGGCAGCAACTGGCTCTGTTGGGCTAGGTGAGGTAGGTGGAGTAGCGAGCTGCCTTGCTCGTAACTGCCAGGCTCGACGGGCCATCCAGACGGCTTTTATGCCGGAGAACTGCTCTTCCTTCTCATCGGGTGCCGCCGAAAGAGTGGGGAAAATGGTGGAAGGAGGAGCTTAGTCGGTGTCCCCCTCCTGAACGGACGTGTGGCTGGAGTAGGTTTCTGGCATTCCACGCGGGTTTAAATGTAGGTGTTTGAATGCGGCGAGGTGGCGGGAATAGCTGGGAGTGCAGTGGGTGGAACCCTCGGATGCAGTGGAGGGTACCTCTATCCTTGTTTATTGGTCCCCATTATATATTGTGTCAAATTTTGACTATAGATTGAACTAACAAAACGTTCATGCATGTTACCAAAAATTATATCATTGAAAACTATGTTCAAATACGAATCCAACGATATAATTTTTGTTGACATGCATTAACATTTTGTTAGCTAAAGCTTTGGTAAAAATTTGGCACAAACTACAAAGGTGACCTATAAACCAGGACGGAGGTAGTAACTTATAGACCCATTTTGCATTGGGAAGCGCTAAGTGATGTTAACATATCATGTTACTCTATTTGCCTCTCTCCTCATTAACTACTTGCCAACTCACCATTTTTGTTTATATGGCATCTATGTTACTACCTATGTTACTCCCACTATGACCAGCCTAAGAGGTCGCTTCCGCCCTGACCCCCTTAACCGTGGACCTTCACCATTTATATTCGACTTTGAGCACAACATTATCCTTAACAATTTTGCTAAGTCTCAGTCGACTGAGACTTCGTTATGTCTCAATCGATAGCATCTTCCTTTGATTTTGAATGAAGAATCATGCAAAATAATTCTTTTCAATTTTTATTTTTCTTCTTATATACTATATCACCTGACTTAGACTTGGTTAAGTCCCAGTCGACTGAGACCTACCCACACCCTGTCCTTAATGGACCTTGACGGTGTACGTCAGATCTGAGATCCCATTGCCATGTGTACCAGATGAATGACTCCAAGTTCGACCATCGTGATGCCAGGTGTGAGCCCGGGAACACTGTTGGAGAGACCCCCTCATAATTTTCCTACATTGGTCGTTTGATTCATAGGATAGAATTCTATAGGAATTTTTCCTATGACATCATGTATTAATTGGCAATCTAACATACACTCCAACTTTTTTCACTTCCTTTGTTTTTCCTGTGTCAAACACTGTGTTAATGCTATGGGATTGAAGTGGACATGCCACTGCAATCCTTTATTTTTCCCATTCCTGCATTTTATGTTCTTACGAATGAAAGAAAATAAACGAATAGAGTACATGCTCTAAATGATGTGCCGCCACAAGAGCTGCCTATATTAATTGACCATGCTCTAAAATGCTGGCCCAGCTTAAGGTTAGCAGGTGACCGTGCGCTTGGCTCTTCGCCTTTTCCGGAAGTCGAACAATGAGGATGGTAAGTACTACAGTATATATACTTCTGGCAATCTGACAACGAATGACTACTGCACATCCACTGCCATAATTGTAAGCAAAAGCTTCTTCTCGTGTTGCGAGCCACCACGTGCGCGTGGGCGAGGGAGAGGGCGTAGCAAGCAAGCTTCTCACCGTTCTGCCAGTTGACGGGACGCATCAAAGTTATTTAGTACTCTCTCCAAAAAGGGCCGACCATGTATACGGCTACCATCCCTGCTCCATCTACATACATGATTCACGTGCCATCAAGAAGAAAATTTATTGCGTAGTACGTGCCTTCGAAGTGCATGACTCACTTACGCACTGGACCTTGATGCTAGATGTCCCCCGTGTTGGCAAAAGGATGAACAAAGCTCACGTCAAAAAATAAGTGGAAGAACAAAGATTCCAACGACCGAGAAGGAGCAAGGAACCTCGCGGTGGAGCGTCTGCACTCATAATATTTTATATTATTCCGCGATATAAAATCAGCCAAATCTCTCCACATTCCTATACCATTCTACTGTGTGATAGTAACTTTGAATGTAAGCCATTGATTCACTCTATCCAATGGACATAGTTGGAAAATTCTAACAAAACCGGCCATTGGATGAACTCTTTAGCACTCATATTGTTGCCACCTTGCACATCCTGCTGCAACGCAGAAACTACCGCGCCATCTGGTGAACCATCCTGGACATGCTGTTGTAGAGACTTGTAGGGCAGGTGCTCATGCAACATGTGGGTTCAACTTCACATGCTGTCGTGGTCAGCTTGCCCATTTCTTTTCTTTACTTTTCTCTAAGAAGTACTCCCTCTGTAAACTAATACAAGATTTTTAGGTCACTACTTTAGTGATCTAAAAACTCTTATAGGGAGTACAAGCCTGCCATGTACATCAATAAATCTTGGTTGCTGCACTTACGTATGTGGCAGGACATGGTGTCCAATCTCCACGTAGTTCCTAATTTTGTGTTAACAAAGAAAAGACGTGGTTCATTTTTAAATTAAAGTAGTCTAAACCAACATGGAGCTAATCAGTCACATTGAACATTCTTTTCTACCGGCAAAAAATGAACATTTTTTTCTGATATATTTGCAAAAAGATATATTCATAGTCTCACATGTTATTCTCGACTACCCAAATGTAATTTATTACTTCCTCTATAAACTAATATAAGAGCGTTTAGATCACTATTTTAGTATTCTAAACGCTCTTATATTAGTTTACAGAGGGAGTACTATTTAAAGCATGCACAGTGCATGATAAGACAGTTTTATCTTAAGGCTGTCACGTAATCTAGAGGAGACATCAAAATATGTTGTAGTGGGTCATTTTTAGTCTTATATTTTATAACGTGATATTTCTCAATATTTGGTGAGACATAATACTAGTATGAGATCATCTATTAATCAAGAGAAGAAATGCATTTCCTTATGGTCTCTCTCATTCGCCTCATCATTTATCCTACATGGCAGTCCAATGATAATACCATTACAAACACGTAAAACCAGTTACCATTATTTTCGTCAGTTTGTTGTAATGTTACCTGCAATTAAATAATAAAAATGTGTAATAAAGTACAACAACATCTTTATATCATTGTGAAAAACATCTATAGATTTGGCATGTGTATTTTAATTAGGTATATGTTTGTGTATGATAATTGACATGCAACACCGAAACACATCATACATCGCCCACCTCACGCATTCGCCATATTCCTCGGCCTCCGTGTGACACCTAGTTATAGTATATCCAGCAGCCCGTATCGCTTCTTGCTCCTCATCCTTATAGCCAACTAACTGTACCTTATTATAATTTCTCTTTGACCAAATGGCCTCCCTAAGCCCGCATTAATTTCCAGGGCATGCTTCTCTCTACTCAATGTTGCGTGGACTTTGAGCATGTTGACAACTCCACTGCTAGCTTGATGGCTCATCTTGCAATTGACACTGACGCATTGCAGCACTCCTGCAAGGCCTAGAGGTTAATTTGAGAACAAGTACACAGAGGTTGATTTGACATACATGACATATAAGTCACATAAGTCATATCACTTTTTTTGAAAGATGTCGTAAAGTAACGCGATAGACCTTAGATTAACATGTGTTGAAAAATGGCTCATCTTGCAATTGACGCTGACACATTGCAGCACTCCTGCAAGCCTCGGAGGTTAATTTGAGAACAAGTACACAAAGGTTGATTTGACATACATGACTTATAAGTTTGACAGAAATCATATCACTTTTTTTGGAAAACATTTAATTGCCTTAAATGTATATAATGCTCCGTCCTAGTAGTTGAATTAACCTCGAGGTCCATGTTTTGGAAACATGTCATAAAGTAACAGGATAGACCTTCATTCAAGCCAATCAACATGTGTTCAAAAAACAAAAATTATCAAAAAGTAACGAGATAGACCTTATTCAAGCCAATCAATATGTGTTCAAAAACCAACAAAATTCAAAAATTACAAAACAAGGACCTCGAGGTTAATTGAACTAATACGATGGATCACTATATACATTCAAGGCAATTAAATGTTTACAATGATCCATCAAATCAGTTAATTTAACATCGAGGCCACTTCCCATCCGGTCACCCATCTTATGACTACTCCAGTCTCAACACAATTAACTTGGGAGTTCTATTAGATGAGCTGTCGGTAGGGAAGCTGGTCCTTGCTACTGTAGGATGCCTCTTTGCATCCTTTATTGCATACCCGGATGACTGCCTGTTGCCACCCAATGGTCAATGCCACGTCCCCCATGAATGTAGAAGCTTCCCTCCCTTGTCTAGCTGGTTCGCGCGTTTTCCCATGTTTTTGGCTGCCTTCCAACCTATAGAACCGCCTCGCGCCGGGCAATTCCTCTCCAAACACCTAGGGAGGCGGTTGAACCGAACAAGTCTAGACTTGTTTCTAGTGGATACATTGACTTGGTACCGGAAGGGTGTGATAGCTGACTCTAACAAAATAATTGCCTACCACATTGGGATACATGAGCATGGGTCCCACTTGTCAGCGTGCTAGACGGAGGATGGAACGCAAAGACAAAATGGAGTGCGAAGGGGTACGAATCGATCGGCTCACGTGTGATGACCACTGGAGCAATCCGCTCAGATTGTATGTTAAAAAATTCTTGTAAACACGGCCGATTATACTGTGAGTAGGTGACCATGCACTTGGCTCTTCGCCTCTTCGGAAAGTCGAACAATGATGATGGTACTATAGTATATATACTTCTGGTAATCTGACACCTAATGAACTGCTACACGTCCACCGCTTGTATAAAGCCCACTATAATTGTAAGCAAAAGATTCTCCGCGTGATGCGAGCCACCACGTGCATGTGGGTGAGGGAGAGGGCGTAGCAAGCAAGCTTCTTGTTGTTCTACGAGTTGACGGGACACATCAAATTTATTTAGTACTCTCTCCAAAAAGGGCCGACCATGTCCATGGTAACCATCCGGTGCTCCGTCTACATACACGATTCACGTGCCATCGAGGATTGTGTAGTATGTGCCATCGAAGTACACGACTCACTTAGGCATTGCTTATCTCTATTTTCTTGCATGACACGTCCACCTTGATGTTAGAAGTCCCACGTGTTGGCAAAAGGATGAACAAATCTCACGTCTAAAACAAAAGAGTGGAAGAACATAGATTCCCGACGACTGAGAAGGAGCAAGGAACCTCGCGGTGGAGCGTGTGCACTTATAATACTTTATATTATTCAGCAATATAAAATCAACCAAATCTCTCCATGTTTAACCGAAAGAGTCCGAAACACATCATAATGGCCCACCTCACGCATTCACCATATTCCTCGTCCTCCGTGCGACACCTAGTTATAGTATATCCAGTAGCTCCTCGCTTCTCGCTCCTCGTCCTGATAGCCCGTGTGGCACCTAGTTATAGTATAATCGAAAGAGTACTTGCTCTTTGAGCAAAGGGCCTCCCTAAGAACACATTAATTTCCTGGGCATGCTTCTTTCTACTCAATGTTGAGTGCATGTTGAGCATGTTGGCAAATCCACTAGTACCTTGGTTGCTCATCTTGCAATTGACACCGACCCATCTAGCACTTCTGCAAGGCCCAGAGGTTAATTTGAGAAAAAGTCCCTCGAGGTTTAATTTGACAGACATGACTTATAAGTTGACATAGGTCATACCTTCGATTAACATGTGTTCAAAAAACAAAAATTCTCTAAAATTACAAAACAAAGACCTCGAGGTTGAACTAATAGAAGGGAGCACTGTATAGGTTTAATTAAACCTTATAGTGACCCATCCAACTAGCTAATATCAAGTCTACTTCCCATCCGCTCACCCATCTAATAACTACTCCAGCGTTAGCACATTTAACTTACAGTATCGTAAGATGACCTATCGGTAGGGAAGTTGGTCCTTCCTGATATAGGATGCCTCTTCATATCCTTTATGGCCCACCCGGATGACCGCCTATTGCCGCCCAATGGCTAATGCCACGTCCCCCGTGAATGTAGAAGCCTCCCTCCCTCGTCTAGTTGCTTCCGGCGTTTTCCCTTGTTTTTGCCGCCTGCCCACCTATAGAACCGCCTTGCACCGGCCAATTCCTCTCCAAACAGCTAGCGAGGCGGTTGAACCGAACAAGTCTAGACTTGCTTCTGGTGGATTTGTTGACGTGGCACCGGAAGGGTGTGATAGCTAACTCTGGCAAAATAATTGACTACCACGTTGGCGTGAATGAGCATGGGGCCTACTTGTCAGCGTGCTGGACGGACGAAGTAATGCAAGAAAAATGGAGCGCGGAAGGGTGCGAACCGATTGGCTCATGTGTGATGAACACTGGAGTAATGCACTTAGATTTTACGTAAACAAATTCGTGCCAACACGGCCGGATTTCACTTCATTTACAAAAAATAATTGGTTTCCACCAGGACTAGGTTTCTCAGATTCCACGTGGGTTTAATGTAGGCATTTAAATGCAGCGAGGAGGCTCGTTCAGCCGAGTGTGCAGCAGGCGCCGCCCTCGGCCAGTGCGCCGCTTCAATGGCGGACACAGTGAGAGGTCGCATCCGCCCTGTGCCGCCTTGACCGTGGACCTTAGCACACTAGTCGTTTGATTCATACGATTGAGTCCTATAGGAATTTTTACTAGTATGGAATCACGTGTACTACTACAAAATTTCATTGGAAATCTAGAATCCGCTCCAACTTTTTTTCACTTCCTTTCTTTCTCCCGTGGCATCAAACACTTAGTGCTAATACTCCTTTCTTTTTCCTATTCCCGCGTTTTAATAATCCTAGTACTTACTCTAAATGATGTGTGAATCAAAGAAAAGAAACGGAGGTTTTAAGAATCCTAGTACTTGCTCTAAATGTTATGCGAGGGTGTACTTGCCCTGAACGATGTGGATTTCCATTCCTCTTAGTCAATGTGTAATTCTCTATATGTACAGTCTTTCACGACCGGAGTAGGTTGAGGACTTGAGCGTGAGCGTGTGTCTTGCGTCGTGTTTCATGTGCCAGATGGATGCGTGAGTGTTGCGTGCATGCATGTGTACGTGTGAGTGTTGCATGCATGCATGAGGCTTCTACTCCCTCCCATTGACATGTTCATTTTTCAAGCTTCATTAAAATGTTGCATTCAAGAATTAAGAGAAAACTCACTGATGTAGGTAAAAGTTTTGGTCTTTTGTTCTTCACGCATGTACGCATGCATTCCAATTCATATGTTCTTAAATAGAATTTTCTTGAGTAAAACGAGCCCATTATTGAGTAGTACTTTTGGAAAAAATCTTCAGGCACTCATCTTTTACTACTACTCCCTCCGTAAAGAAATATAAGAGCGTTTAGATCACTAAAGTAGTGATCTAAGCGCTCTTATATTTTTGTACAGAGGGAGTACCATGGTTGATGATTATTTTATTGACCTGGATATAAAAACTGGAAGGAGGGAGTAGGTACTAGTACTGGTAGTACTACATAATTGGCGTCGGGTGCCTTGGCCAATGGTTCTTGTTGTTGGACACGATGAGAGTGGAGGCATAGGGATAATGTAGATAGGAAGTCTTGGCGATCCATTATTCCCCATCTCGGTCAAAGAGAGATAATTATTCCCGATCTCAGTTGGAGAGTACTTATTCACCTAGTCAGTGAAGTGACAATACACGCAGCAGCAGATGGGACACTTAATTAATAAGCCGAGCCAGCGTGTTGGTGTTACTAAATCAACCTTACCCTATACTACCATCATGTTTGCTAGTGGAGCACGCTTCCGCAAATACGCCTACACACTTTTCTCTTCCATGAACTGACATATGGTCCCTCTTATGGTAGACCCACATGTCATTGTCTTAACTATTTACACTCCGAAGGACGAAAGGCCATGGAGGGCAGTCCCGAGTTATTAAGCCGGACGAAACTAAGACCCTGCTTTTTTTGCTTGGCTCTGCTGGCATTGCATTTACTCATTGGGTGAATTAACTTACCAAGAAAGAAGGGACTGCATGCAAGTGTGACGGTCAAGACTACATGCAAGGAGGACAGAGACGGGGTTTCATGCAGTCGTATTAATATATAAGTAGGCAATGCATTACTCATTTAAGGGATCTTTCTCTCTTTCACGTACCCAGCTGGTCGTAATGGTAGTATCATAGGTAGTGTCATGCATGCCAACTAGGAAAATTTGATGAGGTGGCATAGAATTAAATCAAGAAAGAGAGGGTTGAGTATCATATCATGATACCGTATCATATTAAATGGTGTGCTACTATGTGTCATGCATGGCATAAATGAAGTTAGCTATGATACTAACTTATGATACTGCGCACTATGGATGTAGTATCATACACTAGTATCATATGCATCGTACTAGTATATGATACTCGCCATTACGACCAGCCTAACTGCCCAGAGTTATTTTTGCCTTGGACTTAGAGATTCTGACGGATGTAGTACTCTCTCCAAAAAGGGTCGACCATGTCCATGGCTAATCCGTCTGTCTAGGTGTATAAGTCATAGGTTGTGCACCGTGACCAAGGCGAAGGGAAAAATGAGAGATTTTAATGCTTACTTGCTAATTAATAGCACTGCATGCAATGAACTGACCACAGCATTTCATGTTTGAAAGTCTAAGGCTGGTTGTTTGATTGTCATAAGATGACTACACCTAGACGCAGGGAGTACCATCCCTTGCTCCTTCATTGAGTGCGTGCACGATTCACGTTCCATTGAAGAACATAATGTTGCATACGTGCCATCGAATAGAATACCTTCATTTGTAAATATAAATAACATGCCACCGCGTCATGGTCCAACTTTGATTCATTCACGCCTAGTTCCCAACCCACCACTGATAACTACTACACTCGCCAAATTATTACATGAGCTACCTCTTCATACAGAAATGAGCTCACCGTGTACCCGCGCGTGAGTACGAAATAGGTAAACAGTACCTGCGGTGGTGCCTGCACCTCCTCTTGTCGTGCACCTATTCCTTTTTTGGTTGACTCGTGCACGTACTCCACCTACGTTCGTGACCGTTGGTGAGTTTCTCTTTCTACTTACTCCATTTTCTTTCATGACCCGTGGACCTGGATGCTGGATGTCCCACGTGTCGGCAAAATGAAGAAGACCGTTTTCCGACGACCGAGAAGGAGCAAGGAACCTCGCGGTGGAGCGTTCTGGACGCTTACTATATTTTATATATTCAGCGATAGAAAATCAACCCAATCTTCTCCACATCTAGTAGACCTCTGAAGCACAGTAGCCCAATGCACGCTATCACCACATTTCTTCGCCTCCGTGCGACACCTAGCTCTAGTAATCCACTGGCTCGTATTGCTTCTCACTCCTCGTCTCTCTCAAAGTGCGGCGGGCTGGCGATTTGCCGTCTATTGAGGTCGGTTAGCGACATGGCAAGAGCTTTCTAAAAAAATTATTATACTCTATTGTTATGCCAAGAAGAGGAAGCGCTTTGACCGACGGGCCAAACGAGACAGGTGTGCCATGCCGTGAGTCGGTCCAGTTTCTCGTTTTGAACTTGTTTGGTGTAGTAGTAACACTTGGTTTTGCACCTTCATAGAATGATGAAAATCCCCGCTAAAAAGGCGCTTTGCTTTCTGCTAATCTCTTCTACCATTCTTGCTTTGTTCATTAAATTTTTTAGTGCCATGATTAAGATATAATTAACCAATGCATGCACAACTTTCTTGTTTAATGTTGTAGTACTCCTCACACATGCATGCTGCGATTAGCCCTTCATCCATGTGTTGCGATTAGTAATGTATTCTTCGAGGTTGCCTTTGACGTACGAAACTGACGGTGTGCTTTGAGCAACTTGTGTTTCAGTTAGTCTCAAAAAATGCTTTAAGCCCTATATAGGAGTACATGATACTAGCAAACGCTCACCATCTAGTAGTTCATTGGTTGGTTTTGATTTTTGAATTGAGTAGTGCTAGTACACTTGATGTTGTGCTGCTACCGTCCAATATTCGTGCGTGGTGGTTTGTAGAATAAAAAAAGGAGGTATTACTTACTGTGGGAAAGGTGAAGTGATGGTTTCTTCGTCCGAGCAACTTAGTACTCTGGAATATTGGAGTACCAATGGATTCAACGACTGATTGAAATAATGGTTGCTTCGTCCGAGCAACTTACAGTGGCAAAGGTGGGGCTTTGTGATTTGACTACTCACTAGTCATTATTACTGTGGCGCAGCAACTGGGTTGAATCTCCCTGGCAGTTGTGCACTCAATATTGGTGCATGGCAGGTGGAGCCGGATGAAGGATGTCCCACATGTCGGTGAAACGAAGTTGAATGGTTTCTGCCATTTCTATCAATCTTTCAGGATTTGTTTATATGTGCACATAATTTTCCAGCATAATGAAATTGTATTGTAATTCTATGAAGGTTCCAACTTTGGTTCCCGCAGAAAAAAAGGTTTCAACTTAAGATTCATGAGTCCTCTTGCCTCAAAGATTGGCTCGTTACAACATTCCATCAAATACAAATGAAACTACCATGACTGCTAATGCATCTCAATGACTCACAGATCAGCGCAAATATTCACATCAAAACTGAAGACAAAGTTGTGAGAAGGTGTACAAATAAAGAAAATTGGAGTACAATTGATCGATGTTGTTCATAGGCATGGCTCTGTTTCCTGGCCACGGTCTTCATTGGTTGGCAGCTAGTTTCAAGCAGCTCTGTTTCCAAGAAAGAGGTGTATGGAGGACATCAAAATCCGATCATTTTGTGTAGTTCTACTAAAATCGAGTTGATCATCCCTGTTTGCAAATATATTCAGTCAGTGTGATTACAATAATAGTGGAACTAGATGATGAAACATAACACTCAAAAATAGAAGCCGATCACCTCTCTGATATCTCTTTAAGACCAAGTACTTCTTGGAGAAGATTAGGCTCGGAGTTGCATGAGGAGGAGAGCAAAACCAATCTCTCTTTCTACAGTCCCATAGAAATGTAAAAACATTGCCCGTGTGACATTTTGGCGGAACTGCACAAAAGACGCTGAAGAAAAGAGTGATTTGTGTAGTTCACCAAAAGGTCGCAATAGGAACGAGGTGAAAAGGATAGCCCTGTTTGCAAAAAGAGGTGGAAAGGAAACAATTACTGCCCAATAAAGGGTTGAAGACACATACGCCGACAAAAACAAGCATATTCCATGTCATAAGGGAAAGATAGCAGCATGGTGGATTATCAAACACGGTGTGAGGATGAGATTGCAAGATGGAATGTACGTCGGACGAGCTATGTTTTGGACAAAGAACTAGGGAAGTACCACATGCCAGATTTTCCACATGCAGCAACGTGGGAAGATGGGCAGTCGAGCAAAGGCCAGAGGGGATACCTGGGGATCATCAAGATGTAACTATGAGGGCGGCAGCGGGCGGGATCTGCCCATACTGGGGCAGTGAGCAAGTGGGTTAGGCCCTACCGCGTCGGAGCTTGGTCAGAGAGAACGATGGGTACCGTAGATCGGGACGTGCTGTCTCGGCGCCTTCGAACGGAGAAACGATGCACATCCTCCCTGTCCGCCAGCGGACAAGATGTGGCCGGATCAATGACCAATGGTGAGAGAGAGAGGCCACCGCCGCCTTGTGTGAGATACTCTGAAGAGAGACAAACCCCGGTAGGCAGGCTCCATTGTATATAGTGGAGCAGACTACTCTTTTCTCCAGAAAAATTGTTTTATATTTTGTGTACGTCCCATTTAGCAATATAACTTTATTTAAAAATAACGCACCAACGCATCAAGTCGAACTTTGTTTCGTGCATGCGTGGTACACGACCTCCGTAGGTAAACAACCGCTACACGCGCTCAAATTAGCATGTGGGCTGCCATTTCGTACAGAAATGAGCTCCACCGTGTACCTGTGCGGGTGTGGCTGGGCACGAAGCGTGAGTACGTGCACCTATTCTCTTCGTGTATGTACACCACCTACGTGGGTTTGTGTGAGAGAGATACAAACCTAGAGAGAGATAGGGTGTTGGTTCGTGAGTGTTTTTTGGGGGTGCATGAGAGATAGACAGGGAATATGTGTCAATGATATTTCAAACAAAAAATGTAATATATGTAATGTGTCTGAAACAGAGGCCTAGATATATCATATATAGAGCGGCCGATCCACGAGAAGAGAGTCGAGGTATCATCGCCGTGAGGTATCCATAGAATCGAAGAGAGGGATGAAGTGTGTGTGTGTGTGCGCGCGCGCGATCGATAAAGAGTGCCATCGAATTTGTGTGTCCTCGTGTCAAAGATATAGGGTGGCTGGCCTACTGGAACGTGAGAGGGGACAGGTGCAGTTTGTCTCTGTGGCATAGGTACCCACCTATAGTGTTCTACTATCGGTGTTTGGGGGGTGGGTGGGGACAGAGACCTAACTATAGAGGTAGAATGGCTGGTATATGTGTCGACGAGGAGAGAGACCTACCTCATGTATTGACGGAGATCGGTCGGCATCCATGCATATGTGTAGGAGAGGAATAAGGTTGGGGGAGAGACCGAGCTAGAGTGACGGAGGGGTTGGTGGTGGATTTGCTTCTCACAAATGGTGGGAGAGACCTGCGAGAGAAATGGAGGGTATGTCTGCAATATCAATAAGAGAAGGGATGTATGCCTGTCTGTGCACGTGTGTGTGAGAGATAGATCGGGAGGCATGCACGAATGATGAGGGGGGATGATATGGCTGTGGTAAGAAAACGTAACTACATAGGAAGATCAATCGTCCTTTGCCGGAGAAAGGGAGATACATAACTTGTGATGTACGTCGATCAATGCATGGGGAAAAGAGTTATAGTCGACCTAGGTATATGTAGGGAGATCGATCAGTATACGCGCATGTATGTGTTAGAAGAAAATAAGGCCCGCATAGAAGGATAGAGAGAGAGAGGGATGCAGCTAGGAGGTGGTCCGAAAGGTCTAATATATCGAGGGGGGGAATGTTCGAGTATGAGATCGATGAAAAGAGGGGCGGTAGTGAGGCATGGACGGTGAGAAGAGAAGAGGGAAAGCTTGTGTTTGTGGTAGGCACACCTGGCTAGAGAGGTATATCGAGCGGTGTGTACCGGAAAGAAGGAGTTGGGGAGCCAACACACACCATGGATGAACGACCTAAAGTGAAATGACGAATGTGTGCGATGGAGCTGGAGAATGCTGAGGGAGGGTGATAGGGAGGCGGGCATGTGCATGCACGAGAGAAAGTTAGCGCTAGCTACAAAGATAAGAGGATTGTGTGGGTGTAAAAGACGAATAGATATCATAATTCATTATAAAAGTGGATTCAGATATTTGAAGAAGATATCATAGTGTTTTAAACCGACGCATGCATGAATATATAATGGTGATACGCATGGTGTGGTTATGAACATGTTATACTACATATAATATACAGAACATTTATTTGAATTTGTGATAATTTGTGGCTTTTGCAGCTCAAGGCTAAATACTTGTCATAATGAAGGGTGCGGAGCACTATACTTTGTGTGATAAACACATTGTGCATATGAAACATGGTTTAGATTATGAAGATCTAGTTAGTACATCAAATGTACTATTATTTGGAATCAACATCAAGTGTATTCAAAATTTTGAATTCGAGTTCATATAGTACACATAGTTCCTATCTGTCTCTATAGTAATCATGTGGTGTGTTGTTAAGATAATATGCCAATGATGGTTTCACTTCGCAACAATCATGATTGTTTAGATTCTTATTGAAGTAGAGAAACAAATTCAAATTTAGTTCAAATTGCAGTGGTAGTATAGACATTTGGAATGCACAAAAATGTTCGTAAGAGTAGGTTACAAGCATTATACAGCCACCAAAAACATTTAATGTTGGGAAACGTAGCATGCAATTTCAAAAAAAAAATCCTATGCTTACGCAAGATCTATCTAGGAGATGCATAGCAACGAGAGGGGGAGAGTGTGTCTACGGACCCTCGTAGATCGAAAGCGGAAGCGTTTGACAACGGGTTGATGTAGTCGAACTTCTTCTTGTTCCGACTGATCAAGAACCGAATGTACGACACCTCCGAGTTCTGCACATGTCCAACTCGATGACGTCCCTCAAACTATTAATCCAGCAAAGTGATGAGGAAGTAGATGTGTTCCATTAGCACGACGGCGTGGTGATGGTGATGGTGAAGTGATCTGCGCAGGGCTTCGCCTAAGCACTACGAAGATATGACCGGGGCGTAAACTATGGAGGGGTGCGCTGCACACGACTAAGAATTGTTGGTGTGTGTTCTAGACACCCCCTCCCCATGTATATATAGGTGGGAGGGGGAGGGGAGCAGCCATGGGGTGCACCAAGTAGGAGGAATCCTTCTTGGGGCCTAATCCAATTCGCCCCCCACCATATTTTCCGGAGGGGGGAGGAAGGAGGAGGGAGGAGGGAAGGAAGAGGGAGGCCGAATCTCTCCCCTTCCTTCTCTCTTCCCCTCTTTCCTTCTCCTCTGGTGCGTCCCATATGGGGAACAACAGCCCCTACTATCTACTTCGTTTCCCCTCTTAGCCCATTAGGCCCATATCTTTTGCCGAGGGTGCCCGGAACCCCTTTCGTTGACCCGATATGTACTCGGTACCTCCGGAACATTCCGGTGTCCTAATGCTATCGTCCTATATATCAATCTTTACCTCTTGACAATTTCGAGACTCCTCGTCATGTCCGTGATCTCATCCGGGACTCCAAACAACATTTGGTCACCAAATCACATAGCTCATATACTACAAAATCATCATTGAACGTTAAGTGCGCGGACCCTATGGGTTCGAGAACTATGTAGACATGACCGAGACACCTCTCCGGTCAATAACCAATAGCGGAACCTGAATTATCATATTGGCTCCTACATATTCTACAAAGATCTTTATCGGTTGAACCATTATGACAACATACGTTATTCCCTTTGTCCATTGGTATGTTACTTGCCCAAGTGTCGATCGTCGGTATCTTCATACCTAGTTCAATCTCGTTACCGACAATTCTCTTTACTCGTTCCATAATACATCATATTGTAACTAACTCTTAGTCATGTTGCTTGCAAGGCTTCTTATGATGTGCATTACTGAGAGGGCCCAAAGATACCTCTCCGATACTCGGAGTGACAAATCCTAATCTCAATCTATGCCAACCCAACAAACACCTGCAGAGATACCCGTGGATCATATTTATAATCACCCAATTACATTGTGACGTTTGATAGCACACAAGGAATTCCTACGGTATCTGGGAGTTGCATAATCTCACAGTCGAAGGAATATGTATTTGACATGAAGAAAGCAATAGCAATAAAATTGAACGATCAATATGCTAAGCTAACGGATGGGTCATGTCCATCACATCATGCTCCTAATGATGTGATCCTGTTATCAAATGACAACTCATGTCCATTGTTAGGAAACCTTAACCATCTTTGATCAACGAGCTAGTCAAGTAGAGGCTAACTAGGGACTATGATAGAGGCGAAGGTGTCCCGATGTTTCGATGAGATATATATCATTTTCTGTGGGAGTTGACTTTGATGATCCGACTACGAACGTGCGAAGGCGTCGCAGCTTAGCAATCGCTAAACCAACTTCCGAGGGTTATTGACCACGCCAGAGCACGATCAACCTGACCACGAGGGTATATTTCCTGCGAGCAAACGAAGAACAAGCAAAAAACTGAGATTGCAATCTGGATATTGCGAATAAAATAGGAAATCTTTATTAATGAAGGTGGGGTTCTGTGACGTCTTGGTCTGGTCTTTGGACACAAACGAAGTACGCGAAGTTGCATCTATGGAGAACTTTTAGTCTAAACAAAACCCAAAGTCTAAACGACGCCCTAAGGGCTGTATATATGGAGGAAGAGGGGGAGGGGGGATTTCGTGGCCCTTGGAGGAGGGGTCCGAAACCAACCCTAACTCTTGTTTCCCCACACATACGGACTCTAAAAACAGCCTATACTTAAGTATTTCGAAAATACATGGGCCTGGCCCAATAATAACGTGAAGCAGCACTTAGAATAGCCTCTGGACGAAATTTATGAAGTGGCATCTTGTATATTTCGTCCAAGGCTTCATGCACTCCTTATGGTGGCTTCAAAGTCCTGAAATCATCACTTGGAACTCCGTTCTTGATCCCCTTGCGCATGCCATCATCTCCATGCTTGGTCTTGCTCCAGTGTTCATCCCTCTTATTCATGCTAGGCCCTTCATTTGTAAGCAAAACAAATGTATCCAATTTAGGCAGCATCATATTCTCATGAACATTAAAGTCCTTACCAAGAAATGAAAGTACCTGATAATTTAATTGGCGTGCGCAAGCTCGAGTAATTGGTCCAGTATGTATAACAGCAGGGGTTGTCGGTGTAACAAAGGTATTGATGTCCTCATCAGACTAAGTGTTTTGTCTATGTATTCACACATGTACTAAGGTTTCTGGTCAATAAAATTCTAGCGTGAATAGTAAACCTTTATCATGAATAAGGAAATATAAAATAACAACTTTATTATTGCCTCTAGGGCATATTTCCTTTAGTCTCCCACTTGCACTAGAGTCAGTAATCTAGTTCACATTGCCATGTGATTAACACCAATAGTTCACATCGCCATGTTATTAACACCCATAGTTCACATCGCTATGTGACAAACACCCAAAGGGCCGAGGAGGTTTGAAGCAAGATGGCTCAGAGAAGCTAGTTTTTTAGATTTGGTACAGGAGACGTGGGACAAGCTTGGCACTGACCCAAACGTCTCGGGAGTTTTCGAAAAACTAACAAGCATGCACTCGGTTTTCCATGGCTGGGTTAGCGAGTTCTGAAAAAACCAAAGAAAAGACGTAGAAAAGCACAACGGGAGCTAGAAGAAGTAATGGCGGGTCCAATGACGGATGAGAATGAAATTAAGAGGAAGGAGCTAGCTAAACTAGTAGAGTATCTACTAGAACTGGAAGAGATACAAATCATGCAACGCTCGCGAGTTGATTGGCTCCGTTTTGGAGATCAAAATACAGCTTTCCTCCTTGCTTATGCAGCAGCAAGGCGTAAAAGGAATTATATTAAGAAACTAAAGGATGATAATGGTGACCTCATGGAAGGTACGAAAGAGTTGAATCCGCACATACAAGGTTATTTTGCTAATATTTTTATGTCCGAAGTGTAGCACACAGCTCCTGCACTACTTCAAAGAGTGCAATGAAAGGTCACAGACCAAATGAACAGGACACTCCTGGCTCCGTTTTCTGCCGAGGACGTGCGTAAGGCTGTATTTAGCATCGGTGATCTGAAGGCCCCTGGCCCAGATGGATTACATGCAATATTTTTTAAGAAGTATTGGCATGTCCTGGGTGGTGATATTACTGCCACTGTTCTAAATGCTATAAATTTGAAGGAGATTCCACCGGAATGGAATGACACATCTATAGTCTTGATCCCAAAGGTGGATTCTCCGGAGTTAATCACTCAGTATCGCCCTATAAGCTTGTGCAATGTTTTTTTACAAAATTATCTCGATGATGCTTGCCGCACGTCTTAAGAGGATTTTTCCTGATATAATTTCTCCCACCCAAAGTTCTTTTGTACCTGGCAGGATGATTACTGATAATGTCCTCGTGGCCTATGAGTGTATTCATAAAATCAAGAACACAAAAAATAGTCAGGCAGGTTTGTGTGCAGTCAAGCTTGATATGCATAAAGCTTATGATAGGGTGGAATGGATTTTTCTAAGAAATATGATGTAGAAGATAGGCTTTGATAAAAATTGGATTGATCTTTTTATGATTTGTGTGAGTTCTGTCAGATACAAAGTTAGATACAATTCTCAACAAACTGATATGTTTACACCGTCGAGGGGTATTCGACAGGGTGATCCTTTATCACCTTACTTGTTCGTGATTTGTGCAGAAGGGCTTTCCAGCATGTTGCAGTATGAAGAAGAAGTTGGTGGCATTGATGGGATTAGAGTGTGCAGGAATGCACCGTCAGTTTCGCACCTTTTATTTGCTGACGATTCTCTAGTTCTCATGAGAGCAGATATGATTAATGCAACTTCCTTACAGCAAGTGTTGGACACCTATTGTGAAAACTCGGGACAATCGGTAAGTTTGCCAAAATCCAGTAAATTTTTTAGCCCAAACACTAATGTTCAAACTAGAGATGAGATTTGTCAGCAGCTACACATCACCACCGAAGCACTTTTGATAAGTATTTAGGCCTGCCGGCCATGGTTGGGGCAAATAGGAGCGACTGCTTTAGACACTTCTGTCAGAAAATAAAGAAATTGTTGAAGGGAAGGATGGAAAAACAATTGTCTACGGGAGGGAAGGAAGTTTTATAAAAGGCAGTTGCTCAAGCCATTCCTGTCTATGCTATGTCTGTTTTCTGTTTACCAAAAGGAATATGCAAAGAAATCACAGATTTGATCGCTCAATTTTGGTGGGGAGATGATGAGGAGAATAAGAAACTACACTGGTTTTCTTGGTGGAAATTGTGTATTCCAAAATGTGATGGCGGTATGGATTTCAGGGATTTATATTCTTTTAACCTAGCATTACTAGCCAAGCAATGTTGGAGAATGATTATATATCCAGATTCTATTTGTGCTAGGATCCTAAAGGCAAAGTATTTCCCAAATTCTGATTTATTGCTAGCCGGCCCAAAAAAAAGGGATCTTCTTTTACCTGGCAAAGTATTTTTGCCGCTACTGGCTACTTTTAAACGAGGATATATATGGTGAATTGGATCTGGTGAGAAGGTGAACATATGGAATGATCCATGGATACCATCGAGCAGTGACAGGAAAGTCTTGACTCCCCGGGGACATTCTCTGATAACAAAGGTGAGTGAACTTATAGATCCCAGTACGGGCAACTGGGATGATCAACTTCTCAAGGATAATTTTAATCTGGTGGATGTGGCGAGGATCCTGCAAATTCCTCTTAATTATCAAAATTTTGATGACTTTATTGCTTGGCACCCCACTGCTAATGGGATCTTCTCTGTGAGAACTGCGTACCATGAGGAATGGGCACATAAGTATAAAGGACAATCTGGGGTAAATTTCACATCAACTAGTGCTATGCAACCAAAGATTTGGGATCAGTTATGGAAGCTGCTGGTACTGCGAAAAATTTAGATTTTTTTGTTGGCGTGCTTTACGAGGTATTGTGCCTTTAAAATCAATTCTAGCAAATAAGCACATCCCGGTTAGCGATGAATGTCCAATCTGCCGTAAAGGACCAGAAGATATGTGACACCTCTTATTCCAATGTGACTTGGCGAAGAGTCTCTGGGCGGGGTTTGGACTACTTGATCGCATAAACTTTGCTTTGCAGATTGACAGATCCGAATCAGCGGTTCTTGAATTTCTATTGTTAGAGCCAGACTCACCACTGGAGATCATGCAAACTATAAACTCTAAGGAGATTATTGTAGCTGGATCCTGGTGCCCTTTGGTGGCTGCGGCATCAACATACTCATCATGATTCATGTCCTCCCCCATTTCAACGGACTAGCTCGGTCCTAGCGATCGTCAGAAATTATTTGAAATCAACAAAGAAAGAAGTAGTAACAGAACATAAGTGGATGAGACCCCAACCAAACTTTATTAAGCTGAATGTAGATGGATGCTTCCATGCAGATGAATGTGCTGGCGCCATGGGAGCTATTTTGTGTGATGAGAAGGGCGGTTCATAGCTGCACATTGTGCTCTAGTAACATGAGAAGGGCTCATCATAGCTTCTTCATAGTTCGTAGGTTCGTCATGGTCTAGTAACATGACTTCCAAAACAAGATTACCATACCACTCTGGTGCAGATTGTGCTCTGGTTGAACTACAAGGTTCAGTAGTAACTTGATATGAAGATTTATGATCATTATCATTAGCTTCCTCTCTAGTTGGTGTAGGCATCACAGGAACTATTTTCTCTAATGAGCTATCTTCCAATTCGAGAGAAGGTACACTTACCTCATCAAGTTCTCCTTTCCTCCCACTCACTTCTTTCGAGAGAAACTTCTTCTCTAGAAAGGTTCCATTCTTGGCAACAAAAATCTTGCCTTGGGATCTATGCTAGAAGGTGTACCCAATTGTTTCCTTAGGGTATCCTATGAAGATGCACTTCTCCGATTTGGGTTCGAGCTTATCGGGCTGAAGCCTTTTGACTTAAGTGTCGCAACCCCAAACTTTAAGAAACGACGGCTTAGGTTTCTTGCCAAACCATAGTTTATATGGTGCCGTCTCAACAGATTTAGATGGTGCCCTATTTAACGTGAATGCAGTTGTCTCTAATGCATAACCCCAAAACGATAGTGTTAAAACGGTAAGAGACATCATAGATCGCACCATATCTAATAAAGTACAGTTAGGACCTTCGGACACACCATTTCGTTGTGGAGTTCCAAGTGGCGTGAGTTGTGAAACTATTCCACATTCTTTTATATGAAGGCCAAAATCGTAATTCAAATATTCGCCTCCACGATCATATTGTAGAAACTTTATTTTCTTGTTGCGATGATTATCCACTTCACTCTAAAATTCTTTGAACTTTTCAAATGTTTCAGACTTGTGTTTCATTAAGTAGATACACCCATATATGCTCAAATCATCTGTGAAGGTCAGAAAATAATGATACCCACCGCAAGCCTCAACACTCATCGGACCACATACATCGGTATGTATTATTTCCAATAAGTCATTAGCTCTCTCCGTTGTTCTGGAGAACGGAGTTTTAGTCATCTTGCTAGTGAGGCATGGTTCGCAAGTATCAAGTGATTCCAAAAGCCAAATTACATGGAGTTTCTTCATGTGCTTTACACCAATATGACCTAAACGGCAATGCCACAAATATGTTGCACTATCATTATCAACTTTGCATCTTTTGACATCAATATTATGAATATGTGTATCACTACGATCAAGATTGAATAAACCATTTACATTGGGTGTATGACCATAGAAGGTTTTATTCATGTAAATAGAATAAAAAGTATTCTCTTACTTAACTGAATAACCGTATTGCAATAAGCATGATCCAGTCATATTCATGCTCAACGCAAACACCAAATAACATTTATTTAGGTTCAACACTAGTCCCGAATGTAGAAGGAGTGTGCGATGGTGATCTTATCAACCTTGGAATCACTTCCAACACACATCGTCACCTCGCCCTTAACTAGTCTCTATTCATTCTGCAACCCCTATTTCGAGTTACTAATCTTAGCAAGTGAACTAGTATCAAATACCCAGGGGCTACTATGAACACTTGTAAGGTACACATCAATAATCTGTATATAAAATATACCTTTGTTCACTTTACCATCCTTCTTATCCGCTAAATGTTTGGGGCAGTTCCAGTTCTAGTTACCATTTCCTTCGCAGTAGAGGCACTCGCTTTCAGGCTTGGGTCCAGCTTTGTGCTTCTTCATGGGAGCAGCAACTTCCTTGCCATTCTTCTTGAAGTTCCCTCTCTTTCCCTTGCCCTTTTTCTTGAAACTAGTGGTCTTGTTAACCACCAACACTTGATGTTCTTTCTCGATTTCTACCTTCGCCGGTTTCAGCATCGCGAAGAGCATGGGAATCATTTTTGTCATCCCGTTGCATATTATAGTTCATCACAAAGTTCTAGTAAGTTGGTGATAGTGACTAGAGAACTCTGTCAATCACTATCATATCTGGAAGATTAACCCTCACTTGATTCGAGCGATTGTAGTACCCATACATTCTGAGTTCATGCTCTCTGGCTGAGATATTCTCCTCCGTCTTGTAGGCAAAGTATTTGTCACAGGTCTCACACCTCTCGACATGGGCATGAATCTGAAATACAAATTTTTAGTTCTTGGAACGTCTCATATGATCAGTGGCATTCAAAAAGTTTTTGAAGTCCCGGTTCTAAGCCGTAAAACATGGAGCACTAAACTATCAAGTAGTCATCATATCGAGATTGCAAAACGTTCATAACGTCAGCATCTACCCCTGCAATAGGTTCGTCACCTAGTGGTGCATCAAGGACATAATTCTTCTGTGCAGCAATGAGGATAATCTCATATCACGGATCCAGTCCACATCATTGCTGCTATCATCTTTCAACTTAGTTTTCTCTAGGAACATATCAAAAATACAGGGGAGCTACTTCGCTAGCTATTGATCTACAACATAGATATGCAAATAATATCAGGACTAAGTTCATGATAAATTAAGTTCGATTAATAAAATTACTTAAGAACTCCCACTTAGATAGACATCCCTCGAGTCATCTAAATGATACGTGATCCAAATCAACTAAACCATGTCCGATCATCACGTGATATGGAGTAGTCATCAATGGTGAACATCTCTATGTTAATCATATCTACTATATCATTCACGTTCGACCTTTCTGTCTCCAGTGTTCCGAGGCCATATATGTACATGCCTAGCTCGTCAAGTTTAACCTGAGTATTCTACATGTGCAAAACTGTCTTACACCACTTGTATGTGAATGTAGAGTCTATGACACCCGATCATCATGTGGTGTGTCAACATGACGAACTGCCGCAACGGTGCATACTCGGGGAGAACACTTATACCTTGAAATTTGGGTGAGTGATCATCTTATAATGCTACCACCGTACTAAGTAAAATGAGATGCATAAAAGATAAACATCACATGCAATCAAAATATGTGACATGATATGGTCATCATAGTCTTGTGCTTTTCATGATCTCCATCGTCACTGGCTTGACACCTTGATCTCCATTGTAGCGTCGTGGTCGTCTCGCCAACTATTGCTTCTACAACTATCGTTAACACATAGTGATAAAGTAAAGGAATTACATGGCGTTTGCATTTGATACAATAAAGAGACAACCATAAGGCTCCTTCCGGTTGCTAGTAACTTTTACAAAACATGATCATCTCATACAATAACGTATATCACAACATCTCTTGACCATATCACATCACAGCATGCCCTGCAAAAACAAGTTACATGTCCTCTACTTTGTTGTTGTAAGTTTTACGTGGCTGCTACGGGCTTGTAGCAAGAACCATTCTTACCTACGCATCAAAACCACAATGGTGATTTATCAAGTTTGATGTTTTAACCTTCAACAAGGACCGGCAGCAGACAAATTTGATTTAGCTAAAGTTGGAAAAACAGACACCCGCCAGCCTCCTTTATGCAAAACTACTTGCATGTCTGTCGGTGGAACCGGTCTCATGAACGTGGTCATGTAAGATAGGTCTGGGACACTTCATCCAACAATACCGTTGAATCAAAATAAGACATCGGTGGTAAGCAGTATGACGATCACCGCCCTCAACTCTTTGTGTTCTACTCGTGCATATCATCTACGCATAGACTTGGCTCGGATGCCACTGTTGGGAAACGTAGCATGCAATTTCAAAAAAAAATCCTACGCTTACACAAGATCTATCTAGGAGAAGCATATCATTGAGAGGGGGAGAGTGTGTTTACGTACCCTCGTAGACCGAAAGCGGAAGCGCTTGGCAACGCGGTTGATGTAGTCGAACTTCTTCTTGTTCCGACCGATCAAGTACCGAACGTACCGCACCTCCGAGTTCTGCACATGTTCAGCTCGATGATGTCCCTCGAACTCTTGATCCAGCAAAGTGTCGAGGTAGTAGATTAGTTCCATTAGCACGATGGTGTGGTGACGGTGATGGTGAAGTGATCCGTGCAGGGCTTCACCTAAGCACTACGAAGATATGATCGGAGGCGCGTAAACTGTGGAGGGGGCCCCGCACACGGCTAACAATTGTTGGCGTGTGTTCTAGGCACCCCTCCCCACATATAAATAGGTGGGAGGGGGAGGGGAGTAGCCATGGGGCGCCCAAGTAGGAGGAATCCTACTTGGGGCCTAATCCAATTCGCCCCACTACCATATGTTCCGAAGGGGGAAGGAAGGAGGAGGGAGGACGGAAGGAAGGGGGATGCCAAATCTCTCCCCTTCCTTCTCTCTTCCCCTATTTCCTTCTCCTCTGGTGCAGCCGATGTGAGGGGCGCAGCAGCCCCTGCTGGCTATTGTGTATCCCCTCTTGGCCCATTAGGCCCGTATCTTTTGCCGGGGGTGCCCGCAACCCCTTCCCGTGACCCGATATGTACCCGGTACCCTCTGGAACACTTCTGGTGTCCGAATACTATCGTCCTATATATCAATCTTTACCTCTCAACCATTTCGAGACTCCTCGTCATGTCCGTGATCTCATTTGGGACTCCGAGCAACATTCACTCACCAAATCACATAACTCATATAATACAAAATCGGCATCGAACGTTAAGCGTGTGGACCCTACGGGTTCGAGAACTATGTAGACATGACCGAGACACCTCTCCGGTCAATAACCAATAGTAGAACCTGGATGCTCATATTGGCTCCTACATATTCTGCGAAGATCTTTATCGGTCGAACCGTTATGACAACATACGTTATTCCCTTTGTCCATCGGTATGTTACTTTCCCGAGATTCGATCACCCGTATCTTCATACCTAGTTCAATCTCGTTAGCGGCAAGTCTATTTACTCGTTCTGTAATACATCAGCTTGTAACTAACTCATTAGTCACTTTGCTTGCAAGGCTTCTTATGATGTGCATTACTGAGAGGGCCCAGAGGTACTTCTCTGATATTTGGAGTGACAAATGCTAATCACGATCTATGCCAACCCAACAAACACCTTCAGAGATACCTGTAGAGCACCTTTAGAATCACCCAGTTATGTTGTGACGTTTGATAGCACACAAGGTATTCCTCTGGTATCCGGGATGATGTCGGGTGGAACCCTAATCGGCCGATCTTTCACGAAAGGAGCGGATCCCACGATGAACACGAAGAACATGAGGAGGGAAACGAGGGAAAACATGAGAGAAACACGAGAGAAACACTAAACCAAACAAGAAATAGTCACACATGTGCTAGATCCTTGAGTACATAAGAGATCACATGATCCACGGACAACTAAGGACAATACAAAGGTAGCCGGTCTTCTCCGTGAGGAGATCTTGAGGTCTTCTCCGCAAGGAGGTCTTGAATCCAAAGGGATCTTCTCCAAAGAGGGGCCGCGGTCTCTCTCATGGAGTAGATCCGATGTGGATGAGCAATGCTCTATCTCTAAATATGAGATAAACCAATGCTAACCCTAGAAGAGGAACGAGGAGGAGTATATATAGTCTAGGGGGTTAAAGGGGTACACGGTCCTCGGCCCTTCACTATGCACAAACAGGGGAGGCCGGACGTCCGGGCGTCGGTCCGAATGTTCAGGCTTTCACGCGGGGCTGGATGTCTGGGCTGGAGCGGTTGGCTTGTTGCTCTCAAGTTCGGAGTGGTCTGGATTTCCGGGCTGGAGGCCGGATATCCGGGAGCTCGGGAAGGGCCGGATGTCTGGGATGGCTGGGCCGGATGTCCGGGGCCTATATGCGCTTGGAGGTTGAGCAGCTGTAGTGGACGACGCCCCAGGGGCAGGATGTCCGGGGTCACGGCCGGATGTCCGGGGCCTAGGAGGTGTTCTTGTCTCCTTCCGTTGATTCTCTTGATCCGTGAACTTGGGGACTTGTCCCTCTTCACGTGCATCTTCGGGAGGGTCCTCTTGGTACCTAATCATGCACAACGTCTCAGACTTAGGTAGTAGCCATGTCTCGAGAGGATCATATGTAATATCACTAAGGAGAGAAGTCACCTCGGTCTCGAGAGGTTTAGCTCTAGCTCGAGTCATGGGTCCTCTTGGCGCTTCGTGAGACGATGGTAGGTCCATGGGGATGACCGTAGGATGCTCCGCATCACGGGAGTTGCATAATCTCATAGTCGAAGGAATATGTATTTGACATGAAGAAAGCAATAGCAATAAAACTGAACGATTAATATGCTAAGCTAACAGATGGGTCGTGTCCATCACATCATTTTCCTAATGATGTGCTCCTGTTATCAAATGACAACTCATGTCCATGGTTAGGAAACCTTAACCATCTTTGATCAACGAGCTAGTCAAGTAGAGGCTCACTAGGGACTCAGTGTTTTGTCTATGTGTTCACACATGTATTAAGGTTTTTAGTCAATACAATTCTAGCATGAATAATAAACCTTTATCATGAATAAGGAAATATAAAACAACAACTTTATTATTGCCCCTAGGGCATATTTCCTTCATTTAATTGGACATAACATGGATTCATAGCTTTGAATAGCATTTGTACAGTAAAACAGGACAAGACTCTCTCTTTGTGTGTTGCGAATAGTTTATCTTTTTCTTTTTTTCGTTGAGGGAAGTGTGAATTGATTTGGTGCATACAATATTACATGTTAGGCTTGTCCCTAAAATTCAACCCGCACCTTGTTATCCCGAAAATTCAGATATCGTGCTCCCATAACTCGTGCCTTCACAACCCTCGCCTTGCTATCCCGAAATTACAATGCACAGGAAAACTCCCCCCAGCTGCCAAATCCCGACATGCGAAATCCCCCCTCTAACCCTGAGCCGAAAGGGCCTCTAGTTCAAATCGGAGGGGGTACTTTTGTAACACACCCTACATTTTGGACAAGCGCGTCCCTAAGTCATGGTTCCCGCCTCCCATCACCTCCTTTTCGCCATTCGACATCCCAGGCCACCATAACCTCTCTCCTCTAGCCGCGAAACCCCACCCTCCTCCATCTGCCACCCCACCGCTGCCCAGCCAGAGCCTCTTCCCCGATGATGTCGTCCACCGCAACAGCTCAACGTCCCTCATCCACCACCCGGATGAGGATCCGTCGTCGATCTCGTCGTCCCGCCGGTTTAGCCGACCCATCCTCCACCTCCAAGGAGCTGCTCCAACAATCGCCTCGTCTATCGCGGCTGATCCATCTCCACAGTGCCGCCTTAACCTACTCCACCTAAACAGCAGCATCCTGACCAACTCCTCGGACGAAGCCGAGTCCAACTCGGCGCCACCAAAGAGGTTGTGCACTCATCCCATCGCGCCTTCTCCTTAACTCGACCTCCTGGAGTCGACGGTGCTCCATCCCGCTCCCCCATGGCGCGGCTACCTCAATGTCGGCGCCACCAGGGACAGCTCCATGGTGGCTCTCCCCCAGTGTGAGGCTCCCTCGATTGCGGTGTGCATACCAACCGGATCTGCTGCTGCTACACCGGCTCTCGCTCGCACTGTTGTTGCTACTCTGGCTCTCGCTCGCTTGGCTGCTGCTGTTGTTGCTCCATCTCTCGCGCGGTCGCGCTTCTCCTCTACTCTTCCCCTCGCTCGTGCTGCTTCCCTGCTCTTGCTCCCGCTCGTGCTGATGATGCTAGTACACGGGCTGCTGCAGCTACATGAGTTGCTTCTCTGGCTCTAGTTCGTGCTGCTCCTCTAGGCACTACTGCTCTGGTTGCTATCTGCTACTGGGTTCCCTGTTGATCGCCTGCTGATTTAGATCACTTTTTCTCTACTAATAGTGCTCGAGCGGCCTAAACTACATGTGAAGTGCCTCTCTGCTACCGTGCATTCAGTTTCGACAGTAACATTCTGATTCCACAGTAAATTGCAGTTTCGGCAGTTAAGTTCTAAGTCAACAGCTTTTACCTCATCTGTTGTAGTCAGGTGTTTTTTGGTGATGTAAATTTTACATCTATCACTTTTTGGCAATGTATTTTACATCATCTATTGGAGATGCTATTAGAATCCCACTTCAGATTAACGCTGTCTGTCTTATACTACTACAGCCTCGACGTCTTGCGGCTCGCCGGAGCTGCTCCAACGACGGAACCATCCATCACAACAGAGCAGTACCCTGGACGCCGTCTACAGATGCCTCTGATCTTCCTCCACACCTCCAGCGCATCACTTATTACTCTACATTCATGTCAATCCATTAGGGCTATTTTGGTTCAAAGGAAAAAGTGAAGCAAAAACATAGTAATAGGAAATTTTCCTATGGCACTCTACTATTCAATTATTCGTGCATTTCCTTCAAAGGATTGGAGCTAAACATCCACCTAGACCTACTTTTCAAAATCCTACGCATGAAAATAAGACTAAGTGCACTAGTGGCAGAATAACAGTCTAACTATAGACACTTTCATATGGTTTCACTTTAATTTGGCCATGTTTCATTGCATTCATCTGTTCTTCCAATTCCTGTAACCAAACACCCAAGTTGACAGAAATCCTGTGTTAACAAATGCTCTGCTTCCCACGTGCATTCATATCCTATTCTGGTGTTTTCCCTATCCCTGCATTTTTAGAATCACGCAAGCCAAAGGAGCCCTTACAGAATTACTTCAATTACAGATAGGTGTCGAAGAAAACTTTGTGTAGTTTGTCCTGCTCCTGCCACGACGTCGTCTGATGTAGGGTAGGAACCCTATACGGTCGATCTTTCACGAAAGGAGCAGATCCCGCGAAGAACACGAAGACCACAAGGGATAAAACAAGGGGAATCACGAGAGAAACACTAAAACCAACAAGTATGATCACACATGCGCTAGATCCATTAACACAAAGGAAGATACAAGATACACGATCAACTAGGGACGATACAAAGGTAGCCGGTCTACTCCGATAGGAGGTCTCGAGGTTCTTCCCATAAAGGGGTCTTAATCCGCTTGGGGGATCTTCTCGTAGGAGGCGCAATCTTCGAGGAGAAGGTAACCAAGTGGATGAGCAAAGCTCTCACATGAAATATGAGCTAATCCTTTACTAACACCAGCTAGGATGAATAGGAGGTCTATTTATAGTCTTAGTGCAGTTGGGGGCGAAAGGAGGGGGTACATGGGCTGTGGCCCCGAAACTGGACATAGCCAGGTACCAGACGTCCGCTGGGGACTGGTCGTCCGGTGGCTCAAGGGAGTCCGGACGTCTGGTGGCTTCCAAACATCCGCTGGATCTGTTCTGTGATGGGGGCGCCGGACGTCCGGTCTCTTCGATCTTCCGCTGATATTGGCTCGGGTGCAGTGGCGCCGGTTGTCCAGTCCGGGTAGGACGTTCGCTCGCTGGGGCTCGGCTGGGCTTCAGGCGCCAGACGTCCGGTCCCGACCGGTCGTCCGGTGGGTGGGACTTTTCCTGCAGCTCTCCTTCTTCTCCGTCTTCACCTCCATCTTCCTTAGCTTCTCCATGATACCTGAGCATGCACAATGTGTCCATATGAGGTAGTAGCCATGTCTCGTGTGCATCGAAGTGGAATTGTGAGAGGAGGGATGTCACCTCGGTTTCGAGAGCTCTTGCACGTGCTCGTGTCATGGGTCCAAGTGGTGTCGTAGGAGATGTAGTTGGGTCCATGGGGATGACCTTGGGATGCTCCACATCATAGTCCACCTCACTTGAGTTGCTCCATCTACAAAAGCATCCACCATACCAGACATCATGACTCATGACCGTCTTTCGCCACCTCAGATCTCCTTCCCTGCTACCGACACCCACCGCAACTACATCACTATCATTGACTCTGCACATGAACCTGAGGAGTACACAGGTCCACAAGAGAGGTCGCACTCTTTTGTTTATGCTTATGTTATGCATTGCTTAATTCAAACTTGAGTTTTAAAATTGGGACAACTGCATTTTTACCCCTAGTTGGTTCCTACCCACGGGTTTTGCCCTTACTTTTCGAGCTCGCTCAGTTTTGCCCTTACTTTTTCCGTCGTGGTCCCTAGAATGCCCTTTGACTGTTTGACCAAAATTTTGAAAATTCATTAATAATTCATACGAACTCAGAAAAATGCAAATAAGATATCAAAATGTTCATATAAACATTACCTTTATGTGCATATCATTTGCATTCAGGACAAAAGCACCCTTTAAACATCCCGAGGTAATTAATGTTATTAACATTATTAAAAATAAAAAGATATAAAAAATAATTTTTTACATGAATAAAAATTACATGCAAATGTAGGTGATATTTTCTAAACATCCTGATATCTTATTTGCATTTTTCTGAGTTTGTATCATCTTGTTATGAATGTTAATACGACTTTGACCATTATTTGGAAACTTCATAACAAATTGATACGAACTCAGAAAAATGCAAATAAGATATGGGGATGTTCAGAAAACATCACCTACATTTGCATGTAATTTTTATTCATGAAAAAAATATTGTTTATACCTTTTTATTTTTAATAATGTTAATAACATTAATTACCTCAGGTAGTTTAAAGGGTGCTTTTGTCCTGAGTGCAAATGATATGCACATAAAGGTAATGTTTATCTGAACATTTTGATATCTTATTTGCATTTTTCTGAGTTCATATGTATTAGTTATGAATTTTCAAAGTTTTGGTCAAACGGTCAAAGGGCAGTCGAGGGACCTCGATGCAAAAAGTAAGGGCAAAACTGAGCAAGCTCGAAAAGTAAGGGCAAAACCCGTGGGTAGGAACCAACTAGGGGCAAAAATGCATTGTCCCTTTAAAATTACATGTGGGGCACATATCGAGGCAGCAATGAATAGTATCTTTGTCTATTATCTGGTTCACCTAGGGTATGCCTATGTTGTTCACCTTGGGTGGGAAAAAATAGTAAAGCAATCATCATTTTTCTTTTTATTAAATTAATGCTATCATCAGCCTACTATCATTATTTTTGGATCCATCCACTGGTTGTTACCATCACTCTAGATTTCTGCAAGCTCTCCTTACATAATCTCACTATATTTTTCGTATGCAGGTAAGATATTGTACACAGTCATTCTAAACATGTAGAGAAAAAGAGAAGAGTTTTGCGTGGCAATACAATGTCACGCGGACATCGCTCCATGGTGGGTTCAATGGCAACCCCCCCCCCCCTCCAGATTGTAATCTAGAGGAAGATATCTATTCTGAGGCAGATTCAGACGCAGCTGACTACTGCTATTTACCCCCCGAGGTGTTTGCTCTAACTTGGCATGATGATGTTGGTCATATCATGCATATGTTGCCTTGCGGTGCCTACTTTCAACATCATATATGTCATCTGCATAGTTTAGACATGTTCTGTAAGGCCACCTGTTTAGTTTCTATATCATATATGTGAATTATGCAATCTCATCTCATTTAGCCAGCCAAAATAGATGTGAAATATGCAATGCCATCATGTTTAACCAGGCATCATATATTTGAATGTATCTTGACAATCCTTTTGTTCATTACATGTACATTTGCCGAAAATGTTTGTACATTCAACTACTCTTCCTATGAATCAGCCATTTGAGTGGGTGATGGAAAAATTTGAGTGAAAGCAAGGTCTTCAGAGCAGACAGTTCTACCTGTCAAAGCAGATCTCTTGCTGGGTCCCGATAGGTCCTCAGAGATGGATTCAGAGACACATGGCTAGTCCTATTCCCCCACCGAGGTGTATGCTCTAACTTGGCATGGTCATACTACTCATATTCATGTAGATGGTGTCTTGCATTGCATAGTTTAGACATCATATACACAATATTCAACACCATGTTCTTAGTTCAGACATCATATATGTGAATGCCCTCTCCTTAGTATATAAATCACACATGTGAATTAAATCATGTCATCCTGATTACTTACATAACATGTATGCGAATTATTTCATGCAAACCTGTTTACTAAACACATCATATAATTATCTCATGCCATCTTGTTTAGTTAGTCATCATATCTTTGAATTATGTCATGCCATGCTATCCAATTTAGATAGACATCATATGTGTGAAATTATGTCATGCTATCCTTTTTAGTTAAACAATATACATGTGTACTATTCCATGCCCTCTATTTTCCACACTATCTATTGCATCTGTCTCTCATACAAGGTCCGTACATTCAACTATGTTTCTTGTTTATCAGCCATTTGAATTGGAGCGGGTGATGGCAGTATCTAGTGCAGTAAAAACACGGTCTTCAAATAAAACAATGCTTCCTCTTGGTGGAGATAGCACCCCAGTTGTACATGCACGAGAACCATGCCTAGCACACATAACCCAAACACTCATGGATTGTACCCCTACTGCGATGGACAGAGAACGAGCTTCACCCAATCTAACCCCAACCCCAGCAGATAGTAACCCAGTTCCAGTTGACACAACACCATCTCCACCACAGAGCTCCCAAACAAGAGCATTTAGTGAGGCAGCTCCAGTTCCCAAAGCGCCAGCGGTACCACGGCGAACCCCAACTCCACGAGTTAGTACACCTATTCTTGTGGACGAAGCACAACAAGTGATTCTCAGTTTAGCATCTATCGATTTTGATGTTGTTAAATCCTATGTGCGTATCTTCCCATCATGGAAGTATTATACTGAAGATGAAGGAAAATGCCAGTGCAGGTGTTCGTCTAGGAGTTATGTGTAAGTAATGTTTTGATGGCAATTACTTTGCTTTGTCCCATACATTCTACCTCCATGCTGGTTATAATAGAGCAAATGTTCCAATTTTTCTCTATAGATAAGGGCGGATTTGGAAACTGAGGATGAGGTAACATGGTTAATACCACTGCTATCTTCAAGAATGCTCGGGGCAGTATTGGAATTACCTGAAGAAAACATACTTCACTAGCAAAGAAACTCACCAAATTCCCTTACATTCTCCCGAGACATATTTATGGGACGATGACTGGTAACACCTTGTTCTGTACTAGTCCCGAACCAAGAATGTGGTAAGGTCTATGAGCTCATTTTTTATTTTTAAGTACTATATGTCTACGTCTTATTGTACTTTATTCATGTAGAACAAGTGCTTAAACCTGAAGAACAACTGTTCTCATTTAAGATTCCATTGCTATCGTGCATACTACTTTGCTCTTGTATCACTGTATTTACTCATACAAACTTACTTTTAAATTGAAGGATCCAATCGAAACTCCAATGGCACAACAGGTATGTTTAAGCATGTTTCTTTAAAAGATTTACTCTTCTAAATAGCTCTGTTGATTTCATTTCAATTGTGTGTACAGTTGACTTCTCATATCATGCACATTACTAGCATCAAAACATTTCCAATAGTGTTGTTCTACATGTAGACCCATGGTACCCATCTGAAATCTTGTTGTGCCGTGTAGTTTCCCACGCTTTGTATTCTTTCAATGCTGCTTTGTCTTGAACTGATATGATTTGAACCGTGTCTCTAGTTTGATTTGGCAAGACAATGCAGTGACCATAGGACATAGATATATATTTGTTTGATGCTTTTATTTTGTACTACTTGGCAATAGAAGACTTGGTAGTTTAATACTGTCCACCTTACTACTGAATTGGTTCACCGAAATGATTTTCATATACTACATGCTAAACCTGTTATGTGTCTGCTTGTTTCTTCTTTTAGAATGCTGATAGAATATTGGGGAAGTGTACCTTATTAAGCAATGGTAAAGGAAGTAATGCAGATAAGGTTCATGATAGTGAGACATCCTTGTTGGTCTTCAACAAAGCTGATAAAACAGCTAAGGAAAACTATCCTAAAGACAGTGAGACAACCCCAAGTCCTGTCTTGGTGTAGTGTTCGAGTTACTGGCCACTACCGCCGACACAAGCTATTCGAACTCACTCTCTGAATCAGTTCGGTTTATTGAATCTCAACTACAAGCTAAAAGACATCGATCAGCTCTGCTGCGACAAGAAGCCAAAGGACTGTGAAAGTCCCTCAAGAATTCAGATGCGTACTTTCTGGTAAAACAGCAAGCGTTGGAAGATTTTAGCGCCAAACAGGAGAAAGCTCATAAGCTTGCTAACCTTATTCCTAGCATGGTGGATACCCAGGATAACGTTTCTTGAGCTCTTCTGAAGCTGTTTCAGTTATGCACTTGTTTTGCTGCAGCGCTTATTTGCACTGGTGGCCAGTTTAGATGGCCAGTGTATGTAATATGCTGCTATGTTCCCTATATTTGCACTGGTGGCGAACTTTGATGTCCAGTGAATGTAATATGTGTAATATCCATAATAGCCTAGTGTTAGTTGCTTGTTTATTTATTTCCTTATTGTCTTGTTTAGTTGTTTGTTTGTAATCACTGCAGTTCTTTTTCCACCTTTTTCTAGTGGCCACAGTAACCTATTTTTATAACTAGGCCACAATAACCATGGGCAACATACGAACCGTTGTAACCATGGTCCTGCTACCTGCTGTAGTGACCATGGGCCTCCTACGGGCCGTAGGATCTATGGGCCTTCTACGGGTCGTACCATCGACAGGCCAAACATGGGCTGTAATATTCATGGACCAGTAACTGTCCGCAAAATGGGCTGTAAACGGGCTAGAGTGGAAATCGTCTATTCATGGCCTGACCATAACGGGCCGTTAATAGGCCAAAATGTATAACCGGCTTAATTCTATCGGCAGGCATCATGGGTCGTTAATGGGCCGTATTTGATGACGCTGTGAAAATAGCCCAACAGGTTAACGGGCCACAAACGGGCTGACTGTAACCACGGGCTGAATTTGGCCCACAAGCGGAACAGGCCAGTAACGTACCAAAAATAAATGGGCCCTTAGAAGGCCGAAAGTTAACACAGGCTGGAAACGGCCCAACGGAATAATGGGTTGTTGCTGGGTATAAAGTGATACACTATTCATAATGGGCCAGTTTCACCACAGGCCTTTAATGGGCCTAGAGTTACAAAGGGCCTTGTATGGGGTGAAAGACGTCATGGGCCTTACATGGGCCCGAAGTTACAACGGGATGGAATCATATTGGATGGCCCAGATGATGGTACTATGCCTAATTCAGATAGGCCATAACGGGTCGTGAGTTAGCAGGTTGTAAATGGGCTATATGCGAACAAGTTATTAACAGACTTTTCGTGGGCCAGCCAGCTACCTTTTGACCAAGTCAAACGAGCCGGCCTTTTCACCTGAATGGGCCTTTGTTGGGCCATGCCATGTGTCGACGAATCATAGGCACCTCCCGTCCAATGAGTGGATGTCATCTGTCAAAACAGTGAGCCGACACGTGGTTCCTCTGGTCATTAAGAATTTTTCACGTGGAAAATCCGCATTGGTCCAGGCTGGTAATGGGTTATCGGATCCAAACCAGAACACGATAGCTTAACAGCGACCCGCTACAGTGGATGCCACGTGTCGGTTACGCTTGACGAAAGCACTTCCATGACGAGCCATTTATCATCATGGAAGTGGACACTTCCGTGATGATAATTTTGGCATTGTCATGGAACACTTCTACGACAGCACATGTATGACTATCTTGACTCTGTCATAAAATCGCCATGGATGAACATTCATGACAGAAAACGTGACCTAGTGTGACAAACATGTATCATCACAGAAGTGGTTTTTTTGTAGTGGTATCAAGCATCCCAATCTTAATTCCTGCTCGTCCTTGAGTAGGGAAATGGTAAATATAGAATTTTTGATGTATTCAACATATATTCATTTCTTTTGTAGCGTGGATATTTGGACTTGAATGCATACTCTATAATTTGACATGATGACATCAATACTCAAGCATACCAACAAGCAACCATGTCTTTCAAAATATCAATGCTAAAGAAAGTTATCCCTAGCCCATTATTCTCAATCATGGATCCATTCATGAAACACACTCAAATATTAGCTACATCCAATACACAAGTAGGATAATATTGTTCCGTAGTTGGTGCTTTTGTAAGAGAAGATGGAGACTCAACATAAAAATAGAAATTGCATAAAAGTAAATAGATAGTGCCTTCATAGAGGGAAGCAAAGATTTGTAGAGGTGCCAGAGCTTAAGGCTTAAATTAGAGATAAAAATATATTGAGAGACATGCTTTTCCTGTCACTGAAAACGAGCAAGAATTCCCAATATCTTCCATGCTAGACAAATTATAGGTGGTTCCCAAATAGAAAGTAAAGTTTATTTTCTCTCCACCATTCCTTCACAATCCATTGCTAGCCGTATCCACGGGTGCCTTCCATACCAACACTTTCCAAGGAATTTATTATCATAGTTTTTTTATTTCGGGACTCGGCATCCCTATTACCTGCCACACTCTCGTGCAATGATAGTTAAATAAACACTCATCCTGAGAATAAAATATCTAGCATGGAAATATTGGCCACCCCTGCCGCTTCATGGGCGGTACAGGCACACAAAACAGAAATTTATTTTGAAAATTATAGTTGGCACATGCAAATTTACTTGGAACGACATGGAAATACCGCATATAGGTAGGTATGGTGGACTCATATGGCACAACATTGGGTTTTAGGAATTGGATGCACAATCAGCATTCCCGCTTAGTACAAGTGAATGCTAGCAAATAGATTGAGAGGCGACCAACCAAAAAACAAGAACAGTCATAAACGTGCATTGAGCATAATTAACACTAAATAGTGCACCACAAGTGATAGAGGCAAAGGTGTCCCGTCTTTCGATGAGATGGTGGCTATAGTTTTGGAGGAAGTCGACTTTGACGATCCGACTACGAACGTGGGAGGACGTCGTGCCTTAGCAATTGCTAAACCAACTCCGAGAGGTTATTGACCATGCCGGAGCACGATTAACCTGACCACGAAGGTATGTTTCCTGCAGGCAAACAAAGAACAAGCAAGAAACTAAGATTGCAACATGGATATTGCAAATATAAGATGAAAACTTTATTGATCAAGGTGGGGTTCTGTAACGCCTTTGTCCGGTCGTTCAACACAAACGAAGTACACGAAGTTGCAGCTATGGCGAACTTTAATCTAAACAAAACCCAAAGTCTAAACGATGCCCTAAGGGCTGTATATATGGAGGAAGAGGGGGGGGATTTCGTGGCCCTTGGAGGAGGGGTCCGAAACCAACCCTATCTCTTGTTTACCCACACATATGGACTCTATAAACAGCCTATACTTAAGTGTTTCGAAAGTTCATGGGCCTGGCCCAATAATAAGGTGAGGCAGTACCTAGAATAGCCTCTGGACAAAAATTTATGAAGTGGCATCTTGAATATTTCATCCAAGGCTTCATGCACTCCTTATGGGGTCTTCAAAGTCCTGAAATCATCACTTGTAACTCCGTTCTTGATCCCCTTGCGCATGCCATCATCTCCATGCTTGGTCTTGCTCCAGTGTTCATCCCTCTTATCCATGCTAGGCCCTTCATTTGTAAGCAAACAAATGTATCCAATTTAGGCAACATCATATTCTCATGAACATTAGAATCGTTACCAAGAAACGAAAGTACCTGATAATTCAATTGGCGTGCGCGAGCTCTAGTAATTCGTTTAGTATGTATAGCAGCTGATGAGTACATAACTACCTTGGATACGACCACAAATATTTCATACATGCATATTTGTCAGGTGATTTTAGTGCAAACTATTCAATAATCTATTTATGTTATCCAGAACAAAAATACTTCACACACTTTTGTGTTTTGTCTAATTGCAGGTGTATGGGAGATTTGTACAATTCACATACGAAGATACGGGAAAGGAGAAGTTTAGGTTCTGTTCAAAAAGTCCTCTCACGCCACTTTTAGGCCAAGGGAAGATATAGTCTAAGTCTCTCACGTTCTGCATTCAGATTCGGACTGCACCGACATACCTGACTCAAAACATCAGCAACTCTTTCATACAGACTCCGAATTGGGTGATTCTTTTTTTGTTGGAAAGTAAATTTCGTGATCTTTCCAACCCAATTGGAATCACCTTCAAATTCGTCCGAAGAATTGAGATATCAACGAAACAATCTGACGCTGCAGGAGAATCCGAGTCAAACAACAAGTCCAAAGGTGTTGCGCCACCTCCACTTGGGCCCATGAGCCTTGTACAACCTAGGCTTAGTTTTAGGCTGCCTTGAGACATCCCTCCACCTCCTTGGCCGTCACCCCTTGCTCCTATATAAATAGTTCCATCTAGTAGCTTTTTCATTGGGATTTGTTTAGTTAAAAGTTAGCCATTGCAACTTCATGTACTTCGTTTGTGTCCAACGACCAGACCAAGACCGCTTACGGATCCCCACCATTATCAATACTTCATATATATTCGCAATATTCAGATTGCTTTATCATATTCTTGCTCGTTCTTCGATTGCTTGTAGGAATAGACCTTCGTCGTCAGGCTGACCATGCTTCCGGCATCGCCAGTAACCTCAGGAGATTGGTTTAGAGGTTGCTCAGGCGCAACGTCGTGCACGTTTGTAGTCGGATCGTCAAAGTCGACTCCAGCAAATCGATAGTTATCATCTCATCGAAAGATCAGGACACCTTCGCCTCTATCAAGTGGTATCAGTTTTTAGGTTGCTCGGTGAGAATTTCCAGTTTTTCCTAGATTAGATTTAATTTCTTACCTATTGTCCAAGAAAAAGCCACAAAAAAGTTAGATGATGCAGAGCATCCAATGGACATCACCATGTCAAGAGTCCTTTTGGCGAGTGACACGTGCGACATCTATTTCACATACCCAAAGGTGAATCATCTCCTCTACACGTGCTCACTTGACCCGTTCGAGGATGGTATACTACTTGACACTCCACTTGTGTGCATGCATAGGTATTGTCGGAACACTATGGACGACGAGGAGGAGTGCAAGCGCCAAGTTACAACTACACCATCCACGAGGGAAGCCTGGAAGCGACGATGGAAGAAGACGGAACTGCTGATGCTACAACGGCCGGACATCTGGGCCAAGGGCCAGACATCTGGCGCATGTGCATTCACCCAGGATCTGCGCCAACAGAAGGCCAAGAGCTTCAGCGGCCGGACATCTGGCGCCAGCCCGTACATCCGGCGCCTCAGCAACGCCCGGACATCCAGCGGCCAACCCCGGAAATCTGGCGATGCCTATCCAGAGAAGAACAGATTCGGCCATTGCTAGGCCGGACATCCGACCAGTGCCCCGGACATCCGGCGTCTCGCGAACAGCCGGACCTCCGGCCCCTAGCCCGGACATCCGGTGCCTGCCTGCGCGCAGAGTCGGTCCAAAGGCCCATGTACCCCTCTTTCCCACTTACCCCTTCATGGCTTAGACTATATATAGTACTCCTCCTCCTCCTAGTTAGGGTCAGCGTTGGTTTAGCTCATGTTAGAGATAGAGCTACGCTCATCCACATCGGATCTACTCCACGAGAGAGACCGCGGCCTCTACGGAGAAGATCCCTTTGGATTCAAGACCTCCTTGCGGAGAAGATCATCAAGTCCCCCTCTTGGGCGGCCCCATCAAGACCTCCTCACGGAGAAGACCGTTACCTCTTGTATCGTCCGTTGTTGACTTTCGATCCTGTATCTCTCTTTGTGTTCATGGATCTAGCGCATGTGTGATCATTATTGTTGGTTTAGTGTTTCTGTTTTGTTTCCCTTGTGTTTTCCCTCGTTTCCCTCGCGTTCTTCGTGTTCATTGCGGGATCCGCTCCTTTCGTGAAAGATCGGCATATTAGGGTTCTACCCTACATCTTGGTATCTAGAGCTAGATTGATCACGATTTTGGAGCCTCCCCTCTTTGTTTTCTAGCCTAATTTTGTTGATTTCGTCCTAAATTCGAAAATCCCCACCAAAAATAGCCCCCAATTTTTTTTGTGATTTGTTGGTTTTGATGATGTTTTGTTGATTTTGATCCATGGATTCATTGTGTCTTGAGTAGATCTATCTTTCGCCCAAGTTTCCTCACTTTCCATCCACGAAATCCATCAAATTTTGCCTCCCAAATCATCAATTTCCGCCCCAATTCGAAAATTTCCACCCAAACGAGATCTAGAATTGTCGGGCCGGACATCCGGGCCCCAAGCGGGACATCCGGCTCCTGGAGCGCCAAATCTGCACGGTTTTGGACATCAGGTCCAGTATTTTCGGCCCCGAGCCCGGATGTCCGGCCCCTGGCATCTCAGCCATCCCATTTCACCGTTTTGTCCATAACTAATTCATCCGGTGTCCGATTTTCGCGTTCTTTAACTCGTTGAAAAGCTCTTGACATCCCCCTTCCAACAAAAATACTACCATAACCATTTGACTCCATCAAATTTTTGGAACTTTGGCATCTTAACCAATTTTGTTCCCCATCGCATTAGTGGTTGCTTGAGGAGTGATTCGAGTATCCTAAGGTGTTTCGGCTACTTAGGGACGGTTGTTTCTTCATCAACCACCACCACCACCACTTCCGCATAGGCTTGACCACTATACACTTCCGCCACCACCTTACCCTCCATTTCCACATTGCCTACTCGCAAAACCCATCATTGCATTTCCGCAATACCATTGAGCTTCCGCAACCACCACCGCATTCCCGCTACCACCATTTGACATTTGAGATTTTGAGTTCATTGTTTTTCCATTTCCTAAGGTGTTTCGGCTACTTAGGGACGAATCTCCATCATCTTGGTATCTCCATCAAGGTCACCGTCACTCATCATCGCCTCGAACGGTAACCTCCATATCATCTTGGTATCGTAGTATCCCTCCATTGTATATTCTTTGTGCCATTACATTGATAACCCCTAGCCCATTTTGCGTCACTTGCCTATCGAGACTAGCCATTTGAGTATTGCTGGCAACGTTACTTGTGCACATTAGTGATCTACACCTTCCATTACATACATACCATATTATATTGGTATCATCATTTCATCTCTTGTGCCTCAAGTTTGTTCCCGCATATACCCAATTGCTATCTTGGTTTGTGCATTGTGCAAAAGTGGCCATACATATACACACAAAAAAGAATAAAGCTTTTAAGCAAAAGAGAAAGAGCAAATAAGCTTGTAAGCAAGTGCCATAGCATCATACCACATTGCATATAAGATTGTCATATCCGATCATCTTGGATCATCTTGAGATAAACACCGGGAACATCATATACATAGCATACTTGGGATAGAAGTCGTTGCATTTTTTCTCCTGTGGGTTGTGCACAAGTGTCGTATCCGCCTATTGAGCAATCATGCTAGCGTCTCTCTAGAGTTGTGCAAAAAGAGCATTTTCCGTGGATTCCACATTTTGTTGTTATTCCTTGGTTGCACGACCCCATTTATCTATCCGTGTGTCTGTTTCCGTGTGCCACATATTGCTATTGGTCTACTTGTTTCACTTGCGAATTTGTGAATCTCTTTCAACATTATTGACTCTTGCTAACATTTTACATAATTTTTTTGTGCCACTATCCTCACCGAGCTCCACCATAAGCCTTATTTGTGTAGGTGTGAGAAACTGTCAAGAATTGGTACTAATTGTGCTCTTTCCTTGTCCACATTGGAGTGATCATTGATCCACTTTCAACTTCGGTCAAGGTACATTTGGTATTCGTTTTTCTCTTTCTACCACTCACATTTTTCTCTTGGAGTGATGGATAGGCAAGCATTTCATCTTCGGTCTACAACAACAACGACGAGTTCGATGCCACGAACAACTCCAACGACGCCAAGATGCAAGCTCAAATGGAGGAGAGCAAAGCCCTCATCAAGTCCTACAAGCGGTCTTCCTGAACTTCTAGAAGACGCTCAAGAGCACATGCCTCCAAGCTACCATCTCCGGCAAAATCAAATCGGCATCGACACCATCACCAACAAGGACGTGAAGGTCAAGAGCTCAACACCAACAACCGCTCAACGACTTCACCATCACCCTTGGCATCTTCGCCAAGCAACTTCAAGGCATCTTCGCCTACGGACATACGGCATCTTCGCCCACAAACACCTCAAGAAAAGCTCCGCAAACTCAAGTCTGCGACTTCCACAAGCTACTACAACCTCGACACCGTCCACAAGATTCCTTTCTATGGGACTGAAGAACCTGAGGAGTATCTTGAGTGGGAGAGTTTGATGGACGACTACCTCAAGCTACATCAAGTTCCTCCCAAAGATCAAGTGAAGTGCGCCACAAGGAACTTCCACGACTACGTGTCCACATGGTGGCTTCACACACCTTCGGAGACCTACGACTTGAGTTGGCCCAAGATGAAGAGAGCTTTGCGGCATGAGTTCGTGCCCCCAACCTACACGGAACAACTTCAACGCAAATTGGAGAACACCATCCAAGGATCCAAGTCCATCGACAAGTACTTCAAGGAGATTAAGGAAGCCTTGCGACGAGCCGGTGTGGACGACCCCATTTCGATGAAGTTCCACTTCATGATGGGATTACACAACAACATCTCCTAGACAATATTCCTCGAGAACTACAAGTCCCTCGACGACAACTACATTGGTGCTCTCAAGGCGGAACAAGAACTCATGAAGGCCAAAGCTTCTCCACCCCAAGCTCACTTCGTGACGACCAAGCTCCATGAGAACGAGCATGAGGCTAGTACCACCAAGATGTCCAAGCCCGATGAGCTCCAAGACGATGCTCCCAAGTTTGACTTCACCGCCATCCCTCTTTGTGGCATTGATGATGCCGAGTCTACTTCGACTCTTTTTCAAGACGGTGCGGCGACAAGTACGACCACAGAGAACCTCAAGGACCAAGCTTTGGGGGCGAGCGACAAGGTGGTGAGCAAGGATGATGCTTCCATCTTAGGAGGTGAGAGTGATGATGTGCCATCTTCGGCCTTCATCCACGGCGACAACAACGAGATTGTTGAGCATGAGATTTTCCCTTCGACCACGACGACGTATGATGACTTGAGTGACTTGTGCCACCATATTGAGAGTGAGAGTGACTTCACCACTAGCCCCATATATGTGTTGCCACAATTCACATGTGAGGAGAGACACAACCCCCACCACTTGAGTGAGATGAGTGACTCCACCATATGTGAGTTTGAGTGCACCTATTTTGAGGGAGTGAGTGAACCACCACATAGAGAGAGTGAGATAGTTGATAGGTCATGTGAGGCCACTTTCAACACTAACGACTTGACCTCTACCTCTATTGTGTCTTCTCATTTGGTGCTAGGTCCCTTATGTGATGACGCACCGATTCTCGATGACTTCGCCCTACCTTTGGACAAGACGATGTTCATGGTGGAACGTGATGCACCCCCACATGGTTCCATCAAGATGAAGATGGCCACCATTTGGTCTTTTCCACCTCACGTACACCACATGAGTGGAATGACAAAGGTAACATATGTGAAGGTGATGCTCTAGTCCCACTAGTGGACATTCTTGACATTGATTGCTTGCATGATGTTGGTCAACCTATTTCCATGCTTCATGCTAGTGTGACTTCCCCATGTGATAATTTACCCATTTATGATGAGTATGATGATTGCCATGTGGAGTCTATTAGTTATGATCCCATGTTACATAGGATATCTTGTGCTAATTCTCTCGGCCACTTCATGTTTGCCAATCCGCTTTACTTGTCATATGCTATGCATGAGATCAATCATATGTCATATTTGCAATCTGTTCATAGTGACTATGCATATCCTATTAAAATAAACCCAATTTGCACATATGTCATAGATGAAAAGCCCATGGTTATCGGCATTTGTTTTTCTTGTGATGATATTGATATGCTCCCTTTGCATAATTTATCTCATATGCCATGCCATGAACACCTAGCTTCAGATATGCATTGTTTTGGATGTTGTCCATTTTCCATTTGATCTTTCCAATATTGCTCATGAGGAGACCCCCATAGTTTCCTCATACATTTTAGGAGATTTTGATTCATCCCATTCATTGCATGATCCCAATACTTGTGTGCACCATATGCTTCCCATGAATAAATATGCTATTGATGTGCCATATACTTGCATTCTCAATTTGTGTCCCCATCGTGTTATACACAATAACTATTCTTTCATGATGGATGACATGTTCTTATACCATGCATCAAATTTCTTTGAGTGATGCTTATCTTGTGCTAACTCTCACGTGCACATACACATCATAATGGATGATGTGTACATTTACCACACACACAATCTCTTTCATTTGCGTCTCTTTTGTGTAGGTACCCATGAATTCTTGTCCACCTCGCAATCCCACGAGTTGAAAAAACGAGCTCTAGAGAGCAATGATGACTTGGGATTCCATGGATTGTCTTTCCTACCGCTCTCTTCGCGCAAAGACTTCGCGCATTTATTCTACATGACCCTCACTTGGCTATGGGTTGTTGTCCACTACATATTATATGCCCATCTTACCATGTTCCCTTTGCATGATATGTTCATTCCTATGCCTTTTCCATGCATTTGTGACCCATGCTTTGCACTACACATGATGATTGATTCTCATACTTGTATGTGTATTTGCATGTTTGGTGGAGATATCACTTGTGATTGCCATATTTGCTTTGTGCCCCATGCCTATGATGATACTATGATCTTGCTTTGTGTTCGTGCTTGCGATATGTCATGTGCATTGCCTATGCCTATTATTTTCTCACATGACATGATTGCAATGATTTCCTCTAGTATGTTGCATCTTCGCACTACTAGCTTGCACAACTTGATTACTACAATTTCTTATGTTGCATCACCGATGATTCATACATGCTCATTTAATGCGGTTGATGACAACGATCTACATGCTTATCACATGATTGTTATTGCTTGCCGTCATATGTCCCCATATTTTTCCTGTCTCATGCTAGATGATTTTCCGTGTATTGAGTGCAATTATGCCTTTAGTCTTGATAATGAGTTTGCCCCCATAGCATTCTCGCATATATTTGGAGATTTTGACATTTCTCTTGTGAAGCATGCTTGTCGTACCTCTTTGCACCATATACCTAGTGCCATGAATATTGCCGTTGTTGCATCATATTATTCATGCACTTGTGCTTCTAATGGTTATGTGCAAGAGAAGAGAACCATCATGATGGATGATGTGTTTATCTACCATGCGCATACGTTCTTTCTTTTGTTGTGTGCATGTGTAGGATACTTGGACTTCGTGTCAACTTCCACTTCACATGAGTTGACCATCCGAGCTCTTGAGAGCGAACCACCTTCTACCACAATGATTCTACATCGCACTTTCTTGTACTTCGGCATTGTGAAGGACGCACAAGCTCACGCCTACAAGGTGACATCTTTCTTGAGCGTGGATATGACAGATCATACTACTTGTGTTGCTTGCACCATGAGACTTGTTCATCTTGGACCACTTGATTGCACACATGTTAGAGATCTTGCTTTGAATTGTCATTTTCACCGTTACATGCATCATGATATATATGCCTTGTGTGTTGCATCCAATTCTTGGATTACTTGCTCCTATCATATGTTTGGTTGCAACAATGTCATCACTTCACATATGCCATGTCCCATTGATTGCTACATGCTTGCCTTGATTGCCTCACACATGATGAACAATTGCTCTTTCCATTGTGTTGAGTACCAAACAATATTCACTACACCGCTTGCACATTATGCTTGGATTGTCTTGCACTTGAACCATGTGTTTAGACACTTCATTTTATTTGATGTTGTGAATGCTTCTTATGCCTACCATAGACCTTTCATTGAGCGCTTTTCCCATGCTTTATATGACTTTGAGGTAGATGCTTATTCTCTTATTACACATATTTGCATCACTACCTCATATTTACATGCTTGTCCCCATGATATCTTTGATTGTGCTTGATTGATATGCTTACATGCCATGTCACAACCCTTTGTCACACCATATGCTTTGCATGATGACGACACTTGTTTGGTGACTCACCTCTTGAATGCTTGGTTTTGCACTAATGCTAACCACATTTGTTTTCCCAAGTGTTTGTTGTCCTTACTCCTTTTGAAGGAATCAAAAGATGGTGCGACATTGGAGAGTGCCCATTTCAAGCTTCAAGATGACAACTACTTGGTGAACGTCCAGTTCTACACGGCGAGGCCATCTCTTTCCCATGGTGATTTGGTTTTTGATCCGAGGTCGGATCTTTCGCAAGGGAGGGGAGATGATGCGGAGCATCCTATGGACATCACCATGTCAAGAGTCCTTTTGCTGAGTGACACGTGCGACATCTACTTCACATACCCAAAGGTGAATCATCTCCTTTACACGTGCTCACTTGACCCCTTCGAGGATGGTATACTACTTGACACTCCACTCGTGTGCATGCATAGGTATTTTCGGAACACTACAGACGACGAGGAGGAGTGCAAGCGCCAAGGTACAACTACACCATCCGCGAGGGAAGCCTGGAAGCGACGACGGAAGAAGATGGAGCTGCTGATGCTACAGCGACCGGACATCTGGGCCAAGGGCCGGACATCCGGCGCCTGTGCAGCCACCCAGGATCTGCACCCACAGAAGGCCAAGAGCTTCAGCGGCCGGACATCCGGTGCTAGCCCGGACATCTGGCGCCTCAGCAACGCCCGGACATCCGGCGACCAACCCCGGAAATCCGGAGACGCCTATCCAGAGAAGAACAGATTCAGCCACCGCCAGGCCGGACATCCGGCCAGTGCCCCGGACATCCGGCATCTCGCAAACAGCCGGACATCCGGCCCCCAGCCCGGACATCCGGCGCGTGCCTGCGTAGAGTCGGGCCAAAGGCCCATGTATCCCTATTTCCCACTTACCCCTTCGTGGCTTAGACTATATATACTACTACTACTCCTCCTAGTTAGGGCCATCGTTGGTTTAGCTCATGTTAGAGATAGAGCTATGCTCATCCACATCGGATCTACTCCACGAGAGAGACCACGGCCTCTATGGAGAAGATCCCTTTTGATTCAAGACCTCCTTCCGGAGAAGATCATCAAGACCCCCTCTTGGGCGTCCCCATCAAGACCTCCTCACAGAGAAGACCGTTACCTCTTGTATCGTCCATTGTTAACTTTGGATCTTGTATCTCTCTTTGTGTTCATGGATCTAGCGCATGTGTGATCATTATTGTTTGTTGAGTGTTTCTCTTGTGTTTCCCTCATGTTTTCGCTCGTTTCCCTCCTCACGTTCTTCGTGTTCATCGCGGGATCCGCTCCTTTCATGAAAGATCGGCTGATTAGGTTTCTACCCTACATCATTAGATCTATTCATCCTTTGTCCAAGCCAGTCTGAGCCTTTGCAATTTTCTTTTCATTGCTTGCTTAGTTGAATTATCGGGTGCATCATTGTGTCGAGTTGCTGGTCTTAGTGTCTAGTTCGTTTAGAGTTTCAAGTTATGTTCACATTAGTTACGCCGCCGCTGCATCATTATCCCTTCTGCTGTCCACCACCCATCCATCAATTTCCACCACGTGCTACCCATCATTCATTGTCATAATCATAGTTGAGATCATTCACATCTTCGCTTGATCCAATCTGCATCTTATCTAGTTTGTTTGGAAAGAGGGAGAGAGAGAAAAAAGACAGAGAGAAAAAAGAGAAAAAAAAGTAAAAAAAAAGTCAGAGAAAAAAAGAGAAAGAAAAAGAAAAAAAGTGTGAGGAAAAAAAGGGAGAAAAAAACAAAATTCGGATCTATCTAGACTCAATCTCGTAGTTGAATTCGGATTGGAATCTATTTTGTGCACTATTTAGTAAAACAGGCATAACTTCCTCATACGAAGTCCGTTTTGGCTCCGCAAGTACTGAAATGAAAGCTAGCGACGAGCTGCATCTAAATAGTTGCAGAAGCTATTTCAATATTTGGCACGTCAAAATCGGCTTCTAAATAGGTCTTTTTGCTCTCCAAAGTTCACGAACACAGCTTATTCCAGTTTTTCACGCCAGTTTTTGAATTTTTTGACTCCTCATATCAACTCGGAATTGAGTCATTCCTATTGGGTTTGAAAGCTTGAGTCAATACCATTCTTGAAAAAAATTATCAAAAAATGGCACAAACTTTTCCAGAGGAAAGTTGGAGAGAAAGTTGTTGATATATCCTGCTTGGCTATTGTTTCACATCATTATCTTTATGGCTATTGTGATCTTCACTTATATTTTGCTTTCCAAAGCTACTTCATATCCTTTATTGATGCTAGTTGTGCTACGGTGTGACCTCATTATTGTTCTACACTCGCGTCTCTACTCCGGTCTAGCCTAGGACCAACACAATACCGTCATTGAGCATTTATTCAACATTGCATCTCTGAATTAATTATTGCTAATCTTTTGCTACCATATATAGCCAACCCAGCTCTGCATATTTCTACACCATGTATATGAACGTTCCCCTGGCAATCGCTTCACACAATCTTTGGAGTTATTTGACACCGCTGGTTGCCTGTCACCACCTGCCGCATGGTAAGAGCTTGTAAGATATTGATATTTGCTTTACTGTGGGCACTTTACAACCACATCCTAGTAGTTCATAGGAAAATTATTCTCGAATTTTGTTTCTTGTTTCTACTAATCATGACAGGTTCCGGAGATAGAAGTTCTTGGACAACTGACACATCTTCACCATCACGAGAGTTGGGACAACACACACAAGCACATGGTCAGGTTATCTTTTTACCGTCATTTGAGGGTAGATTTAATCCTACTATTTATCTAGCTTGGGAGATTGAAGTAGAACAAGTTTTTAGTCACCATGACTTTGCTGAACTTGAGCGAGTGCGAGCAGCCACTAGAGCATTTACTGGTTTTGCTTCTGTTTGTTGGAGTGTGCATTGTAAGAAAAACATTGATAACCAACCCACAACTTGGAAATATTTGAAATATGTAATGAGACAACAATTTTTCCCTCCTTACTATCGTCGTGAATTGCTTCGCAAATTTGAACAATTTAAACAAGGCAACAACACTGTTCATGCTTACTACCAAGAGTTCAAATCTTATATCCATCATTGTGACATAGAAGAATCTGAGGATGATACAATAAATAGATTTTTTGGTGGTTTGAACCATGATATTCAGGCAAGATTTCAGTATATTCCTCGTTGCATTACTGGTATGTATGTTCGTGCTTGTACCTTTGAGAGACAGATACAGGAGGATGCATTGGGTGACTACAACAACTACTATTCCAGTTCATGCTCACCACCGCCTGTTGGTGCCTCCACCGTTGCACCTACTAGAGGAACCCCACCTCAGATTGTGAGTGTGACATCATGTCAAGTGTATGGTACATTGTCATTGTCCATAGCTACATCAGCTACGTCTTTGCGACAAGGTAACAGTAAAAGTATTGATGATATCACTTCACATAAGAATGATGCATGCCTAGTTAACTTGAATGCATCATGTGTTGAGTTACCTATTGATTTGAGCACACCACCTATTTTAGAGAATCTTGTTACTATCATGAATGCATCATGTGATCAAACAACTGAAATACCAACAATTTTGAGTGCACCCATTGAATTAACTGTTGATGCAAAAGAACCAATGTTTAATCATTTTGATATGACCTCTAATCTTGGTGATGATTCTGTGTCCAATGACTTATTGCATGTTTGCTTATTTAAGGATGTTTTAGCATGTAAATTTGATGCAACTAAGATTTATTCACCAATGTTGGGATGGTTTAATGATGAACATTGTCAATCTTTTGAAATGAATAAGAGCTTCACTTATATGTGCACACTGAGTTGCAATATTTTCATGCCTTCTACTTCTTGTGATAATTTTTTGGCTTTAGATTTTATGAATTATGAAAGTTACTCATGTATACATGTGTCATATGTGCAAAAATCAAGGGAAGTAAAAATGGATGACATATACATATACAACATGTACACCTTGTCTCTTTTGTTAGCCACATTTCAGATTAAGCAACGCCGAGGACGGCTTAGTTTTCAAGAAGGGGAGGATGATGAGGACATGACTACCTTGGATACGACCAAAAATATTGCATACATGCATATTTTTCAGGTGATTTCTAGTGCAAATAATGGCACACCTTTACAGGTGTATGGGACATTTGTACAATTCACATATGAAGATACGGGAAAAGGAGAAGTTTAGGTTCTGTTCAAAAAGTCCTCTCACGTCACTTTTGGGCCAAGAGAAGATAGAGTCTAAGTCTCTCACGTTCTGGATTCAGATTCGGACTGCACAGACATACCTGACTCAAAACGTCAACAACTTTTTCATACACACTCCGAATTGGGTGAATCTTTCTTTGTTGGAAAGTAGATTTCGTGCTCTTTACAACCCAATTGGAATCACCTTCAAATTCATCCGGAGCATTGAGATATCAATGAAACAATCTGACGATGCAGCAGAATCTGAGTCAAACAACAAGTTCAAAGGTGTTGCACCACCTCCACTTGGGCCCATGAGCCTTGTACGACCTAGGATTAGTTTTGGGCTGCCTTGGGACGTCCTTCCACCTCCTTGGCCACCACCCCTTGCTCCTATATAAGTAGATCCATCTTTTAGCTTTTTACTTGGGATTTGTATAGTTAAAAGTTAGCCATTGCAACTTCTTGTACTTCGTTTGTGAACAACGACCAGACCAAGACCGCTTACGGATCCCCACCATTATCAATACTTCATATATATTCCCAATATTCAGATTGATTTATCATATTCCTGCTCGTTCTTCGATTGCTTACAGGAATAGACCTTCGTGGTCAGGCTGACCGTGCTTCCGGCATCATCAGTAACCTCAGGAGATTGGTTTAGAGATTGCTAAGGCACAATGTCGTGCATGTTTGTAGTCGGATCATCAAAGTCGACTCCACCAAATCGATAGTTATCATCTCATCGAAAGACCGGGACACCTTCGTCTCTATCAGCAGCAAGGGTTGTGGGTATAACAATGGTATTGATGTCCTCATCATCCTCCCCTTCTTGAAATGAAGTCGTCCTCGACAAAAGCTCCTCCTCCTCACCCAAATAAGGCTTCAAATCTACAATGTTAAAAGTGGGACTAAACCCAAAATCTGCAGGCAGCTCAAGTTTATATGCATTATCATTTTTTCTCTAACACCTTAAAAGGACCAGCAACACGTGGCATTAGCTTTGATTTGTGCAAATTAGGAAATCTATCCTTACGCAAATGTAACCAAATAAGATCTCCAGGTGCATACACAACATGTTTTCTACCCTTATCTCCAGGAAGTTCATATTTAGCATTCATACGCTCAATGTTTTCCTTAGTTAACTCATGCATTTTTAAAATCAATTCATCACGTTATTTAGCATCAAAATTAACCTTCTCCGAAGATGGAAGAGGCAACAAATCAATAGGTGCACGAGGTAGGAAACCATACACAATTTCAAAAGGGCACATCCTAGTAGTAGAATGCAATGAACGATTATAAGCAAATTCAATATGAGGCAAGCATTCTTCCCACATTTTCTTATTATTCTTCAAAACAGCCTTAAGCATAGTAGACAATGTTCTATTTACTACTTCAGTTTGTCCATTAGTTTGGGGTGACAAGTAGTACTAAAAAGCAGTTTAGTCCCCAACTTAGCCCATAAACATCTCCAAAAGTGGCTAAGAAATTTAGTATCACGATCTGAAACAATAGTATTTGGCACACCATCCAAGCAAATAATTTCACGAAAGAACAAATCAGCAACATTAATAGCATCATCGCTTTTATGACACGGTATAAAGTGTGCCATTTTCGAGAACCTGTCCACGACAACAAATATGCTATCCCTCCCCTTCTTTGTTCGAGGTAAACCTAAAAAATTTCCATAGATATATCCTCCCAAGGAACAGTAGTTACAGGCAAAGGCATATACAAACCATGAGGATTGAGTCATGACTTAGCTTTTTGACATGTAGTGCAACGAGCAACAAAACGCTCAACATCCCGTCTCATCTTTGGCAAAAAGAAATGTGTAGCAAGTATATCCTCCATCTTCTTGACGCAAAAGTGTCCCATTAATCCTCCTCCATGCGCCTCCTGCAACAACAAAAGACGAACGGAGCTAGCTGGAATGCATATCTTGTTAGCACGAAACACAAATCCATCGTTAAGAACGAACTTGTTCCAAGTTCTCCCTTCCTTACAATTCTGCAATACATCTTTAAATTCAGCAGCATGCACATATTGATCTTTGATGGTCTCCAAACCAAATATTTTAAAGTCAAGTTGTGAAAGCATAGTATAACGACGAGATAATGCATTAGCAATAACATTTTCTTTACCCTTCTTGTGTTTAATGACACAAGGGAAAGTCTCAATGAATTCAACCCATTTAGCATGTCTACAGTTCAGTTTTGCTTGACTTTTAGTGTGTTTCAAAGATTCATGATCAGAATGTATAACAAATTCCTTGGGCCATAAATAATGTTGCCATGTTTCTAAGGTCCGAACAAGAGCATATAATTCTTTGTCATAAGTAGAATAGTTCAGACTAGGCCCAATCAATTTTTGAGTGATAAAGTTGATGCACTTATGAAATTGGTTGCTAGTAAAAATGCTCCTATTGATCCCAATGTTGTGACTTTGCCCACTTTGATTGAGCAAAATAATGATCACATATATGTGAATTTTGTCTCGTGAAGCAATATTAATAGTAATGCTTATAGAGGTAATTTTAATCCTAGGCCGTTTCCTGGAAATTCCTCTAATAATTATGGTAATGCTTATAATAATAATAATAATAATAATAATAATAGGATGCCCTCTAATCTTGAAAGTAATATTAAAGAATTTATCAATGCTCAAAAAGTTTTCAATACTACGATAGAAGAAAAATTGAGTAATCTTGATGATATGTTTAGGAGCATCGATAGAATTATTCATAATGTGGAAAATCTAAAGACAAAATTTTTGCCACCGAAGATTGATAGTAATGATTGGTGTTTCTTCTATTGATTCCTTTTTTTAGAAAAAGCGATTCCTCTTGGTTTATTTCATAGTAATGATGCAGAGGTTAATATTATTGGTGTTTCTTCTAGTGATTCCTTGTTTAGTAATGTTAAACCTGATGAAAGGGGTAGTGAAGAAGAGTCAACTTTAGTTAGAAGCCATCCCCATTATTCGGAGGGTGAAAACCTTGATGAAAAAAATTGCAAAAAGTGGGTTTGGCGAGGGGAAAACTTTAACTAGTGATGTGCCCATTCTCTTGGATTACAAAGATTTTAATTATGATATTTTCTCTTTGATTGAGTGTATTTATGTGTTACAATCCATGCTAAATTCACTGAATGCCTATGAACAAAATAAGGCTTTTACTAAACATATTGTAGAAGCGATGATGAAAGCCTTAGAAGATTAATTCCTAGAAAATTATATGATGAATGGGAACCCACCATTAAAGTCAAGATTAAAAATTATGAATGCAATGATTTATGTGGTTTGGGCGCTAGTGTTTCTACAATTCCAAAATCTCTATGTGATGTGCTAGGTTTTACCAATATGGATGAATGTTCTTTTAATTTGCACTTGCAGGATTCTACTATTAGAAAGCCCTTGGGTAGAAATAATCAATGTGCCTGTTGATTTTATTGTACTTGACATTGATTGCAATCCGTCTTGCCCCATCATAATTGGTAGACCGTTTTTACGAACTATAGGTGCCGTTATTGACATGAAAGAAGGGAATATTAAATTTCATTTTCTGTTAAAGAAGGGTATGGAACACTTCCCTAGAACTATAATTAACCCACCATATGAGTCAATAATTAGGGCCACCTATGGGGCTAAAACGAAAGATGACAACACTTGAATGATAGAGGCGAAGGTGTCCCGATGTTTCGATGAGATAGATTTCGTTTTCTGTGGGAGTGGACTTTGACGATCCGACTAGGATCGTGTGAAGACGTCACGCCTTAGCAATCGCTAAACCAACTTCTGAGGGTTATTGACCACGCCGGAGGACGATCAACCTAACCACGAGGGTCTGTTTCCTGCGAGCAAACGAAGAACAGGCAAGAAACTGAGATTGCAATCTGGATATTGCGAATAAAGAGGAAAGCTTTATTAATGAAGGTGGGATTCGGTGACGTCTTGGTCTAGTCGTTGACACAAACGAAGTACGCGAAGTTGCAGCTATGGCGAAATTTTAATCTAAACAAAACCCAAAGTCTAAGGAGGAAGAGGGGGAATTTCGTGGCCCTTGGAGGAGGGGTCCGAAACCAATCCTAACTCTTGTTTTCCCAGACAAACGGACTCTAAAAAGAGGCTATACTTAAGTATTTCGAAAATACATGGGCCTGGACCAATAATAAGGTGACGCAGCACCTAGAATAGCCTCTGGACGAAATTTATGAACTGGCATATTGTATATTTCGACCAAGGCTTCATGCACTCCTTATGGGGTCTTCAATGTCCTGAAATCATCACTTGTAACTCCGTTCTTGATCCCCTTGCGCATGCCATCATCTCCATGCTTGGTCTTGCTCCAGTGTTCATCCCACTTATCCATGCTAGGCCCTTAATTTGTAAGCAAAACCAAATGTATGCAATTTAGGCAGCATCATATTCTCATGAACATCAAAATCATTACCAAGAAACGAATGTACCTGATAATTCAATTAGCGTGCGCGAGCTCTAGTAATTGGTTTAGTATGTATAGCAGTAGGGGCTGTGGGTGTAACAATGGTATTGATGTCCTCATCATCATCCCCTTCTTGAAATGAAGTCGTCCTCGATGGAAGCTCATCTTCCTCACCCAAATAAGGCTTCAAATCTGCAATGTTAAAAGTGGGACTAACCCCAAAATCTGCAGGCAGCTCAAGTTTATATGCATTATCATTTATTTCTCTAACACCTTAAAAGGACTAGCAGCACGTGGCATTAGCTTTGATTTGCGCAAATTAGGAAATCTGTCCATACGCAAATGTAACCAAACAAGATCTCCAGGTGCAAACACAACATGTTTTCTACCCTTATCTCCAGCAAGTTTATATTTAGCATTCATACGCTCAATGTTTTCCTTAGTTAACTCATGCATTTTGAAAATCAATTCAGCACGTTGTTTAGCATCAAAATTAACCTTCTCCAAAGATGGAAGAGGCAATGTTCCACCTTATTATCAACGTGAATTACTTCAAAAATTGCAGCGTTTAAGACAAGGAAAAAATTCTGTAGAAGAATATTATCAGGAATTACAAACTGGCATGATTAGATGTGCTATTGTTGAGGAGAATGAAGCTATCCTTGCATGTTTTATGGGTGGATTAAATAGGGAGATTCAGACCATTCTAGAGTATAAGGAGTATACTAATATCACTCATTTATTCCATCTTGCTTGTAAAGATGAACATGAAGTGCAGGATCGACAGGCATTGGCACAAACTAACTTTTCTGCAGGTCGATCTTCATCATGGACACCACGTGCATCCTCTACTTCGACTGGACCAGCACCTCCATCGGATGCCACCTCCAGCCCTGATACAAGAAAGCAAGCACAACCACCACTATCTGCCAAGAGCACACTTGTCGGGCCTGCGCAGAGCTCTTCTTCTTCCATCGCATCAACAGGGCACACAAGTGATATTATTTGTTGTCGTTGTAAGGGAAGAGGACATTTTGCGAGAGAATGCAAATCTCAGCGTGTGATGACTGCTACTGAGGATGGTGGGTATGAGTCCGCTAGTGACTATGCTGAGGAGACTTTGACTCTTGTTACACATGAAGAACACGGTGGAGATGATTCTGATCATGAGACGCAATACATGGCTGCTGAAGATGCTGACATGTATGAATGTTTAGTTGCTCAACGTGTTTTGAGTGTGCAGGTTACACAAGCTGAGCAAAATCGGAGGCAGAATTTGTTCCATACAAAGGGAGTTGTGAAGGAACGTTCTTTTTGCGTCATCATAGATGGAGGGAGCTGCAATAACTTGGCTAGCATGGAGATGGCAGAGAAGCCATCTCTCACCACAAGACCACATCCACATCCTTACTACATCCAATGGTTCAACAGCAATGGCAAGGTTAAGGTAACACGTATTGTTTGTGTGCATTTTAGTAACTCTACACATGATGATTATGTTGATTGTGATGTGGTACCCATGCAAGCATGTACCTTATTACTTGGTAGACCATGGAAATTTGATAAAAATTATGTACACCATGGTAGAAACAATCAGTATACTCTTGTTCATAAGGACAAAAATATTACTTTGCTTCGTATGAATCCTAATTCCATTTTTAAAGATGTTATTAATAGAGCTAATAAAGCAAAACAGGAGCAAAATAAGAGTGAAAATCAGATTGTGGCAAAAGAATTTGAGCAACAAATGAAGCCTCGTAATAAACCATCTAGTGTTGATTCTGAAATTAAATTGAAAAGTGCATGTTTACTTGCCACCAAATCTGATATTGATGATCTAGATTTTAGCAAATCTTTTTGCTATGCTTTTGTGTGCAAAGAGGCATTATTTTCATTCGAGGACGTGCCTTCCTCTTTGCCTCCTGCTGTCACTAACATTTTGCAGGAGTTTGCTGACATCTTTCCACAAGACGTGTCACCGGGATTACCACCTATTCGAGGTATTGAGCATCAAATTGACTTAATTCCCGGTGCATCATTACCCAACCGTGCACCATACCATACCAATCCAGAGGAGATGAAGGAGATTATGCGTCAAGTACAAGACCTGCTCGACAAAGGTTATATACGCGAAGCCCTTAGTCCTTGTGTTATGCCGCTGAGGAGCGCACGGGCACGGGCGCGGCGGATGCAGCCAAACGCACGGGGACCGGCGCCGCGGTGGGTGGAGGGGCGCGCACGGGCACGTGCATGGGCGCGGCGGGTGCAACCACACGCACGGGGACCGGCACCGCGGTGGGTGGAGGGGCGGGCACGGGCGCTGGCGCTGGCATGTACACGAGCTCACGTGGGTCCGCTGAGACCTCACTGACGCCCGCGGCTTCTAGCTCTGCGATAGTGCTCGGCGACCAGCCCATCAATGCTATGGGGATGGTTGCTGGCGCAGGCGCAGGCATGGGAGCTGGGATGGGAGTGTCGTGGGAGCAAGTCTGACAGTAAGAGTAGGGGGTACGTAGGAGGAGGCAAGGTCCTAACTACGGCGAGGTTGTGCACGCAAGGTTTATGAGTTCAGGCCCTTCTTGGAGGAAGTAACAGCCCTACGTCTCGGTGCCTGGAGGCTTGGTCGATTGGATATGTGTGAAAATTATAAGGGGTGCAAACCCTTGTGCCTAAGGAGGGGGTGGCTTATATAGAGTGCGCCGGACCCCTCTAGTCCTCAGTTACACATGGTTCAATGTATATTAAGACAGGGCGTTACTGGTAACGCTAGCCATAAAGGACTATAAATGATCTTTAAGACTACGGAGTGAACGCTTGACCATTGCCATCCTGGGGTGGCTTTGGATCTTCTATTCTCCGAATGTTTCTTCGTGCGGTCGAATGACTGTATCTTGGTCGAGTGGAATTGGGGTATCCGAGTGGTATATCATGGTCGAGTGGATTGCAGTGTCCTTGGGTAGGGTGTCTAGGACAGGCCTATGACCCTACCCTAGGTACATGTCATCGTCATTAGCCCCGAATGGATTGAGGTCCGAGTGAAGAAGGGTTGAAGTTGGTTCCGACTCGATTATGTACCCCGGAGGCATTCCACTGGAGTCCGGAAATCATGTTGAGGCTTCAAGCTTATTTCAGTCACCTAGATAGATTCAGAGGTCGTCGAGTGAACTATATTGACAATCTTTGAGTATTGTTACGGTGCGAAATCTTCGGCATGATTGGTTGCTCTGTTGTTTCCGGATCTCACGGGATTCGAAACTTTTTAGAAGCGCGCGGGACGGGGCGTGCCATAGTAGTTGAAGCGGGCTGACAAGGGTGCCTCGGTTTTTGCACTGCCTTTTTCGGCACGTATCGGGTGAGTGACTGTTGCGGGATTTTACATGATTGCTCGGGCCCACGAGTCAGCCACTTGGAAGTAGACCCATAAAAGGCAACGAGGCCGATGCGTTTGCACAGTGCGCCTCATTTTCTCTCTTCTTCCTTTGCTTCTCCACTGCGTCCTCCTCCACTCTCATCGCCGCCGCTCCGCCCGTGTGCAGTCCGTCGCAATGAGAAAGGACAAGATGATGGCCCTGGAGCACGCGAAGAAAGCGACGGCGAAGGGCAAGAAGATGGCTTGGGGGACGTCATCGCGATCCAGTCTGTCGCCGGGTTGGATCCAAGGAGACTGGATCTTCTCCACTGTCGGGCGGGACGACCTGGAGAAGCTCATTGAGTATGGCAGTCCTGGAGATTGCCGGAAGGGGAATCCGAGCCCCAGCCGCACGAGGGTGGGCGTGTCCTCCTCACCACCCATGTCGACCGAGGTTTCTCTCTTCCTCCACACCCATTCTTTAGGGGTTTCTTGAACTTCTTCGGTGCCCAAATCCACCATTTCCCTCCGAACACCATCACGTATCTTGCTGCTTATCTCGATGTGCGAAAAATTCTTGGGTTGCTGATGTGGAGCATCCCAAGGTCATTCCCATGGACCCAACTACATCTCCTATGACACCACTTGGACCCATAACACGAGCACGTGCAAGAGCTCTCGAAACCGAGGTAACATCTCTCCTCTCACATTTCCACTTCGATGCACATGAGACATGGCTACTACCTCAATCGGAGACATTGTGCATACTCAGATATCAAGGAGTTGGCCATGAAGAAGCTAAGGAGCAAGGATGATCAGAAGAGGAAGATGGGCGTGAAGACAGAGAAGAAGAAGAAGAAGAGTTGTGGACAAAGCCCCAGCCACCGGACGACCGGCTGGGACCGGACTTCTGTAGCCTGAAGCCCCAGCCGAGCTACAGCGAGCGGACGTCCGGCCCAGACCGGACGACCGGCGACACCGCACCGGAGCCAAATGAGCGGAAGTCCGAAGCCACCGGACTTCCGGTGACCGGACGACCGGCCCCTTCCGGAAATCCGCAACGTCCACATCTGAGCCAGAACCAGCGGACGACCGTCCACTACCGGACGTCCGACTGCCCGTGAGCCACCGGACGATCGGCCCCCAACGGACGTCCGGTACCTGGCTCTATCCAGTTTTCGGTCCTGAAGCCCATGTACCCCCTCCTTTCGCCCCCCCCCCCCCATTTGCACTAAGGCTATAAATAGACCCCCTATTCATCCTAGCTAGGGTTAGCGTTGTGTTAGCTCATTTGTGAGATAGAGCTTCGCTCATCCATATCGGATCTACTCCTTGAGAGAGACCGCGGCCCCTCTTCGGAGAAGATCCACCTTGGATTCAAGACCCCTTTACGGGAAGATCCCCTTTTGGATTCAAGACCTCCTCATGGAGAAGAACCGGCTACCCTTTGTACTGTCCCTTGTTGGATTTAGATAGTGTATCTCTTTGTGTTTCGAGGATCTAGCATATGTGTGACCATATCTTGTTGGTTTTAGTGTGTCTCTCGTGTTTCCCCTCGTGATTCCCCTCGTTTTCCCCTCGTGTTCTTCGCGGGATCCGCTCCTTTTGTGAAAGATCGACCACATAGGGTTCCGCCCTACATCATCTTGGTATCATGAGCCACGTTGATCACGATTTCCGAGGCTCCCCTCTTCGTTTTCTAGCTTGCTATTTTGTTGTTTTTATCCCTAATTCAAAAATTCTCCACAAAAATAGCCCCAATTTTTTTTCTGATTTGTTGTTGTGTTGAAATTTTGTTGGATTTGATCCATGGATTTGCTTTGTTTTGAGTGAATCTAGCTTTCCCCCCTTGCCCCACCATTTCCATCCACGAAATCGCTCGGATTCAACGAATTTCGACCTCTCCATCACGAACACCACTAGTTCATCCCATGCCCGATTTTCGCCCAGGCACTGGACGTCTGCTCGCCACCGAACGTCTGACGACCGGACGACCACTCACCATCGGACGTCCGGAGTAACCTGACGAAACTGAATTTTCTTCAGTTTTGGTCACCACCACCGCCCTACATTTCCGCATACGCACTCCTACCATCTGCACCATCACCACTTTCGCATTCCTCCACCATTGCCTACCAGTTTCACACTTCGACACGTGTCGCCACTTCGAGCTTTGAGAATTTGAGTTGCGGTTCCGTATCCTTTTGTGTATCGGCTATCTAGGTATGGTTCCACATCAACATCACCGCCGCTCATCTTCGCCTCGGACGCGTCATCAATAACGACCACCTCGACTACATCTTGGTATTTGTGATTGGATCACCGTCATCCATTCTTGCTTACAGACGAGGAACAGAAGAACGGTAACCTCATCTTGGTATTAGACATATCACTCTTGCCATTACATTGATAGCCATCATAGCCTTACTCCTTTGCGTCGCTTACCCATCGAGACTAGCCTTTGAGTATTGCTGGCAATGAGACTTGTGCACATTAGTGATCATACTTCCCATAGCATACATACATCATTGTTGCATATCTTGGTAACATCTCTTGTGTCACAAGGTTGTCATTGCAAACACAATTGCTATCTTGGTTCGTCAAGCATTGCATGAGAAAAGAGCTCAAACAATAAAGAGCCAAACAAGCTTTTAAGCAAAAGGAAAATATAAGCAAAGATCTTTTAAGCAAGCACCATAGCATCATACAACATTAAGATTGTCATATTAGACCATCTTGGGTCATATCATCGAAACACCTTGCATAGAACATACTTGGGATAGAAGTCGTTGCATTTTTGCTTAGTAGGTTGTGCACAAGTCTTGTATCCGCCTATTGTGCAATCGTGCTAGCGTCTCTCTAGTGTTGTGCAACATGAGAATTTTTGTGGACTCCACATTTTGGCTCATCCTTGGTTGCCCAACCCCACTTATCTTTTTGCGTGTGTGTTTCCGTGTACCATATATTGCTTGGTCTAATTGTTGCATTGCAATCTTGCGAATCTTTTCCAACATTATTGAAGCTCACTTACAATTGCATCAAATTTTGTGCCACCATCCTAACCAAGCTCCACCATAAGCTTTTACTTGTGTAGGTGTGAGAAACCGACAAGAATTGGTACCAATTGTGCTATTTCCTTGTCCACATTGTAGTGATCATTGATCCACTTTCAACTTCGGTCAAGGTACATTTGGTATTCATTCTTCTCTTTCTACCACTCACATTTTTCTATTGGAATGATGGATAGGCCAAGTACTTCTACCAACCCACTCTTCATTGAGCACGACGACGACATGTACTCCTACGTCAACAAGAGCCACCTCTTTGGTGCCCAACGTGCTTTGCATCAAGAGCAACAAGCAATGAGTGAACAGATTGACAACCTCACTGCCGACTTGCGACTCTCCGAGCAACGTACAAGGGACTACTTAGACCACAAGGTCAACGATCACAAGCAAGATAACGACGCAATAATGGATGAGATTCGCGCTTTTTTGCTCAACTGCTCTTCTTCCACTTCGTCTTCATCAAGAAGGACTCGCTCAAGTCGACACTCCGACTTCACCCTCTCCGGCTCAAGTACACCGAGATCAAACACTCTTCGACGTGTCGCGCGCAACGATCGTCAAGCAAGCCTCAATCCTCTATGCGATACCAACTCTCAAGAGCACCGACAACGTCAAACCCAAGAGGCTTTTGCGCTAGCACAAGAACAGCAACGACAACGTCAACATGAAGAGGAAGAGCCCGTGCTTCTACACCAAGAAGCACAAGATGCCGAGGCACAACGTCAAGAGCAACAATTGTGAGATGCTCAAGCACTTGAGGCGCAACAAGCCCTGCAAGATGCAAGTCGCACCTTAGCCAACCGAGGCCAACAAGCTCGTGAACATGAAGAAGCACTTCGCAAAGAAGCTCAAGAACGAAGATTTCAAGATCGCGTGCAACGTCAAGTTCCTCCTCGAGCTCGATATGCTCATCCACAAGCTCGCCAAGAACATGAATTTCATCAAGAGCATGAAGACAATGGGAATCCTCCACGACAAGAACAACATGAGGTCGACAACCCTCTTCTCCAAGAGCAACACGAGCTTGACAATCATCAACAACATGGACGTCATCATCCTCGACCCCAACACAATGAAGAGAAACGCTACGGCAAGCTAAAGTTCACAATGCCCAAGTTCAATGGAAGCAACGATCCCGAAGAATAGCTTTCATGGGCATTGAAGGTCGACAAAATCTTCCGTTTGCACGACTTTGAAGAAGATAAGAAGATCGCAATGGCATCCCTTGAGTTCCAAGACTATGTCCTCATTTGGTGCGAACAAGTTATCGAGCACCGAGAGGCAAGAGGTGAACCACCCATCACTACTTGGGCACAAATTAAGGATGTCATGAGAACACGCTTCGTGCCTACCTACTACAACCGAGACCTCTTCAAGAAAGTCCAACTACTCAAGAAAGTAACCAAGAGCATTGAAGAGTACTACAAGGACATGGACATTGCCATGATAAGAGCCAATGTCATGGAATATTACGAGCAAACTATGGCACGTTTTTTGAATGGACTCAACCATCCTATCAAGAAGATCGCTGACTTCCAACCATACTAGAACCTCATCGAGCTAGTGCATCAAGCTACAAAAGCGGAACGTCAAGTGCAAGATGATTTCAAGTATGCCAAGTTCTCATCCAAGTCATACGGCTTCTCCAACACCCAAGCTTCAACGACTCCAACACCGTCTACCAAGCCTTCTACAAGCAACGTCGACAAGTCGAGTTCCAAGAAAGCTTCGTCAACTCCAAGTCATCCTCCTACTACAAGCAACTTCAAGCCGAGAGCTTCATCATCATCCACTCCAACCGATGACACCGTCAAGACGAGTTCCTTCAAATGCCTCACATGCGAAGGCCGAGGCCACAAGTCCTACAAGTGCACCAACAAGCGGACCATGATCCTCAACGACGACGACACCTACGACTCGATGAGTGAAGGAGAAATGGACGCTCTTGAGCAAGTTGCCATGCACCAGCAAGTGAACGATGAAGAGGAACAAGTCTTTTGCGATGAAGATTCAAGCCCCGCTCTTGTTGTCTCCAAGGACTCGACTCTCCAACATCACCAAGAAGAAAACCAAAGATGCCATATCTTTCACACCAAGGCCGGCATCAATGGAAGATCTGTCAAGATCATCATCGATGGAGGGAGTTGTCATAATCTTGCAAGTGAAGAACTTTGCTCCAAGCTCCAATTGCCCAAGACGAAGCACCCACATCCATACAAAGTGCAATGGCTTAGTGACTCCGGCACTATCCAACTCGAGCATCGAGTACAAGTCTCCTTCAAAAGTGGCGCCTACGAAGACACCTTAGAGCGTAACGTCGTTCCAATGACCGTTTGCCACCTTCTCCTTGGACGCCCATGGCAATTTGATAGAGGAGTCATCCACAACAGCCGAACGAACCACTACATCTTCAAGATGAAGGGAAAGGAGTACGTACTTCATCCCATGTCCCCGAGCCAAGTGATCGCCGACAAGCAAGCCACCCATCGCGGAGACAATAGTGAGAGAGCGAGCCACCAAAAAGAGAGCGAGTGCCACAAGCCCAAATAGAGCGCCTCCACGATGAGCGAAAAGAAGAAATTAGTCCTATTTTCCACCAAAAGTGAGATAAGAGGAGTGTGTGAGAACCCATCTAGTGTCCTACACTACATCCTTTTGTGCAAGGACAGTGAAGCACTAGTGTTGTCTTCTCTTTTGCAGGAATTTCACAATGTTTTCCCCGATGAGCTACCTCCGGGACTACCTCCACTACGAGGCATCGAGCACCGCATCGACCTCATCCCCGGAGCACCGCTTCCGAACAAAGCTCCCTACCGCGTCAACCCCGAAGAAACCAAAGAAATACAAAGGCAAGTAAAGCATATCATAGACCATGTGTTGTAGGGTGGAACCCTAAGTGGAGATCTTTCACGAATTGGAGGGGGAATCCCCAAGAACAAGATGAACACAAGAGGGAAAACAAGAGGAACACTCAAGAACAAGTCCAATCACACATCCACTAGACCAACAAACACACAAGGTCCACAAGGTACATGAACAATCAAAGGGAAACAAGATACATGGTAGAGTTCATCCCAAATTCTATTGTCGGTGCGGAACGACACCTATGGGATCACAAGAACCCCTACTACAGTTAGCGAGGCGCGGGGTCGTGGGAAGAGCGGATCTAACAGGTAGCCCACAGTTTGTTTATCCAGGTTCGGGCCGCAAGGATGCGTAAAACCCTACTCCTGCTTTGGTGGATTGTATATCTGTGTTCTTGAGCTAGCTATGGGGCGTGAGGAGCTCCAAAAAGCCGAATCCCTCTCCTGGTCGCCTCGGGCCTCCTTTTATAGAAAAAGGGGTTGCCATAGTGGCACACAGGAGGTGGAAAGGGTACAGTGATGCGAGGTTATCCCTCGCATTACATGACAAGGCGCATTTAATGCGTCTTGCTTAGGTGTCCTTGCTTTATCGGGGATGGGGGGAGAGGTCTGTCTCATCCGTCGCCGCTCCTTCTTGTGTCGACATGCGCCCTGGCCAGCGATGCCTGAGATGCCACGTAGGTAGGCAGGCAGCTGAGGTGGCGTAGTGGCGGGTCTTCACAAATATTTGCATGCCGCCACGCAGGTGCCTGCCCAGCTGGTTGGGTCGGCAGCTACATGCATGCGGTGGTGGAGGGTTAGTCGGCGTGGGCCTGATGGTGGCCCTGCGGGTGTCCTCGGTAAGGGCCTTGCTAGGGCCCTGGCAAGGGTCTTGTCAACGCGCCTGCTGTCATCCCTGGCAAGGTGCTTGCCGGGGGCCTTGTGGTCTTCCTTGGCTGGGATCTCGCCAAGGGTTGTCATCTCCTTAGTGCGTATCTGATCTTGAATGTCTTCACGAAGATCTGCATGCTGCCACGGGGATGTCTCCCGAATCCTTGCCCTTTGGGGGCAGTGGACTCAAGGGTGACTTGCTCCGTAGGCGCGGGACGAGTCGCCGTGGCAAGGGTCTTGTCGGGGTTGCTAGAACCATCTCCCGGCAAGGATCTTGCCCGGGGAGTTTGCTTTGTCCCCTTTTCTCTTCGTGGTCTTGGCCTTGGTGTTGTTCTAGTTATCTTGAGCTTCAGTCTTACCCTGGCTCACCTCCCTCGCCTTGCTTGGTGTGGTGGTGCCCGTGGCTCATACTACCCGTGCACAGTTATAGGGGTACAAGAAGTGTACCCTTCTTTTTGTGCACCGACAGGAGCCCCCGGGCCTGGTCCACACATAAGCACAACGCGTTGTTTGGGCTAGGCCCAAAAACGGTGCGCAGGCAGGTGGGGCGGTTTTTACCGCGGTAAGATTCTTCGCGCGCTGCGCTTCCCACAGCTCTCGCGCGTGGCGCGGCGTGGGGAGGTGCGTGTGACGTGGGCGGCATGCGTGGGGTTGGTTCCCGCAGGCATGCGTCACGTCATAGTAAAGGGGGCAGTTCACGCCTTCCCCATAAACGGAGGGAGGCGTGGAGGCGCGGCCCATTTACTGAATGGGGCCGAGGCGCGGTCCTCGAGGCGTCCACTCCCCACGATCGCGGGGTGGGGAGAGGTCGCCTCACCCGTCCCCTCTGTTCTGAACGTTTGCCACGTGTCTCCCATGCGCTTGGGGTGGCAAACGATGGAGGCAGGAAACCGGGCCATCGCTGGTTGGGGCAGCGGGTTGGCCCTGGCTCCCTGCGCCTCCCGTGTCTTGATTGGCCGAGCGGGGCGGCCAAGCCCCAACCCCGATCCTTTATAAAGAGCGGGAGGGGGATGGTGTCTCGCATTCCTTCATCTTCTTCTTCCTTCAGCTTCTGCTCCTCCCTTCCATCCGTCATGGAGAGAGGGAATCCCGGTCCTTCAATAGTGGCGGCGAGGGTCGCCGCTCGACAACGCGCCCCTCCTTCTCCTGCGCTTGCGGTGGCAGAGCCAGCCGCGAGGGGAAGGGGGAGGGGGCGAGGCTGTGGGCGAGGCCGGGGCGCTCGGGGAAGAGGAGGACGGGGTGGCGCGTCGGCCTCGCCTCCGCCAGCAGCTCCTCCTCCAATGGAGGGCCACGTTGGGGACGACCTTTGTGAGTTCTTCGTCAGGCTCTGCCGGCCGCCGCGCCGTCGCCTTCGTCTCCCGACTCCATTTGCACGGGAGATGGAGCTGGATCCGCCGGAGTCGTTGTGGCTGCACATGAGGGGCTGTGGGATCAGTGGCACGTAGGCCCATGTCGACTTCCCCGCCCCACACGTGATGTATCTTTGTCGAGGATGGAAGACGTTTTCGCATATCCACCGCTTGACGGAGGGGCTCACTCTCCATTTTAAGCTGATCGAGGGTGGCCTTCTCTCCGTCAAGGTCTTCGGGTGCTTTGGGACCCGTGCAAGGTGCTGGCTGGAGAGCTCTTCTGATAGCGAAGACTCCTCCTCGGGCGGGAGTGACGAGGAGGACAGCGGCAGCGACGACGAGGGTAGTAGGCGGCAGGATGACGGGTCCGATTAGGTGTCGGGTTCCGCTCCGTGTGGCACCAGCGACCCCATCATCCGCGTCGCCGGCTCCTTGAACTTCTCGGGGTCGTCTCCTTGGGCGGCTGGCGTTGGGAGGCTGCAGAAGAGGAAGAGGGCGGGCGGCAAGGCCGTCAAGTCGGAGTACACGGGCATCGATGCCTTCGACGCGTGCTGACGTCCTGCCGCCTCATCTTCGAGCTCTGCTTCTGGCGCTGCCATCACCATCCAGCCTTTGGACGGCCACCAAGATGTTCTCTTGGTGTCTTCTGAAACCCGTAGCTCGCCTAGGCGCTCCTTTTGTCCCTTTCGCCTCCTTGACCTACCTCCTGAGGAGGGGGACAAGAAAGGGATTACGGGCACCTTATCTCTTTTTAGTTTGTAAGCCTTCGGGCCTTTGTTGAATTTAAAACTTGTAATCCAATCATTCATGTTTTTCATTCCCTATGGACTGTACCCGAGTGGAATGTTTTTAATGAAAAAGGGATGCTTGCCGGGTCATTTGTTTGTGGGTGAAACCCACGGCAAGGAATAAATCCTTGATATCTTTAAGATAAACATTTCCTTGCCCGGCAGCAGGCCCTGCCGTCTCCCCACTTCGCTCGACCTTTCTCACGCCTTTGGCGGAGGCAGGGATGAGGCGGGTTTAGGCTCCTTGTGTAGGACCTTGAAGTAGATGTGTCTAGAGGGGGGGTGATTAGACACTTAATGCTAAAGTTGCAATTTTGAAGCTTTTTCGGTTTAAGTGGAGTTTAGGCATAATTTCAACATTCACAATACATATCAAGCAAGCATGCAGAGAGTGTATAGGCAGCGGAAAATAAAGCATGCAACTTGCAAGAATGTAAAGGGAAGGGTTTGGCGAATTCAAACGCAATTGGAGACACGGATGTTTTTCCCGTGGTTCGGATAGGTGGTGCTATCCTACATCCACGTTGATGGAGACTTCAACCCATGAAGGGTAACGGTCGCGCGAGTCCACGGAGGGCTCCACCCACGAAGGGTCCACGAAGTAGCAACCTTGTCTATCCCACCATGGCCATCGCCCACGAAGGACTTGCCTCACTAGCGGTAGATCTTCACGAAGTAGGCGATCTCCTTGCCCTTACAAACTCCTTGGTTCAACTCCACAATCTTGTCGGAGGCTCCCAAGTGACACCTAGCCAATCTAGGAGACACCACTCTCCAAGAAGTAACAAATGGTGTGTTGATGATGAACTCCTTGCTCTTGTGCTTCAAATGATAGTCTCCCCAACACTCAACTCTCTCTCATAGGATTTGGATTTTGTGGAAAGAAGATTTGAGTGGAAAGCAACTTGGGGAAGGCTAGAGATCAAGATTCATATGGTAGGAATGGAATATCTTGGTCTCAACACATGAGTAGGTGGTTCTCTCTCAGAACATATGAGTTGGAATTGTGTATGTGTTCTGATGGCTCTCTCCACGAATGAAGAGGAGGTGGAGGGGTATATATAGCCTCCACACAAAATCCAACCGTTACACACAGTTTTCCAATCTCGGTGGGACCGAATCAACAAACTCGGTCGGACCGAAAAGGTAAACCTAGTGACCGTTAGAGATTTTCGGTGGGACTGACATGCAACTCGGTAGGACCGATATGGTTAGGGTTTGGGCATAATGTAATCTCGGTGAGACTGATTACACAAACTCGGTGAGACTGAGTTTGGTAATAAGCTAACCAGAGAGTTGGTCAGGTAAACTCGGTGGGACCGATTTGCTCTTTCAGTGAGACCGAAAAGTTACAAAAAGGAAATCTTGTAGGAGTTTACATTGCAATCTCGGTGGGACCGGTTCGCTCTTTCGGTGAGACCGAAAAGTTACGAAAGGGAAACAGAGAGTTTGCAATCCCATCTCGGTGAGACCGAGATCCCTATCGGTAGAACCGAATTGCTAGGGTTTGGCAGTGGCTTATGACAAGTGAAACTCGGTGGCGCCGGATAGAAAGAATCGGTATGACCGAGTTTGGCTTAGGGTTTAGGTCATTTGTGGAAGTGGGAAAGTAGCTGAGGATTTTGGAGCATATCATTAAGCACATGAAGCAAGAGGCTCATTAAGCAACACCTCATCCCTCCTTGATAGTATTGGCTTTTCCTATGGACTCAATGTGATCTTGGATCACTAAAATGTAAAATGAAGAGTCTTGAGCTTTAAGCTTTAGCCAATCCTTTGTCCTTAGCATCTTGAAGGAGTTCCCACAACCTTTAGTCCATGCCACTCCATTGTTGAACTTATCTGAAACATTAGTCCAACAAGAGATATGTTGTCATCAATTACCAAAACCACCTAGGGAGCACTTGTGCTTTCAATCTCCCCCTTTTTGGTAATTGATGGCAACATACATCAAATCTTTAGATAAGGATATAAAGAACAACAAGTAAAGCTTTGGAAGGACATGCAACAAGCATAGGCTCCCCTTACATGAATGCAATCATATGAATATAAAATATAGAAGCATGTGAGAGCATAATCATGACAGAGTAGGCAAAGTGTTACATGTATCTTGGCCATATGCATCAGAGTAAAAGATTATCAAGGAAAATACCTTCATCCTCATTAGTCCTTCTTGCAAACAGTATGTACATAAGCAAGAAGTCCTCATACTCATGATTTTGATGCATACACTTACCGTGTAGTCTTTGAGTTGGCTTAGGATGGAATGAACCTGCTCAAACAAAGTTAGATAACACAGGTACATCCACTAGCCAGAGCACACAAAAGAAACCACAAGAATGACAAGACTGGGATGACATGTAGAGAGTGAGTACAAGGTACCACATTGGATTCAACATGTCCCCAAGAGTAAAGATATGCAATGAATTTGACTGATTTCTTTCCCTTAGGTGTCTTGCTCCCCCTGAATCTTACATGGGATATTGGGAGAAGATAGGGAACAGAAAATCAGAGCTGAAAGATACAAATGGATAGAACTTAATGCAAATACATGTCTTTCCCCCAAAAAGGCATGTGACATCTCTCCTCTTGAACATCAAGCATCTGGGATCCTTGAGTATTCTCTCCCCCTGGAAATCTCTTTCTCCCCCTTAATACTTTATCTCTTGTAGGTTTAGTTCTTTAGTTCTTGAGACTTTTTCTCTCCCTTGATGTGATCTCTCTCTCCTACAAGATTTGATGTGATCTCTCTCTCCCCCTTTGACATCAATTTCCAAGAAGGGCTTTCTGGAATCCGTCGTATAGGTTTGGTCCTTGAGACTCAGCACAAAGCAATGGATAAAACTGTGATGCTTGAAGAGGACAAGATTCATTGAGTAGAGCTGGATCAGAAGAAATATAGAACAAGTGGCAAATTGTTTTTCCTGTTGCGAAGTCGGTGGCACCGAGTGGAATGTTTCGGTGGTACCGAAAGGATTCGGTTGGACCGAAAATTACAAGTCGGTGAAACCGAGTTTACACAAAGAAAAACATTTGTCACCTCAGCTCACTAGACATGTAGGATCTCACAAAGATTTGCAATGAATTACTTGAAGGATTTGCAAGGAATTGAATGCAGAAAATGCAGAACAAAAACAAAGAGAAAAGAGAAGAAACTGAAAGATCTAGATGAAGAGGTTTTTTTGTTTTTTGTTTTTTTTGAAAAAGAGAAGGAAAATAAACATGCATGAGATAAATGCAATAACACAAAGAAAGAACACAAGAGAACTTCATCTAGAGTTGGGCGGTGACATAGTCACCTATGTTAGAGTATATTGACTTAGGAGTCAAGTGAGAACACTTGATCATAGGTCATACTCATCGTTTAAGCTCAAAATGGGGTTACCATTTTTCGTTTAAGCATCTTGATGTATTCACATCTTGTTGAGTTGCTTTGACTCATGTCTTGGAGTAAAGCTTCTCTAAGATGGAATAACATACCTTGGGTGGTGGTGTGGTTCTTGCTCATGTAGTTGAACTTGTGTGGGTGCTCAAGGTTGATGTAGCTCATCAAGAGTTGGGAGCACCACTTGGGGTTTGAGTTCATCTACCTACATGGGTTAGTTCTTGCAAGGGAGAGCACTTGTGTATCCAAAAATGACAATCATGAAGCTCAACATAGAATTTGTCAAAGGATATGTTTGAATGGTTTTGTGCTTCCTTGTCTTCAACCACCGTTGTGTAGAGATTCGGTGATGTAGAGATTGCTCAAGATGTGAGTGAGTCACAATCTCATGGAATTAGATTCAACCAAGCACCTACATGGGTTAGACAACATGCAAGGTACAAATATATCCAAGACATAAGATAATCATCATAAGAGATATATCATGGATTAGTCATAAACTCATGTCTTGCATGTATCCAATGGAGTTCCTACTCCAAGTTCGAAGCATCAATGATGTTCAATTCTCCTCTCAACCTGCAAAACACTTTCTCATCAAGAGGTTTAGTAAATATATCCACTAATTGCTTATCGGTGCAAACATGCTTAAGATCAATGTCACCCTTAGCAACATGATCTCGAATGAAATGATGACGAACTTCAATATGCTTAGTTCGATAATGTTGTACAGGATTATGACCAATTTTGATAGCACTTTTATTGTCACAAAGTAGTGGAACATGTTTCACATAGATCCCATAATCTTTAAGAGTTTGGGTCATCCAAAGTAATTGAGCACAACATGAACCAGCGGCAATGTATTCCGCTTCGGCGGTGGATAAGGATACCGAGTTTTGTTTCTTGGAAGACCAAGACACAAGAGATCTACCAAGAAATTGACAAGTACCCGAAGTGGACTTTCTATCAACCTTGTCTCCGGCATAATCCGAGTCGGAATAGCCAACGAGATCAAAAGAAGATCTCTTAGGATACCAAATGCCAAAGTTTGGTGTATGGATTAAGTATCTCACTATCCTTTTCACAGCCTTAAGATGACAATCTTTAGGAGCAGCATGATATCATGCACACATGCACACACTTAGCATAATATTAGGACGTGAAGCACATAGGTATAACAATGAACCAATCATAGAGCGATAAACTTTTTGATCAACCGGTTCACCATCTTTGGTTAAATCATTATGTCCACTAGTAGGCATGGGTGTAGACATACCTTTGCATTCTTGCATATTGAACTTCTTGAATAAGTCCTTGGTGTACTTTGTTTGAGAGACAAATGTACCTTCCTTAGTTTGCTTGATTTGCAAACCGAGAAAGAATTTGAGTTCACTCATCATAGACATCTCAAACTTCTCTGACATTAGCTTTCCAAACTTTTCACTAAAGAGAGGGTTAGTTGAACCAAATATGATATCATCAACATAAATTTGGCATACAAATAGTTCTCCATTAACCCTTTTAGTAAAAAGAGTAGAATCAATTTTACCAATTTCAAAACCACTTGTAGTAAGGAACTTGGTGAAGCATTTATACCATGCTCTAGGAGCTTGTTTAAGACCATAAAGAGCTTTGTGAAGTTTGTAAACATGATTAGGTTTCTTAGGATTGACAAAGCCGGGAGGTTGTTTGACATAGACTTCCTCCTCTATTTCACCATTTAGAAAAGCACTTTTAATGTCCATTTGGTACAAGGTGATGTTATGGTGATTAGCATAGGAAAGTAAGATGCGAATGGACTCAAGTCTAGCAACGGGAGCATATGTCTCACCATAGTCCATACCTTCGACTTGTGTGTACCCTTGGGCGACGAGACGTGCTTTGTTGCGAACCACTTGTCCATCTTCATCTTGCTTGTTGCGAAACACCCATTTCGTACCAATGATGTTGTGGTTGTTGTCGGGCTTTTCAACCAATGTCCAAACTTGGTTTCTCTCAAAGTTGTGTAGCTCTTCATGCATAGCGTTTATCCAATCCGGATCTTCCAATGCTTCTTCAACCTTCATAGGTTCAATGCTAGAGATAAATGAATAGTTTTCACAAAAGTTAGCTAAACGAGTCTTTGAGCGAGTGATTCTCCTGGTTTGTATATCATTGAAGATTTGCTCGACGGGATGATCTTTGGCAATTCTTGCTCGAACTCGTGAGAGCTTTTGCTTGGGTCTTTGTTGAACATCTTCTTCATCTTGTTCTTCTTCTTGGCCTTCTTCATTGTTGACGTTGTCGTTCTCTTGTCGTGGTGGAGAAGGAGGTTGTTGATGTTCGTCTTGATGCATTTCCTTGTCTCCTTCATCTTGGTGTGTCCCGCTTGTTGATGCTTCCGTATCGATTCTTGGTTCACCTTGTCATGAAGTAGAAGCTTCCACTTGGACGGATGAAGTACTCTCCTTCACCTCCGTTGGACGAACTTTGCCAATGGACAAGTCTTGGATTGCTTCTGAAGGGTCTTTGTCTCCTACATCAATTGGCAATTGCTCTACTTGCGAGCCATTAGATTCATCAAACTTCACATCTACCGTCTCTTCAACCTTTCGGGTGAAATTGTTGTAGACACGGTAAGTGTGAGAGTTTTAGCCATAACCAAGTAGGAAACCTTCATGAGATTTAGGAGCAAACTTTGAACGACGATGCTTATCAAGAATGTAGCACTTTGAGCCGAATACTCGAAAGTATACAACTTGGGGTTTGTTACCGGTGAGGAGCTCGTATGCCGTCTTGTCGAGTAGCTTGTGAAGATACAAGCGATTTGCTGCGTGACAAGCTGTCTCAACCGCTTCTGCCCAAAAGTGCTTCGGCGTCTTGTATTCATCAAGCATCGTTCTTGCCATTTCGATGAGCGTCCGGTTCTTCCTCTCAACAACTCCATTTTGTTGAGGTGTGTACGTAGCCGAGAACTCGTGTGAAATCCCTTCTTCGTCAAGAAAGGTATCCACATTTGCGTTCTTGAACTCCGTTCCATTGTCACTCCGAACCTTCTTGATCTTCACGTCAAACTGATTTTGGGCCTTCCTAGCGAAGTTTCTGAACATCTTCTGGACCTGCGAATTGTCATTAAGAAAGAACACCCACGTAAATCTTGAAAAATAATCAACTATAACTAGACCAAAAGAATTTCCACCGAGACTCTTGTAGGCGTTGGGACCAAAAAGATCCATATGAAGTAGCTCGAGTGGCCTCCTTGTGGTCATGATGTTCTTCACGGGATGTCTTCCTCCAACCTGTTTACCTGCTTGACAAGCACTACAAAGTCTATCCTTATCAAATATGACATCGTTAACTCCAAGGATATGATTTCCTTTAATAAGCTTCTCAAGGTTTCTCATGCCAACGTGACCTAGTCGTCTATGCCACAACCAACCTTTTGAGGATTTAGCAATAAAGCAAGTTTTAGGTTGTGCCTTTTTAGAGAAATCGACAATGTAAAGATCACCTCTACGCATGTCGGTAAAGACCATTTTATGATTGTCTCGACGAAATACTTGGCACTCTACCTCAGTAAATAGGACATTCAAACCGAAATCAGCAAGTCTAGATACTGAAAGTAAGTTGTAGCCAAGAGATTCAACGAGCATGACATTTTGAATGGAACTATCATGTGAGATGGCCACCTTACCAAGGCCCACCACTTTAACCTTTGAATTATCACCAAAGGTGACATATTTTCAAGGGCCGTCATTTTCAGCAAGCTCACGGAACATCTCTTCATCTCCGGTCATATGATCAGTACATCCACTATCAAGAACCCATTCCTTTCCTCCTGACTCATATCCCCGAAGATTTGCCGTAAGACCAAAATGTCTCATTGCATCATCAAGATCGAAGTCACTATCATCATCATCATCATAGTATCCATGTTCATCATGATTTTGTGACTCATCATTTCCTAGAGAGGGTAATTCATTAGATAAATGGTCATCAAAGTGGTCACTTTTATGAATTCTTATAGCTTCGAATATAATATCACTAATGATTCCAACATCCCCTTTAGCATGCTTGAGATTGGTAAGCTCAAATAGCCAATCACCAAACTTAGGATCACTAGAGTTCATCTTACTCAAGACAATAGATTTATGGAGAATTTCATCCAAATTTTTCAAGGAATGATCGGGAAATCGTTCCTCAAGAAATTTCCATATAGTATGGGCACAATTAAGAGTAGGCAAACTAGCAATCAAATTTTTGGGCAATCCTCTAATGATGAGCTCAATAGTTCTAAGATTGCGAATCATGTCAATATCTTCATCTAGTGTAGGATGCAAAGGATCAATATGAGGTGCACAAGGACTAGCAATATACTTGTTCAAATGATATTGATTGAAGATTACAAGCATCTCATTTTTCCACTCGTGAAAATACTCTCCATCAAGAATAGGCACTCTATGTCTAAGATTCCCTAAAGTAGACACATCCATCTTCCTCCACTGGTGATTAAACCAAGGCAATGGAGACCAAAGCTCTGATACCACTTGTAGGACCTTGAAGTAGATGTGTCTAGAGGGGGGGTGATTAGACACTTAATGCTAAAGTTGCAATTTTTAAGCTTTTTCGGTTTAAGTGGAGTTTAGGCATAATTTCAACATTCACAATACATATCAAGCAAGCATGCAAAGAGTGTATAGGCAGCGGAAAATAAAGCATGCAACTTGCAAGAATGTAAAGGGAAGGGTTTGGAGAATTCAAACGCAATTGGAGACACAGATGTTTTTCCTGTGGTTCGGATAGGTGGTGCTATCCTACATCCACGTTGATGGAGACTTCAACCCACGAAGGGTAGCGGTCGCGTGAGTCCACGGAGGGCTCCACCCACGAAGGGTCCACGAAGTAGCAACCTTGTCTATCCCACCATGGCCATCGCCCACGAAGGACTTGCCTCACTAGCGGTAGATCTTCATGAAGTAGGCGATCTCCTTGCCCTTACAAACTCCTTGGTTCAACTCCACAATCTTGTCGGAGGCTCCCAAGTGACACCTAGCCAATCTAGGAGACACCACTCTCCAAGAAGTAACAAATGGTGTGTTGATGATGAACTCCTTGCTCTGTGCTTCAAATGATAGTCTTCCCAACACTCAACTCTCTCTCATAGGATTTGGATTTTGTGGAAAGAAGATTTGAGTGGAAAGCAACTTGGGGAAGGCTAGAGATCAAGATTCATATGGTAGGAATGGAATATCTTGGTCTCAACACATGAGTAGGTGGTTCTCTCTCAGAACATATGAGTTGGAATTGTGTATGTGTTCTGATGGCTCTCTCCACGAATGAAGAGGAGGTGGAGGGGTATATATAGCCTCCACACAAAATCCAACCGTTACACACAGTTTTCCAATCTCGGTGGGATCGAATGAACAAACTCGGTCGGACCGAAAAGGTAAACCTAGTGACCGTTAGAGATTTTCGGTGGGACTGAGATGCAACTCGGTAGGACCGATATGGTTAGGGTTTGGGCATAACGTAATCTCGGTGAGAACAATTACACAAACTCGGTGAGACCGAGTTTGGTAATAAGCTAACCAGAGAGTTAGTTAGGTAAACTCGGTGGGACCGATTTGCTCTTTCGGTGAGACCGAAAAGTTACAAAAAGGAAACCTTGTAGGAGTTTACATTGCAATCTCGGTGGGACCGGTTCGCTCTTTCGGTGAGACCAAAAAGTTATGAAAGGGAAACAGAGAGTTTGCAATCCCATCTCGGTGAGACCGAGATCCCTATCGGTAGAACCGAATTGCTAGGGTTTGGCAGTGGCTTATGACAAGTGAAACTCGGTGGCGCCGGATAGAAAGAATCGGTATGACCGAGTTTGGCTTAGGGTTTAGGTCATTTGTGGAAGTGGGAAAGTAGCTGAGGATTTTGGAGCATATCATTAAGCACATGAAGCAAGAGGCTCATTAAGCAACACCTCATCCCTCCTTGATAGTATTGGCTTTTCCTATGGACTCAATGTGATCTTGGATCACTAAAATGTAAAATGAAGAGTCTTGAGCTTTAAGCTTTAGCCAATCCTTTGTCCTTAGCATCTTGAAGGAGTTCCCACAACCTTTAGTCCATGCCACTCCATTGTTGAACTTGTGCTTTCACCTTGTTTCATCATTTCGCTGCCGTGACTACGACCAAACTTGGCCCGAGGAACGAGCCCTAGGGCCTAGAGTTATGGGAGCACGGTAGCTTAGGGGAAAATGAGGTTTCACATACCTCAGTCCATAATGGAATGCATCATAAGGGATGAAGAACTTATCTGAAGCTGCAGTCCCCGGTAACCCTGGTTCGCCGTGGGTGATTCTTTGCTCTTGCAGCCCCCGGCAATACTGGCTTGCCGGCGGCTAGATGCTGGTCTGTTCCTCTTCTTTTCCTCCCCAAGCGGTTTGGCACAGATACCCGTGTGTCCTGTGAACCAAGGAAGACAAAAGAAAGACAAAGAGACGCACACTCGACCTCTAAGCTAGGGGTTAGTCGCCGCTAAGCACTATCAACCCTAACCAAGGACGAGACTCGACCTAGCATGCATGCTATAACTCAGGGCGCCAGCGGTTCATTTACTTATGCTCAGGGTCTGCGCCTGGCTTTGTACAAAGGGTTACATGCATCATCGGCAATGCTTGTACAAAAGGTGGCTTGCCGGGGGGCCCGGCAAGCCGCGCCTCACGGGTAAAACTTGCGAAGATGCTCAATGTTCTAGGAGTTACTCACCAGAACGGCATCTTCGGTCTCCAGGCAGACTACGCCGGGCCTGGTGACTCGTATTACCCGATAAGGGCCTTCCCACTTTGGCGTCAACTTGCTGGAATTCTTGGCCAATTGAATGCGCCGAAGAACAAGGTCGCCTTCCTCAAAGCTTCGGGCATGAACCTTGCGGCTATGGTAGCGGCACAAGGCTTGCTGGTAGCACGCTGCTCTCACAGCCGCCCGAAGACGATCTTCCTCAAGGAGCGTTGCGTCATCTTGGCGCAGTTGCTCTTGCTCAAGCTCATCATAAGCGAGTACTCGAGGTGACCCGTATATGTGTTCAGTGGGGAGAACTGCTTCTGCCCCGTATACCAGGGCAAATGGTGTCTGGCCGGTGGCTCGATTTGGTGTTGTTCTGATTGACCAAAGAACCGCCGGCAATTCCTCAATCCAGCGCCTTCCACTCTTGTGGAGCCTGTCAAAGGTCTTTGTCCTTAAGCCTCGCAGTACTTCAGCGTTTGCTCTCTCAGCTTGACCATTGCTTCGTGGGTGAGCAACGGAAGTGAAACAGACTTTCCTTCCGAGGTCTTGGGTATATTGCATGAAGGTGCGGCTTGTGAACTGTGTACCGTTGTCGGTGATGACCCTGTTGGGTACACCAAAATGACACACTAGTCCCTTGAAGAATTTGACGGCTGACTGAGCTGTGACCTTCCTCATTGCTTCCACCTCTGGCCACTTTGGGAACTTGTCGATCGCGACGTACAAGTACTCAAAACCCCCGACAGCGCGGGGGAAAGGGCCCAGTATGTCGAGCCCCCAGACCGAGAAGGGCCAGGAAAGAGGAATGGTTTGAAGGGCTTGAGCTGGCTGATGAAGCTTCTTTGAATGGAACTGACACGCTTCACACCTGGTGACTAGTGTCGTTGCATCCTGGAGGGCGCTGGGCCAGAAGAAGCCCTGCCGAAACGCTTTGCCGCCAAGGGCCCTTGGCCCGATGTGGGATCCACATATGCCTCCATGTATCTCCGCCAAAAGCCCCAGTCCTTCCTCTCAAGGGATACACCTCAATTTCACGCCGTTCGGCCTCTTTCTGTACAGGACGTCATCGACGAACTGGTACATAGTAGAGCGACGGGCTACTTTTTCCGCTTCTTCCTGCTCCTTAGGAAGTTCCCCTGTTTGGAGGAATCGGACGGTATGCTGTGCCCATGCTGGAGCCTGGGGCTCGACGGCGAGGACTAAAGGCGTTTCCTCCGCTATAGGAGCGGCTGTCTCGACGGCAAGAGCTTGATGCTCCGCCGGAGCTAGCCGTCCCGTGGCGGGCTCAGTATCTCCGACAACATCCTTGCCGGTGGCTCCGGGGAGCTCGGCGAGAAAGTACTTGTCGGGCCTTGATTTACTCCTCTTGTTTTGCTCTGTTGATGGATCAACGGATGGCTGAGTTGGCTGCATCATCTTCTTCCTTGGCGGCACTCCAACCGGCTTCGTCGTCTCGGCATCGGTGGCATCGGGCTCCGTCGCTGCTATTACCTCATCATCAACTTCTCTCTGCGCCACTAGTGCGGCGCTGACCACCTGGTTTGTTGCCGCCAGGTACAGCAACAACGGTTCCTGTGGCCTAGGCGCAACTAGTATTAGCGCGGAGGAGAGGTACCTCTTCAAATCTTGCAATGCTGCTTCGGCTTCTGGCGTCCACTCCAGCGGGCCCGCCTTTTTCAAAATCTTGAAAAAGGGAAGGGCGCGCTCGGTGGACTTGGAAATGAACCTGCTCATGGCGGCAACGCAACCAGCAAGCCGACGCACATCCTTGACTCGCTTGGGCGCTTCAATCTACTCTCTAGCTTTGATCTTGTCCGGATTGGCCTCTATCCCACGCTGTGACACAAAGAACCCGAGAAGCTTGCCAGACAGGACGCCGAAGACGCACTTCTCAGGGTTCAGCTTGAGATTGATCTTGCGTAGGTTTGCAAATGTTTCTTGTAAATCTGATATGAGGGTTGCCCTGTTCTTGGTTTTGACCACTATATCATCCATATAAGCTTCCATATTTCTATGGAGCTGGGGTTCAAAACCAATCTGGACCGCCCTTGCAAACGTTGAACCAGCACTCTTCAACCCAAAAGGCATCCGTATAAAGCAATACATACCACATGGGGTGATGAATGTCGTTTTCTCTCCATCTTCCCTTGTCATGAAGATCAGGTGGTAGCCGGAGTAGGCATCAAGGAACGACAACAGGTCACACCCAGCTGTGGAGTCAACAATCTGGTCGATGTTCGGCAACGGGAAGGGGTCTTTGGGACAAGCCTTATTAATATCCGTGTAATCAATACACAGCCTCCACTTCCCATTTGCCTTGGGCACCACCACCGGATTGGCCAACCACGTAGGATGGAGCACTCCTCTTACCAAACCCGCTGCTTCCAGTTTCTGGATCTCCTCTGTGATGAACTCTTGTCGTTCCAAAGCTTGCTTTCTGACCTTCTACTTGACGGGCCGTGCATGAGGACAGACAGCAAGGTGGTGCTCAATCACCTTCCTGGGAACGCCGGGGATGTCGGATGCTTGCCAAGAAAACACATCGACATTCGCCCGCAGGAAGGCGACGAGCGCGTCTTCCTATTTGTCGTCAAGGGTGGAGCTTATGGTAAAAGCTCCTCCCGTGCCATCCTCTTTGACAGAAACCTTCTTGGTTCCTGGCGGTGTGGCCCTGGACTTCTTGTTTCTGTCGGCGGAGCTCTCTGGCACGTCCTCGATGGGAGCGCTACACTCCGAAGAAGTGCGCTTGCCGGAGTGGGTGCCTGAGGTCTCACCGGTCTTCTTCTTTTGCCTTCCCGGGGCTCCAGTGGCAGGAGCAAGCACCTTAGCAGCGGCGGCTGCTGCAACTGCTTGTTGGTAGAGTTGGTCAGCACAAATTAGCGCATCCTTCTTGTCGGAGGGGATGGTGATGATCGTCACAGGTCCAGGCATATTCAGGGTGTTGTAGGCGTAATGTGATGCCGCCATGAACTTGGCCAGCGCTGGGCGTCCAAGGATCCCGTTGTAGGGCAAGGGGATCTTGGCAACATCGAACATGATCCTTTCTGTCCTGTAGTTTAGATCACTTCCAAAGGTCACGGGCAGCGTGACCTTCCCCTTTGGTTGACTTCTTCCCGGGTTGACCCCCTGAAACTTGCCCGTCTCTTCGAGGTCTCCATCAGGAATCTGCAATTTCTCGATCACGGCAGGCGAGATTAAGTTCAGACCGGCCCCGCCATCGACTAGCATCTTTGTCACCTTGAGGTTGCGTATTTTTGGTGAAACCAACAATGGAAAGCACCCGACCGCAGTAGTGCGATCAGGGTGATCGTCAGTGTCAAAAATGATAGTTGTGCTGGACCACTTCAGCGGCCTTCGGGCATCAAACGATGGTTCCGCCGCTATAATCTCACATGCCCACTGTTTAAGCTGGCGGTGAGAGGTATGCAGCGAGGCACCGCCATCAACGCACATGGCCTCTGTAGCTTTCTGAAATCCTTGGTCACCAGACTCATCGTCCTCTTCGTGATCATCGTCTTTTGGCTTTTTGTCATGGCCCCGGGCGGGCCTCTCTCGCTGTTTATCCTTGCCACGACGGCCCGCCTGGCCGTCACGCTTCTTGCCGGACCCCCTCAGCACCATCCTGGCCTTTCTCCTTGTCCCGCCTCTCATATTCAGCCCTCTGCTTCTCAGCAAGGAGCTCAACCTATCGACAGTTCTGGAGATCATGTCCTTTGGAGCGATGGATCTTGTAGTATTGCTTGTCGGAGTTTCCTGGCTTCTCGGCAGCCGCCAAGGCCCAGCAGGCGACACATCTGGCAATTTCCTTGCTGGGGTCATCTGCTTGGTTTTCTTGGCAGAGCCGGAGTCGCCAGATCCCTCGACGGCAAACACAGCTTTACCTTTGCGCTTCCTATTGCGGCGCCGGCCTTTCCTCGCCGGGGCGGCAGTATCCTCATCTGAGGAGTCAGTTTCCACGCCGGCATCTTCACCGGGGTACTTCCGTCCCTCTTCAGCTCGGGCACATTTGTCAGCAAGAACATAGAGTTCTGCCACATCTTTCACCTTGTTCATTGCCAGTTCTTCGCGCATCTTGCGGTTACGCACGTGCTGATGGAACGCGCTGATGATGGCGGCAGGGTGAACATCAGGGATATTGTACTGTACCCGGCTGAACCTTTGTATATACTTGCGCAGACTCTCGCCTCCCTTCTGGGGAATGACATGCAGGTCGCTTGCTTGTCCATGGGCTTGGTGACCCCCAGTAAAGGCGCCCACAAACTCATGGCACAAATCCGACCAAGAGGAAATAGAGTCTACCGGCAAGTGCATCAACCACGACATGGCATTGGGTTTAAGAGCCAATGGAAAGTAATTCGCAAGCACCTTATCATCGCGGGCTCCGGCGGCTTGCATCGCGATGGTGTAGATGCTGAGGAACTCAGACGGGTGAGTCTTGCCACTGTACTTTTCGCCAACGTCAGGTTTGAAGGTCCGGTGAGTGGGCCACTGGAACTACCACAGCTCACGGGTAAAAGCCAGACAACCTATCTCGTAAGGTAGGCCTCCAGGGCTCTCCGGGGCCGGGTGGTTCACAGCAGGCCCTGCTCGCCTGTCTGACTGGTGGCGCGCTCCGCGCCGGCACTCGATAGTGGTTCGAGCGTCTTCATGGGCTCGTTCCCGAAGAAATTGGCGCTGGTCACAGTGGGTCCGCGGGTCAGACGATGTTATGGAGATGGCGTCACTCGCGACGTCGCGACAAGCCGACGTCCGCGGTACCGGATGGGGAAGAGGTGAATGCACCGTGGTCGCGGCGCCGCCGGCTTTTCCACCACTGGTCCACGGAACTCCATCGGAGCGTCGACCCGGGGGCCCCGCCGGACTTGGTTCGTCTTTATTGGCCACCGCAACAAGGCTTCGGATAGTGGCTCTCCATTCGTCGAGTTTCCCCGTGGTGGGAGGAAAGTCGGGAGCAACTGCGCGCGCCAGGGCCTCTGCTGGCGTCAGTGGCAGCGAAACCTGCATGGATCGCGACGCGCTTCGACTTCTGACCATGTCAGAAGGAGCTCTATCACGACCCCGCGGTCGCATGCCGTTTTCACCAGCGCCTCGGCGAGTGGGTAGGTCTTCTACGTCCCGGGAGTGGCGCTCGGGGCTCTTCCCGCGGCGACGCCCGGGATCTTTGGCGTGATTACGCCGTTCGTCCCGCGCTGCCCGGGAGGAGCGCGCTGTTGACACCAGCGTGGGAGTCTTGGAGGCCCTCGCGTCGCCTTTGGGCGGGGCGGCGATGACCTTGGAAGGCCCCGCTCCACCCGCGAGGGACTTGGCTCCGCCTTTGGATTTGGCGACGTGTGGCCCGTTACCAGGTGCACAAACATCGCCGCCTCCCAAACTCCGGCCACCGGGATGGTGTTGGTGTTCGCGAGCAGCGCCCCGAGTCCTCTCTGCGACCGGCCCACTGCTCGCCCGCGTCGGGACGGGCTGTCCGGCTTCCGACTGGCCAACCGCCACCGTTGTCTTCTTCTTGGGCGCCATGATGATGAAGAAGCGCCGAACTAACTGCTAAAGCCAATTCTCACAACTGCACTGACCCCCCTACCTGGCGCGCCAAAGATGTCGGTGCGGAACGACACCTATGGGATCACAAGAATCCCTACTACGGTTAGCAGGGCACGGGGTCGTGGGAAGAGCGGATCTAACAGGTAGCCCACAGTTTGTTTATCCAGTTTCGGGCCGCAAGGATGCGTAAAACCTTACTCCTGCTTTGGTGGATTGTATATCTGTGTTCTCGAGCTAGCTATGGGGCGTGAGGAGCTCCAAAAAGCTGAATCCCTCTCCTGGTCGCCTCGGGCCTCCTTTTATAGAAAAAGGGGTTGCCACAGTGGCACACAGGAGGTGGAAAGGGTACAGTGATGCGAGGTTATCCCTCGCATTACATGACAAGGTGCATTTAATGCGTCTTGCTTAGGTGTCCTTGCTTTATCAGGGATGGGGGGAGAGGTCTGTCTCATCCGTCGCTACTCCTTATTGTATCGACACGCGCCCTGGCCAGCGATGCCTGAGATGCCACATAGGTAGGCAGGCAGCTGAGGTGGCGCAGTGGCGGGTCTTCACGAAGATCTGCATGCCGCCACGCAGGTGCCTGCCCAGCTGGTTGGGTCGGCAACCGCATGCATGTGGTGGTGGAGGGTTAGTCGACATGGGCCTGATGGTGGCCCTGCGGGTGTCCTCGGTAAGGGCCTTGCCGGGGCCCCGACAAGGGTCTTGTCGAGGCGCCTGCTGTCATCCCCGGCAAGGCGCTTGCCGGGGGTCTTGTGGTCTTCCTCGGCTGGGATCCCGCCAAGGGTTGTCGTCTCCTTAGTGCGTATCTGATCTTGAATGTCTTCACAAAGATCTGCATGCCACCATGGGGATGTCTCCCGAATCCTTGCCCTTTGGGGGCAGTGGACTCAAGGGTGACTTGCTCTATAGGTTCGGGACGAGTCGCCAGGGCAAGGGTCTTGCCGGGGTTGCTACAACCGTCTCCCAGCAAGGATCTTGCCGGGGGAGTTTGCTTCGTCCCCTTTGCTCTTCGTGGTCTTGGCCTTGGCGTCGTTCTAGTTCTCTTGAGCTTCGGTCTTACCCTGGCTCACCTCGCTCGCCTTGCTTGGTGTGGTGGTGCCCGTGGCTCAGACTGCCCGTGCACAGTTATAGGGGTACAAAAAGTGTACCCTTCTTTTTGTGCACCGACACCTATGAAGGAGATGAGGGCTTGATGATCTAGATAGATCCTTCCCTAGATGGTGGCTTTATCCACTAGGGATCTTCTCCAATGGAGTACAAGTACTCCAATGGAGTCTTCTCTCTCAAGAGGAATCCCTCAAGGGGTGGTACATGAGCTAAGCTCTAATATCTAGATCTATTCTTAGCTAAGTCTAAATGGAGGATGAAGGGGAGTGTACATAGGCCCAAGGGATGAAGGGGTAAGTAGGGACGAGATCGGGATACAAGGGCCAAGCCCAACAGCCATGCACAGGGGGCCCCGTGTGCATGGGGTAAGTGGAGCCCATGCGCATGGGGTATACAGAGACCCGACGCATGAGCCCGTGCGCACAGGGCCTTCAGGACCGCCAGCCTGGGAAGCCCGTGGGCATGGGGTCGGAGGGGCCCGTGTGCACGGGGTCGCCTGGGAGTTGCTGCCTTCTTCTTAGCGCTTCCTTCTCCGCTTCCAGGCTTCCCTCTTGGATGGTGTAGATGTTCTCTTCTTCTTGGACTCCTCCTCGATGAATGTGTAGCTCCGCTCACACCTATGTATGCACACGAGAGAGGGGTCAAATAGTATACCATCCTCGAAATGTACAAGTGGACACGTGTAAAGGAGATGATTCACCTTTGTATGTATGAAGTAGATGTGGCATGTATCACTTGCCAAATGGACTCTTGACATGGTGATGTCCATAGGATGCTCCGCATCACCATGGACATGTGCATGGAAGTTTGAGCCCTTGTGCCGTCCCGGTCATTCTTGTGCCAAAACGAGACGGCAGCTTTCGCATGTGCTCCGATTGTAGACCTATCAATGCTATCACCGTTCGTTATAGGTATCCCATTCCACGCCTTGACGATATGCTTGATGAACTTAGTGGTGCCACTATCTTCTCAAAAATTGATCTGAAGAGTGGTTACTATCAAATCCGCATACAAGAGGGTGATGAATGGAAAACCGCTTTCAAAACCAAGTTTGGCTTGTATGAGTGGTTAGTCATGCCTATGGGTCTATCGGAAGCACCGGGTACTTGTATGCATCTTATGAATCATGTCTTTCGCCCTTACATTGGTGTGTTTGTTGTGGTCTACTTCGATGATATCATTTCTCCAAGAACATGTCACCCATGTCCGAACCATTTTACAAACTCTTCGAAAAGAGCACCTCTATGCTAATATGGAGAAATTCCTTTTTGCCGTTGACAAGCTCGTTTTCTTGTCTTTTGTTGTTTCCTCTAAGGGTGTTCATGTTGATGAGTCCAACATCAATGCTATTAAGACTTGGCCACAACCAACCAACTTGCAACAAGTACGTAGCTTTCGTGGCCTTGCGGGTTTCTATCGTCGCTTTGTGAAAGATTTTAGCACCATTGCTTCGGCTTTGCATGCTTTGAGTAAGAAGAATGCGCCTTTTGTTTGGGGACCATCCCAAAATACCGCTTTCAATGAGCTTAAGAATTTTCTTACTCATGCTCCCGTGCTTGCATTACCCAACTTTGACAAACCCTTTGAGATTCATTGCGATGCTAGTGGTAATGGCATAGGAGGTGTGTTAACGCAAGAGAAGTGCCCCAAAGCTTACTTTAGTGAGAAACTTTATGGAGCGCAACTCAATTACCCCATCTATGACAAAGAGCTATATGCTTTAGTCCATGTTTTGCTTGAATGGAACACTATCTTCGTCCTAATGAATTTATCATTCATACCGATCATGAAACGCCCAAGTATCTTAAGGGCCAAACCAAGTTGAACAAGTGTCATGCTAAATGGAGTGAATTTATTGAATCTTTTCCTTATGTCATCAAGTACATTAAAGGTAAGGAAAACATTATGGTGGATTCCCTTTCCCGCATATGCATGCTTGTTACTCAACTTGAATTGGATGCCATTGGTTTTGAGCATATAAAAGACTTATATGAGCATGATCCTACTTTTGCTACTCCTTATGCCAAGTGTTTGACGCACACCTCTTGGGAATGCTATTACATCAAAGATGGATATCTTATGAGAGCTAACAAGCTTTGCATCCCCGAGTCTTCCCTTCGTTTGTTGTTTTTTTTAGGAATCTCATGGGGGAGGCTTAATGGGACATTTTGGATGCGACAAGACTTTCGCCACGCTCTCCAAGAACTATTTTTGGCCCAAGATGTTTCACGACGTCAACTGCTTCACCAACCGATGCTCTACATGTCACGAAGCTAAGTACAAAGCTCAATCCCATGGCCTTTAATGCCTCTCCCAATTACTTATCAACCATGGGAAGACATTAGCATGGGCTTTGTACTTGTATTGCCTAGGACTAGAAATGGAATGGATTCTGTATTTGTCGTTGTGGACCGTTTCTCCAAGATGGCACATTTCATTCCTTGCAACAAGATAGACAATATTTCACATGTTGCTAATCTCTTTTGTAGGGAAATATTGCGTCTACATAGAGTGCCAAAGACGATCGTATCGGACTGCGACGTCAAGTTCCTTAGCTACTTTTGGAAGACCATATGCGCCAAGCTAGGAATCAAGCTATTCTTCTCCACGGCGTATCACCCACAAACCGACAGCCAAATGGAGGTGACCAACCGCACACTCTCCGCTCTACTTCGGGTACTCATCAAGAAGAACATCAAGGAGTGGGAGGAGTGCCTACCTATCGTCAATTTCGCCTACAACCAAGCAGGACACTCAACAACCGGCAACTAACCCTTCGAGGTCGTCTACGGATTCAACCCATTGTCACCATTGGACATTCTTCCTCTACCACTCCAAGAGCGCATCAATTTGGACGCAAGTGCACGTGTGACTCATCTTAATAAGGTGCATGAAGATACAAGACATACTATCGAGCACCAAGTACAACGACTTGCGACCAAGATCAAGATCAACAAGCGCCCATGGTCTTCAACATTGGTGATCTCGTGTGGCTACACCTTCTCAAGGACCGATTTCCACAAGAACGCAAGTCCAAACTTCAACCACGAGCGGAGGGACCCTTCAAGGTGCTTGCACACTACAACGACAACGCATACAAGATTGACATTCCACACGACAAGTACTCCGTGAGCAACATCTTCAATGTCAAAGATCTCTCTCCCTACCATGGTGATGAAGAATTTGATCTAAGGACGGATCTTCCCCAAGGGAGGGGAGATGATGCGGAGCATCCCAAGGTCATCCCCATGGACCCAACTACATCTCCTACGACACCACTTGGACCCATGACACAAGCACGTGCAAGAGCTCTCGAAACCGAGGTGACATCTCCCTTCTCACATTTCCACTTCGATGCACATGAGACATGGCTACTACCTCAAATGTTGACATTGTGCATACTCAGGTATCTAGGAGTTTTCCATGCAGAATGTAAGGAGTAAGGAGGACTAGAAGAGGAAGATGGGCGTGAAGAAGGGGAAGAAGAAGAAGAGCTGCGGACGAAGCCCCAGCCACCGGACGACCGCCCGGGACCGGACGTCCGGAGCCTGAAGCCCCAGCCAAGCTACAGCGAGCGGACGTTTGGCCCAGACCGGATGACCGGCGACACCGCATCGGAGCCAAACGAGTGGAAGTCTGACGCCACCAGACGTCCGGTGACCTGATGACCGGCCCCTTACGGAAATCCGCAACGTCCACATCCGAGCCAGATCCAGCGGACGACGGTCCACTACCGGACGTCCGGCCGCCCGTGAGCCACCGGACGACCGGCCCCCAGCGGACGTCCGGTACCTGGCTGTGTCTAGTTTCGGTCCCGAAGCCCATGTACCCCCTCCTTTCACCCCCCATTTGCACTAAGGCTATAAATAGACCCCTATTCATCCTAGCTAGGGTTGGCCTTGTGTTAGCTCATTTGTGAGATAGAGCTTCGCTCATCCATATCGGATCTACTCCTTGAGAGAGACCACGGCCCCTCTTCGGAGAAGATCCACCTTGGATTCAAGACCCCTTTACGGGAAGATCCCCTTGTGGATTCAAGACCTCCTCATGGAGAAGAACCGGCTACCCTTTGTATCGTCCCTTGTTGGATTTGGATCGTGTATCTCTTTGTGTTTTGAGGATCTAGCATATGTGTGACCATATCTTGTTGGTTTTAGTGTTTCTCTCGTGTTTCCCCTCGTGATTCCCCTCGTGTTCTTCATGTTCTTCGCGGGATCCACTCCTTTCGTGAAAGATCGGCCACATAGGGTTCCACCCTACATCAGTTGCCAACCGCACTGGGGTATGTTTAAGCATATCTTCACTTGTCAATCTCAGTCGGTGAAGAAACCCATCCAACTGACGAAAAGACACATGTGATTCAGATGTGCGGGGGTTTAGGGATCTAGACCAGAGGTAGGAGTACTTTTCCTTCCATTACCCTTCCTGAGTTAGTTCGGGGATGGCAGTCGACCTGGTTCTACTGCAAGGATGTTCCGACTCCTGGTCAGTCGACCGGTCTCCCCCCTTTCACTATGGAACGACTCCGCCAACCTTCTTCATTGACCATGGCTCCCGAGGAGAGAGGCGAGCTGAACCTTCTAGTCGACCAGGTCGTCAACTTAGTCCGAGAGGGGGTGACTGGTATGGATCTGTTGGAGGTGTTCCTCAGTCGACACATCCAGCTTCTCCAAGCTCAAGACCACCCGATGTGGATGTACTCAAGCCCTGGAGACACCGCTTGGGTCCACCCAGAGGAGGTCGCCGAGGAGACAGTGGCTCAATGGTTGTGAAGCATCACCGGAAACAAGGACAACCCCAGAGGGTCCAGGAGAGTTCATAAATTCGACACCAACCATGAGCCGGAAGAGGTTATGCTCAACACACCGAGTGCTTTCTTCTTTTAATCAGTTATCGCCCTTACATCCGACTGACTCTTGTTGACTTGCACCTTGCAAATTTACATGAAGATGTATTCGATGCGAAACAGGGAACAACTCCAGGAAGGAGAGGAGAGTGGCAACTGGCAATCCCCAGATGACAATGAAGATGACAACGACGACTCGGGCGACATTGAGGAAGTCGACTCGCCGCCCCGCTCAGAACATCGATCCACACAGTCCCAAGACCCCGCAGGTGGGCGCGGCAAGGTAGCTCCTCCAAGCACACAGGTGCAAAAGCGCACTCGGACTTCGTCCCCAGAACCAACTGAAAAGGCTGCTAAGCATCTCAAAGTTGCCCCTTCGAAGCCTCAGAAGTCCTTGCGCAAGATCAAGGTGGATGTTCCTGTTGCTTCTCTGTAAGTGTTATGTTTCTTCTCTTTGTCTTCCATGTTTTTATCGACTCATCTGCTTGCTTAACCGAGTGAGTTTTTGGAATTGTCAGTGCGGCTACCTCTGGGACGTCCATGAATGTTGACAAGGAGCAAGATGACGAGGAGACTGCAGATGTGGCCACTTCACGAGTAGGTACAACTCCACAGCCTTGCCCTCACTTTGTCAATTGTTTTGTTGGTCGACTGAACTCTTAAAGTCGAGTGTTTTGTAGCGCCACCGAATGTTATTGAACTTCCAGACAACGACGTCCATGAAGACGTGCCTCGGAAGAACACAGGAAGAAAGGGCAGGACTTCGAGCAGGAGGGTTCCTTCCAGCAAAGTGTCTAAGTCATCTCCAGCACTAGAATCAGTCATCCAGCAATCCAGAGATCCAGTTCGGGCTTCTGTTTCATTCGCCGATCCTCTGTCGACTGATCGTCCTTCAGTGTCGACTGCCCAAGTCCTTGCTCCGTCTGTGTGACTCCATGCTTCAGATCCCCTTGCTGCCTCGTCTGTTCCACAAACTCCGCTCTTCGTTACCCATCACATCCCAGAGGACCAAGTAAGCGCCGCTAAGGAGGCTATATGCCAAGCAGGCCTTATGATGGAGCAAATGAAGGTGGTGCACGCGGCCAACAAGGCTGCCTATGATGCCAGCTCTGCTGTTCAAACCAACATCCAGGTGAGTTGATTTTCGACTGGTCTTTTATCTTGCGCTTTGGTCTGTTAGGATATGGTACTTGAAAACTGCTGCCTTATTATTCATAAGATGTCCATGGATGAGCATTTTCAAACGTTATGTGTATCTATCATGAACTTGCATCTGTACACCCACTTGGTGTCTTCTTTCGCTTTGTAGATTTTTAATTGACTCGCCCAATCTTTGTCGAGTGAACTCTTGAACCAGTGGGGGCACGCCGAGTGCACCCACTGGGTGTAGTCCCCGAGACCGCCGTCGAATGTTTGATTCGGCGGGTGTCTTTCCAAAGTGTTGTTTTGCCACGGGAGTCTCAAAACTTGTTTGTTTGTAGTATATTCCCTCGGCTTTGAACAGATCTCGTTGAGTGAACTCTGAGCCAGTGGGGACACACTAAGTGCACCCACTGGGTGTAGTCCCCAAGACCGCGGTCGACTACGGGCAGTCGGCGGTGGCTGAGCGCAAATGTTGTTTGTCGTTTTACTCCTTCCACTCGGACTGGACGGACCATGTCGAGTGGGAAGTCGAACCAGTGGGGGAACGCCAAGTGCACCCACTGGGTGTAGTCCCCAAGACTACTGTTTAATGTTTGATTCAGTAGTAGTCTTTGAGCATGTTTTTCCATAATAAATTGAACTTGTATCTTACCGCTCGGAAACAATCGATCTTTGATTCTATCGACTGACGTGTATTAACTGTTGACTGCAGAAATCTAGTGAGCTCGGGGCCTAGTTCGCTGAATTAGAGATGAAACAAATTCAGCTCAACCTTGATCTGGAACTGGCTGAGGAAAATTTGAATAAGGCCGAAGACGAAGCAGCCATCATGAGAGGTAACAATTCTGTCGACTGTTAGCCTTGACATCCTTTCTTTTCAACCTTTAAACCAAGTGACTTCACTCGAACAGATGTGCGTAGTGAAAATCGTCAACTCCAAGCTCGTCTGAAGAATGTTATTTCTTTAGACAAAATGAAGCAGGCTCTAGAGCAGAAGGACCTTGACCTCGCAGCAGCAGAGAAGATGGTGCGGGAGAGAACTGAACTTGCTGACAATAAGCTGGCTGCAGTCGGCAAGTTAGAAGAAGAGAACGCCAAGCTAAAAACTTCCGTTGATGAAGCAAACAAAGAAGTCGTGTAGCTGAAGAAGGATAAAGTGTCCCTGACCGACAGAGTCTAAGATCTCACTCAGAGGAGGAACGAATTGGAGACTTATCTGGGAGGCCTTCCAAGAAGATGTTCCTCATGCTCGAAGGTACTTTCCCTTATCCGACTGTTTTGCAACCGCCGACTCATCATATGGCGGTCGACTCATTATTTTTCTGTGCATGCAGAATTCTGTCAAAACTTCGAGGAAGAGACTGGGTGGATTGAGACGAATCTAGACCCCATCAACTCCCTCTCAAGGACGAGGCTGCGATGAACATGCTGCGACTGAAATCTCGTCTCGCTAGTGTTATGAACTACCTTGGTCGACTGAAAGTGGCGGTGTCGCAGATCGACACAAAGGTATGGCCAGGTGTGACGTTCCAGAATTACCTCGAGTCTCTGATGACTCGACTCAACGAAATCCCTGGTCGAGTGGAGGCATGGAAGAAGTCATCTGCTCACTGCGGTGCTGACGTGGCTCTGTCTCTGGTCCGTGTTCATTGCAAGGAGGTTAGAGAAGAGAAGCCGGCAACTCTCAAGGTCGCCAACACCAAGAAGCTTCAATTCCAGTCCTTTACATCGAGGCTGCCACTCGCATCGCAGATGGAATCGACCTGGATGAATTCATCGAGCCAGCTAGCCCTTCTCCTACCGAATGAAAAACTTGATAGCTTGATTTGATTTTCCTTGGGATGCCGAGTGATTTTGTAATCATTAGAACTCTTTCGGGCTTGACGCTCGAGTACTTCCACCGGTGGTTCTGAACATTCATGGATTTTATCTGAACTTGGTTTTTTTCTTCCAAATGCAGTTGCTTTGTCTTTATCACCTTTGAGTTTGTTGACTTGAGCGAATTGGGAATAATAACTGAAACTCCGAGTGGAAGGGTCGCTTCCCACTCGGAGTTAACGTTGTACTTGTGGCGTAGCTCTGAGTATAAACAGACGTTGTACTTGTGGTGCAGCTATGAGAACAGCCAATCATTGTATTTGTGGTGTAGCTCCGAGTGAAACCAAACATTGTACTTGTGGCGCAGCTCCGAGAGCAGCCATACGTTCTATTTGTGACGCAGTTCCGAGTGCAACCATACGTTGTATTTGTGGCACAGCTCCGAGTGCAACCATACTTTGTATTTGTGGCGCAGTCCCGAGTGCAACCATACGTTGTATTTGCAGCGCTGCTCCAGGTGCAACCAAGCTTCCGAGTGGGAGGATTGCTCTCCACTCAGAGTAGTTCTGTAACTTAGGTGAGTACGGGGTCGCAGCTAAGTCCCCGAGTGGGAGGATTGCTCTCCACTTGGAGTATTTTCGTAACTTAGGCGAGTACGGGGTCGCAACTAAGCCTCTGAGTGGGAGGATAGCTCTCTACTCGGAGTAGTTTTGTAACTTAGGCGAGTTCAGGGTCGCAGCTAAGCCCCCGAGTGGGAGGATTGCTCTCCACTCGGAGTAGTTTTGTAACTTAGGCGAGTACGGGGTCGCAGCTAAGCCCCCGAGTGGGAGGATTGCTCTCCACTCGAAGTAGTTTTGTAACTTAGGCGAGTACGGGATCGCAGCTAAGCCCCCGAGTGGGAGGATTTCTCTCCACTCGGAGTAGTTTTTTAACTTAGGCGAGTACGGGGTCACAGCTAAGCCCCTGAGTGGAAGGGTTGCTCTCCACTCATAGTAGTTTTGTAACTTAGGCGAGTACGGGGTCGCAGCTAAGCCCCCGAGTGAGAGGATTGCTCTCCACTCGGAGTAGTTTTTTAACTTAGGCGAATCAGATTCGCGGCTAAGCCTCCAAGTGGGAGGATTGCTCTGCACTCAGAGTAGTTTTGTAACTTAGGCGAGTACAGGGTCATAGCTAAGCCCCCGAGTGGGAGGACTGCTCTCCACTCGAAGTAATTTTTTAACTTAGGCGAGTATGTGGTTGCAGCTAAGCCCCCGAGTGGGAGGATTGCTCTCCACTCGGAGTAGTCTTTTAACTTAGGCGAGTACGGGGTCGCAGCTAAGCCCTCGAGTGAGAGGGTTGCTCTTCACTCGGAGTGTTTTTTAAACTTAGGCGAATCGGTTTCGCTGCTAAGCCACCCACGGGGGGATTTGAGCACATATGTTTATGGGATAACAATCATTAAGACACCACAAAAATCTTGTCTTGGATAAGCAAACTGAAGGATTCTTATTACAACTCGTCGATCCAAGTGTTTAGGTATAAAAACGGCAGAGCAGCTCCGCATTCCACGAGCGTGGCTCGTCTTCTTTCTTGGCTATGTTATAGAGGTGATACGCCCCGTTGTGGAGCACCTTGGTGATGATGAAGGGGCCTTCCCAGGCCGGAGCAAGTTTGTGAGGTTGTTTATAGTGCACTTGGAGCACAAGGTCTCCTTCAAATGCTCGACCACTGACATTTCGGCCATGGAATCGACGCAGGTCTTGTTGATAGATGGTCGACCGGATTAGAGCCATCTCTCGTTCTTCATCTAGGAGATCCACTGCATCTTGGCATGTCTGTTATGCTTCAGCTTCTGAGAAGAGTTCCACTCAGAGGGTGTTGTGCAGCAAGTCACTCGGAAGCACAGCTTCAGCACCAAACACCATGAAGAAAGGAGTTCGGTCAGTCGACCGGTTGGGAGTTGTTCTCAGTCCCCATAGGACAGATGGCAATTCAGTCACTCAAGCTCCAGTAGCATGCTTGACATCGCACATCAGTCGGGGTTTCAGCCCTTGAAGGATCAAACCATTCGCCCTTTCTACTTGCCCATTCGACTGCGGGTGCGCAACAGATGCGTAATTGACTCGGGTGCCTTGGGAAGCACAAAACACTCTGAACTCATCATAATCAAAGTTGGAGACATTGTCTGTGATAATGTTGTGAGGGACTCCATATCTGAATATCCACTACTAGGGAAAACCCTAGCAGTAGCGCGGGTATTTTCCCTATCAGTAGCGCGGGAGGACGCGCTATTGATAAGTCGCTACAACTAACATGTAGCAGTAGCGCCTGTCGTCCCACGCTACTGCTATACATGGCTAGCAGTAGCGCGCTTTAGTGCAGAGCGCTGCTGCTAATATCTGCAGCGCTTTTTAGCAGGAAGCGCTACTAGTAAGGGAGTGCTACTGCTAACTTTGTTCCCCTCGCTACTGCTAGTTTTATTAGTTTCTGTTTTTTTCTGCATATTTGTTTTGTATTTGAATAGGCTTTATACAATAATCTTTAGCATATCATACACATACCAATGTAATCATAGCATATACATACAAATAGTCTCATCAAATCATGTCATCATCATAATCATCATCCAACACAAAGTGGTCTCTCGTCATCATATCGAAAATAGCGATACAAGTCTCGATTACTTGCAACTACATTGTCATCCATCTAAACAATGATATACATGAGAAGAGCTATCACTTTGCCTGAACCTAAACTAACTACTGGCTGTCGCTTGGAAACAGGAAACCAGTACACCTGGGCCTGACATTCCGGCCACTCATCGTATACTCCTAGCGTAGCACTTCTTCGCCATCGATGATCTATACACCTGCATCATCACATGAGTCGATGATATGCAACATATATAGTTGAGCAACATAAAGAGACAAACTTGGCAAAAATAGAATCAACATATCATAAGCATAAATAACAAAGTTCATCGTACCCAAAATGCCCTAACTAGAGTGATCTTCTCTAGTCGAGGAGTACGGTTTAATTACATCACAAATAAAGTTTCGTCGTGTATAATTCAAAGTTTCGCCATACATATAGTATGGACTAAACAGACACATTCTCATATATCGACAATCACTCCATGTCGTGCCATCAATCCAAGTCAGGGAGGTAGTCCCCGAGCTTAGTGAAAGGCTTCAGGTCAAGACGCTAAGCGGCTACGCGTGTTCGGACGTCTTCCCGCGACATTTGTCCTTCTTCGTAGAACATCCCTGTTTTTCCAATGACCTCCTTCATGATGATTTGGCAAAGTTCGCGCTGGATGTGATAGAACTCAGCTCGAAGTCGATGATCCTCGATATCTCCTAAGTTCTTTGCCCATTGCAGAATATGGGCATCGCCGGATGTAGGTGACATGCGAAGGTTCTGGTGATCTTGTCTGTACTCCAGCATGTGGTGTAGGCCATAGAATCCATCATTAATAGAATCACTCGGTTGCTGGTTGCAGCAGAAGTCGGTCTTATGGCCGAAGGCGGGCCTGTCGTCTCTTTTCTTCTTGTCCTTGACCTCTCCACCCCATGCGCTGTAGTAAAGCATAGCACCATCGAGAACAGACTTAATGTGGGTGTAATCCTTTTTGTTAATGTTCTTCGATGAGTCCAAGTAAAGAGTGTGGGAGTATGGGGGTAGAGGATGATGAGGAAGGCGCGCCCGTCGTTGCGCAAAATAAGTACACCTCAAATTAATTAGCCTCCACTGTGCAAATGAATGATTGAAATCAAAGGAAGGACATTCGTGCGGATGACTTACATGGGATGATAAGGCATGAGAATCGCCTCCTTGTCCTTATTGGCGAGCATGAAATTGACGATGTATTCCCTCGTGTATTCATGGTGCTTTGCGCAGACTCCCAAGAAGCCCTCGTGCATGAAGTACGGGTCAGTGACACAGATATGAGGTATCTGCTAAACCCCGATGAGGTAGTTCATGTGCAAAGCATAAAGGCGGACAAATGCAAAATCCAGCTTCTTCAAGTGAAACATGTCGAAGATGTAATCGAATCGAAGGAAGAACTTCTCCACGGGGAATGTGTCGACGTACGACAATCCCCGCGACACATTAACCACGTAGAGTGGGTATCCTAGATTTTTTGAGGCGATGATGCCTATCTCTATCCGCAACACATCGTCATGAAGTCTCCTTAAATCGCCGAATCTGGCCCCTAGTGCTGCTTCAGGTAGGATTGGTTGACTGGGGATATGCCATTTTGCCGCACCGGGGATATCTATACGGTCTTGAACCCGAGGCTGCTGAGGCGGCTGGATCATAGAAGCAGCTTTTTTGCCTTTCCTCGGTCTCTTCCTAGACTTCTTTACTACCGGAAACTTGTCCATAATACGTTCAGACTCCAGAGGCGGCAATTCAGGCACTGACTCATGACGCTCAAACCCTGAGTAGGCGCCAGTATTGACATATTGTTGAGTGTCATCCTCATCCTCATCCTCATCTATGGCGACATCACCAGCGACTAATGGAGTAGGCGAGGTGTTGATGTTCATAACTAATTGCATGCTCGTGGGTGTGCTCCCGGCCGCCTACAGACAAAGCAGACTCTTTGGCCACAACAGGACCCACCCATTGCAACAATCTCGAAGCCACCGCGGGGTCTCGTCGCCATCCCGCACTAGTACCAGAGGAGCCAAATTCTCGTGGCCCGGTTTGACACTGGCCACGGAAACCTTGAAGACTTCCGGGGGGATCGGCCGGCTGTGGAACAATGGTTCCTTCGGCTCCATTATCGTCGCCTTCCCCACGTCCACCTTCTGGTGGGCGATGGTGTACAATATTGTGCACGGGGTTTCGTCGGCCTGCAAAGAAAAGTCTATGATGTGAGACATCCGGAAGGCAACGAAAATGGGAGATTGTATATTTATTGAAGGGGACCGGTGTGACAGATACCGTGAGGGCGTCGAGACCAGCCAAAGACGAAGCACCGCCGAGCATGTCCGGTGCCGGAGGCAGTGCCAGAGCAGGTGCGGGAGCCGGTGAGGGAGCCGGTGCGGGAGCAGGTGCAGCTACAGGTGCTGGTGCAACGCTAGTCGAGCTGCTCCTGAGGAAGTCAGCAAGGGGAAAGTCTGCTACATTTTTTCTTCTGAATTTTGCCTGCTCCAATTTAAAACAGCAGGAACCAAGGTAGTATACATATCTACAAGCACCTATTTTGCGGCAGCTACCGCTGTTGCGACTGTCTCAGATGATTTCATTTCAACCGCAATCTCAACCTTCTTGTGGATGTTTTCTTCAGTTAACCTCTGTCTTTCCTTTCTCTCCTCCGTGGTCTCACAGCAGTACTTCTTCCACGTGGCGCCGTCTCCGACACCGTGCACGCATCCGTACGACGGTCGAGTCTCCACCGGGAGTCTTTTCAACATGTTGAACGCCCGATTGAATGGAGTGTCCCACTTGGGCCTCACCAACACCTCGGACGGCGAGTTGCTTTCGGCCGCAATCCCGTGCTGCTCTCTCTGCAAAAGGCACAAGGATCGTTTACAAACATGACTAACATGTAGTCGAATTGATCAGAAACTAAAATTACCGGCAGTCTCATGAACTCCGTCGTGACCGCATTCTTCTCGAAAACCTTCTTCACTGGGTCCCAATGGTGCCGGGCCCTAAGGACATCACGCTCCTGCGAGACGGTGAACTCTGCCAAGGGGTCTGGGATGCCCAAACTCGTCCTCCTTGGCCCATATGGACCTCTTCCCGTTGTAACCATGGCTTCCGAGGTGGTGGCACCCAATGTTCTTCTGTTGAAGCCCCTTCATGTACTTTGACGTTTTTAGCAGCTTCGGCCTTGCAAGCTGCCTTGAATATTTCAAAGTGCTCTGTCGTGATTGTTGGATTATCCTTTACAATCTCGGAGTCGGGTTCCTTTTCGTTGACGATCCGATGTTTCACCCTTGCTTTCCAGGCGGCCAACGCGTCGCTAAACTTGCTCATGGCATGTTTGTTTATCCTTTTCATTCCAGCCCGGGAACAAGAATATCTGGTGCAGCTTCTTTTGGAGGGAGGGCCTCATATTATCTATCTTGTTTAGTTTCTCATCGTTGATGGTGGCGGTTGTCCATATGATGCAGCCGTACGCGCTTCCTCTGGCGCGTTTGGCTCAAAATTGCCGTCGTACACCTCTGTGACCACCAGTCTAGTAGTCCTGAGCTTGTTAGGAAGCCATCGCCTCTTTGCTTTCGGTTCTATACCGGCTCTGCTAGTCTGGGCGCCGGTCTCAGTCTCAGCGCCGGTCTCGATGCCGGTCTCAGTCTCAGCGCCGGTCTCGATGCCGGTCTCAGTCTCAACGCCGGTCTCCGTCCCAGTGCCGGTCTCGATGTCGGTCTCAGTCTCCGATGTGACAGGTGGACCCAGCAACATCAACTGTTGATCGTCGGCTTCCCTCAAAAATTCCTCTGCCGCCAGGTACACGTTTTCGCAGTCACCAGAACCCTATCCTTCATCGTTGCTAGCCATGTTTCCTACGATTAAATCTAGTCAATTAATTCTAGACCTAATAAAATGAATAATGACATAAAAAGGCCTATGCTTTACAGGAACGTTGACTCCTTCCCGGTGCCGCAAATTGCGGGCACTCGATATGTCCTAGTTTGTAGCACAAGTCATGCCGAAATTCAGGGAAAATTTCGGCATGACCTTTGCTAAAAAGTGGACAAATCGAGCACCTGAAATTTTCCGAAATGGAAATGAATCAACATTCTAGAAAAAATAGGCCACCCGCGGTTCATTCCATAGAAACAACAAAAGTCCACATGGGCACAATCGAACCACACTTCAATGAAAAGATATAACATGACTAACCGGGCCACAATCAAAACACACTTCCCTGGAAACAACAATAATAGTCTAGGAAGGATCATCTTGAAAATAAAACTAGCCTAAATTCTTTTCCCAGAAAAATAGTGGTCTTTTCAAAAATCAAAAACCTTTGCAAAATGACCTCACTAAACACTTCTCTGCCTAGGACAGAACCCAAATTTTGTTCCAGCTATTCCTCTCTCTCTCTCTCTCACACACACACACATTATTTTCTCTAACGCTTCTCTGCCTAGGACAAAACCCAATTAAATTGCAAAGGAACTCCATTTCTCTAACCCTTCTCACCTAATGCCCTAAAATAAATTTTTCCTCTAACCTAGCGAACCTAGTTAACCTAGCTTGTTAACCTAACGAACCTAGCTATTTAACCTAGTTAGTTAACCTAGTTAACCTAGATAATTAACCTAATTAAACTAGTTAACCTAACTAGTTCTCTGTCAAAGCCCTAACTAAATTTTTGCACTAACCTAGATAATTAACCTAATTAAACTAGTTGACCTAGCTAGCTAGTTCTCTGTCCAATGTTTTTGCTATGCATGAGAGAGAGGAGGGGTCGGGAATTACAGAGGATGGCTCCGGTCGTGGCGAGGGAGGCAGTGGTGGCAAGGAAGGCAGGGGCATCACCGGTGACGGCGAGGGAGGCAGTTGTGGCGATGAAGGTAGAGCGTGGAGGGTGGCTCCGTTGGCGCCAAGGGCGGCTCCGGTGGAGTTGATAAGGTCGTGTGGCTTCGGTGGCGTCGATGGTGTGCGGCTCTGGTGGCTCCGGGGGCGTTGACGTTGGCAGGAGAGGGCGGCGAAGTAGGGCGACAGCGAATTGGGGAGACGGCGGTGAAGTGGGGCGAGAGATTTGGGGGAGAAGTGGTGGCCGGGGGGAAACCGCTTTTGGGTTAAGTCAAACTTAGCGGTAGCGCGTTTCTGTAAAAGCGCTATAGCTAAGTTAGCTATAGCACTTTTCAGTAAACGTGCTACAGCTAAACTATGTATTTTCCTTTCCTTTTCTTATTTCCTTTTCTCTTTCTATAGCGGGAGTCTAAACAAGCACTACTGCTAAGTTATCTACAGCGCCTATGATGAATAGACACTACTGCTATTCCTTTCTCCTTTTCCTTTTTCATTTATTTTTCTTTACATTTTATTATTTTTTTCTTTCTCCTTTTTTCATTTCTTTCATTTCCATTTACTTTTCTATTTGTTTTTCATTTAATTTTCTTTTCATTAACAGTAGCGCGTTTCATAGTAAACGCGCTACTAAAATAAACTTAGCGGCAGCGCTCTTTCTAGAAGACCGCTACTACTATATGTAGCATGTCGGCTTAGTAGTGAGAATTTTAGTAGTAGCGCTTTTAAAACGAGACGCGCTACTGCTACAATTGTGTATGTCGCGCGTTTATCCAGCACGTGCTACTGCTATTTAGTAGTAGCGCCCTTTTTTATCAAGCGCTACTGCTAAAGTTCTGTGTATAAGGTTTTCCCTATGTATAAGGTTTTCTGTGTATAAGGTTTTCCCTAGTATAAAGTTCTGTTTTATCAAGCGCCACTCCTTGACAAAATCGTTAAAGGTTACCGTTGGCCATATGACGTTGGTCATCTTGCTCACCATAGTGCCCCCGCAATCGGCATGCTCGTCGCCCACCACCTTGGGCTTCACATTAAAAACCTTCAGCCATAAACCGAAGTGCGGTGAAATGCGGAGAAAAGCCTCGCACACGACGATGAACGTCGAAATGTTGAGGAAGGAATTGGGGGACAGATCGTGAAGATCGATCCCATAATAATACATGGTGCCACGGACGAACGGGTGGAGGGGAAACCCTAGCCCGCGGATAATGTGAGGGAGGAATACAACCCTCTCGTAGGGATCCAGAGTGGGGACGATCTGTCCCACCGTCGAGAGACGGTGGCTGATTTTCTTGGCCAGATACCCGGCCTCCCGAAGCTTTTTGATATCCTTCTCTCAAACGGTAGAGGCCATCCATTTGCCTCCTGCTCTGGATCCGGACATCTTTCGAAGACCTTTTGTGGGCAGAGAAGGTGAACGCTTGGGCGCTGGAGACTGAGCAGAAGGGAATGAATCGGGAAGAAGGCGTGGGTGAAAAGAGTGAATCCTTGTCCCTTTATAAGGGCGGAAGAGGCGATGCGCCTCCCCACTCACCTGGTAAAACCTCTTATTCCCCAAGCACCGTAATTGATGGCGCGGTTGGGTTACCCACATCCGTATTGGTGAGAATCCCGTGATAGGGGGAGACGATCTCTGCTTCGACAAGACGTGTCAAGAAAACCGCCTCACGATATGTGCAGTGCTGGTTGAGAAAAACAGTTCGAATAATGACCGGGCCATGACATGATGTAATGTTGCTAAACGTGTCAGCAGATTAGATTTGTGGAAATATTATTCTCTCTACGGTGGTATGTGGAACTTGTTTTGCAGAGCCAGACACTATCCTTGTGTTCAAAATCTTCTATGGAGTATTTGGAGGAAGAACC